>NC_090448.1:1171649649-1172274649 GCF_031143425.1 Pleurodeles waltl
TAATTTGTTTACCACTAAGACATTTCCATAGTTTCCTCTCCTCTATAGTCTATCGAATTCCTGTAGTTTCACGTTAATTTAATTCTTAAATTGCATCAGAACCTATTCATTTTCATCACCTGCATGCCGTATCAGCCTTTTGATTTCGCCCAAAACGTTCTTGTGATCTAGGTTTTCTCGTTTTACTAAACTTCTTAGCTTGCTTACTGAACATTGCTTGCAACCCTGTTTCTAGCATATCAGGGTTTCTGTCTTCTGAACTGGGACTGGTCTAACTTCTGAGACCCCTGCTGCCTGCTAGTGCACATATTCAGAGGTCGCAGGCAATCATTCTGAGAGTTCCTTTTGGGATAACTTTCCCTTTCTTGTAATTTATGCCTCATGTCAGAGTTGGGTTATGTCTGCAGTACTGCATTACCCAGCCACCTTACTTCAAAATAATCCCAGGTACCCCACAACACTCTGGGTTCCACTGGGTCTAATCACTGGCACAGCAGAAGTTGACACATTTCAGCATTCAGCCTTTCCATAAACAAGGGAAAACTGACATAGAAAAAATACCTAACAATTGTTACTGTGTAGCTATATCATTCCATGTACAATGTTAAATTGTTTTAATTTTTGTTGTTGATTGTTTTATACAAAGTTAAAAAACTTCCTTGTGCTTGAGAGCTCACTTTCTAAATTACTGCATTTCCCAATTCACATCATCTTTTTACTGAAATCTGTTCTCACCCTTTTTCAATAATGCCCTGTGTCCAACACTTGCAAAGAGAGTTAAGATGCAGACAAGGGATGAGTTTCTTTTTAAGGAAAATCTCTCCCTGGTCCTTGGTCTAGTCGTGGGAGAGAATATAAGTCCCGAGCGGTCCACCACAGCTCTTTAACAAGGCCAAGGCAAATTCCAAAAAGGAGACGTGGCCCCTGGACTCGCTTAAAAGGATTACAGAGTTGTTCTACCACCACTGCCCACCCTAGCCAATCAAAAACCACGGATATCTATTGCATCACCTCATGGCCTTTGCCATGGCTGGGGTCTCCACAGGGCCTATTGAATGTGTACTTTTAAATATATATTCATGTATTTTTAGAGAGCAAACTTAGCCAGGGCAACAGAGAGTTGTACAAGGGTGAGGCCAGGAGAACCACCTGTGACCAGTAGCAATGATCCTTGACAGGGAACGCTTAGTTTGAAAGAAGGGGACCCACTATGATGCTGAGATGTGATATTCTTTGAAGGAGGGCTGTGATGTCCCCGATGGATGGCAAAATGTTGTTCCAGATCCTTGGGGCAAGATGGAAATGGCCTGTTTCCTGGTTATTCTTTGTTGCATTTCTCAGCATTGATCAAGCCATTGATCCCTCATAATGGCCGCTCATGTTGCTCTGCTCACCACATGAACTCGGGTGTGTGACAGAGATCCCATCTTGAGGCACAAACCCCTTTGGACCTCTATGTACCTGTCCTCTGTCCACTCTACTCAGTCTATTTGCTGATATCATAAAATACATTTTAAGGTCCCAATTTAGCAGCAAAAAAGGCAGTATGTTCTACAATACCAGGGATCCTTCCTCAGATTATTTTAATTACTGCAATTAATCCTTTCTTGATTCTTCTCAATCTCTCGGCCACATTTGATACTGTTAACCATTCTTCGCTTATCATTCGGCTAGATGGAATCGGTATTAGAAGGGCAGCTCTCAACATCCTTAGCTACTTTGTATCCAACAGAAAACAGTTTGTTGCCTTTGGATATTTCACTTCTAATCTTTTTCTCTTCCCTGTGGTGTACCACAGGGATCATCTTTAAGCCCCATGCTTTTCAACGTCTATGTCATCCCTCCGGCGAAACTTATTTGGTCCCATGGTTCTTCTGCAGTCTCTTACGCCAGCGACACACAAATAGTTGTGTCTATTTAATCGGACGTCTACAAGGTTGGCAATAAGTTTAACAACTGTCTGGCACATATTGTAACCTGGATACAGGAAACTTACCTTAAACTGGATTCCGGGAAAACAGAGATGCTCCTTTTTGGAAATAACATGTCGTTCCGGAATACCCCCCCGATGGCCTTCTAATGTTGGCCCTTTTCCGTCTCTGGCTCAGAAAGTGAAGAACTTAGGGGTGATATTTGATAGACAGCTCTGTCTCTCTGAGCAAATCAATCATGTTGCCTCTTTCCTGCTTTTATCTTATGAGGATCCTGAAAAGGTCCTCCCTTATATTCCTTCAGATCTGCAGAAATTGGTCATTGTGGCCCTTGTCCTTTCCAAAACTGACTATTGAAATGCGTTGTATCTAGGAATTCAGAAAACTTGCAATCGAAGCTCCAATCTTTGCAAAATGCGGCAGCTCATCTGCTTCTACAAATTCCTAAATTCAGCCCTGAACATTTTGAGCCTTCATTAGCTGCCTGTTTGTGAGAGAGTGAAATTCAAAGCTTTGTGTTTGCTTTAGGAGGCACTTTACAAGACTGGCTCTCTCTATTATCAGACAATCTTCTTTCGGCATGCCCAGTCGCGATCTCAGATCAACAGCTTCTAAAATTAGTGGCCATTCTGAGAATTAATACGACTGGATGTGGAGGCAGAGGTTTTTTATTTTTGGCAAGTAGGCTTTGGAACACCGTGCCTTTTTTCTTGAGATCTCAACCCAATCAGACATATTTCAGGAAAATGTTAAAAACATGGCTTTTCACCTCCGTATCGAAGAAGGTCCATTTTCAAGGTTTCTCATAGGACGCTAGCGTCAAGACACCGTTTGGCATCTGCGCACTTTTCTAAATTTTCACATACTTACTTAGGGCCTGATTTTGAGTTTTGGCGGACGGGTTACTCTGTCACAAACATGACTGATATCCCAACGGCCGATATTACAGTCTCCATTGGCCATAATGGGATCATAATATGGCGAACAGGATCGCCATCACTTTTGTGACCCCTCTGCTACACTCTAAATCAGGCCCTAACTTACTTACTTGTACCTGGTTAAAGGGGCTCAAGCCACTTAAAGAACTTGATTAAATAGTTTCTCCAGAACAGTTACCAATGCATACAGGAGTTTTATATGTCTCACTTGCCCTGCCATCCAGATATGCAACTTTCCTCCAGGTAATATAAACAACACAGTTCTAAAATCGTGACAAGTAATTTGGGTGCCCACGGTCACTTCAGCACTTTCTTTTAGCCTGGGGAGTATCAAGTGATTTAAGTATGATCTAATATCAATCTCAAAAGAGTACTTAAGTGTACAATAAAGCTGCCTATGAAATTTCTAAAAAAAAGCCTCTAATATGTTACTTACATCATTTGCTCAAGTCAATTAGTCAAAGGCATCCCACGCCACATCGACCTTATCTCTTTTGTTTTTATTGCCAAGGCTGTTCATGTTCCAAGTACAGCTTCTGCCCATGTGCAAACCCCAAGAACTGCTATACCTCCTACACCTGAGGCACCCCAAAAAACTAATAGCCTCAAAATGCAACCTTATAAATGCACCTCTAAAATTACACCAGCATCTGGATGTAATGGACTCTTGGCTTAACTCTAAACCTGCAGGCCCAACACTCCCACCTTTGGAGAACCGAGCCTCAACTTGGCACCACATTGTGCACTCGGACTAGCCCCGCCATCCCCTTTCCAATGAGTCGCGATAAAACAAACGACTCTCCATAAAACAAACTAGGAAGAGATGCAGCTTTAAGTGAGCCATAATAACCATTGCTTTATAGATTATTCAGTTGGATTAATCAAAGCCAGTTGTAGTAGAAACTAAGGTCTCGGGTCTGGTGGCTGGCAGCCATTCAACATCTATGCATGAAAGCGTTGATCTAGGTTAGAATACGTAACAACTCATGTCTTTTCCCTTAAGATTTGTCTGTTGTCGTCTTCATTCTACAGCTTATAGACTGCAGACCTCAACAAAACTGTGTGGCCAACATAGTTTACGCTTACTGTATGCCAATGGTACCTTCCTCTTACATCATGCAGCCACCACCTTACAAAAAACACTAGATGCTTTGACCCATTAAATAAATTATATAGTTATCCTGTCGGCATAACCAAAACAAGGTCCTGTCCTTTAGGATACCTAGGAAGGGCATGATTGATTCACTGAATGTGTATGTAGCTGACCGTTATATCTACCAGGGCATGTGGCCTACAGCCTCACTAAATAAAGGTACATTTTCATAATTCATAATATAAAGCTACCTCCCCAAAGTATGCAAAGGTACCACTCTATAAAGCCCTCCCTCACCCTACAATAGCTCCTCTGAAGGAGATAATGAAGGCTACATTTGCTTCTTCAGCGAACTATGGCATTAGAACATATTGAGACAATCCGCACCGTGAGTTAAGCATCATGAAACGTGGTTGTCTTCGCTCCATTTTTCAGCTCGCTAACTCAGCCATGCTGCACAGATCAGACTGGGATTTGGGGTTACATGGCTCTTGCAGCCTTAGTTTGGCATGATATGACTGTCAAGGTTGCACTAACCCCTGCATTCTGTATCGAGAGGGTACCATGCAAGTGTCCACACTTCCCCCTGAACCCTCTGACGACCATGCAAAGAACATCTATGCCAGTCAAGAGTACTTCGGGGGAAAGGGGAGTGGACAAGAGAGAGAGAGAAACAGAGACACCGGCTATCTTCACCTCACCTGTTCTTACTGCCAGACTCAACCTGCGCTGTAGAGGAGTGGATATCCACAAGAAATAATTATTTTTCTATTTTTGGGTTATTAATAGATGAAGATTTATTCTGATAAGGACAGGCGCGTTCCTTCCATCAGCCAGCCACAAACCAACTGACTCGGAATGAACACACACAATACCAAGATCATATTCTATTAGAATGTTAGAACGCATATGTGACAGGTAAAAGTACACATGGATACGTAAGTACGCAAATTAAGTTTACGTTTTTCTCTTTTTATTTCTCTTTTCCCAATAAATCATCTCTTCTTTTATTTATTTTTTCTCTATTTCTACTTGTCTGTATGTCTGTAGGCTATATTCTACCGTTTTGTTCTTCCTTGTTCCTTATTTTCTTTTTTTTTCTTTTCCAGGTTGGCACCTCAGGGATCTAGAAGATGGTCCACCGTGAGAGGGAGAGAAAAATGTTGTTTTAAAAGGTACGTTTGTCTTTATGGTAGGTATTACTCTTTCCTCTCTGGCTATTCTTTCTCTCTTTCTGTCTTTTTCTTGTGTTTTTATGTGCCCCTTTCTTCCGTGATTTGTTAGTTTCTAAGTGAATCTCATATTTTCTTTGTTTGAGGCCCTTTCACTTTGACTTCTTATGTCTTCTTTAATTGGTCCTATTTCTTTCTTAGGTTAGTACCCCGCTTTCCATTCACCCAGTGTCTTTTCTTATTTGTCCTTTCAGTGGTTTTAATAGGTCTTGGAAATGAAAAGGAAAAATAGTGAACTAAACAGATAGTACTCCTCAATTATGGGTCTTTTTGTTGACTCTCCCTTCCCTTCCCCAGCTCGTGGCACGTACCTGGTGGGGCCACGTTCCTCCTGGAATGTGTCCTGCTCCTTCGCGTGGTCTCCCTCTCAGTCTTCGTCCTCCTCGTTCATTTCCCAGACCTCCTCGACTCTTTCTCCAACCTCCTCGCCTCTTTCTCTGACCTCCTCGCCTCTTTCTCCGACCTCCTCGCCTCTTGCTCCGTCCTCCTTGCCTTCCCAGCGGCGTCCTGTTGCTGCCTCTAGGCGTCTTACTGGTTGTTGAGGCCCCACCCCCTGCGCTGCAGAGCCGGCGTGACGTAGAGCTTTGACTTCTACTCCTGCACTCTGAGCAGTGCCCCCGGGGTACGTCCAATCCGGCACAGATCTTTGCGCCCCGTTACAGCATACTTCTTAAAAGAAGTACGACATCCTTTACAATATAACACATCTCCCTCCTTTCTGGACTTCTTAACAACACTTACAATACGAGAAAATAATATAAAAAGAAAAATGAAACACATTTGGCATGAAATTGTGAAAATGTATACAAGTTGTAATCTTCCAAATAACAAGAAGGTCTTGGAATTCTCTGACTTCAAAAAAGGAGCCGCTCACGGCTAGGTGAAGGGGGGCGGCACACAGGAGAGGGGGTTGGGGGTAATTAAAATAAAATTAAAAAACATTTTTGTTTAGAAAAACATACCTCCTCCGTCGCGTGCTGCTCCTCTGTCCCTCGTCGTCTGCAGGCACAGGCTCCCAGCCTGCTCTGCGGCCAATCCTGACGCTGCTCAAAGCAGCGCCAGGATTAGCTGGGAGCGCCCAGCCAGGGAGCCTGTGCAGGCTCTCACCAGCCCGGCAACTGTGTTGCTGGGCTGTAGATAGCCTACATTGCATGTATGTTTGGCCGGCCCGAGACATCCAGCCAAACACACATGTTTTGAGAGGAAGTGCTGAGCACTCCCCCTCACTACTGGTCACCCCCAATGCCCCGCCCCTTTGACCAAACAACGATAATAAACACAGTTTATTATCGTTGTTTGGTAAAAGTTTTTCAGCTGTCGCTGCTGGCATCAGTGGACACTCCTCCAACCCCATGGAGGAGCCAGTCTTGCTTACTTCACTTTCTTGAAGAGTATGATCTACTCTCCCATCCTGAGGCGTCTGATTTACACTCCCTCTTACGACAGCTTCCCTTCCAGGTTTCTCAACAACTTCACACTCCTTTTCTTTGGAATCATTTCTGAACTCATCATCCCTCATCAACATGAAACTGTTACAGCCAGTTGTGTTATATCTCAGATTTACACCCCCTTTGCTCCCTCTTTGGTACAAAGCCACTTTCCTTTTTTTTCCATTTATTACCATTCTTCAACTCTACATAACCCTCTCTCACTTTTTCAACTCTGAATGGCCCCCAAAATTTGGATAGACCCCTAGACACTCTCCCATGTTTTATTTTCACCCAATCACCTTCAGCCAAATCATTTTTCATCTCTATTTTCTCCTCAAACACACCTGCCTTAAAACCATTTTGTGTCATCCAAGCTGGAATTAACTTTGAACCTGGTTTTCTACCCCTCATCTTCTCAAAAGTAGAAACTCCAGTTACTTTGTGGGCCCACACCATGTCATCCACCATTTTCTTAACATCCCTTCCACTTTGAGTGGGCATCAGTATAGTACCTTTGACCAGTCGATTGACCCTTTCGACCATTCCATTTGCCTGTTGATTGTACAGCGCAGTACGATGATGTACAATTCCATGATTCTCAAGAAACTTCATCAGCTCATGCGATATAAGCTATGTGCCATTATCTGTTATTAACAACTGAGGGAGCCCTTCCTCTTGAAACACTTCATTCAAGGTTTCTATAGTTTCTCATAATAAATTTGTCATCTATCAGCGTCAATTCATCCAGTAGTTTTATGTATGGTCTCAGCAGCGGGATGACTGAACTCTCTCTTCTTTTACCCTCTACCGTCATGCATAATACTCCCTTGAGAACGGAATCGTTCTCCATGGAAGAGTCCCAGTCTTTCGCTGTAAAAGTTCCTGCCCCACATTCTTCGGTATTAGTTAGCCAAGCCACTGCCCCCTCTTGTTCCTTTTGCAAAATGTCACTTTTATCAATATCTTCCCAATCCAATGAAAGTCTAGAGAGACAATCTGCTTGTGTATTTTTCCAGCCGGGAATATGTTCAATATTAAAGTCTTACTCCTGAATCCTAGAAGCTAATCTTGCTAAGCTAGCAAAGCCTTTGCCTGCTCCACCAGGACTTAATACTTTAAGTAACAGTTTGTGATCAGATCGTGAGGTAAAGTCTATGCCCCAAAGTAAGGTTCTAAAATGTTTTACAGACAACGCCGCAGCCAATGCTTCGCGCTCAATCACCGAATAATTTTGTTTGCTTTCTGTCAGAGAGCGTCAAGTAAAAGCTACTGTCACCTCTTTTTTGCCTCGTAGTTGCGAAAGAACAGCTCCCACCCCACACGCACTGGCATCAACCGTCAAAATGGTTTTACATGGGGTATCAAAGGGTGTCAAAATACCAGCTTCACACATATCTTTTCTCACTGAATTAAACGGCACCTGTTGATCGTTCTCCCATCGGAAACTGCAACCCTTTTGTAACAGCTTTCTCAAATTCTACGTTTTTGCGCAAAATTGTCTACAAACTTGTTGTAATATTCTATAAGACCCATAATAGAGCATAATTGGTCCTTGTCACATGGTATGGGCACAGACCTAATGGCTTTCAGCAAACCCTCCTTAGGTCTGAACCCTTCCCCTGAAATTGTGTGACCCAAATAATCGATTTGCTCAAATAAGAATTTACACTTATCTCTTCCCAAGGTTAACCCAGCTTCCCAGAGTTTGTCCAACACTGACCTGAGAACTAAATTATGTTCTCTAACCATTTGACCAAAAATCAAGATGTCATCCTGAAAGTATGTTACATTTTGTACCCCTTTAAAAATTCTTGACATAACTCTTTGGAAAACGCTCGCAGCTGAGGACAACCCAAATGGCATCCTAGTGAATTGGAATGTGTCCAACTTCGAAAAATATCTACCACCTTTAAGTAGTGTCAAAAGTTAATTTATATTTGGGAGAGGAAATGTATCTGTCACCACATATTGATTTAAACATCGCAAGTCCACACAAAATCGGCGTTTTCCATCATTTTTCTTAGTTATAACTACCGTAGAAACCCAGGAAGAGGCTTTCACTGGTTCAATAACTCCTTCTATCATCATATCATCTAGCATTTCTTTTACCTCATCCCTTACCACTACGGGTACTCTCCTTACTTTATGTTTTACTGGCACTGCTCCCTCTTGTAGTACTATTCTGTGAACATACCCCAGTCAACTCCCCTATCCTTTCAAAGACATCCTTTGCTTCACTCAAAATCTCATCCACACCTAAGTCATTCCCCATTAAAACTTTGCCAGACGAATGTGGATCAATCACAATGTGCAAATCGTATTAGTGTACCCAACCCAGTATGGGAGGTCCATATTCTGCCACATAAACTTTTCCTTCAATAGTCCAAGACTTGAATTCGGTAGATGATACTAAGTAACCCAAAACATTAATCCTTGAACCTTGATACCCTCTTGGGTTAAGGTCTTTGGGTAACAAAGATATTTCTAGCCACTCTTTTTCCCACATTGTTTTAGGTATTATTGTATAGAGTGAACCAGAGTCAACCATTAGTTCCACTTCTTTGCCTGAGTCCAAAAAAACTCCTTTTGGTCCAACTTCTCACCCATTTTCTGCTGCTTCAGATTGACCATGAGAGCACGATCCTCATTGAAATTCTCCTCTGCATATTGTTCAGTCGATGCAACACTTGCCTTGCATCCATCCTTGCACATACGAGCAAAGTGCCCTTTGCAACCGCACTTTCTATAATCTTTGTTCACCGCAAAGCACCATTTAGCCTCACTGGTGTGAGCTGAGCTTCCACACCTAGAGCATACCTTAAACGTAGATGTTTTTGAATCTTTGATACAATGTTTGCTGGTTGGCCCCCCACATCTAGGAGCAACACTTTCTTTTTATATAAGCGCTATATCACCTTCACTGTTGATATTATCTTTCTTACTGATTTCTTTCATACCTAGCTCTGACTCCTCTACTATTTAAGCAATTTTTATCAGATCCTTGAGTGATGGATTCTTCGCTGCCCATAAACGCTCCTGAGTCTTCTTGCTTCTGCACTGCACAATGAGCTGGTCCCAAATCAATTCATTGGTCATGTGACCAAACTTGCACATCACAGATAGTTCACGTAAGCTTGAAATAAAGTCTTCCAGAGACTCCCCCTCTCTTTGTTGTGTGGTATAAAATTTGTAATGTAACATCACAATATTCTCTTCTCTAGCAAATCTTTTCTCTATGCGTAGTCTTGCTTCTTCAAACACATCCTCCAAAGGTTGACCATCATCACTACGTGTTTCGGGTAAATACTTAAATATATGATGTGTTTCTTTACAAATGGTGCTCAACAGCAGTACTTTTTTCCTTTGTGCCGAAAACTTTGCCCATCTAATGCCACAAGTAATATTCAAACATATATATACACTCTTCCAATTGGATAGCTGGCTGACCCTGCTGATCTAAAAATGTAGGTGGAATGTTTATTGATGATGCCATAGTAATAACAACCTGAGAGTAGTAAAAATAATGTTACAATTATGTGAAACACAGTAACTCTTCAAAACATAAGCATTGTATGTAGCATAAAATTTTGACTAAAGAGAAGATCTTTGAACTTTGAAGTCCTCTTTTAATTTCTATTACTTACAAAAGAGTCATCAAGTGCTAAGGTTCATCCCTTTAATCCTGCTCGTAGTATCAGACGAGAGGGGTTGCCACAGTATGAAACGGTTACGCAGTGAGTAGCTTGCTTGGTGAATAACTGCTTTGATTATTTCACGATGAATAAAGTGCCTTTAATGCTGCGCTATACTCGTTTAACCCACCGCCTATAAACGTGCAGGGTAGAATGCTTCAAATCAAAACAATTTCAGGTACTTGCATGCGGCTGCGCATATCAGAGTGTCAAGTATGGGTGGTAACATGCTCAGTACATACCCGCGTGCCAAACATCTGTGGTTCTCAAGTCCGCTGCGCACTGCACTGTAGGAGGCTGGCCTGGCTTATAGTGGGTACCTGATGGTACTTACACCTTGAGCCAGTTCTCCCTTATTAGTAGATTAGTAGTGTTCTAGCAGCTTAGGCTGATAGAAGTAGCTATAGCACATCAGCTTAGGCTGAATTAGGAGACATGCAAAGTTCCTACTATACCACTTATATCATATAGGTACTATATCATAAGAAAGACAATACTCGAGTTACTAAAAATAAAGGTACTTTATTTTAGTGACAATGTGCCAAAAATATCACAGAGGATATACTCCCTTAGGAGGTAAGTAAAGTACACAAAATTATACACACAAACCAAAATCGGGTAAGTAAAACAGTCAGAAAGTAGTCCAAACACTGTAGAATACAATAGGATGCAATAGGCCTAGAGGCAACACAAACCATGTTCTAAGAAAGTGGAATGCGAACCACGAATGGACCCCTAGGCTAGTGTAGTGTGTAGAGGGTCGCTGGGAGTGTAAAAAAGCACTAAGGGTGTCCAAGATACCCCACCCCAAGACCCTGGAAAGTAGGAGTAAAGTACTACTATTTCCCCAGAAACACACTAAAGTCGTGATAAAGGATTTTTCAAGGACCAAAACAGACTGCAAAGCACTGAAGATGGATTCCTGAACCTGAGGACCTGCAAAGGAAGGGGACCAAGTCCAAGAGTCGTGAAAGTGTCCGGGGGGGCAGGAGCCCACTAAACCCCTGATGAAGGTGCAAAATGGCTGCCTCCGGATGGAAGAAGCTGAAGATTCTGCAACAAGGGAAGGTGCTAGGAATTGCTCCTTCGTGTAGAAGATGTCCCACAGAGTGCTGGAGGATGCTGGGTTGTTTCCTTGGCAAAATACCGCAAACAATCCTTGCTAGCTGCAAGAGTCATGGTTGAGGAAAAAGGGTGCTGCCGAGGCCCAGGAAGGACCAGGATGTCGCCACTTTGGAAGTGAAAGTTAGACATATAGGTGACTTATAAGTTACTTAAGTGCAGTGTAAAATGGCTGTGAAATAACGTGTGCGTTATTTCACTCAGGCTGCAGTGGCAGTCCTGTGTAAATATTTGTCTGACCCCCCTATGGGTGGCAAAAGAAATGCTGCAGTCCATAGGGATCTCCTGGAACCCCAATACCCTGGGTACCTAGGTACCATAGACTAGGGAATTATAAGAGTGTTCCAGTGTGCCAATTGAAATTGGTAAAAGTGGTCACTAGCCTACAGTGACAAACGGAAAGGCAGAGCCTCAGTGACACAGTTAGTCACTACACAGGTATACACATTCAGGCCACAAACTATGAGCACTGGCGTCCTGGCTTCCAGGATCCCAGTGAGACAGGCAAAAACATCCTGACACACGTGTAAAAATAGGGGTAACATGCCAGGCAAGATGGTACTTTCCTACAGGCACATCCAAGATAATCACGATAAACTCTTGCCCATTTACATGAGCAAAGCACTGGATAAACAGCCTTTCCGTCACGGTCAGCCCCTCCTTAACATTCTCAGCGCGTAGCTTAAATGGTGATTTGATCAGCTCACCACAGGAACACGCCTGGTCCGATCTCTGCAGCATTTTGAATGTGGCTGGTGCACCTTGCCAAAATGAAGTACACACGCTGCACGTGGGAAACCAATAAATTATAAATAGATGAAGATTTATTCTGATAAGTACAGGTGCGGTCCTTCCATCAGCCAGCCACAAACCAGCTGACTCAGAACGGACACACGGAGTACCACGATCACATTTTACTAGAATGTTATAGCGCATACTCCTTTAAAGAGGTACGACATCCTCTATAATATAACACACTTCATGGAGCTGGAAGAGATGTGATAAATACACAGCCTATCCTGGACTGTAATTATAGCTCTTATATATACAACTGCCTTCACAAGGTTATAAATCAAGTCTGTGATTTGAATGGCTCTTACTGCACACAGTTCATCATCATGTGTAACAAAAGGAATGCCCATTAGTTTTAGGGTTTCACGCCTAGCTATAAGCATTCACTTTCCACTGGCAATATCTTAATACCAGTCATGATTGAAGATCGAAACAAACTCTGGTGAGATACTTCACAAGTGCCACATTAAAGTTAGGCCCGAGCGTATTCCTGGGGAAAAGCAACTTTGGAAAATAGGCACGTAAAACATTTTTTAAAACACATTACAGAAAATAAGCTTTAACTTCTAATTCAATGTAACTTATCTTCTTTAAGCATTGTTAAGAGGATTAAAGCATGGTATGTGGCTAAGCATTTATCAGGGCTTTAGCATTGAACTTTCTTTTTAAATAAACAATTAAGACTCAGACTAAAGATTAGGGTTGAGTTTAGAGTTAGGATTTGTCTTGTATATCGGGTTAGGGTTAACTTAAAATAGTTTTCAGAACCTCAGTGTTAGCAAAGTTCCTTTCTCAAATCAACTGATTTAATTAATTTAATTGCTGACACTAATCTAATGAGATAAAAAGTATTTAAACATTATAGAGGCATGTGTTTAAAGGTTCATGTCTATATTAACCTGAATTTGACTGACTCTGCCCCAACTCCACCTGCCTTTGTGAGAATGTGTCTGACATGAATGCCTTCATCACAACCCTAAGATTCTACCAGATGAAAGCACCTGAACTGTCCACACATCAGCCTCTCTCCCACAGCGCAACTCTGTGAATGGCCTCTGGGAGGGGATTGAAGTCTCTGCATGTCTCTGGGAGGGATAGCACCCCCTTCGCCTACCTCTAGCACCATTAGTGATCATCTTGGTCTCTAACTCTAGACATTGATTTCCTCTAGACCCCGCTGCACGTCCACCACCAGCACCATTGGTGATCATCTTGTCCTCTAACTCTAGACAGTGATTTACTCAAGACCCTGCTACGTGCCCACAACAAGCACCATGGGTGATCATCTCATCCTCTAACTGGACATTGATTTACTCTAGACCCCGCTGGGTGGCCACCACAACACCATCAGTGATCATCTCTTCCTCTAACTCTAGACCCCTTGTTACTCTAGACTCCACTGTGCACCCCCCACCAGCACCATTGTTGATCGTCTCATCTTCTAACTCTAGACATCAGGTTGCTCTACATCCTGCTGTGCACCCACCATCAGCACCATCAATGATCATCTCATCCTCTAACTTTAAACCTCGGCTTACTCAAGACCCCGCTGCACACCCCCACCAGCACCATCGTTGATCGTCTCATCTTCTAACTCTAGACATCAGGTTGCTCTAGATGCCGCTGTGCACCCACCATCAGCACCATCGGTGATCATCTCATCCTCTAACTCTAAACCTCGGGTTACTCTATACGCATTGCACGACCCCCCACCAGCACCATCGATGATCATCTCATCCTCTAACTCTAGACCTCAGGTTGCTCTAGAACCTGCTGCAAGCCCACCACCAACACCATCCAGTGATAATCTTGTCCTCTAACTCTAGACATTGATTTACCCTAGACGCAGCTGCAAGCCCACCACCAGCACCATCGATGAACATCTCATCTTCTAACTCTAGACAGTGATTTCTTCTAGACCCCGCTGTGCGCCCACCACAAGCACCATCAATGATCATCTTGTCCTCTAACACTAGGTCTTGGGTTACTCTAGAACCCGCTGCGTTCCCGCCACCCACACCATCAGTGATCATCTTGTCCTTTAACTCTAAACCTCTTGTTACTCTAGACTCAGCTGTGCGCTCCCCAGCAGCACCATCGGTGATTATTTCATCTTCTAACTCTACACATCAGGTTGCTCTAGATACCGCTGTGCACCCACCATCAGCACCATTGGTGATCATCTCATCCTCTAACTCTAAACCTCGGGTTACTCTATACCCGTTGCACGCCCCCCACCAGCACCATCGGTGATCATCCCATCCTCTAACTCTAGACCTCGGGTTACTCTAGACCCCGCTACACGCCCCCACCAGCACAATTGGTGATCATCTCGTCTCCTAACTCTAGACATTGATCTATTCTAGACCCCCCTGCACGCCCAGCACCAGCACCATCTGTGATCATCTCTTCTTCCAAATCTAGATATTCGTTTCTTCTAGACCCCGCTGCGTGCCCACCATCAGCACCATTGGTGATCATCTCATCCTTTTAACTCTAGACATTGATTTACTCTAGACTCCGTTGAGTGCCCACCACCAGCACCATCAATGATCACCTCATCCTCTAACTCTAGACCTTGGGTTGCTCTAGACTCCACTGCGGGCCCACCACCAGCACCATGCGTGATCACCTTGTCCTCTAACTCTAGACCATGGGTTGCTCTAGACCCCACTGCATATCCAACACCAGCACCACTGGTGATGATCTCATCCTCTAACTCTAGACCTTGCGTTACTCTGGACCCCGCTGGGGGGAATGTATGTTCTGCCAACATTTAAAAAGTCCAACAAAGGCTAGAGTTTTTGATGGTATTTGGTGGTTATAGTTGTGCACACATTTCTAAAAATTGGGACGCTAGGCTCTTGCCTTCATCTGATGATTCGTGTATCAAAAACAGGACACTGAGGAAGGCTATTTTTGTTTTTTTGAAGTTGAATTTGTAGCCTACTTCAGCAAATCCCACAACAATGTAGGCTACCAATCTTATATGTTGCATGAGGTCGTCGTCCGTGAGGTAGATGTCATCCACGAAGGGCAACACCTCACGGTCAATGTTGTGTAAAATAGATGTAACATGAGCTGAAAACAGTTCTGGACTGTTCTTGTACCCTGATGGGAGTCGGCCAAATTTCTGAGAGCCAAAAGCGCTGAAACTTGTTAAGTCCCTACTTTCAGGTGCTCTATTTTGCCAGAAAAATCAGTTGGAAATTGTCAATGTTCTTTTGTATTTTTTGCGCACTACATTGTTGATAAGTGATGTGCTGTTTGCATTTTGTTTATCAAATGTGTGTGCATGACTGTTCAAATGTCTGTAGTCTAAGACTATTCTGTATGTCTGTATGAATGGTTCAGTTTAGCTACGGGAACAATGGATTGTTCATTGGTGAGTCACAGGGTTCGATTACGTCCTGGTACCACAATATTGTGAGGATTTCCCTCACAGGTGCTTTTGCTTCATGCTTTATTGGATATTGGGGTTGAGGTGGAGGTTGGGATTTAATTGGAATTACAGGATAGGGGGAGTCTTTATCCCACCCTACTTGGTTGCAATATAACACAGGTGCCTGCGTCAATGCCCAATCAATGGTGTGTATTTCTATGAGCTTTCTTGGAACAAGGGGCGAGAAAGAGGGTTCAATAACCTCTTCCCCATAAAGGAGATTATGGACAAATTCTGGTGGTCAATCGTTCTCGGTCAACAAAATATCATAAATTATAATCATACGGTCCCAAATGATGGTGTCTATTGTGTGTTCAATGTCTTCTTCTAACTGTATAGTTACTTTGTACACCCTGTCGGGCGTGGAGACACGCATGTTCACAGTCTCAGCTAGTAAGAAGTCATCAGTTGCTTTCACCTCCAGATGCTCTTAAAGATCCCGATGAACTATTGTGTCCTCTGATGCACAGTCTAGGAGTGCTAATGCCGACTTCCTGTTCTTCAGTAAAGCCCTCTTCCTGAGTGGCATGTCGTATTGCAACTGCTGCCCCTTTTTTCTTTTTGAATTGGGGTCTTCTTTCTAAACAAAAACGTCTGAGGAGCACTGTGAGTCCTCTCTCGGTCTCATGTACTCAGTTCGCTGCTCTGACTGCCCACCTCTCTCACTGCGTTTTACCGGTGAGTCCTGAAAGGAACGAGATTGGCGTGTATCAGTATATTGATATCTGTCAGGTGTTTTTATATTATCTCTATTTCTAAGAGTATAGCAGTTTTGAGAGGTCTCCGAATGCGGAAATTCTCCCCTTTCTTTTATAGGTGTTTGTTGTTTTTTATCCCAGCGTTTTTTAGAACCCTCAGGTGCTTGCTTGGTGGAATCTTTATTAGAAATACCCTGTAGTTGTGGTTTTATGAGTCTGGCGCCCAGACTCTCTTAACCAATGCTAGAGTAGGTCTCAGCGATAATCTTTGGCAGCTCACGTTCTTGATCCTGTGCAGGAACGTCCCGGAGCCGCATGCTAGTGCAACTACCTCCCCTTTAAGATTACTTAATATTATTGAGGACACAGTGGCAAAATTAGCCATTAGTTGCATCCCCAAATCCAGGGCCGGGGCTACCCCGTATTCATCTTGAATTTGTTTCAACACTTCCGGAAGGTTGGCAAGTGTCGGTGTACCATGTGTGGTAGTATAGAGCGTGGCAAATACCGTGCCCCATGTATTGCAGTTATCTACTGTGGGAACCATCCCAAATGGCAAGCACATAATTAACATTCTTTGCTTATCCTGAGGTTCCGTATGGGGAAATACTGCTTCCAGCGCATACATTTTTTGGGCTAGCCAAAACAGAATCTCATCCCGTTTGGCGGGTACTTTACCATGATCGAATGTACAGTCGCAGGGTTAATCCCTGGCTTGACTGCATGTGGTTGCGCTGGGGCAGCAGGTGCTGGGCATGTATTTGATGTTTACAATACAAACTGTACTAACAGTCTGTATATTTCCGTAAGCTCAGTATATAAGCGGTGACCCTCAGCTGCCATCAAGGTTGCTGCATCAGGGTGCAGTGTATATGTGGCCAATAAAGGCCAGGGAGGACATCATTGCTCAGAGGACCTAACTTAACATGTAATATTGTATGTGGTAGGGCGCCATCAAGCCAGTTATTATGGTCTTGATAAGATAGAGGTATCTCTAAGTATGCATAAGCTCTATATTGTGTAGGTATGTTTGCAGATGTATAGTGGTGAAATGTATTTGTGTTCCCATCAACTGCTGAAAAGGTGACCTAAGAATAAAAAATGTCTGTTCTGTAAGCTGGATAAGCTTAAACGAGAAATGTAAGTGGACCCCCCTGGCCTGTGAGAACATTTGCCAATAAAGGTGCAGTAAGGGGTGCTCTCATGTTTAATGCAATTACTACCCATTGCGGGTTTTCCATGGAAATGGTAAAGTATTTGTTCAGAGATAAGCACACCAAATGGGGATTGATCCTTTTAGGGTTCAAGCTTGAACAACCTACATTGTTAGTTAGGTACTCCCTACTTAGCTAAGGAGGAAAAATCCTCAATACCACTGACGTCTCCCTATATAGTATTGAGGTGTCTTTAGCACATAGTGAGATAGATACTTAGGAGGATCCGAAAATTAGTGCCTGACCAAACTTTAGCAGCGCTATGTCGCGTAGACTCTCATTATCTTAATGAGACTACTAGATTTTGGTGGCAGAATCACATGAATTGTGGAGAACTGAGTCCAATCCCACATCATGTGATGCCTGACGGCCTAATCCGGGTTTTCTGGCTAACTAGCAGTGCCTCATCTCCACCCAAGAGTGGGGATGATTGTGGCAACTGGCTGCCCTTACAGGGATGACTCCTCAGGGGAATCATGGTCGATCAGATCTCACCCCTTTCGCTCAGTTACATTTAGTCTCACGTATGCAAGGTCAATCAGAGGCAGAGTATAATTCAAGAAGATTTATTGGAGTAACTGTATCTTAGATAAAATGGCATGTATTCCAATAACTAGGATGATAAAACACATTAGAAGCAAAACTGTGACAAGGAGAGGGAAACACAAAAACAGTCCCACCATACTCTCACTAAGAATAAGAGGTATATGATTCCTACCTAAGCTATGTTAGAGTACAGCATGATAAGCCCTAAACCACCCTTCAGGTTTCCCCCCCGGGAAGACATCATCCCTCATACCAGAGTAAAGAAGCCTGTTGTCCAAGAAGACACCGTCCCCATATGGGCCAGGGATTTGGCAGTCTAAACAAGCAGCTGTAGCGGAGCAATCAGCATGCAGTCGTGGTCATCTGGCTGGAATCTCCTTCTAACGTGTATGGGACAGATAAGTGTTTTTATAATAAAACAGCTGATGTCCTGAGAAAAGATCCCCACGTAAGGATGTGTATGTTTCTGTGAATGTCGGAGACATAGCGTACCACTTTTGCCAGCAATCCTATCTGACTGCAGCCTTGAATAGAGCACAAAGTGAAAGAAATGTCTTGCCAAGAACATAGCGTTGTCCTAGGCGAAAGAACAACTAGTTAGAGGAAATAAAACAACATCGCAAATGTGGCTAATGCTAATAAAACAAAGCAATGCTGAATAAAATGCAACTGGGCTAAAGTGCACAACGGCAGGCCTAGTTTGCTAAAATAACGTGTATAAAACATGGCTGAAATAGCAATACAGCACCACCACTGACCCCATCAATGACAATCTCATCCTCTCTCCCCATACCTCAGTTACTCTACACCCAGAGGCGCCCCCTCCACTAGCACCGTCAGTGACAATCCTGTCCTCTAACTCTGGACCTTGGGTACTCTGGACCCAGCAGCGTGCCCACTACTACCACCCTCAGTGATCATCTTGTCCTCTAACTCTAGACCTTGTGCTACTCTAGACCCCTCTGCGCGCCCCCCCACCAACACCATCCAGTGATCATCTCGTCCTCTAACTCTAGACATTTGTTTACTCTAGACCCAGCTGCGGGCCCACCACCAGCACCTTCGGTGAACATCTCATCTTCTAACTCTAGACATTGATTTCTTCTAGACCCCGCTGTGCGCCCACCACGAGCACCATCAATCATCATCTTGTCCTCTAACTCTAGACCTTGGGTTACTTTAGACCCTGCTGCGTGCCCTCCACCCACACCATCAGTGATCATCTCGTCCTCTAACTCTACACATTGATTTACTCTAGACCCTGCTGTGCACCCACCTCCAGCACCATCAGTGATCATCTCGTCTTCTAACTCTAGACCTTGGGTTGCTGTAGCCCCCACTGCACGCCCACCACCAGCACCATTGAGGATCATCTCATCCTCTACCTCTAGACCTTGCATTACTCTAGACCCCGCTGGCTGGCCATCACTGGCCCCATCAGTGGCAATCTCCTCCTCTTCCTCCATAACTCTGTTAGTCTACACCCTGAGGTGCCCTGCCACCAGCACCATCAGTGAAAAACCCCTCCTCTAAGTCTAGACCTTAGGTACTCTGCGAGCCCACCATCGGCAATCATCTTGTCCTCTAACTCTAGACCTTGATTTACTCTAGACCCTGCTGTGCGCCCAACACAAGCACCATCAATGATCATCTCATCCTCTAACTCTAGACCTTGGGTTACTCCAGAACCCGCTGTGCACCTACCCACCAGCACCATTGTGATCAACTCATGCTCTAACTTTAAAACTGATTTACTCTAGACCCTATTGCGCGCTCCACCACCAGCACCATCGGTGATCATCTTGTGCTCTAATTCTAGACCTTGGGTTACTCTAGACCGTGCTGTGCACCCACCACTAGCAGCACCAGTGACAATCTTCTCCTATAGACCTGAACTACTCTAGAGATGAGGAGGGGGGAGAGAGGAAAACATAGATCCAGAGACGGTGAGAGCGAGAGAGAGAGATGTAACAGAAATCCTGAGAGCTTGAAAGGGAGCGGGAGAGAATGAGAGAGAGAGAGAGAGAGAGAGAGAGAGAGAGAGAGACAGAGAGAGAAAGAGAAGGTGAGAGAGCGAGAGAGAGACATATATTTAGAGGGAGAGACAGAGAAAGTGAGCAAGAGAGAGCCATAGAGAGGGAGAGGGAGAGAGAGAGAGAGAGAGAGAGAGAGAGAGAGAGAGAGAGAGAGAGAGAGAGAGAGAGGGGGAGAGAGAGAGATAGAGAGAGAGAGAGAGAGAGAGAGCGCTACAGGGAGCTGGAGTTAAAAACAGTCAGAGTGAGACAGTAATCGCTATAGAGAGCACTATAAATAGAGAGCGAGAGAGACATGGAAACCAAAAGAATGAGATTTAGGGAGATTGCTAGAGACAGAGATGAAAACAGGGAGCCAGAGAGAGTGTTTGCTAGGGTTTGTGCTAGAGAGAGAGAGAGAGGGAGAGAGAGAGAGAGAGGAAAATGTACATGTTGAGCGTGAGAGTGCTAGGGATAGCACTAGTGAGAAATAGAGGAAGAAAGAGAGAGAGAGAGGGATGGAAACAGATCCAGAGAGGGTGGGAGCTAAAAGAAGTGTTGAAGAAAGATATAGAAATAGAGACACTGAAAGTTGAGAGCCAGGGAGGCTGCTGAAGAGAGAAAGATTGAAACAAAAATCCAGAGACTGTAAAAAAGTGAGAGAGAAACAGAAATTCCGAGAGCATGAAAGCTAGGGGGAGAGAGACAGAGAGAGAGAGAAAGAGAGGAAAGAGATGGAGAGGGAGAGTGAGAGGGGGACAGAGAGAGAGAGAAGGAGAGAGAGAGAGAGAGATGGATGGAAACAGAGATCATGAGGGCGTGAGAACCAGGGAGAATGTTAGAGGGAAAGGGAGATGGGAACAAAGATCCAGAAAACATGAGAAGTAGGGAGACACTAGAGAAAGACAGAGAGCGTGACAGAGATGGAAACAGTGATCCAGAGAGCACGGAGCCAAGGGTGAGTGCTAGAGACAGAAAGAGAGAGAGATTGAAACTGAGATCCAGAGAGTGTGGGGGCTAGTAGAAAATAGAGAGAGAAAGAGAGAGAGAAATATGGAGTGAGAGAGAGAGATCCAGAGAGTCTGAGAGAAAAAGTGAAACTGAGAGTGGGAGAGTGAGAAACAGAGAGCGAAAAATGGAATCAGAAGTGCTGAGAGTGTGATAGCCAGGGAGCGCATTAGACAGAGTGAAATAAACAGAGATGCAAAGAGGGTGTGATAGAGAAAGGGAGGGAGAGTAAGAGATGGGACCAGGCGGCCACATGTATCAAACTTCCATTTTGCATTTCTTAAATAGCGAATTTTAGGTAATTACTATTTAGGAAATGCAAAATGGTATGTAACAATATGTTGATTCCCTAATTGCGATTCCTACAGAGTCGCAATCACTATTAAAAAAATGCAAAACCAAGGGTGCCTAGGGGCCTAAGGCCCCCTTTGATGCACCCCTAAAATAAACTGTGCACATGTAAAGCGCACACATGCGCTAGGGGAATGTGTTCACTACTTGCCACTTTAAAAAATGCATTTTTGATGCATTTTTTTAAATTGCGGATGGTTATCATCAACTTGGAGTCAATGGTAATGGCATTTCCTAAATGCCTATTTCGCATTTAGGAAATGCTTGGTACATGTGCTTAGGAATCGCAAATAGGAAATCCCTTTTTCAATTTCCGATTTAGGGAAAGGCAAATTGCAATTTCCTATTTCAAGTCGCAATTTCAGGAAATCACTAAAAATTGCAATTCCCTAGAATCGGACTGCCAATGCCGTTCATGCATTTGGAAAGGCTATTTTGTATTCGCAAACAGTCAAATTTAGCGATTCAAACCGTTTGAAGATGCAAAAGCGTTTGATACATATACCCCAGAGATGCTGAGAATAGGAGCTAAGCAGAGTGCTCAAGAGAGGGTTAGAGAGAGTAAAATAGAAAAACAGAGACCATGAGAGAGAGAGATGGAAACAGAGTCCCAGAGAGCGCGAGAGCCAGGGAGAGTGTGTGGTGTTGCTGCTTGCAAGCAGTAGAATGTGTGAGGTAAATTACCTATGTGGCATTAAAGATGTTGCAGAAGAGAAGGTTCTTTCGGGAGGCAGCTGGAAGAAGGAGCTTGCACAAGGAAGGTGCTGCCTCCCTCTTCTTCCCCAGATGCTGCAGAGTTGAGAACAAAGGATCATTTGTACATTTGAAGTGTGTATCTTCACTACAGAGTGCTAGAGAGAGCGTGCAGACCAAGGCACCTGAGAGTGTGTGAGAGAGAGATGGAAATATCCTGAGAGCACGAGAGCTAAGGAGAATGTTAGAAGGAGGAAAGGAAAGAGAGGTGATAAGACAGAGCATGATAAGTAGGAAGAGTGTAAAAGAGAGAGAGTTGGAGATGGAAACAGAGATCCTGAAAACGTGAGAGCTAGGTGAGTGCCAGAGATGCAGGTGGAGAGGGAGGAGGCAGACAACCCCAACAATCCAGACCCACAGTGTGTCTCCAGGTCACTAGTAAGATGTTTGAAAAGTTTGTCACTAAACAATCCCAACAACATATATTAACCAAGAACTACCAGACCACAGTCCATCAGGATGCAGAAGAGGTGACTTTGAATGATAAAGCAGGAGCAGCTCCTCCATTAGGACAGAGAAGCATTGCCCCACTAACTAAAATGCCCCCATGCCCCAGAGGTTAAAAAATGTTAATAAATTAATTTATTACCATTTTATTTTTCACTAATCTGCGTTCTGAGCTGAACATCAGGACAGGGCGGGGGGCCACTGCTGAGTGGCAGCAGCGGGGGGACTGGTGGGTTGGGCACTTAAGTTTAAAAGTGCATGTCTCTTTGGCGGGTTGTCTTGCGACGGCCAGCCAGACATGTACACTTTAAACCTCTCAAGCCGGCTATCTTAGACAGCTGGGTGGAGAGCAAGCACAGGCCTCCAGTAACCTAGGAGCTGTGAGGGCCCACTCCATCCAATCCTGACCCTTCTCTCTTGATGGTTAACAGCATGAGAGCAGCACAAGGATTAGTTAGGGTAGTTGGCTGGGGCCTGTGCTGGAGGCGAAAAGAACACTGGGACGGAGCAAAGACGTGTAGCAAGAAAAGTGAATTATGTTTCATCCTGTTTGTTTAATCATTTTATTTCAAACCTCCCTTGGATATCAACAAGAAACACAACCTCAAATCTCAGCCTTGGATCTCATCAAGAAACGCAACCTCAAATCTCAGCCTTGGAGCTCTCCAAGAAACGCAACCTCAAATCTCAGCCTTGGATCTCATCAAGAAACGCAACCTCAAATCTCAGCCTTGGATCTCATCAAGAAACGCAACCTCAAATCTCAGCCTTGGATCTCATCAAGAAACGCAACCTCAAATCTCAGCCTTGGAGCTCTTCAAGAAACAAAACCTCAAATCTCAGCCTTGGATCTCATCAAGAAACGCAACCTCAAATCTCAGCCTTGGAGCTCTTCAAGAAACGCAACCTCAAATCTCAGCCTTGGAGCTCTTCAAGAAACGCAACCTCAAATCTCAGCCTTGTATCTCATCAAGAAATGCAACCTCAAATCTCAGTCTTGGATCTCATCAAGAAACACAACCTCAAATCTCAGCCTTGGATCTCATCCAGAAATGCAATCTCAAATCCCAGGCTTAGATCTCGTCAAGAAATGCAACCTCAAATCTCAGTCTTGGATCTCATCAAGAAAAACAACCTCACATCTCAGCCTTGGATCTCATCAAGAAACACAACCTCAATTACCAGCCTTATGTCCATCACACTTAGATGCTGACATCACTGGCCTCACCAGATGTTTAGTGAACACACAGATCTGGATGAGGAATAATTTCCTTTAACTTAACAGCAAAACTGTGGTTTTATTTGTGAGGACAAACACTCGGATGCAGAAAAATGACCCTGCTGGCATGATGCCTGAGATTCATTAATAGAAAATTTCATAATAAGAACAAGATTTGAAAGTAAGCCTTCTGGGCCCATGGGGTTCCTGCCATGAAAGAGCAAGTGTAAGGCACAGTAAAGTGTACTGTCTTTAGTTCTAGCTCTCGGCAAAAATGAACACAATTTATTCCCCAAAGATACAAAGAAGGACTCATTGGCTCAGTTGTGAACTCTAGACAGGGGTAGGGAAATGCCTTTTTTATTTGAGGGATCACCAAAATAGACAAGTCTGGCTTTTCAATGACCACAGAGTATGAGGACAAGTCTTTTGAGAAGCCTTCAGAAAATAAACCATATCCACCAGGCAAGGCAGGATATAGACTGACGTTCATATGTCATTGTTAAACTTTAAATGTCTATTACTACTGTATAAAAGTTAGGCAGGAAGTGTTCCATTAGAAACAAACATACCCTATGGCACAGGCAGATCCTCCAGTGCAGAGGAGGCGGGTTCATAACTCAGCTCCCTGCGAAGGTCATCACAGTGGGAGTGAAGTATTTGGGTGCCTGTGTTCATGCATCTGCTTAACCAGTATTATGCAGAATTATGTGTGAGGAAAAGGTTCAAGGGTATGTGAGAGCATGTGAGTATTAGTGTATTACTAGGTTTGTACTGTTTCTCCCAGGGACACTGCACTCAGTCATTAGTACCCGGTAACCAGAATTACTGCATTAAAGAAGGCAGCAACCTCGAATCCGCACACCTCGCAGGAGAGCCTGGCCTACCAAGGTGCTCCGTCCCATGATGTACTGAAGTGGAAGAAGGACAACTTGCCCATACATGGATAGGTCTTGGCAAGAAGTGCTTGATACGCCAACTAGTCATTGTATTTCGCCAAACTTTTATGCTATTTGTAAAACAATGAAAGTAGAAAACCTCAGACATAACTCCATTGTTGGAAATGGCTCTTTCTGCTGGGTTATCCCCATACTTTTTGCCTTTCTCCTCCTATTTTTCTGACTCTCTTTTTGTTGGTTTTAGGACTCTGGGCACTTTACCACTGCTAATCAGTGCTAAAGTGCATGTGCGTGCTCCTATATAACTTGGTCTAATTGGCTTACACCTGTTTGGCTTATTTAATTTACCTGTAAGTCCCTTGTAAATAGGTGTACCATGCATCCCAAGTACCCAGGGCCTGTAAATTAAATGCTACCAGTGGGCCTGCAGCACAGATTGCACCACCCACAGAGTAGCCTTTCAAACATGTCTCAGGCCGGCCACCACAAGGCCTGCATGCACAGTTTACTGCCACACTGACCTGGCAAGTCAAACTACTTGACAAGGCCTAAACTCCCTTTTTACTACACCTAAGTCACCCCTATTGTAGGCCCTAGATAGCCCTATGGGCAGGGTGCTGTGCTTGTAAAATGTAGGATATTTATTTTTTGTGTTACATGTCCTAGTAGTGACAAAAAGCCTATTTCATTTTTCACTACCGCGAGTGCTGTTCCACTCATAGGTTTGCATTAGGAATTCCCTTATATATGCCTAAGTGGTAATTTTGGAGCGGTTGCAATCAGGCTCAGGAATGTGGATGGAGCCGTTACAATCAGGCTCAGGAATACGGGCAGAGCTGTTGCAATCAGGCTCAGGAATACGGGCAGAGCTGTTGCAATCAGGCTCAGGTATGCAGGCAGAGCTGTCGCAATCAGGCTCAGGAATGCGGGCAGAGCTGTCAGCGGCAGGCAGGAGGGCTGTGGAGCGGCCGGGGAGCTGTGGCTGGCACAATGGGTCAGGCACTTCACACAGGAGGGACTGGGTATGACAGAAAATGCATCTGCATAGTGATAGACTTCTTAGGTTGGGGAAAAGGAGGGTCATTCACACCTTACTTCTGAATAGGCTATGTCCTGCCCTCACACAATGGACTGATTACCCCCCTACTGATGTCTGGAGACAGGGCTGGGCTGAAAGGGTGTTGTACTTCACTTGAAAGGGTTCCTTTTAGGTTACACCTAGACAAAGGCAGTTTTGGAGTATAAGTACAGGGGCTCTTGCCCCATGATTTTTAGAGCACTTTTGGAACTGGGGCTGAACCTCTGTCACAAAGACTGCTGCACTGCACAAAGGACTCAACTGGACTGCTCTTCTGTTGTTGCTCTGCTCTCTGGTGTCTGCTGGGTGGCACAAAGGACTCATCTGGATTGCTTTTCTGCATGTTGCCCTGCAGCCAGCTATACTTTGATGTCAGTCTGCCAAAGAGCTGTGGTGCCAACTGGAGAGATCGTCATTGGAGCTGCTGGCTTACTGTGCGGGTCTACCTCACCACTACTGCCTGCTTTGTGCCCCCCTACAAGTGTTCTCCCACGGGGCCAGCACATTGGGGGCACTGTGCACTACCCCTGGCTTCTCCTATCCCACCTGGTGAGAGCTGCATTTCCCTGCCGTAACCAAGCTAGCGCATTGGCAGCACCCATCCAAGCTCATAGTAAAGCAGGTCTCTGTCGCCTTATCCCTAGAGAAGTGAGTTCTCGTGGAACGCCTCACTCCTAGTACCTTGAAAAGGCCTGCACAGCTGAGCCCCTGTTCTCCAAACTGTTCCCCCCAGCCGTAGGGGGACAGCTGCGGACCACCTGCCAGGGAATAGTGCTGGCTGGTGACACCCGCTCACCCCTCTCTCCTCAAGGGTGCCCGCACCGACCGTCGGGAACCTCACAAGGGGGGGTCCCCTTCCATGAAGGAGCCATATTGGGGGAGGAGACCCCTCCCATTAGCCGCCTCTCTTCGGCCCTTGGAGCGGGTCTCCAGGGATGCCGGGACTGCTCTAGGCACACCCGGTGCCGGTGAAGAGGACCACCAGGAGCTCACAGGGTGAGTCGGGCCCCGAGAAGCCCTCATCCGTCCGTCCATATTCCCCGCGGGTGACCCGGCAGTGACTGGAAATGTCTCCAGCTTAGTGGACGGCCCTGTGTTGGTGATCTTGGGGCTCTGCTGTTGTGGGGTAGAACCTTGGTGGAGGTCCCCAGTGGCCCTGGGGGAACTTTGTCATTGTGTGAGGATCCTCGGGGGTTTCATTTTGAGAGGACCCCCAGAGCGACCCCCCCAGGAGAGACGTGGGTTCGCCACTGGGGAGAGTTACCAATTTCACTGTGCAACACCGAATAGGAGCACAGGTGCTCCTACAGCCTGGGGTGCGCATCGCATCGGCATTCACTTTTTTGGGATTAGGGCAGTTTCCTTAGAAACTGCGGTAACCAGGCTAATAGCTGCTCTCTTGCTTTCGTGCCTTTGGTTGTATTTTCGCAATGCGTTGGTGGTTCTAATATTACCTCATCATGTGAAAAATGTGTGTGATGATACTTTTACTTGCTCTACGGTTGTTGTGGGGGTCATTCTGATACCTGCACAGTACAGTATTTATGAATTATGTGGTCACAGTGATTTACGGTGCTGCATGTGTTTGGAAGCATGTGGCATTATTCAGGCAAAAACTATGACTCATGTACTTGCATAAAATACTGCCTTTCAGGTCATAAGTGTTCTTTCATGATCAGGATCCTGAATATTCTTTCTTTTGGTGTAATATGCACAGGAATGCTTTCTTTGATGTTTGGCAGTAGTTTCCTTGGTGCACTAAATATTATTAGGACCCGGAGGCCTCCATGTGATCCCCTCTCCCCACCAGAAATATACAATTTGACAACTATTAAACGTTGGAAGTGTTTTATTCAAACATCAAACATCTCATAACTTTTCAAGCATAACAATATCTACACATCTCAAACTCTACGTCATGAGCACTTCTTGTGACCATAAATCAATTCTGACAGGATCCCTTCCTGTCCTGAACCACCATTGGACCACACAGGTGACCCATATATCACCTGTATCCCTAGGAGGGGCGGTTACCCTGCCTATATCACTGTACCTTGTCCTCATGCTTCGGGTTCCGCCCCCTCCTCCAAACACCAATCAGACTCGGGGTGTAACGGGGCGGCCAAGGGCTGGAGCCCCATGTTCCCCCCAGCGATCTGAGCTCCCTTACCCCTTGATCTGGTGTGTACATCCGTTGGTTGGCTCAGAACTTCAAGATCCTATCCCAGGTGTCCTCCCGGGGGCCCCACCTTGGGGACCCCCCCTGTTGCTTCTAGTCACATCTCAATTTCCGCTTGCCTACTGCCTAACAACTAGGAGAGGGTGGGTGGGTCAATCGCGGGACCCCGCTTCCGTCCGGCCGCCGCGATCTGGAGAAGAAGGACTTGCCTTCTCGGGGGGGCCGTTAAATAGCCCCCCCACCAGCCCACGGCGGCCAGAACCGGTTGGGGCCAAACGTGGACCCGACGTTCCTCCTTGGCGGAAGTCCGCCCTGTGAACTGCGCACCCTGGGTGCGCACTAGGGGGGAGTGCAGGGGCCACGTAGCCCCCGGCTCCTAACGGGCCGCGCCCCCCCACTTTGGCGGGGGCGCTTTACCCTAGGACCCAGAGGCCTCCATGTGATCCCCTCTCCCCACCAGAAATATACAATTTGACAACTATTAAATGTTGGAAGTGTTTTATTCAAACATCAAACATCTCATAACTTTTCAAGCATAACAATATCTACACATCTCAAACTCTACGTCATGAGCACTTCTTGTGACCATAAATCAATTCTGACAGGATCCCTTCCTGTCCTGAACCACCATTGGACCACACAGGTGACCCATATATCACCTGTATCCCTAGGAGGGGCGGTTACCCTGCCTATATCACTGTACCTTGTCCTCATGCTTCGGGTTCCGCCCCTCCTCCAAACACCAATCAGACTCGGGGTGTAACGGGGCGGCCAAGGGCTGGAGCCCCATGTTCCCCCCAGCGATCTGAGCTCCCTTACCCCTTGATCTGGTGTGTACATCCGCTGGTTGGCTCAGAACTTCAGGATCCTATCCCAGGTGTCCTCCCGGGGGCCCCACCTTGGGGACCCCCCCCTGTTGCTTCTAGTCACATCTCAATTTCCGCCACGAGGGCGACCAGGGCCCAAAAGGTCCTTCGGCCTCCCCACCATAAAACAAACCACGCGCAAAAGCCCACATGTCGCAAATGAATTGCTCAGTCCCTGTATCAGATAGATGCACCTGGTCCTTGTGGAACATGTGTGAGCCCTTCAATAGTTTGTGGGGGATGTTCCACAGCCGCCCTGGGCCTGGGCACAGCTTTGCCATCTCAGCGTTCAGCCGTCGCACTGAAACGTTGATAGTCCTTGACTTGATCCCAGCACCACATTTACGACGTGGCACCATGTGTGACCATGCAATCGCAGCATTTGGAAATTGTTTTGCCAATTTAGTAATCTCTAAAAATACCGTTTCTCTTAGAGTCTTGCGGCCCAATCGCACCAGGTCGTTGCCCCCTATGTGAATAATGACAAGATCCGGTGACTGAAGTCCCGCGCATCCCTTCGCCATATTGACCAACTGTTGTAACTGAGTGACGCCCGCACCGCCGATTCCACACCAGCGGAACGCCACACCTTGCACCATCGCCGGATTCGACCCACGGAGCTGTTGCACCCGGTACGCCGCCCGACGAACAAATGAATGCCCCAGAACCCACACTACACGTTGAGACATTGTACCAAAATGAAAAGAAAAGAGCGTGAGGCATTCATATACAAGCAATAGTGCTACCTTTAAACCAATTCCGGCCTAATGTACCGTTTGTAACACTCCGATGACCACCGGCCGATGCCTTTTACTGTGGTGGACGGCAATCCAGCACCTGCCGCTAGTGTGGCTGCCCCTATTCTAAATGAATGGGAGGAGTAACCTGATTGTTCCACGCCTAAAGATCTCAAGGCCAGCGTGAAGATCATCAAGAATTGGTAACGCGATAAGCAATCCCCGTTGAGGTGTAAGAACAAAGCGGACGATCCAGCCCGGGGGCGGACCTGGAGGTAATTATTTGTAAGCCGTACTGGGCATAATGGTGAACCGGGTGCGGCCCTGAGTGAGATACGCGCCCCCCTCTGAAGCTGGTCCGTTTTTGATTTGCGCAAAACTATCGAAAGGAACCCAGCGCCGGACGTAATGTCGCCCCATTGTAGCCCCCCCGCATGGTCGCCCTTGGCTGCGCCCACCAATTCACTGATTCGGAAGGCCCCGTAAAAGGCCACCGCAAAAGCCGCGGAGAATAACGCAGCCTCCGCGGGGGACGAGCAGATGTCTGGAAGTGCGCCCAGTATGTTCCCGAGCAGGGGTGTGGTAATGGGGCGCCTCGAATCTGCTTGAACACGAGCCACCCTGGCCCAACCTGTTAAAGCCCTATTTATAATAAATGTATTCAAGGGTGCCTCAAGATGTCTGATCTTTGCGAAAAAACGTATTGCCGACAAATAGGCCTTTGCGCACGATACTGGGCGCCCCTGGGTTTTTAGATGCGACATGAATGCACAAACCGCGAACTCAGTGAATGGTTCAGAGATCTGCTGTGACAATAAGAAACGCCTGTAATTATGAAAATCATTCTCGTAAGCTTTCTTAGTACGTGGTGCTAGAGATGCTGCTACTAAATCTGGGAGGGCGGGGCACCAATTCTCCACAGAGACTCTGGGAACTCCGACATCTTCTCCATCGCCTGGGGGTGATACCGCAGAAAATCCTGCATTAATGAGCGAGACAGAGCGTCAGCAGCGTTGTTATGAACCCCCGGCACATGTTTAGCCCTGAAAGTAATGTTGTGTTGCAAGCATGTCAAGATCAGGTGCTTCAATAGGCGTAGGACCAGCGGGCATGAAGCCCCTTGGCGGTTAATGACTTCTACTACTGCCATGTTGTCAGACCAAAAGATTACCACCCTGTTCTTCAATATCTCTGCCCAGATGTTAACTGCTACTACAATAGGGAATAACTCCAGGAAGGCTATGTTCTTGGTCCATCCCTTGCCAATCCAATCTAGGGGCCAGTCAGCTCTGCACCACCGGGGGCCCAAAATTGCTCCAAAGCCTACGCTGCCAGCCGAATCCGTATACAAGCCCAGTGTAGAGCTGGAAATTGCCTTTATAGGCCAAATGACCGCACCATTGAAATTTTCCAGAAAAGACTCCCACAACCTTAGGTCTCCCCTAACCTCCACGGATAGCCGGGTGCGGTGATGTTTTTCAACCAGCCCGGACATTGAACGAGCGATGGATCGGGAAAAGGGGCGGGCCATGGGAATGATTCTCAATGCGAAATTTAGTTGGCCTACCAGCACCTGAAGCTGGTGTAAGGTAACCTTCTCCTGAGACAATATTACATGAATGGATTCCTTGAAAGCTGACAACTTCTCCTGAGGCAAGCGACACTCCACGGCCACCGAATCGATTTCAATTCCCAGGAAAGTGATGCATGTAGTGGGACCGGCCATCTTATCGGGGGCCAAAGGAACACCGAATTCCTCAAACATAGCGGTCAAGGCCTGAAGTGCCCACCCGCATTTGCCAGACCCAGGTGGACCCAAGATTAGGAAATCATCCAAATAATGAATGACATCGCGGTGACCAGTGCGAAGTGAGAAAGCCCATTGGAGAAAGGTGCTGAATTGTTCAAAATAGCTACATGATATACTACAACCCATTGGCATGCATTTATCATAGAAGTATTCCCCATGGAACTGAAAACCCAAGAGATGATAATCATCGGGGTGGACTGGGAAAAAACGGAACGCTGACTCAATGTCGGTCTTAGCTAACAGGGCCCCTTGGCCCAATGCCCTTAACTTTACCAATGCGTTGTCGACCGATGCATATCGGACGGAGCAAAGCTGAGGGTCAATAGCATCGTTAACAGATGACCCTCGTGGGGCAGACAAATTGTGAATCAGCCTGAACTGCCCTGGTTCCCTCTTGGGCACCACTCCCAAAGGGGAGCACACAAAGCCAGATAAAGGTGGTCTTGCAAAGGGGCCCGCCAGCCTCCCCAGGGCCCGCTCCTTTGCCAGCTTCCTGGCCACCACGCAAGAGTTCTGTGATGCTGAGACTAAGTTTTTACAGTGATTTAAAGGTGTGACATTTGAGGCGGGGATCCTGAACCCGTGGGAAAACCCGTGCAAAAGTAACTTTGCTGCGTCTAATGCAGGGTAAGCCTGTAACCATGGGAGCAATGTGTTTCGTCTAATAGGAGAAGGCAGAGGGTGGTCAATTTGCTGGCTTACTTGAATCCCTGCCCCTCTCTTTTAACTATAACTATAAATACACTTAGTTTCCGGGTGGGATGGGTGCCCACAGAAGGAACAGTTGTGCCTGAACTTGCACGACCCTGCGGGACGTGAACATCCGTTTCGGTTGAATGCCCAGCAAGAGCCCTTCTTCTCGCTATGGGCCTGATTCTGAAAGGGCTGCCTCCCAGAAACCTTGTTGTTAACGCATTCCAGCCATACTTCAACCTCAGTTTGATCCCAACCGATGGATGGATCTTCCACCCTAGCCCAGCGGAAGTCCCTGTCGTATTCTAACCAAGCATACCCCCCATAAGTGTGCTGGGCCTTCAATATTTTGTTTGCATAGTATATCAAAGAGGAGGCCAACTCTGGTTTTTTCTCCAACCAGACTGACATGAGTACATTAAAACCCAATAACCAATTAGTAATGCTCTCTTCTACTCGGGGTTTCCTCTCCCCAAAGAATGTAGACTTGGGTTCTTTCTCTTTTGACTCGGCCTCCCTCCTTTTTGCCCTAATTAATGAAAATATATCCACAAATTCCCCTTTCCAGATCTTCTCCTTAACCTCTGCAGCCATGTGTGCTGTCAGCTTACCTGGTCTGGAAAGCACTGCATCTGAAGTTCCTTCCTTTGTAGAGTTATCCTGAACCGGAACCTTGCTGGGCCCAGGCTGGACATTTTGAACTAAGGGAGGCGATGCGACAACAGCGCCAGGTGTCAGGGTGACACTCTGGCTGAGCACAGATGCCTGTAGGTTCGTTGTATGTGCAGCCGATAGCGCATCCACCTGCCGCTTCAGCTCATTTAGTGTGTTCTGTAGGGAATCATCCGCCACCCACGGCGCTGTGGGGGGGGGGGGGGCGAGTTGATAGGTGGAGCACTAATGCTGGCTTACAACCTGGATATTTCAAGCAATGTTTGCCTGGATGGGTCCTGTACCGATGCAGGATGCTCTAGAGCCTTAGAGGTAAGGGGGGGCACAGGCATTGCTGTAGGTACTGCTGCGGGCAAGGCCACCCCCGTTAAGGGGGCGGGAGGGGCCCCTGCCTGTGCCGTGGGTGCCAAAGAGGCCAAGGATTTGTGGATATCCGCCAAGACCCCTTCTAACCCTAGTACTGGTGTTGTGCCCTGGGTCACTGGGGAAGGTGCGGCAACTGGTGCGGGTGGTTCTGGTAGTTCAATATGCCCAGGTGGACTGGCTGCAGCAGTAGGAGCAGCTATAATGAGGGGCAGAGGGGAAGGGACTGGAGGCTGCGTTCTTCCCTTCCTCGCGCACTTGACTGGAGGAAAAGCCGCGCTTGGAGCCACGTGGGACCGCTTAGGGCGGCTGCTCCCATCCCCACTAGCCTCACGAACGGGTGCCCCCAAGACCATGCCTGCCTCCTCTCTGCCTAGTTTTTCTAGGACCAATCTCAACAACTGTGATAGTTCTGGATCATTCCCACTCCTTTTAGGGGAGCATGCCTTCTTAGGAGCCATGATTGAATGTAAGATGCAAGGATCCCCCCTAATCTGACAATGTCTAGAAAATACCTATCTATTTTTTTTTTTTTTTGGATGATCCTGCAACAAATGAATACAAACACAGTTAACTCAATGATAAGTAGTGCACGTAAGACAGCTCAACCCAGCTAAGACTAGCCAGGCAATGAAGAGGAAACTGTATACACCCCAGTTGTCACCACAGTTTTTAAAACCACATTACCTTAACATTGAATCAATGCAATATTAGCAAAATCAATGACATCACACTGTTACCCCAAACCAGTTCATAAACACACCCAAAACAGTGGAAGCACAGTAAAAGGTCAAGAAAGCTCACCCTCACAAAAAGAAAAAGGAAGCGCCTCAGTGTTTACAATTTACAAATATGCCCCCACTTAAAACAGAAGGCCTAAAAAAGCTGACCGGGGCACGTGGCTGCAAGAAGCCAGCGCCAAAACAAATGAAATATTTTCAACTGGCACTCTATTGCGCGAAGCACAACACTCCCGACAAAATCAGGACAACAGGATTAAAGATAAATATCACCGGTTCAGTGTAACCGCATGCAGTCTGAATTCACATTACACCCAGCGCGCGAAGCCAATGTAATTTGGAAAAAAACGGCCGTTTAATCATGCGAGGCAGAGCCCCCCAAACGTCGGGACTCAGGATGCGAAGGACAGCAGGAGCGCTAGCGCGAGTTTATAAATCCCCCCTTTCCGGCAATACTTACAATAGCAGGGTTCACCCGTCAGTCCTCACAGATTAATCCCAGCCGGCCTGCGGGATCAAACTTGCGGCAAAGGCACCAGGCGCGCCGACCCAGCTCCACGCGGACGACGAAGGGAGAGGAGCGCCTCACCGAACACCACGAAATGCCGAAGAAGGTGGAGCAGCGCCTCCAGCAAAACGCGCTGCTCAATCGCGGGACCCCGCTTCCGTCCGGCCGCCGCGATCTGGAGAAGAAGGACTTGCCTTCTCGGGGGGGGCCGTTAAATAGCCCCCCCACCAGCCCGCAGCGGCCAGAACCGGTTGGGGCCAAACGTGGACCCGACGTTACTCCTTGGGGGAAGACTTCCGCCCCCGGGCCTCGCGAGGCCCGGGGGCGGAAGTCCGCCCTGTGAACTGCGCACCCTGGGTGCGCACTAGGGGGGAGTGCAGGGGCCACGTAGCCCCCGGCTCCTAACGGGCCGCGCCCCCCCACTTTGGCGGGGGCGCTTTACCCATTGTCACAATTGCATAGTGGCAAAGTAGACACTGATTATGATATATTGGTCTATGCTATATGTATAATATACTTTGGATTTTTAAATCTCTTTAAAAATGGAGTCTCTTTTGTGGTATATTTTATTGTGTTGCTGGTGTGAGTGTGTTGCACAAACGCTTTACACATGACCTCTGGGGTTGAGCCAGGCTGCTGTGTGCCAAGATACCGGGGTGAGCACAGGTTATCCTTAGTGTGTAACTGACTCACCCGGATTACAGTGGTGGGTTCTACCTGGCTGAGGTGCATACACTAGCCAACCAGAAACCCCATTTCTAACACCCATGCTATTTAGAATAACGTTATTTCATTAAAAAGTATTGCACAAAAACACAAACATCTTGGGATCAGCCATCCTTCTGTTTTAATGACTTTAAACACAGTCATTTTCCTACAGCAACAATTTTCAACGGCTGTACATAGAAAGGCAGCAAGAGCAATGAGGAATGTGATTGAGTGTATCTGTGTGTGTGTGTGTGTGTGTGTGTGCACGTGTGTGTGTGTTGTTTGTGTGTCTGTGTGTGTACTCTGTGTGTATGTGTATGTATGTGTGCATGTGTGTTCGTATGTGTGCATGTGTTTGTGTGTGCATGTGTGTGTATGTGTGTGTGTGCACATGTGTGTGCTGTGTGTGTGTCTGTGTGTGCTCTGTGTGTGTGTATGTATGTGTGCATGTGTGTTCGTATGTGTGCGCGCGTGTGTGTGCATGTGTGTGTAGGTGTGTATGTGCACTTTCTGTGTGTATGTGTGTATTAGTAGGCTATGTGTATGTGTTTGTGTGTGTGTGTGTGTGTGTGCATGCACTTCTGTCTGTGTGGCAGGATTATTATAATTCAATTAAGGTACTATCAACACATTGATGTAACAAACGTTTTGTCATTTATCATCAATTGAAAGTAAATTACTCTTACAGGTATCAAAAAGTTTTCAAAGTAACCCTCCCGCCAGAGAAGACCTAAAAAGACACAGTTGCATTGAGGACTCTTGCTCTAAATACCTAGAGACATTGGACACACAACTTTTTAGAAAGTCCTGTCCGACGGGCGAGTATCTTTGATGGTTCATAGCTCAAGTATCCAGAATGACCATCACTTCTTATAAATATAATGCTTTGTCCAGGATTGTGCTGTATTCAAGATACATGATGATTTGTTTGAAAAAAATGATACCTGTACGAGTAATTTACTTTCAACTGATAATAAATGACAAAAGATGTTGCTGCATCAATATGTGTTGAGTCTCATATGATAAAGAGTGCGCGGAAAAGCGATATGCCAGTTTCAGAAGTTAACAAAAGGACCATAGTTGGATGATACCAATCTGGCCAATGACATAACATGTGTATTTGTAAAGCACACGTTCACCCTTGGGCATCTTGGCACTGAGTAACAAATGTTTATTGTCACCCAACTCAATGGTACTCATTTTGTTGACCTCAGAAGGATGAAAGGTTGAGTGGACCCACCAGGATTTGAATCTGTGACCATGAGGTCAAACACAGGCCCCTACCATGGACGCATTAGTCCACTAAGCCACCAGACCCAGCCAGATAACAATTCAAGTGTTATGCATGTTGACTAATGGTAGCTCTGTTTTGTACACTATTTACTTGTAGCCTAGGCTCTAGAGGGGTATATGGGCTCAACCCTATTGTATTTTCGCTTGTGTGGCATACATGTGCATGTGCATGAATTAATTAATTAATTAATTAATGGGTGAAACCATGAATGAGTGTCTGAATGGCCACAGTCATGCCTGCTCGCCACTCCTGCCAGTGCTGCCCCCTCACTAACGTCTTCATCCATTCATGCAACCTGTGATCGACCCATTCATCCATCCAAAGTCATATTTACTCACATATCTCCACATCCAGTGACTCGCCTATCAATACAACGTCACATGCACACACAAAACTGGTCATCAATTACCAAGCACTTTCACCATTAAAAAGCCAGACGTTTGGCTTTGTCTGCAAATGTTTCTCCTGAAAATGCAAACAAATATTATTTTTTCTGTGGTTACCTCATCACATTCAGTGACCTCTAATAAGAAAATGATGCTGCTGCTCAACTGTAATAACTTAATACAGCTGAATTGTGACATCATAATGCCAGAACCATCAGCCAAGGTGAAAGGCAGGTCATAGAGCATCATTGCTGCTGCATCTCCGAAAACCAAAAATGACAACTAAGTTTGAATTCTTCTGTTTTTCTAATATGAACAGTGATCAGCAGAGAAGAGATATTTATGGCAATAAGTTTATTTTTGTGTGCTATAGGTCATTTCAGGAAAGGCAGAATCTCTGCATGTTTCTACACATTTTGAGCATTATCAAATCTGAAGTACATTAAACCGATTTTAATATTTTTTGCAACAAATTACTGCCCGTTTTTTATATGTTTAATTTTGTACTACAAGTTCTACCTTTATTCTTAAGAATGTCTGCAAACACTACCTCTTTCATACAATAGCTCAAGGCACCAATGATTCAAGCAGTTTGTGGTGTGGGAAGGGTAGTGGTGAGACCATGTATTAGAAGGATTAAAATACCCTCTGCCATACTTTAAAAAGAAGGTCCAAGTAACCTGGGAGTTCTGTGACCTCGTAAACGAATGTGGACGTCATCCTTGTTTCCCTCATATGGTCATGGAACTCCTCCTTGACTTGCAATACCCTTTAATGAGGGAGATCTGAACTACCATCTGGAAAATGCCAACGACGTCAACACCGCGTCACTGACCTCCAACCTCCTCAACCTCGGTCTCCGCCAGCTAGTCAACACGCCTACCCACATCGCCGGACACACCCTTGACCCCCTCTTCACCTGTAGCAACCACATTTCCTTCAGCCACACCTCCGAACTCCACTGGACCGACCATCACTGTGTCCATTTCACCTATAAGAAAACCACAGAGCAACACCGCATCCAGCTACCTCCCCACCGCCGCTGGGGCAAAGTCACCCAAGAACAACTGACCAGCACCCTCATCAACAACCTTCCGCCCGACGCAATCGACCCGAGCACAGCCGCCATCAACCTCCATCAATGGATCCTCGACTGCGCCAACACCCTTGCCCCTCTCAAGAAACCCACCACCATCCAAGGAAAGAAAAAAACAGCCTGGTTCACAGACGATCTCACCACCTCCAAAAGCAACTGCCAGAAGCTCAAAAAGAAATGGATCCAAGAACGCACACCCGACAACCTCGCCGCCCTCAAAAACGCCAACCGCGAACACCACCAACGGATCCGCACCGCCAAGCGCGCCCACTTCACCGAACGCATCAACAACAACGCCCACGACTGCAAAGAACTCTTCGGCATCGTGAAGGAACTCTCCAATCCGAAAGCCAACTCCAACGACATTCCGCCCTCCCAGAAACTCTGCGACGACCTCTCCACCTTCTTCCACCAGAAAATCACCACCATCCACGACAGTTTCAACACCGGTCCTCCGCCAGACCCCACCCCTGACGTCTCCTCCCGCGACTGCCGCCTCGCCGCCTGGACCCACGTGGACGAGGCAGAAACCATTACAACCATGAACACCATCCACTCAGGCTCCCCCACGGACCCCTGCCCCCATCATGTTTTCAACTCAGCCATCGCCACCATCGTCCCCGAACTCCGCAAGATCATCAACCTCTCCTTCACTTCTGCCACCTTCCCGGACAGCTGGAAACACGCAGAAATCCAACCCCTCCTCAAAAAACCCAAGGCTGACCCCAACGACCTCAAAAACTTCCGTCCGATCTCTCTCCTCCCTTTTCCAGCGAAAGTCATCGAGAAGATCGTCAACACCCAGCTCACCCACTTCCTCGAAGACAATTCCATCCTGGACCCCTCACAATCCGGATTCAGACGAAACCACAGCACTGAGACTGCCCTCCTCGCCGCCACAGATGACATCAGACATCAAATGGACAACGGCGAAACCTCAGCCCTCATCCTCCTCGACCTATCAGCCGCTTTCGACACCGTCTGCCACCGCACCCTACTGACCCGCCTCCAGGAAGCCGGCATCCAAGATAAAGCCCTCCACTGGATCTCATCCTTCCTCTCCGACAGAACGCAGAGAGTCCGCCTCTCCCCTTTCCGCTCCAAAGCCACCAACCTCATCTGCGGCGTCCCCCAAGGATCCTCCCTCAGCCCTACGTTGTTCAACGTCTACATGGCCCCCCTCGCTCAACTGGCCCGCCAACATCATCTCAGCATCATCTCCTACGCCGACGATACCCAGCTCGTCCTCTCCCTGACCAAAGACCCGCTCACCGCCAAAACAAACCTCCACGAGGGACTAAAATCCAACGCCGATTGGATGAACAACAGTCGCCTGAAACTCAACTCCGACGAGACGGAAGTCCTCATCCTCGGACGCACTCCCTCGGCCTGGAACGACTCATGGTGGCCCTCCGCCCTCGGACCCCCACCCACCCCTACCAGCCACGCAAAAAACCTCGGCTTCATCCTGGACTCCGCCCTCACCATGTCCAAACAGGTCAGCGCCGTCTCCTCCTCCTGCTTCAACACCCTTCGAATGCTCCGCAGAATCTTCAAGTGGATTCCAACAGAAACCAGAAAGACGGTGACCCAGGCCCTCGTCAGCAGCAGACTTGACTACGGCAACGCACTCTACACAGGCATCCCAACCAAAGACATCAAACGCCTCCAACGTATCCAAAATGCCTCCGCCCGACTGATCCTCGACATACCCCGCCGAAGTCACATCTCCCCTCACCTAAAGGAACTCCACTGGCTTCCGGTAGACAAGAGGATCACCTTTAAACTCCTGACCCACGCTCACAAGGCACTTCACAACACCGGACCCTCCTACCTCAACACCAGACTCAACTTCTACACTCCAACACGTCAACTCCGATCCGCCAACCTCGCCCTCGCCATCGTACCCCGAATCCAGCGCAAGACATCCGGCGGCAGATCCTTCTCCTTCCTCGCCGCCAAGACCTGGAACTCTCTCCCCACATCTCTTCGCCAGACCCAGGACCTCCTCGCTTTCAGAAGGCTCCTCAAGACCTGGCTCTTCGACCGCTAAATCAGCAGCCCCCCCCCCCCCCGCCCCCGCCCTCAGCGCCTCGAAACCCTGACGGGTACATAGCGCGCTCTATAAATACTATGATTGATTGATTGATTGATTTAATGCACCGCAGGGGTGTATTATCCATACATAAATAACAGATGTGAGTTTTATTAGCATATAGTATGCCTATTGACTTTAAGAATGTTTGCGGCATTATAATTTCTCTCTGGCTGCATATTAGAAATTACTCAGTGATTGCACTACGTCTTGAATTTGCATTAAGCAGAGCCTCCAGCTTTTTGCAAATTTGCAAACCCCGAAGTAATTGCAAAATAAGTTAAGGAGCGCAAAGGCCGCGATATTTAATATACTGCTGCAAAAAAAGAGAAAAAAATAGTCTCTCAGCAGTGAAAGCAAATGTTTCAGGCTCTCAGAGAGATGTGTTTACTTGAGTTGCTTAAAGTATTACCTGCCATGGTACAGCCAGGAATAGTAGCCCCTTCCTTTTGCAGCTGGCCCGAGCAGGTTCGAGTGGGCCACCACACTGCTGAGGGGGGGGGGGCTGCAAATAATGTCAACTTGTGGATGCTTTCTCACTAATGCTTCACATTCTAGCAACACACTAAGAAGGATTTATTAAAATTGACAGTTTTTAAATACAAACTTAGAGCCATTCCATCGTGGTGACAGCTCCATGAGGGAGCTGGGAAGCAGGGCAGTTGTCGTGTGAACTCTGTATGTGGCACAGATCCTTCTAGAGAGAGCAGCATTACAGACTATTAAACACAACAGGTCTTCCTACAGCTGACATTCTGAGCTCATGTATCTGAAGGTACTTTCATGTGAAATAATGAAGAAAAAGGAGGATGGGAAAAATAAAATGGTTTGCCTAAAATCACCCAGTTTGGTTAAGTGGGAAAGTCTTGATTAATCCACGTTTTTGTTCAAATCAGTTTTTTTATCAGTTTATTGTTTCAATAGTTAGTGCTGGGGGTACAGTGAGGATGGCAGGCAGAAGTCACACAAAAGCTCATCTTGTTATGGCCTCGAGGTTTCAATGGGACGGTGAGCTGAGCCGGGCTTCAGACCCCTCCATTGATTCCTATGTCTGTTCCCCATGGAAACTGGACTGGAGGCTGCTAACCTTGCGCAGTAACTTTTCAGTGGACCTTAAGGGTCCCTGTGACTAGCTCCCTGCCAGAGTTAGCACCCACAAGAGTGCCCTTATAGGCACTTTCAAGTTACTTGTTGTGCTGAACCCAGAACCATGAGCAGCGATCCAGGGCTGGGCTAAGGTTACAAATCAGCCTGACTCCGCCAGATACAGAATTGTGTCATTATTACACAGCAAGGTTGCACAACCAAACCATATTATAAACCACTTTCCTCACACTAGGTCACACCAACTCCCCCCATTAGGCCTTGGACTGCTCTGCTTTGCTACCCAGAGAGAATCAAATACTATAAAGGGGTACTTGGTTCCCAGAAATAAGACCCCTGCAGACTTATTACTTGTGAAGGACTCACATCTCACACAACTAATAACCCAATGTCTTCAAGCAGCCATATGGTGACCTCCATGCAGGCAGTTTCTGCTCTTGGCACAAAGCATGGATTTGGGTGCAAGGGCAGGAAGGACAAGTGTTGCGCTCTGGCCAGGTCACGTCTTGAGCTGCTGAAACAGGTTCACAGTCCATCACTTGTAACAAAGGGCTCTGAGAGTTCAAAGCCAGACACTGCACTTGACCCTACAACCACTTCTCTGCATCTCACAGAGGCCCTCGGATATAGGGTGATAATAAAATCCTCATCCGTAGAGATCTGTCTCCCTCCAGCCTTGCCAGCTCAGGACAACTTCACAAAAATACTTCAGTTTGGACACCCCAGTGCAGTAACCAGCTACGCAGACTTCTATCATAAGAAATACCAGGAAGAACTTACAGAGCTGTCCAAAGTTACCAGCATCCTGAAAACCCTCAAACTGTGCATCTCTCACACATTTCTTCACCCACACACTGCTACACGCTGCGCCACGTAACACAATAACCGCACCTCGGTGGTCACTACACACAACACAGAAACACTTCCCATATCAAATTAAAAAACCACATCCTTCCAACCACACACCAACATGGTGTGGCAGCTACTTATGTAAGGAAGCTCTTCAACCCCAGCACAGTGCTAGTAAGTGCTGTGTAGATGCTGCAATACAATGGGCTCCGGGGGCGAGAGCGGCAATCTACGGAGCAGGGACATGCAGTGGAAGTGGAGACGGGTAACTCTGGGTACCACTAACCTGTAGCGCACACTACAGCCTTATGGACTACGTTCATACAAGGGGGCTCCCAACGTGCATACCACACCTAATGTGACCTCATCCCACAGTCCTGGGAATTCAGGGGCCTGTTGATGACATATGACACACCACCAGCAGGGGGAGCCAGTAGGCAACGCCTCCAGTGAGGTTCAGGTGAAAACAAAAGTCCCGTAGCACTACTATAGTCAACTACCACCGACCATTGGCAGTGTCATGGCCTGGACGCGGGATGGGGAGCCAGCATTTCCTCTGATAAAGGAGCTCCACTTTGTATGGCCAGAATCCCAGTAATGAGGATAGCACAGCAGGGGTGAGCAACATGCAATATTCAGTGTTTTAAATGACAATACATACCTGTAGGTGCCCACTGCTCAGGACACATGTTTGCTCCTGAGAAGTACCAGTACTCTCCTATTAAATGTATTGTACCCATGCTGACAAGTGCTGGTACTCTCCCATCAAATGCACTGCAGCAGTGCTGAGAAGTGTTGGTTCTCTCCCATTAAATGCATTGCACTAATGCTAAGAAGTGCTGGTACTCGCCCATTAAATGTATTGCTGCATTGCTGAAAAGTGTTGGGACTCTCCCATTAAATGTATTGCAGCAGTGCTGAGAAGTGCAGGTACTCTCCCATTAAATGTATTGCAGCAGTGCTGAGAAGTGCAGGTACTCTCCCATTAAATTTATTGCATCAGTGCTGAGAAGTGCGGGTACTCTCCTATTAAATCTATTGCAGCAGTGCTGAGAAGTGCAGATACTTTGCTATGCTATTAACTGTGTTGCAGCAGTGCTGTGAAGTGCTGGTACTCTCCAATTAAATGTATTACAGCAGTGCTGAGAAGTGCAGGTACTCTCCCATTAAATGTAACGCAGCAGTCCTGAGAAGTGCAGGTACTCTCCAATTAAATGTAGTGCACTAGTGCAGAGATGTGCAGGTACTCTCCTATTAAAAGTGTTGCAGCAGTGCTGAGACGTGCTGATACTCTCCCATTAAATGTATTGCAGCAGTGCTGAGAAGTGCAGATTCATTCCCATTAAATCTATTGCTGTAGTACTGGGAAGTGCAGGTTCCCTCCAACTAAATGCACTGCAGCAGTTCTGAGAAGTGCAGGTACTCTCCCAATAAATGTGATTTTGTCGTACTGAGAAGTGGAGGTTCTCTCCCATTAAATGTATTGCTGTTTTACTGAGAAGTGAAGGTACTCTCCAATTAAATGTATTGTGCCAGTGCTGAGAGGTGCTGGTACTCACTATTCACAGTGCCTATTTGCTTCTGAGAAGTGCCAGTACTCTCCTACTCAATGTACTTCAGCAGTGCTGAGATGTGCCGGTGCTCGCCCACTGAAAGTATTGACCAGTGCTGAGAAGTGCAGGTACTCTCCCATTAAATGTATTTCAGCAGTGCTGAGAAGTGCAGGTACTCCCTCATTAAATATATTGCTGTAGTGCTGAGAAGTGGAGGTACTCTCCCATTAAATATATTGCTGTAGTGCTGAGAAAAGCAGGTACTCTCCCAGTGAATGTATTGCTGCAGTGCTGAGAAGTGCAGGTACTCTCCCATTAAATGTATTGTAGCAGTGCTGAGAAGTGCAGGTACTCTCCCATTAAATGTATTTGGCCAGTGTTGAGAAGTGCTGGTACTCTCCCATTACATGTATTGCAGCACTGCTAAGAAGTGCAGGTACTCTCATATTAAATGTATTGCAGCAATGCTGAGAAGTGCAGGTACTCTCCCATTAAATGTATTGCAGCAGAGCTGAGAAGTGCAGGTACTATCCTATTAAATGCATTGCTACAGTACTTAGAAGTGCAGGTACTCTCCCTTTCCAATTAAAGTATTGCAGGTACTCAGTACCGGGCAGCACCTCCCCATTTAAAGCAGTGTCCATTATGGTGTCCAGCAGACTCCTGGCACGGCTGTCCTGCGCCAGAATGAGCCCATGAGGGGCAGCTTCTCCTAGCTGCAGATGCCAGGGGCACGTTCCCTCAGCTGATGGCAACACTGGTACCCGCGCTCACAGTGTGCCCATGCTATAGCGTCTGCAGCGCTGGACCGGCCGGCGGAGGCAATCAGTGCCCGCAGCGCCCCGCACCAGCCCCCGCTCCTCACCATCATTACCGAGGGCGCCGGCCTCCAATTCTGGGTGGCATTAAGGCACCCTGACGCAGGCGCACACCCGCGGATTATTGGCGCGGGAAGGCGCCGCGGCGTTCCGGAGAGGACCTCGAGGCACTAATGGGCAAAGCGAGGCCACCGCTGGCCCGCAGCACTAGAGCCCGGAGGCGAGGGCCGGTAACGAGCTGAGGGCCCCGCGGGCCCCTTTCCGCGGAGCACAAGGACACTTGTCGCTGGCTGTGGGGTGACGGATGCTGCCCCCCCCAAACACGGGGGCCCCTGTCCATCAGCTCGCGCAGGCACGTTCCCACTGGCTCCATCCTTCCTGGGGTGGAGGGTAGGAAGGGTTCGTTTTATAAAACCCGCTCGCGCCCACATATATTTGGGGAGATTTGGACACCTTGGAAGGTCAGCCAAGGTCACTGCCATCCCAGCCTCTACAGGGCCAGTGGGGCTGGAGCTGAGTCACTCTAATGTCAGTTAACCGTCGAACGGATTAGGCTGAAATCATGGCCCGCGAATAAGGCATGGTAATACCATGTATGCTATTACCAACATAGGGTGGTATTACCCCACCTTGTAGGAAAGGACTCTTTCTTGGCATGGTTTTTCTGCCTGATGGCAGTGAGTTTGACTGTGTTCACTGGGATCTGCTAACCAAGACCCCAGTGATTATGCTCTCTCTCCCAAAAATCTCTATTTTATCCCACACTTGGCATACGGGTCCCCCATGTAAGTCCCTAGTATATGCACCCAAGTACTCACGGCATTGGGGTTCCAGGGCATCCCTATGGACTAAAGCAGTTATTCTGCCGCCCATAGAGAACCCATGCAAAGGGTTCTGCAGGCCTGCCATTGCAGCCTGCATGAACTGGGTGCATGCACCCGGTTTCACTAACAGGTCACTGCACCAGGTCACTATAAGTCAACTCTATGGAAGGCCCTCTCAGCCCAGAGGGCAGGGTGCAGGCACCTGTGTGTGAGAACACCCCTGCACAATCAGAGGTACCCCCACAAACTCCAGATCAATTTTCCAGGACTTTGTGAGTGTGGAAATACAATTTTACGCATGTACTAGACATAGGTCAATACCTATGTCCAGCTACATAATGGTAGCTCCGAACCTATGCATGTTTGGTATCAAACATGTTGGAATAATACCCCCATACTTTTTCAAGCATTGGTTGTATGATCCCATGCACTCTGGGGGCTCCTCATAGGACCCCCAGCATTGCTCCTATAGCCTTCTGAGTGTTTCCAGGCAGCCCAAGCTGCTGCCACCCCTCAGACAGGTTTCTGCCCTCCAGTTGCTTGAGCAGTGAAGGAGTGACTCCACTGCATCTGCAGGCACCAACAGCAATGACGACCGGTGGTGTGGATCCCCTCTCCTGCTGAGCTGCATGGATCATGGCCGGAAGTGGTCCCGCCGGTCCTCTATACCAGCTGTCCCACTTGGGTGGAGGTAAAGGCCTTGCCTTCCCACGCAGGATAGTACCACAATGCACTGTGTCTTTTGCAGCTGCCAAGGCTTGTTGGCACTTCTTCCAAGGGCTCTTCAGGCATCATGTAGCTCCAGCCCCCAGCACTCTTTCCTGTGACGTGCAGCTCCCTGAGTTGTCTCCTGCAGCGTAGAACTCCTTTCCGTAGTGCTGCGTGGGCTCCATTTGCAACTTCTATGTCCCCTTCCTGTTGGCCTCCTATGAGTGCTGCCTGTGCTTCTGTGGGCTCTCTGCGACGCTGAGGGTCCCCTCTGACTCACCCTCCTGGTTTGAGTCCTCTTTGGCCTAGCTGGTCCTCAGCAGCACCACTTTCTGCCAACCACAAGTTTTGCCTCTGCCAATGCTTGTTGGTGGAATCCAAACACGCAAACCTGACTGCAATCTTCCTTCCGGCATGGGATATCACTTGCGACCTCAAGGGATTCGACTCCGACTCCAGGGCTGCAGTGCTGGCTCTTCTTCCTCACAGTCGACCAACTCCTGCTATCCTCAGCTTGGTGGGTGGCGGCTCCTGCCCCCACTGGACTCTGCTGTGTCTTCTGGACTTGGTCCCCTCTTTCCACAGGTCTTCCTCTCCAGGAATCCACCATGGGTTTCTTGCAGTCCCTCCTGGGGTTTGCTATTCTCTTCTTTTCTTCTAAGAGGGTGTTCTGGGGAAATTCTGGTGATTTACTCCTGCTTTCCTGGTCGCTGGGGGGTGTTGTGGTACTTACCTTTGTGCTTTCCTGGTACCCACAGTGCCCACCTACACACTCCACTTACCTGGGTGGGGGTGACACGCTCTCATTCTATTTTTGTAGTGTATGGTTTGTGCTCCCCCTATGGCCACTATTCTCTATTGTGTTTTTCATTATTTGCACTGTTTTCCAACTATTCTTATGCCTATATCTGACAACTAGTGTATATTCTTGACTATTACTGAACTCCTAAAGGAGTATTGCCTCTATAGTATTTTTGATGCTGTGTTACCCTAATAAAGTACCTTTATTTTTGTACAACTGAGTGTCTTCTTTCTTGTGTGTAAGCACTGTGTGACTGTAGTGGTATTGCATGAGCTTTGCATGTCTCCTAGATGATCCTTGGCTTCTCATCCACAGCTATCTCTAGAGAGCCTGGCTTCTAGACACTGCCCACAACTCACTAAGAGGGGATACCTGCACCTGGTATAAGGTGTTAGTACCTTAGGTGCCCACCACACACCAGGCCAGCTTCCTACAGAGACACTCCTTCAAGATCCACCAGGGGTACGATGAAACACCCCGTTCCCCGCTGAGACTAGCAACTCCAAGATTCACCCGGGGTAAGAAGGAAACACCCCGTTCCCCGCTGAGACACCCTATTCAAGGATTCACCGGGGGTAACAAGGAAACGCTGGTTCCCTGCTGAGAGACACTACTCTAGGATTCACCAGGGATACAGGGAAACACCCTGTTCCCCCCTGAGACTCACTACTTCACGTTTCACCAGGGGTAAGAAGGAAACACCCCATTCCCTGCTGAGAGACACTACTCCAAGATTCACCAGAGGGTAACAAAGAAACATCCCGTTCCCCGATGAGACTCACTATTCAGAGATTCACCAGGGGTAACAGAGAAACCACCCATTCCCTGTCGAGACTCACTATTCAAAGATTCACCAGGGGTAACAAGGAAACACCCCGTTCCCCGCTGAGACTCACTATTTAAAGATTCATGAGGGGTAACAAGGAAACACCAGTTTCCTGCTGAGAGACACTACTTCAAGATTCACCAGGGGTAACAAGGAAACACCCTGTTCCCTGCTGAGACTCTCTACTCCAAGATTCACCAGGGGTAACAAGGAAACACCCTGTTCCCTGCTGAGACTCTCTACTCCAAGATTCATCAGGGGTAACAAAGAAACACCCCGCTCCCCGCTGAGACTCACTATTCAAAGATTCACCCAGGGGTAATAAGGAAGCACCCCATTCCCTGCTGAGAGACACTACTCCAAGATTCACCCAGGGTACAAGGAAGCTAGTTAATGCACGAGTTATCCAAACCTCACACATTTAGATAACATGGATTTGAACTTCAAAACAATGCACCAAAATACAAAACTAAGGGGTATAAATATGCGTCCCCTTTGCCCCATCTAACGACACCATGATTGCTCCATATTTATATGGTGCACCATGGCGGTCGATACCACAAAAGCGTCACAATTTTTGACATTATTGTAGTGCTTTGCCGCACTAGTGTAACAAATGTTGACACTTGTGCGGCAAAGCACAGGGAGGCCCATTGATTAACATGGGTGCGTCATTTTAATGCCTGCTCTGAGCAGGCATTAAAAATGACGGAAGGAATGGCGCTTTGAAATGTTGTAAATTTTCCTGTGCCATTTTTTTAGGCCTCCCTAATTTGGAACCCCCCCCTTGCATACATTCTGCCTGGCGCTGGCATAATGTTGCATAAGGGGTTACAAAGTGGCGCAATGCAAGCAATGTTCCACTTTGTAAATCTGGCGAGGGGGGAAAGGCCAAATTTGCGCCGCCTTAGCGTAAAAAAATGACACTGTGGCGGCAAATATGCCCCTAAATATGCATCAAACTAATACAAAAAATAGGTAATATTTTCTTTAATTTGTGTTAGACCTTTCAGCTCTTGGCATGGTTTCCACTGTCTTTTTGTCTTCCGACCTCCTGTTTTTTTAATCCTGTGCTGAATTACGTTTTTGCTGGCTTTAGGACTCTGGGCACTTTACAACTGCTGACCAGTGCTAAAGTGCAAGTGTTCTCTGTCTAAATTGGATTGATGATTGGTTATTCCATGATTGGCATATTTTATGTATTAGTAAATCCCCAGTAAAGACCACTGTCTGTGCCCAGGACCTGTAAATCAAACGCTACTAGTGGGCCTGCAGCACTGATTGTGCCACCCACGTGAGTCGTCCTGTAAACATGCCTCATGCCTGCCACTGCAGTGTCTGTTTGTGCAGTTGTAAACCGCCAGTTCAACCTGGAAAGTGGACCCACTTGCCAGGCCCAAACCTTCCCTTTTACTATATGTAAGTCACCCCTAAAGTAGGACCAAGGCAACCCCATGGGCAAGGTGCACTGTTTTTAAAAGGTAGGACATGTACTAGTGTGTTTTACATGTTCTGATAGTGAAATACTGCAAAATTCGGTTTTCACTATTACAAGGCCTAGCTATCCTATGGGGTTACATAGGGATTACTTTGAAATATCTAAGTGCAATTTCCTGTAGGGCGCAGATAGAGATTTGGAGTTTGGGGTCTCTGAACTCACAATTTAAAAATACATCTTTAGGTGAAGTTGTTTTTTAGATTGTAAGGGGCATATTTATACCTCAATTACGCCAAACTTGCATAAATCTTTTACGCAAATTTGGCGCAATCCTAACTCCAAATTTATACTTTGGTGCTAGACCCTTCTAGCACCAAACTTTTGGAGTTAAAGTCAATTTCTGCTTGCGGGAAACTACCTTGCGTCAATGAGATGCAAGGTAGGTGTTCCCAGGCAAAAAATGACCATATGGCCTTAGCGTCAAATCTCTTCCCCCATGCTAAAATCAAGCACAGGGGAAGGGTGCCTTCCATAAAGGCGCTAAGCCAAGCTTAGCGCCATTATTTAACGCCTGGGTCAGGTGTTAGGGGACGTGTGGGCCTATTTCAATGGTCAGAGACCATGGAATGGGCCTACAGGTGCCCTTCCTTAGCCCAAGGGACACCCCCACCCACACCAGAGGGACGACAGAGGATGGGGAAATCTCATCCTCTGGCGAGTAAGGTAAGTACAGGTGAGTATATATTTCTTTTTAAGAAGTACCATAGTGGGGCCTAACTTGGGCCCCCCTACATGGCACTGGTCCCAATGGCCCCTGGGCATGGCCATTGGGGTGTTGGGCGTCGCTCCTGTCTTTACCAAGACAGGAGTCATGTCCTTGGCGGTTGTGCGTCAAAGGATGACGCTAGTCTGGTTAGAAGCATTATTTATGCCTCTGCCCATTCTTCATCCTTTGACGCACAACCTCCTGTTCCCCCTACGCCTCCCCAACCCGCCTAGCGTCCTTTTTTATGACACCACGCGGGCCTTACCGTCGGCTACTGTCATGCCATAAATATGATGCCCGGCCAGCGTCTTGGGATGGCGCTAGCCGACTGTATACTTTTTCACGCAAAACTGCGTTACAGCAGTTTTGAATGAAAAAGTATAAATCAGGGCCTGTTTTGCTTTACTGCTGACTGAGCCAAAATACACACACTGAAAAGAGTCAAAAAGAATCTCTGGAATGCGCTTCTTAGTCTAAAGAAGACACTTATTAACTCACTCTGCAAGGCTCGCGAAGGAAGGTCAGTACAACTGAAAGTGCACCTTTAAAATGTGCGCAACAATAAAGTGAGAACATATACAAAGAATCTTCAATCCATAAACAGCAAATATATACATGCAAAGATACAAATACCTATACATAAATATATACATATATATATATTCATACACAATGAAAAGCAAATAACTAGTACAAATTAATCACCATGGGGCCTATCTGCTGCTTCATCTTTCTCTCAGTAACTTCAAGCCATAGATTCCAAAGATCGGCTGGAAGAGAGAGAGACAGATCTCTACCCTCATGGGGTGTCAGGCATTCAACGTAAAAATCCTGACCGAAGCCTCTGAATCTCCCACTGTCAATTCTGGGTCTCTTATATACCTTAAACAAGACAGAGGAGAGAGTTCCAGAAAACCTCCCCCGCTCCCGGTTATTCAAAGCTACTTCAGGTCAGCTTGGAAAGAAACACGTTGGAATGGCCAAGTTCCCAAGATGTCCCTCCCAAAACTGAACCGTTCCCTGCCGTACCATAAGCATCATCCTAGCACATCCTTATCTTGCTGACTGACTCCTCCACGTATGTCCTAGCCCTTAGTGAGAAAGAACACGCAGACACGTAGAATAAAGACATGAACGAGAAAACACGTTGTATAGCATGCTTGGGCGGAAAAATACTTTCACCTTTAACGTGGCGGTGAAGCTAAGGCTGAGCTGAATAGAAAATGAAGTCTGTAACTTGTGACCGCTAATGTGACAGTGGACAGCTAAGCCAAGTGCAAAGTGGTGCGACACAGAGTCAGTTGTCGAAACATAAATATCACTACACTCCACCCTTTGACCAATGGCTCGCAAACCCTATAGGTTTAAAATCAACTTTTTTTGGTCTAAACATTGCAAACAAATTAGGAATACATTGTACAGAGCAACAAAATAATATAACAAAAACTTTGCGCAATTGTCCAAAATCAGGTAACCACTGAAACAACCAGTCCCACCATCCCTGATCCACATCCTGTTTTACCCCTTTTACTAATGTATGTAGTGTATCAATGTGGGCCTGGATAGATTTAGAGTGGTCTGAAAGGTTAAAACAACACACGCCTTCAAAGTCCCTACGCCCCTGATTGTGTTTTAACAACAGATAGTCTATGGCAGCCCTATTTTGTAATGTAGCTTTTCTAGTACCATAAACATCTAATACAAATTCAGATAAAGCAATAGAAGTATGGTCAATGTTTTTAACCATTAGACATGCTAACTTATTGATCAGCCTGGTATTATATTCAGCTAAGCCAGGCACGCCTACAATAGAAAGACTTATGCTAATATATTCGGATTTGGATAATAATTGAATATTTGAACCACAGTTTTCACTTAATTGCATAGTGTCTCTAGGATAATGAGTATGTATAAAGTAAGATGGAAACATCATGAGTCCAAGGCGTATAAAAGTACACGGTCCGCCTGTTATGTTAGCTGGAATATAGGTAAAAGTGAGGTTCCCCTATGAGAACAGCCGGCCAACTGGCAACTTGACATGTTTTATGTGACTGGCAGCAGTCACTAGATGATGACAAGCCATGTGATTTGACATATTCTTGCAAAGTTGATCCGTTCGCTAAAAGCACAAAACTTTGGTGGTCATTATGAACCTGGCGGGAAAGACCACCCCGCCGGCAGTTGCTGTAACTACCGCGAACAGGCTGGCGGTCCAGACCCCCATATAATGAAGCACATGAGAAACAGCCAGCGGCCCATCCACTCTCGGTAGCGCCGCCGATGACGGCAGAGGCCATCTTCAGCCCGGCGGAAAGGCCCTACCCGCCCACCATATAATGAAACACCACACCGCCATTAGTTGCAGGAACGACCCATATAAAGGGAAACACTCACTAGAGGCACACAAAACACACCGACGCTGACATGGAGTGAGGGTTGGAAATAATGCGAGTGCTTCTCCTTGCCATATTTCTCCAGGACCGTGACCGCCGACGAAGACGACGACGTTAAGTACCGAAGCCTAGCACACATTGGAGGAAAGGGCACAATTACACACCTACCCATCCCGCAACGTACACCCAACCCCTCCCACCACCCCAAGCCATATATACCCTAACAAGATGTACTTACCAGACACAAGCCAAGAAATACCTGCACCAATGCACATACCTGTGCACACCACACCCCCACAGTGAAACGCTGCACAACGGGTCAATATAGCCCCAACAGGTCTGCTGGGCACTACATTTTTTTAAAAAGAAGTAATAATAAATGTCCAAACAAGGCCATAGGCCAGTCCATCTTCAAGTCCCGGAAGCGCAAATATAGCCCACACTTGACTCCCACAATGAAAACAATCCTCCACTGAGAAGGGGCATCAATGGGACAGGCAGGCACCTCAGGGATCAGGGGCAGGGGTGGCGGGAGTGGGGACTCATGTTTGGAACGGGGGGTCATGCGTGTAGGTTCTGGAGGTGGAGAGGGTTTGGGCTTGCCCTTGGAAGAAGGAGGAGTGGGCCTGGACCGGGGGTGGCAGAGTGACCAGGGGCAACACGGGCCTTCTCCCAACCTGGGGAAGGGGCACGGGAATGGGGAGGGCAGACTGGGGAGGACTTTGAAGAGGAAGGAGTGGGATTATGGAGGCCAAGGGAACGTTTAGGGACAAGACGGGGTGGGCCAGTGGGTTTAAACAGGTCAACGCAGGAGAGGAAAAGCTTTCTAGGTGCAGCTGGAGGGATATTGGAGACAGGTTTGGGAGTGGAGGTTGAGTAAGTGGTGGTACAAGGTGTATGTGTAGGTGTGCTGGACTTGGATGCAGGTGCCTGTTTAGTATGCACATGTTTTGTGGATGTGTGCGGAGTGGATGAGTGTGAGCATTTCTGTGTTTTGGGAGGAGGGGGGCTGGACACAGTGGGTGAGGTGGATGTTGGTGTGTCTGCTTTGGTATGTTAGGTGTGTGCCTCCATGTGGTGGAACGTGTGGTGCTTGTGTATCTCTGTATCTCTGTGTACTTCTTGTGTGTTGATTTGGGTGCTTGGCTGTCTGTATGTGTGCTTGGGATGGGTGAAGGGAGTGGGGTGGTGGAAGGGTTAGAGGTGGTGGGAGGGAGTACAGAAATACCAGGGAAACTGGCTGCCATCAAAGAAGAGGCCAGAGCCTGAAAAGATCTCTGTAGGCCAGACATGGCACAGTGAATGCCTTCCAGGAACGCATTGCATTGCTGCATCTCAGATGCCAGCCCCTGGATGGTATTCACAATGGTTATCTGACCTACAAAAATGTTTCTCAAGAGGTCAGTAGCCTCCTCAGTGAGGGCAGCAGGGCTGACTGGGGCAGGAGATGAGGTGCCTGGGGCGAAGGAGACACCCACCCTCCTGGGTGAGCGGGCATGGGCATCTCAATGGGGACCTACTGGGAGGACGGTGATGGTATAGGAGGTGGCGGAAGATGGCAAAGAATGGGTGGGCCCACTAGGGTCTGCCATCACCAGGGAGCGGCCATCGGAGGAGGTGCCTGAGTCACTACCTCCAGTGGTAGTTGCCTCCCCGTCGTACTGCCCTTGCCCTTCAACCCACTGGTCCCCTTGGCATCGGTGGACTCTGCCTCCTGGGTCCCGTGGGCTGCAGCATCCCCACTCGCCGGTGCCTCACCTCCCTTGCCGGATGATGCTAAAGTACACAAGGACACAAGAGCACATGGGGGGGACAAAACAAGAAAGAAGTATGCCAATTCCAGGAAAAATATACATGTTGGGACACATACACTCCCACCCATCTCAGGCACTAACCCTCAGCAGACACAATATATGAAATGAATGTGCCCCTGACTGGTAGGCATGATCCCACAGTAGACTACATTACCATCCTGGCCCTCGACTCTGCAACACTTTGCAATGGGAAACAATGAGAGACGATGCCAAAACAATAAATCTACAAATCCATGAGGCCACATTAAACCAATAGCCCAAACAGGGGACCCCTCACAGGCCTTCATTCCCAGCCATATCTACCTAATGACACTATCCCACAGACATAGAGGGGGGCAGGACTGCAGGAACACACATGTCTATGGGCCTGGCACTACAATGCATGCCCCCCCATAGCACCTAACTACATTCATCATAGTAGCATCACAATAGTGTTGGTACTCACCCCCTTGTGCTGCTGTGCTGCCTTCAAGCGCCCATCCAAATCCGGATAGGCCACCGCCAGAATGCAGGCCATTAGGAGGTCAGGGTCCAACGGGCCCCCCTCCCTCGTTGGGAGGTGTTCCCCAGCTGGGCCTCTCCGGTCTTCCGGGCCCTGCACTTCAGGTCCTCCCACCACTTCCTGCAGTGGGTGCTCTGCCGGTTGTAGACCCCCCAGGGTCCGCACTTCCCTGGCGATAGCTTGCCACAACCCTTTCTTCTGATGGGCGCTGACCTTCTTGGGACACACAGAGTAAAGAAACAGATGTCAGTGTGGGTGCCCCATACACAAATGCCATGCCAGTTCAACCTGACATAGCCCATGGAGACATACATATAGACAATAGCCAAGCCAAAAACTGCCAGACACACTACGGGTGAACATTCACACAGCCAACAAAAACGCCTACAAGCAACTGCCACATTCATACACATTTAAGGAGGACAAATAGCAACTCACCTGGGCCTCTGGTCGCCCATACAGTTATGCATACAGGGGTAGGCCCCCATCCACCAGCTTCTCCAGCTCCTCCGTGATGAAGGCCGGGGCCCGTTCCCCTGTAGCACGTGCCATCTCAAGGACCAGAGTCAGGACACCACAGCACACGCAGTGGAGTTCTTCACTACTCGAGGTGCAGGAGTCAAGTGGCAAGGGCATGGCAAAATGGCGGTATATACCACAGCTGTGTGCACCATCACCGCCGGCGGTGATCATGATTGAACCTGCTTCCCCATTGACAACAATGTTATCCAATCATCAGGTGCATGGCGGTGAACACCGCCTACTGCCATGTTGACTAACGCCAGCGGAATGAGGTCACTTCCTGCACTACACTACCTGTAGGGCAGGGGGCTGCCATTTTGCATCCACCACGCCTTCATAGTCTGGCTGAGGTCCTAGTCTATGGCTCCATTGCCTCTCCCCTTCGTCGAGTACTGCCATGATTACTGGTCCTCCTCATAGAATCATGGTGGGAAGTGTGCCTACAATGTGATGCAATAAAACATACAAACTTCACCACACATTACCCTGACAGGATTACCACATTCTTTGTGTCTGTGCGAGGGACAATTGTGTCACAAGTACAACATGAATAGTCGAACCCTGTTATGGAAGTGTATGTCCCAACGCAATGTGTCTCTCTTCCTCCCCCATAGGTACAGACCCATGTGGCGAGGGAGGGCCCCATCTGTTTACAGACTCTTTGTAGATCTGGCCACCATGGAGGAACGTCATATCATTATCCATTACAGCCTGAATCAAGCCACAAGCCTGGAACTCTGTGCAGAAATGGAGCCTGTGCTAATGCCAGCTAATAGGAATCCCCATGCCATACCTACAACTGTGCCGGTACTATCTGTGCTACATTTCTTCGCCGCAGGCTCATTCCAAGTGACAGTGGGCATAGCAGCCGGTGTATCTCAGCCAGTGTTCAGCCACATCCTGCCTAATTTTTTTAATTCATTTGTGGAACACCTGCAAAGTTATGTCCAGTTTCCCCAAAGGGCTGATCTCACCACCATCAAATCAGGATTCTATGCTTTTGCAAATATCCCCTATGTGATAGGTGCCATTGATGGTACCCACATAGCCCTCCCAAGAATAAATGAAAACGTGTTCAGAAATCGTAAAAATGTTCACTCCATTAATGTCCAATTGATGTGTCCTGCTGATCAGCACATTTCTCATGTCAATGCAAGGATCGTCCATGATTCCTTTGTACTGAGAAACAGCAGTGTGCCACACATGATGGGACAACTACAGGGGGACAGAGCTTAGCTCTAGGTGAGTGTGTTTGACACTCTATTAGTTACATACCTGACAGGCAGGCTGTAGGCAACTATAAAGTGTGTGTTTTAACCCACTTTCACCCACTTTTCCAGGGGATTCTGGCTACCCAAACATGCAATGGCTCATGTCACCTGTGGGAATTCCCAGGACAGATGCAGAAATCCATTATAATGAGGCACATGGTCGCACTAGGAGGGTGATTGAGCGGACCATAGGTCTGAAGGCAAGATTTAGTTGCCTGCACCTCTCTGGATGATCCCTGTGCTATGTACCTGACAAGGTGTGTCAGATAGTGGTGGCCTGCTGCAGGCTGCACAACTTGGCTGTGAGGAAAGCTATCCCACTTCTGGAAGAGAAGGATGCTGTCCAACCACCCCTGCCACCTCAGAGGATAGATGAGAGTGATGGAGAAGAAGAGGGGGAAGACATCAACTCCAGAACCCAGCTAATCCGGCTACACTTCCAGTGACTCTCTGGTTCTATTATGCAAATGAGTTTACTGTGTTGTTTCAGTGTGACTTATGTACTAAGTGTTGTGGTGTCCCTTACCAGTGATGTGGCAACTTTATGAATGAAGAAACAGATGTGTGTTACAGCAATGGAATGTACAGTGTGACATACTTCAAACACTACACTCTGTTAGACCCCCTCCTGCAATAAAAGTGGCATTATGATGGAAACAGGCTAATACATACACATTAACATTTGATTGCTGATATATTAAATAAGGACAGATATTGTGTGTGTTCAAGTGTATTTATTTGAAGATAAAACATACATCAGTGAAGGGACAGTGGAAGGGAGTGGGCACCTGGTGAACAATATACTCAGGTACATTTCCACAGCTGTTGTTTGCACAGGGGCAAAGTCCATGGGGCCATTAGAAAATGGTGAAATGCGTGGCATGTCAACAAGGTAGCTCAGTGGCACACAAGGGTGACAGATCAGGGCAGAGTCACTTCCTGGCGGTGGGCTTGGTCTTGGCTGGTGTTTCACTGGGATGTCTGGGTCTGAGGCCATGTTTGCGAGGGGGAACCTAGGCTGCAGTGGAAGGGGTGCTGGTGTTCTGTGAGTCCTCTAGCAGTGCCACAATCCACTAGCAGCTGCAGATGTGGGTGGCAGGGCATTGTCCTGGATAGTGGAAGGGGCATGCAGGTGGGTGGAGAACTCAGGATGTTGGTCTGGTGCTGCAGCACCCCTGCAATGGAGGCCATGGTGGCATTGAGCTGTTTCCATTGCTCCATGGCTTCCTGGTGGTGTTCTACCTGCAGCCTCTGATTCTGCTCCACCGTGGCCAGGATCTGGCCCATCCTGAAGTGGGAATGGTGGTATGCTCCCAGGACCTCAGCAATGACCTCCTGGGCAACAGCATCCCTCCTTGGGCCACCCCCCTGGGCCACTGATACCCTCCCACTGGCCCTAGCCCCCTGTGCCTGTGTCCCCTGTACAGGTCTGGCAGTCCCACTTGCACTGGGCCCTTCATCATCCTGCCTGGTTGTGGTTGGAGACTCAGGCCTCTGTACATGTGGACAGCCAGTCCGTGGGCTGGAGACACTGGTGTGGGGTCATTGGGCCAGAGCTGTTGGTGATGGCTGAGTGGTAGGGGTGTCAGTGGTGTCCTGGGTGGGGCTTCTGGACGGTGACTGTGGGATGGGCCAGGGATTTCCTCTGTGTCCAGACATCCCTGTGCACTCTCCTGAGTGGGGCCTTCGTCTTCAGGTGGAGGACTGGAACTCCTTGACATCTCCGTCTGGGGGGCATGGGTGGTGGTACCTGTGTGTGGGAGAATGGAGATGTGGGTGTACTGCACTTTCTTGTCCCTTGCAGCACTGCTCAGCAGTGATTGGTGGTTACATTCCCATGTAGTAGCATGCAGGTTCCCTTTGTGTTCTTTTTGAAGCATTTAGTGAGGGGATGGTGGTGCATTCTGGGTGTTGTAGTGCTCCTGACATTACATGCATGGGTTGGTGACTGTGCACAGGGGGCTGGACAGTGATTTGTTTGGGGGGTTGTGGGCATACTGGAAACATGGATAGAAGTGTCTGGGTGTTGTGGTCTGGGTAGGGGATGGGGGCATGGTGGTAGTGGGAGGGATGGGGTAATACAGGTGTGGTGACTGTCAGGGTATTGTCGTTGACTCATCCGAGTCCAGTCCTCCAGAAAGTCCAATGAGGCCCTTCGGGTGCAGGATAGCCAAGACCTTCTCCTCCCAGTCAGTGTATTTGGGGGGAGGAGGTGGGGGACCACCACCAGTCTTCTGTACTGCGATGTCGTGTCATGATGCCATGGAACGCACCTTCCCCCGCAGGTCGTTCCATCTCTTCCTGATGCCCTCCCTTGTGCGTGGATGGGTTCCCACTGCGTTGACCTTGTTGACGATCCTCTGCCATAGCTCCATCTCCCTGGCCAAGGGTGTCTGCTGCATCTGTGCCCCGAATAGCTATGGCTCAACCCTGAGTATCTCGTCCACCATGGTGCTTAGTTCCCTGTCGGTGAAACGGGGATGTTTGGAGGGTGCCATGGTGTGTGTTGTAGGTGAGTTGGTGACAGTGCTGTTGTGTGGTTGGGAGTGTGGTTTGTGATGGTGGGTGTGCAGTGTTTGTGTTTTAGTGGTGATTTTGTGTGTGTGACTTGTGTGATGGTTTGTTCAGTGTATGCATGTTGGGATGTCAATATGTGTTGTGCTATTGACGTTGAAGAGGATTGTGGGGTGTGTATGTGCGTGTTTTATAGTGATGTGGATGTGTATCAGGTCTGTGCTTTTCAAATTGGCCAATGTGTGCATTTGTTGTTAGCAGTTCCCATTGCTGACCGCGGCGGTCAGTACCGCCATTGGTCGTTCTACTTTCATTGTCCGCCAAGCAGATTTGTGCCTCATTCTTTGGTGGGGGGGTTGTATGCGTGGCGGTGGCAGGGTGAGGTGTCCTGTGTTTCTGCCGTCGTTGGCCCTGGCGGTGGGTGGCGGTTGTCAATTTTTTTGCGGTATGTCTTTTTGGCATCATTGTACGGCGGTGTACAATCCACTGCCACTGGCGGTCTTTTGTTGCCCCTCAGCATGGCAGTCGGCGGTGTTTGCCGCCAAGTTCATAATGAGGGCCCTTGAGTTCCCACGGTATGTTTTGAGAAGTTGATGTTTTCTTCTCTAAATGCAATTGAATGCATTTTCCAACATCACACAAATTGAAAGACATGTAGTAACACACGTCACCGGTAGTAATGTTGTATGCAATTATCTGAGTGAGATTGTCCCACTTCTCATTGGTTGCCTCCTGACAGTACCTACAATACTCATAGGAACTGAAGTAGGTTTCCACGTCATGTTCTTGCACATCTTTATCCTGGTTGGCGGCATTGAAAATTTCTAGCAAAATGATTGTTGGTGTTGGTATGACAATTAAACAGGTTGACAAAACATCCACAGTGCTTCTCGTGGCGCCCATGCAGAAGTCAGATCTGTCTGCGCCAAATGAATCCATATATTAATCTTTCAGATGTACTAGAGGTGTTCCGCAACGTGATTGATCAATCAGGTTGAAGTTGGGGGTATTGGGTCCCTCCCGACCCCACACGTAAACGCCCAAAAGGAGACCACACAGCACACTCATGGCAAAGGCAAGCTGTAGTATGATCTGTAAAAGAAACAAGTTTGATCTTTTTCGCAAATAACATTTGTCAGCTGGGATATGTTCCCATTTTTCTTTTCCTGGTTTCATGATCAGCAGGACATTATTGGGGCCCTTTGCTATAATTTCTGCAGGTTCTGGAGTGCCATTTGGGGATTACACCCATACTTTAGCTCCTGGGTTTTTGTCAGTTGAACCAAACCTCCCTCCCCACGGACAGTAAGAAGGGCTGGGGCAGTCCCCTTCCTCACCAATCCTCCATACACTGGAATTATGACAAGTTGGGCAATTCTGTCTCTGATCTTTATGAATAAATCAGCTTCTCCACTATTCAACAGAATAGCTTTGATTTCTCCTTGGTAATCTGCATCAATCACTCCCCCTTAAACTTGATCTGGGAGTAATCAATCCGAAATGCTCCGGGGGAATCTGTATTCCAACACCTGTCTCACACAGTGCAATGTTCCGTGCTTTTGGTCTGTAACCTTGTAAAGAATGTAAATCAAGGCTTGCAGATTCAGGTATGGCTCTGTAAGGAGTTAAAGCTCCAGGTTTTATTTTCCAGTATGTGATGGTATTGGTGACCACATGTGGTTGTGTCTGCAAAGCTGGAGTTAACATTCTCATTAGAGGGGTTTCAGCATTTGTTAACGGTCTGTTATTCAGAATCTGGAGGGCTTCAATTAAATGCTCTCTCCAGTTTTTCAAAGTTCCATCAGATCATTTTCGCAACCGGGCTTTCAGTAAGCCATTAATTCTCTCAATCAGCCCTGAGGCTTGTGGATAAAAAGGGATATAATAAATCCACTCCATATTGTGCTGAGAACAGTAGTCCTGCACCAATTTTCCTCTGAAGTGTGACCCATTGTCACTCTGGACCTGGAGTGGTGCTCCATAGTCCATTAACATTGGACATTAACAAGTCCAAAGTTCTGATTGTGTTGTACTGAGTGGCACGTTTGCAAGGGACAGCAATCAGGTACCCAGAGTAAGGTCCTCATTACAACCCTGGCGGTCGGTGTTAAAGGGACGGTAACACCGCCAACAGGCCAGCGGTAAAAAAATTAGATCACGACCACGGCGGAAACCGCCAACATAGACAGCCACTTTAAGACTCCGACCGCCACGGCAGTAGCAACAAACACCGCGGCGGTCACCGCCAACAGACAGGCGGAAGACAATGCACAGCCCACACTATATTGAGAGGCCAATCCGCCAGCTTTTCCGGGGCGGTACCAGCGACATCAAAAGCACGGCGGAAACAGTACATCGAAGGGGAATCACTCACCTTTCGACGCTCCACAAAGAACCAGGACACCATGGAGCCTGAATTGCAGATCCTCCCCATTTTGGTGTATCTTCTCATACACCAGAAAGTAGAAAGAAGGCGGCGGCGGCGGTGACGACGACGATGAGTACTGCACCTAGCACACAGGGGAGGGCAGGAGGGAAAAGAGAGTGACACACACACGCGGCACGCAACACCTCCCCCCCCACCCTCACCCACAACAACATACACACAAACACATCACCCGTCACCCCCTGGAAGAACACAAGGACAAAAGGAAATTAGTCTAATCAGTGTTATATTGGAACATTCAGATATAGCAAGAGAAAATCAAATAATCAGTATATACAAAAGTTCACATTATATACACAAGGCCGTACACTGTCCCTTGTAAATGTCCGTGGACCAGTGGTCCCAAAAAGCATGGGCGAAGCCCACACATGACACCTGCCTCAAAACAGAGAGAACACTGCAGGGGCATCAGGTCGAAAAAAACACAGGCATCTCAGGGGGAAGAAAAGGGGGGCACCTCAGCCGGAAGATGGTACGACGCCACTGCCCCTCAAGGGGCCTCCATGCCCACTGCTTGCTCCTGGGGAGTGCAAAGCCACAGTCTCTCAAGTGGGTGGTTTGTACACTGCTTGCTCCTAGGGAGTGCAAAGCCACAGTCTCTCAAGTCGGTGACATGTTCCACTGGTCAAGCACTCTGGACATTGTGCCCAGAGTGCTTGATCCTGCCAAGGATAGGGGGAGTGGATGCATCTCTCCACTGGTTCTGGAGGGGGCATTGTGCCCTGAGTGCTTCATCTTGCCAAGGATAGGGGGAGTGGATGCATCTCTCCACTGGTTCTGGAGGGGACTTTGTGCCCAGAGTGCTTTATCCTGCCAAGGACAGGGGGAGTGGATGCATCTCTTCTCTGGTTCTGGAGGGGGCATTGTGCCCAGTGATGCTGCACCTGGGGTGTGGCAGTTAACATCCTCTCACATGGGTGTCTGAGTCACGAGATGTACATGGAACATGTAGCATGATACTCCATGGAAGCAGAGACACACTCCATCCTGCGGCGACTTAGGCTGCCAACTGCTGGTCGTGCCAGTGCTGGTGGTGGTGCCTCAAGTGGCGTGTCCAGGGTCCAGGACGCCACCTGCAGCCTCCAACGGCTGCCCACTGGTGATGCTGCTGATGTCTGATCTAGTGGTACCGGCTGGGCACGTGGCGGTACAGATGGTGGTGCAGGTGGCGGTGGCGGTGACTGCAGCGGAGATGCTGCCGGTGCTGGCCGTGGTGCAGGTGTCTGTTGTGGTGGAGGGAGACACCATACCGTCTCCGGCAGCCTCGGATGGCTGATCCTTGGGGAGGATGCTGCAGACTGATGTTGTGGCAGCAGCAGTGCAGGTGGCGGTGCAGGTGGCAGTCGTTGCGGCAGTGGTGACTGTGGTACAGGTCGCTGGCATCCCTGAGGAAATGGTGGTCACCAGCCCCTCACCAGGAGGCATCGTGCCCTGAGGTGACTTGCCCTTTGTCTTGTGTCCCTTCCCCACCTTGGCAGTCACTGCTGGGACCTTGGCACTGTCCTCTCTGTGTTTGGGTGAGGCCTTGCTGGGTGGGTGGTGCGACCTTCCCCTGCTGGAAGCCGGCACCTTTCTTGACCTTGGCAGGTGGCAGAATCGGGTGGTCCTTCACATCTGTAGGTGGCACACTGGCAGCTCTGACGCGTGCCCCCTTCGATCCACCCGGACTTGCACGGATCACAGAAGACACAGATGTGGTGGCTGAGGAGCTGGGCTGGGATCTAGACATCCTGGCCCTAGGAGATGTACGGGGGTGGAGGTGTAGGGAAGAGGTTAAAGTTAGCTAGGAAAAGTTTTTTAGACACAATGGGACGGGAAGTTGGAGGGGGTGTGGGAGTGGAGGAAGAGGTAGTGGTTGCAGGAGGTGTACATCTGCTGAGTTTGGGTGAAGGTGCATGGGCTGAAGGCTCTTGTGAGGTGGATGGCTGTTGAGTGGGTGTGGGCCTGCGTTTGTGTACTTTGGGAGGTGGGCTCACAGACACACTGGGAGAGGACACAGGGGACGTGTGAATGGAAGTGGGGGTTGTGATTGCACGTGAGCGGTGTGTTGTGATGGGCATGCTGGTGATGGAGGCAGTGGCTGATGATGTAGTGTATGCAGGTGTGAGTGGAGACGAGATTGGGAGGGAGGTGGAGGACGTGGAGAAGGGGGACACAGTGGAGGAAGTGGATGTTGGAATGTGTGCATGGGTATGGTGCTTGTGTGAGTGCTTGTGTGATGTGTGGTACTTATGTTTTCCTGAGCCACTTTTGTCTGTTGATGTGTGTGCATGCTGGTCTGAAGGTGTGCTTGGGATAGGCTGAGGTAGAGGGGATTGGGTCTGGGTAGCGGAAGTTGGAGGGGGGAGGCTGGACACAGGGACAACGGCTGCCATCAGTGCTGAGGCCAGAGCCTGTAATGCTCTCTGTTGGGCCGCCACGCCAGAATGAATGCCCTCCAGATATGCATTTGTTTGCTGTAAATGCCTCTGACACCCTGGATGGCATTCAGAATGGTTGACTGCCCAACAGTGAGGGATCTCAGGAGGTCAATAGCCTCCTCACTGAGGGCAGCAGGGCTGACTGGGGCAGGGCCTGAGGTACCTGGGGCGAAGGAGATGCCCACCCTCCTACGGGAAACATGCTGAGGGGCTGCTGGGAGGGTGGTGCTGGTAGGTGGTTGCGGCTGTACCTGTAGTTGGGGTGGGCACAGAGGTGTCTGCCACCGCCAGGGAGCTTCCATCAAAGGAGGAGTCGCTGTCGCTGGTATCCCCTCCTGTCCCTGTCGTGGAGCTCCCCTCGCCCTCCGTCCCACTGGTGCCTTCACCCTCCGTGGATTCACCCTCATGGGCCATGTGGAACGCAGCTCCCTCCGTCGCCGGCGCCTCTGCTCCTCCGCCATATGATGCTAATGCACACAAGGACAGGGTGACAAAACAAGAAGGGGGGGTAAGACAGAGGACACACATGGTCAATGCCAACAACACCACTACCGTTGGTGGACATGACACACACACTGAGCTGCCCTATGCACTAGGCCTTGCCCAACCTGTCACTATGGTAGTCACCAGCCCATGAGGTACAATGCCTAATGCCAGCACATGCACACCTGACACCCACAGGACCCTGCACACTAATAGCTGCCCAATTGTACCATTGGGGTAGGGTTGCTTCTGAGGGACATACCCTGGCATGACCGCCCTGGCCTAGGGGCACCCACAGCCCACACCCCCCACCCAGCTAGTTCCTAAACTGTGCAGAGTCAGCTTTATGACATTGTACTCACCCCCTTGTGGCTGCTGTGATACCCTCAAGCACCCATCCAACTCCGGATAGGCTACCGCCAGGATGCGGAACATCAGGGGGGTCATGGTGCGACAGGCAACCCTTCCGCGTTGGGTGGCCAGCCCCAGCTGGGCCTCCGCCGTCTTCTTGCTCCAGCGGTGCAGGTCCTCCCATCTCTTGCGGCAGTGGGTGCTCCGTCTGTGATAGACCCTCAGGGTCCGCACTTCCTTGGCGATGGCACGCCATATACCCTTCTTATGGTGGGCACTGACCTAGAGGGAAAGTACAGGAGGAAAGGAAATTACTCACCCGTCCGGACCGTCATACTCATTGCCCACCAGTTCCCACCCATACCCGACGCACATACACTGACCATCCTCACATGCAGCACTCAGCCCACCCCCCAACATGTGCCTTACATCCACACCACTCCAAACAGGCCTTGCCCATGCATCATGCTCACAGTGTACTCACCTATTTGTCTGGAGGACTGTAGAGTAGCGTGTACTGGGGGAGGACCCCATCCACCAGTTTGTCCAACTCCTCCGCAGTGAAGGCAGGGGCCCATTCCCCAGACACTGTGGCCATTGTCGCTTCCAGACTCAGGTCACAACAGCACTTGCAGTGTAGGTCCTCTCCTGTTGATGGTCAGGTATCAAGTGAGTGAACAGACAGAAAATGGCGGTAACGTCCACGGCGGTGCGTACCGTCACCGCCGGCGTACATCGCCATTGGCTCCTGGAACCCATAGGGCCCAATGATAACCAATGCGGAGTTGCGCGGTGGTCTTTGACTGCCTACCCCGACGCTGCACAACGCCAGCACAGTTACCTCATTTCCCCTTGTCCCTCCTCACATGTCAGGCAGCCGCCATTTCGGGGTGCACATGGCATGGCACCTAACTGTGTCACAGCACATATTGGCATATATACGGACTCACGATTTCACACACGGATTCTCTAACATTACTTCAGACACAGTTGTGCTACCTATGTGGTAACTGACCCTCTGCTCACCGTTCTCCTCCATAGGCTGCAACCACTGGGGCAGATGATGAGATGGCGACATCCTCCGGTGTACAGACCCTTGGTGGACCTGTCGACAATGGAAGACAGACACATCATAATCACATACAGACTTCATCGTGCCACAATCCAAGAACTGTGTGCCCAATTGGAGCCAGACCTGATGTCTGCTATCCGCCAGCCCACAGGTATACCCCCTCTAGTGCAGGTCCTGTCAGTGCTCCATTTCCTGGCAAGTGGCTCCTTCCAAACTACAGTGGCCATGGCATCTGGGATGTCTCAGCCAATGTTTTCTAATGTGTTGAGCAGGGTGTTGCCTGCCCTGCTGAAACACATGCGCAGCTATATCATGTTCCCCCAGGTGGATGATTTGGCCACAGTGAAAGCTGACTTTTATGCCCTGGGACATATCCACAACATCATTGCTGCCATTGATGGTACCCATGTGGCATTTGTCCGCCCCCGTAGAAATGAACAAGTGTACAGAAATATAAAAAGCTACCATTCGATGAATGTGCAAATGGTGTGTTTGGCGGACCAGTACATCTCCCAAGTGAATGCCAAGTATCCTGGCTCTGTGCATGACGCCTATATCTTGAGGAATAGCAGTATCCCTTATGTGATGGACCAACTCCAGAGGCACGGGTGTGGCTAATAGGTGAGCCCAAGGTCCCCACACAGTATGAGTAGGAGTCTGGGTATGGGGTAGTCCCTAAGGGTTAGTGTGTGTCTAACAGGTATCCCTCGAAATTTGCAGGTGACTCTGGTTAACCCAACCTGTCATGGCTACTGACCCTAGTGAGGAATGCCAGGACAAGGGCAGAGGAACACTACAATGAGGCACGTGGGCGAACTCTGCGTATTATTGAGAGGACGTTCGGCCTCTTGAAGGCCAGATTCCGGTGCCTCCATCTAACAGGTGGCTCCCTGTACTACTCACCGAAGAAGGTGTGCCAGATAACCGTGGCATGCTGTATGTTGCACAACCTGGCATTGAGACGCCAGGTGCCTTTTCTGCTAGAGGATGAGGCCGGTGATGGTCTTGTGGCAGCGGTGGAGCCTGTGGACAGTGAGAAAGAGGAGGCAGAGGAAGAAGATATTGACAACAGAACGAACATCATCATGCAGTACTTCCAGTGACACCCAGGTAAGAGACTGTAACTCCTCGTCACATTTCTGAATACTGTAGGACATTGTATAAGTCAGCCTCTTAACCTCTGTCTATGGACACTGACTGTTCCCTTTGGATTTCAGTTTTTCAGATCTGGGTGCCCCATTCTGCATTCTGCAGTGTGTACTGCTGCCCAACAACTGTCACACATTGGTATGAGTAACTGAACATTTACATTGCAATTTGTTGCTAATGTTAAGATAATACATTTGTGAAAGATCAGACTGACTCCAGATTGGTTTTTGATTAAAGGGTGTTCATTTAGGTGCTAATGGGTATAGGGGTATGTGCAAGGGGCTGGGGTGATGGTGGAGGAAGGTCCATGGTAGAGTCCAGTCTCTTGGTATCACAGGCGCATTGTCCAATGGGGCATAGGAAGGGGAGCAATGGCAGTTCAAGGTGGACAGGGTGACATAGTGGGACACAAGGGTGACAATCAGGAGGGTCCTAATTCCTGGCGGGGGTCTTGGCAATGTTCTCTGTCTTCTGCCTGGATCGCAGGGACCGTTTGCGGGGTGGTTCGCCTTCTGCAGGGGGTGGGGTGCTGGTGGCTTGTTGGTCCTGTGGTGGGGCCTCCTGTCCACTAGCACCGAAATAAGGCCGTTCCTCGGTTTGGCTAGTGTCAGGGGCCCTTTGTTGAGCCATTGCCTCCCTCATTGTCTTGCCCATATCAGCCAGCACCCCTGCAATGTTGACCAGGATGGTGTAGATTTTTGTGAGGTCATCCCTGATCCCCATGTACTGTCCCTCCTGCAGCCACTGGGTCTCCTGAAACTTGGCCAGTACCATGCCCATGGTCTCTTGGGAATGGTGGTATGCTCCCATGATGTTGGAGAGTGCCTCGTGGAGGGTAGGGTTCCCTGGGCCTGTCCTCCCCCTGTCGCACAGCAGTCCTCCCAGCTTCCCTGTTGTCCTGTGCCTCTGTCCCCTGAACTGTGTGCCCACTGCCACTGACCCACAGGTCCCTGATCGTCCTGGGTTAGTGGGGTTGCCTGGGGTCCCTGTAGTGGTGGACACACTGCTGATTGACATGTCCTGGGGACAGTGGCATGGGCCCGCTGGGTGGGTGCTGTGCTGGTGTTTCCTGAGGTGGAAGGTTCTGTGGTGGTTTGGGACTGTGGCAGGGGAACCGACTGTCCAGAGGTCCCAGATGGGACAGGCTGGTTATCCTGATCCAGGCGTGCAGAGCTGCTGTCATCACTGTGGGCCTCTTCTGTGAGGGGACTGGATGTATGTGGCACCTCCTGTCCAGTGACGTTGGGTAGGGGTTCTGTTGGGATGCAAATGCATTGTTATTGTATCTGTGTGTGCCATCTTGTGCAATGGGTGTGTTTCCCTGTATAAATGTGCTTGCACTGTCGCCTTGGCATGCTGTGGTGATGGATGTCCATGCAGGTCTGTGATGGGTGTCCATGCATTGGTGTTGCATGCAGGGCTTGGTATTGGGATGGGTGGGTTGTGATAATGGGGTATATGTGGGGTGGTGGAGTGATGGGGGTGAGGGTAGGGGCAGGAGTTTGTGATGGAATGCAGGTAGGGTGAGGGATATAGTAGTAAAGATTTGACTTACCAGAGTCCAGTCCTCCTGCTACTCCTGCGAGGTCCTCAGGATGCATGATCGCCAAGACTTGCTCCTCCCATGTTGTTAGTTGTGGGGGAGGAGGTGGGGGTCCACCGCCAGTCCTCTGTACAGCAATCTGGTGTCTTGAAACCACGGAATGTACCTTCCCCCGTAGGTCATTCCACCTCTTCCTGATGTCATCCCGGGTTCTTGGATGCTGTCCCATGGCGTTGACCCTGTCGACGATTCTCCGCCATAGCTCCATCTTCCTTGCAATGGACGTCTGCTGCACCTGTGATCCGAATAGCTGCGGCTCTACCCGGATGATTTCCTCCACCATGACCCTTAGCTCCTCCTCAGAAAACCTGGGGTGTCTTTGAGGTGCCATGATGTGGTGTGAGTGATGTGTGAGGTGATGTGTGGGGTGCTGTGTTGTGATGTATTATGTGATGTGCGTGGATGGTGTATGTGTGATGGTGTTCTGTGCCTCTGGGTGAAGGTGTGGTCTTTGCTTTTCTCTCTCTGCTTGTTCTAATTTGTTCATTGAAAGGGTTGTGGGTAATGTGGGTGGGTGTTTTATAGTGGTGAGGGTGTGGTGTGTGTATGTGTGTCAGGTGTGTGTAGTTTGAATTATCCAATGTGGTTGTGTCTTGTAAGTGTGTGTGTATTTTGAGCGTGGCGGTGTGTACCGCCAATGGTTTACCGCGGTTGTAAGACCGCCACAGTGATTCGTGGGTCATGATACTGTGGGCATATTCCTGTTGCCGTGACGGTGTGGGTTTTGATATCGCCAGTTTATCACTGACCTTTGGTTTTGCGGACTTGTGTGTGTGTCTGTATAGTGGCGGATTTCTCTGTGTGGGTCATAATACCCGTAGCAGAATACCACCGTGGTCACGGTATGTTGGTGGCCGTCGGCACGGCGGTAAGCGGGATTTACCACCAGGCTTGTAATGAGGACCTAAGTGTCCATTATGGTGCAGGCGTGTTGACACCCGCAACTAATCGGTAGATGTCCAGTGTAATCAATTTGCCATGTCTTTAATGGTAACTTTCCTCTCCTCATTTGACCTTTGACTGTTTGCGGGACAGATCTCTGTTGTGTGTGCTGACAAATGGGACATTGCAAAATCACAGTTTTTATCAAATCTAGGGGAATGTGCATCCCTCTAATCTCTCCCCACCTGTAAGTGTTTTTTTCTCCCAGGTCTCCACAATTTTGGTGCACCCATTTAGCCATCCCCACCAAGTCAGAATCCTGTGTTGCCACTTCTGCCTCTGATATTTTGGCTTTGTCATCTGCAAGGGAATTGAACCATCGTTCTAGTGAGTCAATGGGACAATGATCATCTACGTGATAGACAGTAACTGTGCTGTGTTCTAGCATTTCCCAAATTTCTCGCCACAACTCTTTGCCCCACACCTCTTTTGAGTGGATAAATCAGTTATGTGAATGCCCTGTGGGAAGCCAAGTGGCTAACCCATTAGCAGTGGACCAAGAATCAGTGTAAATATGACAAGTCCCAGGCAGCTCTTTCTTTAGGGCCCGATGCACAGCGTGCAACTCTGCATATTGGCTACTTTTCTCTTCTCCTGTAGAGGTCAACAACTTTTTGGTAACTGGATTGTACGACACTGCTTTCCAATGTCTTTTGGTACCCACGTATTTGGATGAACCATCAGTAAACCATACATGCTTCCTATCCTCAGGAGACAAGGATTCAAATGGCGCACCCCATCACACTGGTGACTCTTTTACCTGTGGTACCTCCTACACCCTTTCCTCATCCTGTACAGGGGCTTGTGACACCTGTTCCTGTAGGGCTGCAATGCCTGCCGGTCCTACCCGAGCCCTGTCTTGTATGTACCATTTCAAGCGTATGAGACTAGCCTCTTGTGCATGTCCTATACGGTGAGATTTAGGTGAACTCATCACCCGCTACACGATTGGTATTTCAGGTCTCAGTATTACATTATGACCTAGTGTTATTTGCTTAGTATCCACTAGAGCCCAATAACGGACCAAGGGCTGTTTTTCAAAAGGAGTATGGTGCTCCCCAGGGTCAGATAGTTTCCTAGTCCAAAACCCCAGGGGCATCCTCGTCCTTCCTTGTTTTTGCCACATACTCCAATTTGCATATTGTCCCTGAACAATTACATGTAACTCAATGTCTCCCTACTGCTCTGGCCACAAGTCTAAAGCCTGTTGAATTGCTTCTTTTGCCAAATCAAAAGCACACTGCTGCTCTTCAGCCCATTTAAACTCATGTTTCTTCCTTGTCACTTTGTACAGAGGGGCCAAAATCTGACTCAAATGAGGGATGTGCTGTCTCCAAAAACCAAACATTTCAATAAAACTCTGTATCTCCTGCTTAGTGCGGGGAGTGGCAAACTCGAGAATCATTTGCTTTGCTTGCAGTAACACCTCTCGTGTCCCTGATTGCACTGAATGCCTGGAAACTTAACATTTTGAGATGGTCCTTGTGTCTTATCTGTGTTAATCATCCACCCCTTACTCTGCAGGAGTTCCACCACTCTCTCCAACTGAATCTGCACCTGTTCTTCTGTCTCTCTCTGAATCATCACATCATCAATGTAATGGGTCAATTGCACACCTGGAATGATAGATACTTAATCCAGGTGCTCTGCCACCATCCGGTGACAGATAGTGGGACTGTGTATGTACCCCATTGGCAAAGATAGCATGCGGAACTGTCTACCACTGTGCGAAAATGAGAATCGTTTTTGACATTCTGGCACCAAGGGTATAGAGATGAACGCATTGGCAATGTCAATGGTGGCATATCATGTCCCTGTATGTTTTTGTATACGTTCAATCAAAGTGATGGTGTCTGGTACCGCGGCTGTCAAAGGTGGTGTATGTTTATTCAGTTCGCGGTAATCAACTGTCATTCTGTACCGCCCGTCAGGTTTATGCATGGGCCATAGGGGATTGCTCCATTCAGTTGTAGTTGGAGCTATTATGCCAGCCTCAACCATGTCTTTTATGGTTTCACCTATTTCACCATACCCTCCAGGAATGAGGTACTATTTCAAACGAATTACTTTGGTGGCTGGGGGCACCTTCACTGGGGGAATTTTTAAACGATCCACTCTCATGGCTGCCACTGAAATGTATCTTGTTGTTCCAAATTGATAACTACCATCAACCAGATACAAAGTCATTCCTTTCAAAATGTCAATTCCTAGTATATACTCTAAAAGAGGCACAATCAACACAGTATATTCTTTTTTTGGTGTTCTCCCTATTTTCATTTGTACTGTAGTTTGCACAGCAGGGGTCTGCCTTCCCCCAACCCTGTGATGGTGTAATGCGGTCCGTTAAACTTCTTAGGGCTTTCATAAATCAAAGAGGCCTCTGTCTACTAATGCTCAAACCTTTTGCTCATTTTTGTGTTCCCAATGTATTTCTAAATCAACATGAGGTCTGTTATCTTGACGAGCCCAACTTTGTACCAGAGCTTGGCCAGTTTCCTAGTCTGATTTAAACCTGTCCACTTTTGCCCAAGTGAGGTCTGGATATATACTTTCATATTTGCGAGCAGGTTCGCCTCCATCCCTGTTCTCAAAAGTTAACCACTCACTGTCCAGATTTTCCTCCCTCTCTCGTGAGGAAACATTTCTCTCCCTTTATTTTCCTTCCTCTGGTAACAGTGGCTGGCTCTGTGTTCCACGTTTATTATCTTGCTTGATTACCTTTCTGCTATCTTCCTTATGACCCAAACCCCTTTTATGGTACAGCTCCCACAAGCTTTTGGTATCTATCCCATCAATCTGCTCTTTGTTGACATCATCTTTTAGTAATGCCATAAACATGTCTCTCCTGGACACTCTGTTGTTATCAGTGCGACCCTCAGATCTTGAAGATCTCTCGGGTTTATCCCATTGTCCTAAATCCCCTAACTGTATGACAGCCTCTAGCACATCTTTCAAAACCTGCCCCGTCTGATTAATTAGGAGAGTCATGATTACTTGGTGGTAGGCTGGCGGAGCAAGGTGAATAATTCTGTTGTGCACTGAGACAGCGAGTGGTGCATCTAGCAGATGGTGTTCATTGTTCAGGAAAATGGCAGGTTTCATACTTTCCTCTTTAAGTCTCTGCATTTCATCTCTTAAGGTGTATCAGGGCTTATCATTAGGCAGCCAATCTAATTCTGTAGGGTACTTATGATTGCACCCCTCGGAGGCTAACTGCAGCAGAGTAATTAGGTGTGGACCCTGAAAACTTCTAAACTGTTCCTGTATGAGGGGGTCTGTGCTTAGAGTGCAGAATTTAGACGAGTCCCCTATATCAAGCATCACGCCCGCAGCACCACAATCGAACAATTGCACCATCCAGGTAAGTACTGACTCTCCCACCCTTTGCCTAAATCTATCTATGATATCATTGACTTTGTGCTGAGTGATCTTCCAAGGAATTAATTTCAATCCCTGCCGGATTTTGTGGTGAGTGCTGCAATTTTCATCTAAATATTGGCTTTGCACGCACTACATTCTGCTTCTCTAGGTTCTCGTGGCCCCCGCCTCTTTTACTCTTCTCAGAGTTTAAAAGGTCACTGCCAGTCCAAATGTCAGTATCCCAAGACGAATCTGGGCACCAGTCCAAGCCAGCATTAGCAATGACTAAATGAACCTTTTTCTGATTTATCCTTCCTCTACGTTTACAATATTTATTTTGAGCCACTTTGACTGCGCATGGTCTGCAATGGTTTGATACGTGTCTGCCTTATCTTGCAATCATTTATTCTAACAAGACAACATTGTTGTAGTATTTTTTGAGTCAATAAGTTGCTTTTCTAACTGTTGGTGTTCTCTCTCTAACTGTTAACATTTTTCATGCATTTTCCCGTAGGCAGACAAAAGCATCCACCCCCATCTGCCAAGAACTGAAAGATCATTACCTTCTACAGGTACTTTTCTTAAATAAGACAATATCTGATGGTTTTGCTTCATTTAACCATTCATCCCAATTCTCCGAAAAACCAGCCAAATGTGAAAATCCATTAGCTAATACATCAAAGGGTCCCCGGCACCATCCAGGAATTTGAGAAACACTCTGTTTACCCACATTTTTTGAAGCAGACGCTTTAGGTTTCTTTCCAAACATATTTTCACTTTTAAACGTACACTTTCAACTTATAATTCCTTCCATCCTGCCGACTACGCCAACATGTTTTGCTTTACTGCTGACCGAGCTAAAATACACACACTGAAAAGAGTCAAAAACAATCACTGGAATGCACTTCTTAGTCTAAAGAAGACATTTATTAAATCACTCTGCACAGCTCATGAAGGAAGGTCAGTACAGCTGAAACTGCACCTTTAAAATGTGTGCAACAATAAAGTGAGAACATGTACAAAGAATCTTGAATCCATAAACAGCAAAATATACATGCAAAGATACAAATACCTATATTGAAATATATTTATTCATACACAATGCAAAGCAAATAATTAGTGAACATTCATCATCATGGGGCCTATCTGGTGCTTCATCTTTCTCTCAGTAACTTCAAGCCGTAGACTTCAAAGATCGGCTGAGAGAGAGAGACAGATCTCTACCCTCATGGGGTGTCAGGCATTCAATGTCAAAATCCTGAGCGAAGTCTCTGAATCTCCCACTGTCAATCCTGGGTCTCTCATATACCTTAAACAAGCCAGAGGAGAGAGTTCTAGAAAACCTCCCCGCTCCCTGTTATTCAAAATCTACTTCAGGTCAGCTTTGAAAGAAACATGTTGGAAATGGCAAAGTTCCCAAGGTGTCCGTCCCAAAACTAAACCGTTCCCTGCCGTACCATAAGCATCATCCTAGCACATCCTTATCTTGCTGACTGATTCCTCCACGTATGTCCTAGCCCTTGGTGAGAAAGAACACGCACACATGCAGAATAAAGACATGAACGAGAAAACACGTTGCATAACATATTTTGCACAGAACAATACTTGCACCTTTAACGTGGGAGTGAAGCAAAGGCTAAGCTGAATAGAAAATGGAGTCTGTAACTTGTGACCGCTAATGTGACAGTGGACAACTAAGCCAAGTGCAAAGTGGTGCGACACAGAGTCAGTGGTCAAAACACAAATATAACTAAGGGGCCTAAGTTTGAAAATGCCACTTTTAGAAAGTGGGCATTTTCTTGCCTAACCAATCTGAACTGAAATACCTCTGGGTCAGACTGACAGTTTGTCTGTTTGTGAATTCACTCTTGACAGTCACACAAAGGGAACTGAGGTGCGTCCTGCATATCCTGATGGGTCGTCCTGGGTTAGAGTGGAGGGAGGAGCTGATACTTGCACCTGAATAGGGCTGTGCCTGTCTTACACAAATCAGTCTCCAACCCCTAGAGTGTGTCTGGCGCCAAGACAGGGAGAGGCAGGGTCTTGTGCACTACAAAGACTTTCCTTTGAAGTTTGCCTACTTCAAAGGCACAAATGAGTATAAGTATTGGACTGGTGACCCCCCACAACTTCAGAACACTTCTGGACTGAGAACTTTCTGCCAGGAAGAAGAGCTGGATGCTGTAGGAAGAACTGCCACTCTGCTGGTTGCTTTGCTGTGCTGGCCTGCTGATTGTTGCATCTGTCCTGGGAGTGAAAGGACTGGACTTTGGTTTCCACATCCTGCTTTCCAAGGTTCTCCAAGGGTTTGAACTGAGCTTGCCTCCTGTTTGAAGTCTCAGGGACATCAGAAACTTCATCTGCCAGTGCCTGGGCTCTTCTGCTGAGAGTCCTGACTTGCTAAGTGGAGCCAAATCTAGTACCTGGGCCCTTCGTTGTGGAAGCTGGTAACCTGAGTGAAACTCCACACACCAAGGCCGTTGCAACAGAAAAATTGATGCAGCGCCTGTACCCCAGCTGAAAAATCATTGTAGCGCCTGTCTTGCGGCTGCGAAGTCGACACATCGCCTGTTTCAACGCGGATTTTGTTAGTTTTGGTCTTGTTTTACTCAGATACATATTGGCTATTTCTCTAAATTGTTGTTGAGTACTTTTGTGGTGTTTTCACTGTGTTACTGTGTGTGTGTGTGTGTGTGTGTGTGTGTGTGTGTATAAATTCTTTACACATTGCCTGTGAGATAAGCCTGACTGCTTGTGCCAAGCTACCAACAGGGTGAGCAGGGGTTATCTTAGGTGTGTGACTCCCTTACCCTGACTAGAGTGAGGGTCCCTAAAAGGACAGGGTGTAAACTGACTGCCAATTAGAGACCCAGGCCCATATTTATACTTTTTTGCGCACATATGCATACGTTTTTGACGCAAAAGTGGCGCAAACTTACAAATTATAATTGTATTTTTTACGTTTGCGACGCTTTTGCGTAAAAAAATGATGCAAATGCAGCACAAAAAAGTATAAATATGGGCCCCAATTTCCAACAATTTGCTAACAAAAATATTTGTAAACCAAAATTTTAATTTTAATGGAAAGGTTGGAGCTTTCAAAAATGCATTTTTATTTCTAAAAGACTATGGCCCTCATTTCGACCTCGGCGGTCTTTTTTAAAGACCGCCGAGGTACCACTGTGCTGAAGACCGCCAGTGCAGGCGGTTTTCCACGCAGCGTATTATGACTGCTGGCAGCCCTCTGTCCTTTTTCGGACGGAGAGCTGCCAGCAGCCATACTGGCAGTCGGCGGGGAAGTGGAGACTGCTCCACCTCCCCGTCATCAGAACACCGCCCACCAAATCACGTCCCATGATTTGGTGTGGCAGTGTTCTGGTGACGGGGAGCTGGCGGCAGAGCAGCCCCCATGGATCCCGTCCCCTCCTAGAGGATCAACGGACAAGGTAAGTTGATCGTCCGTTACAGGAGTGGGGTGGGGGGGTGTTGTGTGCATGCATGGGGGTGTGCGTGTGAGTATGTAGCGGAGGTGTGTCAGTGTGTGTATGCATGCGGGGGGTGTTGTGTGTATGGGAAATGTGTGCGGGTCGGTCTGTGTGCTTGTCTGTTTGTGTGTGTGCGGGTATGTGTTGTTGTAGTGTATGTGTGCGTGTAGGGGTGTGTGTATGTGCATGTTGGGGGTGGGGAGGGGGTGTGTGTATGTGCATGTTGGGGGTGGGGAGGGGGTGTGTGCATGTGCATTTTGGGGATTATGGTGGGGAGGAGGGTCCTGCTACCTTTGGGCGTGGCAGGGTGGTGGGGGGGGGTGGGGAGAGGACTCGGGGTGGGGGAGAGGGGTGGGGCAGACCCCTATCAGTGCCAGGGAAGGAATTCCCTGACACTGATAGTGCCTACCCACCATGGATTTCATGGCGGTTCCAAACCACCCGAAATCCATGGTGGTCTGCAGGGTCCTGATACCGCCAGCGGTCTGGTGACGGCCACCGGGCTGGAGACCGAAGTCTCCAGCCCAGCGGTTGTCACCGCTCTGGCGGTCGGAGTGGAGAAGTGGCGGATGACCATGGCGGTAACTATCGCTGTCTTACTTTCTCCTAATACAGGTTTTCCTTTTTGACCGAACACATCAGTGCTGCTTTAATGGAGGCCACAATCGGCCAGACTAGATTCTGTTTGCTTTACCACCGTTGCTATCACAAATCAAGGTACGGATACCAAAATATTTTAAAGCTCCCAATTTCAGATTCCTACACATTTATTGAGTATTTTAAAACTTTCAATTTTTCTTTTTATGTATATGTCCTTTATTAATCTACTATACTAATATTAGTTCATGCAACCCCTGCGTAGGTGTTGTGGATCCCCATGTGTCAATAGACCACAGGTTAAGAACTAGACAACGCAACAGTACTCAAATGCAGGTCTCAATGCAGCCACCGCAGCCCAAGAAAATGCCCAATGCTTATGTCTTTCACCACCATCACCACATACCTTGATGCTGCCTTGTTCACCACCGATGAGGATCCGCGACAGCAGTCAAAGCCAAAATAATTGTCTGAGGCACGAAATGACCAATACTAGGATTCCTCACCAAAGACCATAAGAAAGGTTCTCATCTCCCTGCTTCTCTTTTTGTTGTTAGTACTGAGTTTCTTACTAAATAATTATTTATTTGTGCAGTTTTTCATAGTACGAACATCACCCTATAGCAGTGTTTCTCAACCTTTTGACTCTTGTGGACTTCCACTTAATCTTTACTAGAACCCAGGAATCACTATTGGAATCTGGGGACCCCCAACTGAGTCATTAGTTACCGCAGGAGGCCCCAGGCTGAGCATTTTTGATGACTAAACTGCAAAACAGTGCACACAAAATACAGAAACAAGCATTTATCAAACAAATACACAAAATGTTTAGTCAATTATTTAATTCACAAACAAATATTAAACAATAAAAATCCAAATTTTAATGGAAAGGTCAGACCTAGTCATCCATACTGTTGCATTGCTCCCACAAATCAAAATGAGGACACCAACTTGATTTTTAGCCTCCAGTTTTAAATCCCTTCGCATTTACAGATCTTTTTAAAATGTTCACATTTACATTTTTTAATTTGTATACCCTTTATTAACCTGTTAATATTATTTAATTTTCTAAACAGTTGACAACCCGCTAAATAGGCTTCGCGGACCGCCAGGTATCCCTGGACCACAGGCTGGGAACTACAAGACACAACAGTGACAATTAAAAGAAAATACAAGGTGATCAATTCAATATTGATAGCAATCAATAGGATCATTGCACATTTCAGAAAAGACATGTATCACTTTGGTCAATGAAAGTGGGATAATGTGGTTTAAATAGCAAAAGAAGTAAGAAGACTGAGGAAAGATAATAAGTGAGAGTTGAGAAGGTGAAAGCATAATCATTGAGTAGAAAAAGAAGGGCAAAGTGGTAATGGGGGAAGAAGCATGAGAGGTTTCATCTCAGGAACACATGTGGAGAAGGGTGGTGAGGGGACTAAAGACCAGGGAAGAATTGGCAGTGAAATTGAGAAACAAGATCTAAGAGGCATCAAACATCTGAGTAAAGAATCTAGCCACAGCAAGATAGGAAGGGTCTTCGAAAGAGAATCTTCAACTTCTTCTTGAAGGCAGCCAATGAGGTGATGGACACAAGGCTGCCTGGAGACTGTGGGGAAAGGGATATTCCAACATAAGCTCCTTTTTGAAAGCCAGAGATGCTAGGATACATTTTCCTGGACCACTTAGAGATATCTAATCACCTGGCACGTTTGGCTTTCTAGGTCAGTCCTGAGCGGTAGAGGTGCGTAAAACCTTGTAATACGTACCTTCTAGTAGGGTGCCCTGACTTCCCGGGGGAGCTGTTGCAGCGTTAGTAGAAGTATGATCACATTTTTTAAAATCCTGTAACAAAGGACTCTGCTGCAGGTAACACGGCCATGTAGGGAGCAAGATGCACTTTAGGAGGCTGAGAAAAAGTGATTTACCTTAGTCAATTCTTGACACCACCATGAAGCATACAAGGGTCCTGAGGGCTTGTTTCATTATAATATTCGGAGTAGAACATTTGACATGGATTGGTTCAAGGACATTACCTGTAAGGAACATTGCGACAGATTTGTGCAGTCATTAGAATCTCCCCAAAGGAGGATGCAATTCCCTAAGCAGATGTTGTCTTCAGAAAGAACAAGTTTGTTAGTAACAGGTTCCTTGCAATGCTCTGCTACTGATCACCACAAGGATGATACATGGCATTTAGCTTAGTTGGAGAAGTGTTTACCCTTTTCATCTCCATGATCAGGCATTGGAAGGAGGGGTAGGAGTCATTGACTATCTTCAGATATTGAACTGAGCTCTTGTAAATTTCTGCACCATCTTAGCAAGGCCTGCCATCTCACTCACATCACAAGCTAGAGTAACCGGTGGGATGGCGGAGATTGTGGTGAGATGCAGCACTGAGCCCTGTTGTGGCAATTACGAGTAAGTCAAGGCTGTGCATTGGAACAATTGAGTCAATTTCCAGCCTGTGCTTCACTGCTGATCCACAACTTTGTGAAAGATAAGTGAATGTGGAGTTAACAGTTTCAGCGAAAGGTGTTGCCATGGGTTCTACCTGGATCTGAACAGGGTTACCATGCACTGCTTTTCTTAGCGAACACGACGCCTGAGGCGGTCTGTGTTCAGAAACAATTGGCATGGCCATATTACATTTCAGATCATCGGTTGGAGATGCTGTGTCAGCATCGGGCAATGGCTGACACTGAGAAAGGTTGAAGGTCATAGCCATTAGGTAGGGTGTCTATATCCTCCTTAGTGAGGCAGGAGAGCAGTCCGTTGCGGCAAGAACCACAGCTGGTCCTCAGGATAGTTTCCGGAGTGTTGCAGTTGAGTATATGTGGGGGTGACAGGAGAAAATAAGCACTACAACAAAAAAGAGAGGAACGGGAGAGGTACTACCCCACACTTGCTCCCGAAAGGACTAAGGACGTCAATATACCACTAAAGGTGTGGGGCAGTAGGTTAGGAGGAACTGGGTTAAAGAACCCTGTTCAAGAAGCGATGGATACGCGCATAATTTCTGGGTGCAGGGCTAAGTGTGGGGTGGATGTGAATATGGCTGTGTCCACAGGAGGGAGTTCCCTTTACGGACTAGGTGGTCTCACACACATTATAGTGTCATGCTTCATCATTTGACCACCTAGCCCCACCCAGGTAAGATGATACTACCTGGGCGGACTCGACCTCGTTGTTAAAGGAACTACAGAGGGAGTGCTGAAATGTCTATCTGACTGGATATTTTGCTGGGATCCAGATGAGGTGTGGATAAAATTACCTTACAAGTCACCTGTCACAGTTAGAAAGATACTTTAATCAAGGTGTATGTAGGTAAGGTTAAAACTTATATTCGGGACTTAGTTGAGCTTGATGACTCATAAAGTCTAAAAAACAGCAAGGACCTACATGTTTCTGCCCTCTCTACGTGCTGGAAGGTCAGGGGCATTCATCAGTGTCATGGATCCCCTAGGGGTAAAAGCATGGCTACATGCTCAACAGATGGTGAAGAAAAGAGTAAGTAGCCTACCTGAACAGTGCGTTCATATTAGGATAGGCCTGGTAAAAGAATGAAAACAAAGGTGAGTAAGGTGTCACTCCACACAGCAGACAACACAGCACACAGGGTGATAAAAATGGGTGTAAAAACGCATGTACAGTGGGGTAGGGAGACTTACCCCGGGGCATAAGTCGAGTTGCCTCTGGTCTGGGAGTTGCCGGAGGGAGGGTTTCCCTTGTAGTTACACTCCGTTAGGAGAGTGAACAGTAGTAGTGAGGAAGCAAAAACTAAAAGGATATCAGGGGAAGGATAAATAGCAGGCAGGTAGGAATTAGCATGTATGAGCATAAAAAAGTATAAACGCACTTTGCATAAATAAGAGATCGCTAGCTCAACTGGTAATACAGGGATAGGATCCACAGGTAAAGAAGATCGAGGTGGGCTCTGATGGAGGAGTGAACTGCCTCCACTGACGGGAAATAGAATTAATAATGAACCAGGACTTACCACATCAAAGGGAATACCAGTAAGTGTACCTATCGTCCCGCTCCCAGCAGCTCGAATGGTGGAAAGGACGAGCGCTGGGAATATAAAGGTTATTGAAGTGCCAACTAGGCGATGCAGGCTAATTTAATCAGATGCAGCTGAAGCCGGTGAAGGACGACGTGGTTAAGCCGTCATGAGGAGCCTCGAACCATGCCGGAGACAAGCGCACGGCCCGGCGATCCCAAGTGGCGCGGCGCGCTAGAGAGTGACGCAATGCTACTGTACAAAACCCAAGGATTGATGGGAAATGAAGTCCTCTCCGGCCCGGCGATCCCAAGTGGCGCGGCGCGCTAGAGAGTGACGCAATGCTACTGTACAAAACCCAAGGATTGATGGGAAATGAAGTCCTCTCCGGCCCGGCGATCCCAAGTGGCGCGGCGCGCTAGAGAGTGACGCAATGCTACTGTACAAAACCCAAGGATTGATGGGAAATGAAGTCCTCTCCGGCCCGGCGATCCCAAGTGGCGCGGCGCGCTAGAGAGTGACGCAATGCTACTGTACAAAACCCAAGGATTGATGGGAAATGAAGTCCTGAGCAGAGAGAGGTCGCTAGACAACGGCCAGCGAACTAATATCGAAGCTATTGGCTTAATGATAGAGCCAGAATGGTGCAAAAAAATAAAGAGAGGCAAGCGGAGTAAAGTCCTACTGCAAGGGGGAAGGTATGGGTGTGGGGGGAGCAGGGTCCCACAACAGTATAAGGTATTCACAATGTTTCAGACCTTGCCCCCTCCCCACTAGACGCCACTTCTGATGACCCAAGCCTTGTGCCATCATTCAGAATAAAGCTAGTACAACTCCTGTCGTCTTAAAGCCTCATTATTGAATTCCATTCATACAAGCACAGGTGGCTTGCCATCATCACTGAAGGTGGTTTGCAGTAAAATTTCATAAAGGCCAGGTACAGTAAGTATAACGCCCACACCTGGGCATAGGGATTCAAGGTGCACCGCGTGGATAAGACCCAACAAGGGCGAAACCAATTGAAAGGGACTTAGCCCGGCCGTGCGAGCTGGACTGTTCCTATTGAATGTGCTCTGTTCTTTCATGTACTGGGACAGCAAAGCCAAGGTTATTTCAATGACGCATAGGAGGGCTCCAATAAAGAGGGCGGTGAGAGAGAGAGAGGGGGGAAGTGATTAGAGAGTGAGAGGGAGAAGAAGGAGAGAGAGGGTGCATGGAAGGAGAGAGGTAAAGCGAGGATTGGAAGGAAGAGGGACTGGCTTGATTCTTTGTGCCAGGGTTGCTTTTGATTACCGAGTCTGGCCTTGGTTCCATCCAGTCACGGCTCACGCGTGGTGAAGGGGCGGGGAGGCGTGCGGCATGGGGATGGAAGGGATGCAACAAAATAAACAAATAAAATAAATAAACTTAACTGACTCCCGAATCCCCGCTGCATTGCCAGTCTTCAGGCTGCACTACAGGCATAGGCTCCCAGCCTGCCATGCGGCAATCCTAACGCTGCTCTCATGCTACTGGCAGCATGAGAGCAGCGTTGGGATTGGGCAGAGAGCCCTGACTTGGTGCTCTCAGGCAGACTGAGAGCCTGTGCCTGCTCTCTCAAACCCGGCAGCACAGTTGCGGGTTGGAGAGAGCTCGGTGCACATGTGTTTGGCCCTCCTGAGACAGCTGGCAAACACACATGCGCACTGAGGAGAGTGCACACCACTCCCCCTCCATGCTCGTTATCCCCATGGCCTACCCCTTTAAAACTATAACGATAAAAAACATTGTTTATTATCGTTTTATTTTCAAAGTATTGCTGCTGCTGCTGGCGGGGTAGGCGCAACGCTCCTCCGCCATGGTGGAGAAGCCGCCGCTGGTTCGATCTATGCCACTTGGTGTTTCTCAGTGAGATGCCCTGAGTATGAAAGTTGGGTGCCTGTTGGGGCAGCAAAAAAAGGTTATTGCATAATGTTAGCCTCCTTTGTCGTCAATGAAATCAAGAGTCCCTTTGCATGTTAATTGAAGTATCGCCTTTCTCTTCTTTAAATGCAGGCAAGCTAAAAACCGTGTAGGATGTTCAGAATATTAGCCAGTGGCTCAGATTATTCAAAAGTTTCACCCGCCCCATTTTTTTTGCTGTGATGAAGAGGTTGGAGTTTGCACTCTCCCTAGTTCTCTGGCGACCCCCACTACGCCCATCGCTGTCAAGGGGCGTCAAGGGGCGCTAATTACAGCTCCTCGCATGGGCCACACGTCTGATGGATCTGCTAGAAATTGTAAATACATCTTTATGGCCAAAGTGTCTGCAGAGATCATTTCAAGAGAGGTGCCAATTGTGTAACCAGATAGCATCTTAATGAGCTGCAGATTAACCTACCGCAGGGGCACGAGAGAAAGAGCGCAGCAGGAAGGAAGTGCAGGGCCGAGTGCAGATACTGAATACAGGGGAGCTCAGCACGAGAGCACAGCATCAAAGAAAAGCACAACACCTGAGAGCACAAGAGAGCACAGGAGCAGCGAGGAAGAGCACGGCCGAGAACAGATACTGAATACAGGAGAGCACAGCGAGAGAGCACAGCATCAAAGAAAAGCAGCAAGGAAGGGCACAGCAACTGAGAGCACAGCAGCAGCAAGGGAGGGCACAGCGACTGAGGGCACAGCAGCAGCAAGGAAGGGCACAGCAACCGAGAGCAGAACAGCAGCAAGGGAGGGTACAGCAACCGAGAGGACAGCAGCAGCAAGGGTGTACACAGCAACTGACAGTGCAGCAGCAGCAAAGAAGGGCACAGCAACTGAAATTACAAGAGCAGCAAGGGAGGGCACAGCAACCGAGAGGACAGCAGCAGCTAGGAAGGGCACAGCAACTGAGAGCATAGCAGCAGCAAGGAAGGGCACAGCAACTGAGAGCACAGCAGAAGCAAGGGAGGGCACAGCAACCGAGAGAACAGGAGCAGCAAGGGAGGGCACAGCAAGCGAGAGCACAGCAGCATCAAGGGAGGGCACAGCATCTGAGAGCACAGCAGCATCAAGGGAGGGCACAGCATCTGAGAGCACAGCAGCAGCAAAGAAGGGCACAGCAACTGAGAGCACAGCAGCAGCAAGGGAGAACACAGCAGCATCAAGGAGCACAGCAGCATGAAGGAAGAGCACAGCATCGGAGAGCACAGCAGCTGCACGTGAGGGCACAGCAACTGAGAGCAAAGTAGCAGCACGGGAGGGCACAGCAACTGAGAGCACAGCAGCATGAAGGAAGAGCACAGCATCGGAGAGCACAGCAGCAGCAAGGAAGGGCACAGCAACCGAGAGCACAGCAGCAGCCAAGGAGGGCACAGCAACCGAGAGCACAGCAGAAGCAAGGGAGGGCACAGCAACCGAGAGCACAGCAGAAGCAAGGAAGGGCACAGCAACCGAGAGCACAGCAGCAGCAAGGGAGGGTATAGCAACCGAGAGGACAGCAGCAGCAAGGGAGTGCACAGCAACTGAGAGCACATCAGCAGCAAAGAAGGGCACAGCAACTGAGAGCACAGCAGCAGCAAGGGAGGGCACAGCAACCGAGAGGACAGCAGCAGCTGGGAAGGGCACAGCAACTGAGAGCATAGCAGCAGCAAGGGAGGGCACAGCAACTGAGAGCACAGCAGCTGCATGGGAGGGCACAGCAACTGAGAGCAAAGAAGCAGCACAGGAGGGCACAGCAACTGAGAGCACAGCAGCAGCCAGGGAGGGCACAGCAACCGAGAGCACAGCAGAAGCAAGGGAGGGCACAGCAACGAGAGCACAGCAGAAGCAAGGGAGGGCACAGCAACGAGAGCACAGCAGCAGCAAGGGAGGGCACAGCAACCGAGAGCAGAACAGCAGCAAGGAAGGGCACAGCAACTGATAGCACAGGACAGCAAGGAAGGGCACAGCAACTGAGAGCACAGCAGCTTCAAGGGAGGGCACAGAATCTGAGAGCACAGCAGCAGCACAGGAGGGCAGAGTAACTGAGAGCACAGCAGCATCAAGGAAGAGCACAGCCGCATCAAGGAGCACAGCAGCATGAAGGAAGAGCACAGCATCGGAGAGCACAGCAGCAGCATCTAAGGGCACAGCAAACGAAAGCACAGCAGCAGCCAGGGAGGGCACAGCAGCAGCAAGGGAGGGCACAGCAACCGAGAGCACAGCAGCAGCAAGGAAAGGCACAGCAACTGAGAGCACAGCAGCAGCAAGGTGGGGCACAGCAACCGAGAGCACAGCAGCAGTAAGGAAGGGCACAGCAACCGAGAGCACAGCAGCAGCAAGGGAGGGTACAGCAACCGAGAGGACAGCAGCAGCAAGGGTGTGCACAGCAACTGAGAGCACAGCAGCAGCAAAGAAGGGCACAGCAACTGAGAGTACAAGAGCAGCAAGGGAGGGCACAGCAACCGAGAGGACAGCAGCAGCTAGGAAGGGCACAGCAACTGAGAGCATAGCAGCAGCAAGGGAGGGCACAGCAACCGAGAGCACAGCAGCAGCAAGGGAGGGTACAGCAGCATCAAAGAAAAGCACAGCAACTGAGAGCACAGGAGCAGCGAGGAAGAGCACGGCCGAGAACAGATACTGAATACAGGAGAGCACAGCGAGAGAACACAGCATCAAAGAAAAGCACAGCAACTGAGAGCACAGGAGCAGCGAGGAAGAGCACGGCCGAGAACAGATACTGAATACAGGAGAGCACAGCGAGAGAGCACAGCATCAAAGAAAAGCACAGCAACTGAGAGCACAGGAGCAGCGAGGAAGAGCAAGGCCGAGAACAGATACTGAATACAGGACAGCACAGCGAGAGAGCACAGCATCAAAGAAAAGCAGCAAGGAAGGGCACAGCAACTGAGAGCGCAGCAAGGGAGGGCACAGCGACTGAGGGCACAGCAGCAGCAAGGAAGGGCACAGCAACCGAGAGCAGAACAGCAGCAAGGGAGGGTATAGCAACCGAGAGGACAGCAGCAGCAAGGGAGTGCACAGCAACTGACAGCGCAGCAGCAGCAAAGAAGGGCACAGCAACTGAAATTACAAGAGCAGCAAGGGAGGGCACAGCAACCGAGAGGACAGCAGCAGCTAGGAAGGGCACAGCAACTGAGAGCATAGCAGCAGCAAGGAAGGGCACAGCAACTGAGAGCACAGCAGAAGCAAGGGAGGGCACAGCAACCGAGAGCACAGGAGCAGCAAGGGAGGGCACAGCAAGCGAGAGCACAGCAGCATCAAGGGAGGGCACAGCATCTGAGAGCACAGCAGCAGCACAGGAAGAACACAGCAGCATCAAGGAGCACAGCAGCATGAAGGAAGAGCACAGCATCGGAGAGCACAGCAGCTGCACGTGAGGGCACAGCAACTGAGAGCAAAGTAGCAGCACGGGAGGGCACAGCAACTGAGAGCACAGCTGCATGAAGGAAGAGCACAGCATCGGAGAGCACAGCAGCAGCAAGGAAGGGCACAGCAACCGAGAGCACAGCAGCAGCCAAGGAGGGCCCAGCAACCGAGAGCACAGCAGAAGCAAGGGAGGGCACAGCAACCGAGAGCACAGCAGAAGCAAGGAAGGGCACAGCAACCGAGAGCACAGCAGCAGCAAGGGAGGGTAGAGCAACCGAGAGGACAGCAGCAGCAAGGGAGTGCACAGCAACTGAGAGCACAGCAGCAGCAAAGAAGGGCACAGCAACTGAGAGCACAGCAGCAGCAAGGGAGGGCACAGTAACCGAGAGGACAGCAGCAGCTAGGAAGGGCACAGCAACTGAGAGCATAGCAGCAGCAAGGGAGGGCACAGCAACTGAGAGCACAGCAGCTGCATGGGAGGGCACAGCAACTGAGAGCAAAGTAGCAGCACGGGAGGGCACAGCAACTGAGAGCACAGCAGCAGCCAGGGAGGGCACAGCAACCGAGAGCACAGCAGAAGCAAGGGAGGGCACAGCAACGAGAGCACAGCAGAAGCAAGGGAGGGCACAGCAACGAGAGCACAGCAGCAGCAAGGGAGGGCACAGCAACCGAGAGCAGAACAGCAGCAAGGAAGGGCACAGCAACTGATAGCACAGGACAGCAAGGAAGGGCACAGCAACTGAGAGCACAGCAGCAGCACAGGAGGGCAGAGTAACTGAGAGCACAGAAGCATCAAGGAAGAGCACAGCAGCATCAAGGAGCACAGCAGCATGAAGGAAGATCACAGCAGCGGAGAGTACAGCAGCAGCATCTAAGGGCACAGCAAACGAGAGCACAGCAGCAGCCAGGGAGGGCACAGCAGCAGCAAGGGAGGGCACAGCAACCGAGAGCACAGCAGCAGCAAGGAAAGGCACAGCAATTGAGAGCACAGCAGCAGCAAGGGGGGGGCACAGCAACCGAGAGCACAGCAGCAGTAAGGAAGGGCACAGCAACCGAGAGCACAGTAGCAGCAAGGGAGGGTACAGCAACCGAGAGGACAGCAGCAGCAAGGGTGTGCACAGCAACTGAGAGCACAGCAGCAGCAAAGAAGGGCACAGCAACTGAGAGCATAGCAGCAGCAAGGGAGGGCACAGCAACCGAGAGCACAGCAGCAGCAAGGGAGGGTACAGCAGCATCAAAGAAAAGCACAGCAACTGAGAGCACAGGAGCAGCGAGGAAGAGCACGGCCGAGAACAGATACTGAATACAGGAGAGCACAGCGAGAGAACACAGCATCAAACAAAAGCACAGCAACTGAGAGCACAGGAGCAGCGAGGAAGAGCACGGCCGAGAACAGATACTGAATACAGGAGAGCACAGCGAGAGAGCACAGCATCAAAGAAAAGCACAGCAACTGAGAGCACAGGAGCAGCGAGGAAGAGCGCGGCCGAGAACAGATACTGAATACAGGAGAGCACAGCGAGAGAGCACAGCATCAAAGAAAAGCAGCAAGGAAGGGCACAGCAACTGAGAGCACAGCAGCAGCAAGGGAGGGCACAGCGACTGAGGGCACAGCAGCAGCAAGGAAGGGCACAGCAACCGAGAGCAGAACAGCAGCAAGGGAGGGTATAGCAACCGAGAGGACAGCAGCAGCAAGGGAGTGCACAGCAACTGACAGCGCAGCAGCAGCAAAGAAGGGCACAGCAACTGAAATTACAAGAGCAGCAAGGGAGGGCACAGCAACCGAGAGGACAGCAGCAGCTAGGAAGGGCACAGCAACTGAGAGCATAGCAGCAGCAAGGAAGGGCACAGCAACTGAGAGCACAGCAGAAGCAAGGGAGGGCACAGCAACCAAGAGCACAGGAGCAGCAAGGGAGGGCACAGCAAGCGAGAGCACAGCAGCATCAAGGGAGGGCACAGCATCTGAGAGCACAGCAGCAGCACAGGAGGGCACCGTAACTGAGAACACAGCAGCATCAAGGAGCACAGCAGCATGAAGGAAGAGCACAGCATCGGAGAGCACAGCAGCTGCACTTGAGGGCACAGCAACTGAGAGCAAAGTAGCAGCACGGGAGGGCACAGCAACTGAGAGCACAGCAGCATGAAGGAAGAGCACAGCATCGGAGAGCACAGCAGCAGCAAGGAAGGGCACAGCAACTGATAGCACAGCAGCAGCCAAGGAGGGCACAGCAACCGAGAGCACAGCAGAAGCAAGGGAGGGCACAGCAACCGAGAGCACAGCAGAAGCAAGGAAGGGCACAGCAACCGAGAGCACAGCAGCAGCAAGGGAGGGTATAGCAACTGAGAGGACAGCAGCAGCAAGGGAGTGCACAGCAACTGAGAGCACAGCAGCAGCAAAGAAGGGCACAGCAACTGAGAGCACAGCAGCAGCAAGGGAGGGCACAGTAACCGATAGGACAGCAGCAGCTAGGAAGGGCACAGCAACTGAGAGCATAGCAGCAGCAAGGGAGGGCACAGCAACTGAGAGCAAAGTGGCAGCACGGGAGGGCACAGCAACTGAGAGCACAGCAGCATGAAGGAAGAGCACAGCATCGGAGAGCACAGCAGCAGCAAGGAAGGGCACAGCAACCGAGAGCACAGCAGCAGCCAAGGAGGGCACAGCAACCGAGAGCACAGCAGAAGCAAGGGAGGGCACAGCAACCAAGAGCACAGCAGAAGCAAGGAAGTGCACAGCAACCGAGAGCACAGCAGCAGCAAGGGAGGGCACAGCAACCGAGAGCACAGCAGCAGCAAGGGAGGGTACAGCAACCGAGAGGACAGCAGCAGCAAGGGTGTGCACAGCAACTGAGAGCACAGCAGCAGCAAAGAAGGGCACAGCAACTGAGAGTACAAGAGCAGCAAGGGAGGGCACAGCAACCGAGAGGACAGCAGCAGCTAAGAAGGGCACAGCAACTGAGAGCATAGCAGCAGCAAGGGAGGGCACAGCAACTGAGAGCACAGCATCTGCACGGGAGGGCACAGCAACTGAGAGCAAAGTAGCAGCACGGGAGGGCACAGCAACTGAGAGCAGAGCAGCAGCCAGGAAGAGCACAGCATCAGAGAGCACAGCAGCAGCAGCAAGGAAGGGCACAGCAACCGAGAGCACAGCAACAGCCAGGGAGGGCACAGCAACCGAGAGCACAGCAGCAGCAAGGGAGGGCACAGCAACTGAGAGCATAGCAGCAGCAAGGAAGGGCACAGCAACCGAGAGCACAGCAGAAGCAAGGGAGGGCACAGCATCTGAGAGCACAGCAGCAGCACAGGAGGGCACCGTAACTGAGAGCACAGCAGCATCAAGGAAGAACACAGCAGCATCAGGGAGCACAGCAGCATGAAGGAAGAGCACAGCATCGGAGAGCACAGCAGCTGCACGTGAGGGCACAGCAACTGAGTGCAAAGTGGCAGCACGGGAGGGCACAGCAACTGAGAGCACAGCAGCATGAAGGAAGAGCACAGCATCGGAGAGCACAGCAGCAGCAAGGAAGGGCACAGCAACCGAGAGCACAGCAGCAGCCAAGGAGGGCACAGCAACCGAGAGCACAGCAGAAGCAAGGGAGGGCACAGCAACCAAGAGCACAGCAGAAGCAAGGAAGGGCACAGCAACCGAGAGCACAGCAGCAGCAAGGGAGGGTACAGCAACCGAGAGGACAGCAGCAGCAAGGGTGTGCACAGCAACTGAGAGCACAGCAGCAGCAAAGAAGGGCACAGCAACTGAGAGTACAAGAGCAGCAAGGGAGGGCACAGCAACCGAGAGGACAGCAGCAGCTAAGAAGGGCACAGCAACTGAGAGCATAGCAGCAGCAAGGGAGGGCACAGCAACTGAGAGCACAGCATCTGCACGGGAGGGCACAGCAACTGAGAGCAGAGCAGCAGCCAGGAAGAGCACCGCATCAGAGAGCACAGCAGCAGCAGCAAGGAAGGGCACAGCAACCGAGAGCACAGCAACAGCCAGGGAGGGCACAGCAACCAAGAGCACAGCAGCAGCAAGGGAGGGCACAGCAACTGAGAGCATAGCAGCAGCAAGGAAGGGCACAGCAACCGAGAGCACAGCAGAAGCAAGGGAGGGCACAGCATCTGAGAGCACAGCAGCAGCACAGGAGGGCACCGTAACTGAGAGCACAGCAGCATCAAGGAAGAACACAGCAGCATCAAGGAGCACAGCAGCATGAAGGAAGAGCACAGCATCGGAGAGCACAGCAGCTGCAAGTGAGGGCACAGCAACTGAGAGCAAAGTGGCAGCACGGGAGGGCACAGCAACTGAGAGCACAGCAGCATGAAGGAAGAGCACAGCATCGGAGAGCACAGCAGCAGCAAGGAAGGGCACAGCAACCGAGAGCACAGCAGCAGCCAAGGAGGGCACAGCAACCGAGAGCACAGCAGAAGCAAGGGAGGGCACAGCAACCAAGAGCACAGCAGAAGCAAGGAAGGGCACAGCAACCGAGAGCACAGCAGCAGCAAGGGAGGGTATAGCAACCGAGAGGACAGCAGCAGCAAGGGAGTGCACAGCAACTGAGAGCACAGCAGCAGCAAAGAAGGGCACAGCAACTGAGAGCACAGCAACAGCAAGGGAGGGCACAGCAACCGAGAGGACAGCAGCAGCTATGAAGGCCACAGCAACTAAGAGCATAGCAGCAGCAAGGAAGGGCACAGCAACTGAGAGCACAGCAGCTGCACGGGAGGGCACAGCAACTGAGAGCAAAGTAGCAGCACGGGAGGGCACAGCAACTGAGAGCACAGCAGCATGAAGGAAGAGCACAGCATCGGAGAGCACGGCAGCAGCAAGGAAGGGCACAGCAACTGAGAGCACAGCAACAGCCAGGGAGGGCACAGCAACCGAGAGCACAGCAGAAGCAAGGGAGGGCACAGCAATGAGAGCACAGCAGCAGCAAGGGAGGGCACAGCAACCGAGAGCAGAACAGCAGCAAGGAAGGGCACAGCAACTGATAGCACAGGACAGCAAGGAAGGGCACAGCAACTGAGAGCACAGCAGCATCAAGGGAGGGCACAGCATCTGAGAGCACAGCAGCAGCACAGGAGGGCAGAGTAACTGAGAGCACAGCAGCATCAAGGAGCACAGCAGCATGAAGGAAGAGCACAGCATCGGAGAGCACAGCAGCAGCATCTAAGGGCACAGCAACCGAGAGCACAGCAGCAGCCAGGGAGGGCACAGCAGCAGCAAGGGAGGGCACAGCAACCGAGAGCACAGCAGCAGCAAGGAAAGGCACAGCAACTGAGAGCACAGCAGCAGCAAGGGGGGGCACAGCAACCGAGAGCACAGCAGCAGTAAGGAAGGGCACAGCAACCGAGAGCACAGCAGCAGCAAGGGAGGGTACAGCAACCGAGAGGACAGCAGCAGCAAGGGTGTGCACAGCAACTGAGAGCACAGCAGCAGCAAAGAAGGGCACAGCAACTGAGAGTACAAGAGCAGCAAGGGAGGGCACAGCAACTGAGAGGACAGCAGCAGCTAGGAAGGGCACAGCAACTGAGAGCATAGCAGCAGCAAGGGAGGGCACAGCAACTGAGAGCACAGCATCTGCACGGGAGGGCACAGCAACTGAGAGCAAAGTAGCAGTACGGGAGGGCACAGCAACTGAGAGCAGAGCAGCAGCCAGGAAGAGCACAGCATCAGAGAGCACAGCAGCAGCAGCAAGGAAGGGCACAGCAACCGAGAGCACAGCAACAGCCAGGGAGGGCACAGCAACCGAGAGCACAGCAGCAGCAAGGGAGGGCACAGCAGCAGCAAAGGTGGGCACAGCAACCGAGAGCAGAACAGCAGCAAGGAAGGGCACAGCAACAGATAGCACAGGAGCAGCAAGGAAGGGCACAGCAACTGAGAGCACAGCAGCATCAAGGGAGGGCACAGCATCTGAGAGCACAGCAGCAGCACAGGAGGGCAGAGTAACTGAGAGCACAGCAGCATCAAGGAAGAGCACAGCAGCATCAAGGAGCACAGCAGCATCAAGGAAGAGCACAGCAGCTGGGTGCATTCTAAGCACCTGAACAGGAAAACCACGAGGGGGACTGGCCCTGGAGGGGCCACTGTAAACAGGACAGCCCCTCTTATTTCAATCAAGGTAGCTGTAGGAGGCTGGACTGGCTTGTAGTGGGTACCAAGGGGTACTTACACCTTGCACCAGGCCCAGGTATCCCTTATTAGTGTAGAGGGGTGTCTAGCAGCTTAGGCTGATAGAAAAGGTAGCTTAGCAGAGCAGCTTAGGCTGAACTAGGAGACGAGTGAAGCTCCTACAGTACCACTAGTGTCACTTGCACAATATCATAAGAAAACACAATACACAGATATACTAAAAATAAAGGTACTTTATTTTCATGACAATATGCCAAAGTATCTCAGTGAGTACCCTCAGTATGAGGATAGCAAATATACACAAGATATATGTACACAATACCAAAATATGCAGTAATAGCAATAGAAAACAGTGCAAACAATGTATAGTCACACTAGAATGCAATGGGAGCACATAGGGATAGGGGCAACACAAACCATATACTCTAGAAGTGGAATGCGAACCACAAATGGACCCCAAACCTATGTGAGCTCGTAGAGGGTCGCTGGGACTGTAAGAAAACAGTGAGGGTTAGAAAAATAGCCCGCCCCAAGACCCTGAAAAGTGGGTGCAAAGTGCACCTAAGTTCCCCAAAGAGCACAGAAGTTGTGATAGGGGAATTCTGCAGGAAAGACCAACACCAGCAATGCAACAACGCTGGATTTCCAGACAAGAGTACCTGTGGAACAAGGGGACCAAGTCCAAAAGTCACGATCAAGTTGGGACTGGGCAGATGCCCAGGAAATGCCAGCTGTGGGTGCAAAGAAGCTGCCACTGGATGGTAGAAGCTGAGGATTCTGCACGAACGACAAGGGCTAGAAACTTCCCCTTTGGAGGATGGATGTCCCACGTTGTGAAGAGTCGTGCAGAAGTGTTTTCCTGCAGAAAGACCACAAACAAGCCTTGCTAGCTGCAAAGCTCGCGGTTAGGGTTTTTGGATGCTGCTGTGGCCCAGGAGGGACCAGGATGTCACCAATTGCGTGAGGGGACAGAGGGGGCGTCCAGCAAGAGAAGGAGCCCACTCAGAAGCAAGCAGCACCCGCAGAAGTGCCGGAACAGGCACTACGAAGTGGAGTGAATTGGTGCTCACCCGAAGTTGCACAAGAGAGTCCCACGCCGCCGGAGGACAACTCAGGAGGTTGTGCAATGCAGGTTAGAGTGCCGTGGACCCAGGCTTGGTTGTGCACAAAGGAAATCTTCGGAAAGTGCACAGGAGCCGGAGTAGCTGCAAAACACGCGGTTCCCAGCAATGCAGTCTGGCGTGGGGAGGCAAGGACTTACCTCCACCAAACTTGGACTGAAGAGTCACTGGACTGTGGGAGTCACTTGGACAGAGTTGCTGACTTCAAGGGACCTCGCTCGTCGTGCTGAGAGGAGACCCAGAGGACTGGTGATGCAGTTCTTTGGTGCCTGCGGTTGCAGGGGGAAGATTCCGTCGACCCACGGGAGATTTCTTCGGAGCTTCTAGTGCAGAGAGGAGGCAGACTACCCCCACAGCATGCACCACCAGGAAAACAGTCGAGAAGGCGGCAGGATCAGCGTTACAATGTCGCAGTAGTCGTCTTTGCTACTTTGTTGCAGTTTTGCAGGCTTCCAGCGCGGTCAGCAGTCGATTCCTTGGCAGAAGGTGAAGAGAGAGATGGTACTTTCCTACAGTAGCTCAGGACCAAACAGTGTTTTTACCAACCTTGGAGCTGTCCCTGGCTCAGGCATCGACAGGTGGGCGAATGGCACATCAGACAATGATTAGAGGACGTCCACTTCTACACAAGGGTCAGAGGACAGCACAGCAAGGCCATAACCCGCCCGCCCTACTCTCCATAACTGCAGCATTTCCAAGATCCATGCGTGACTAGTAAGCCAGGCAGGTTTTTTCTTTGAATTGTTGGACTGGAAGTCCTGGTTTTACAGTGGGTTAAATAAGACCAGGGGCAGCTCCTCCGTAAAAGCGGAGGAGCGCCATCCCCGTGCTCAGTCAGGCACTGACAAATAATTTTAATAGCATTGTCTCACTGCCTGACTGAGCCATCATGCGGGCCATGGCAGGGAGGAGGAGTGGTGGGCACTGTAAAGTACGCACGTCAGTTTGGCTGGTCTTCTTAGGCTGGCCAAACCGACATGCGCACTTAAATTTCTCCAACCCAGCTGTGTTACACAGCCAGGTTGGAGAAACGGCACAAGCTCCCTTTGCCTGAACGAGCGTCAAGCCAGCCTGCTCAGGCCAATCCCGGCGCTGCTCTTGTGCCTGGTAATAGCATGAGAGCAGCATCTGGATTGGGAGCCTGTGCCCCAGTGACTGGTGGGAAGAGAGGAGCGACAGAGGCAGCCGGGATCAGGAGCAGCAGGCAGTTAAGGTTTTTTTAAAAAATTATTTTTAAACCCACCCTCACTGACAAAACCTCACACCCACCCCACCACCCTTGATTGGCGGCAGCCACCACTGAATAAAGCTACAAATCCTAGAATTCTAAGAAAAGAACTGGGACTTGCCAAGCTACTCAGATATGGACATGAATAACTTGGCAGGTAGGACCTTCTCTAGCTCCAAGCCGACAAGCGCTCCTCTGCATCTGTCCTCCACTTATACCTGAATTGTAGGTTGCAGAACACATATGTACCTCTCAAAAGCAGCCTGTAACAGAAGCCCTGAAGTTCATGCATGTGTGCTAACATTTATTCTACTACTCTTCATACACCTGGGTTTGTTGTTTCATCTGTAGCGCAGGTCATCGCAACTGCAGCAGGGCTACACAAAGAGCAGGTGTTGCAATACTGTTAGAAATGGGGTTTTTGGTTGGCAGTCAGGTTGCCCTCTGTTCAAGCAAGAACCCTCACTCTAGTCCGGGTAAGTCACACACAATCCAAAATTATCCTGTGCCCACCCTCTGGTAGCTTGGCACGAGCAGTCTGGCTTTACTTAGAAGGCAATGTGTAAAGTATTTGTGCAATAAATATTATAACATAATATAGCACCACAAATATACACCACACAGTGTTTAGAAAAATATATAATATTTATCTGGGTATTTGCAGGTCAAAACGATCAAAGATGCAATATGAATTTGTAAAGATATCACTAAAAAGTGACATAAAGGGCCTGATTCTGACCTTGGCAGTCTTTTCGCAAGACCGCCGAGTTACCGCCGCGGTAAAGACCGCCGACCGCGGCGGTATGCCGCTGCGCGTATTCCGACCGCTGGGAGCGTTCCGCCGGAATACCACCAGCAGCCACACTGGCGGTCGGCGGGAAAGTGGAGACTGGTCAACCTCCACCGCCACGCCAGCAGAACACCGCCCCCAGAATTACGACCCACATTTCTGTGTGGCGGTCTTCTGTTGGCGGTCTTCTGTTGGCGGTCACGTCCCTATGGCTCCCGTCGCCTCCCGGAGGACCAACGCACAAGGTAAGTTGATCGTCCGTGAGGGGAGGGGGCGGGGGGGTGTTGTGTGTTGTGTGCGTGCATGGGGGTGTGTAGAGGGGGTGTGTGAGTGCGTGCATGCGGGCGGGGGGTGCTGCTGTGCCTTTGGGCAATGTGTGTAGTTCGGCGGGTGCGCATGTCGGCATGTATGTGTGCGGGTATGTGCCCCCGTTGTGTATGTGTGTGTGTAGGGGGTGTGCATATGTGCATGTTGGGGGTGCGTGCATGTCGGGGTGCGTGTATGTGCATGTCGGGGTGGGGGGGGCAGGGGGTTCGTACCACCTCTGGGGGGTGGCAGGGGGGTGGAGGGTGTGGGGGGAGGACTCGTGGGGGGCAGTGGGGGGTGGGGGAGACCCCAATCAGTGCCAGGGAAGGAATTCCCTGGCCCCGATAGTGCCTACCGCCATGGTTCGCATGGCGGTTCCCGACCGCCAAAAACCGCGGCGGTAAGCAGGGTCATGATACGGTTGGCGGTCTTGGGTCGACCGCCGGGCTGGAGTGTGCGAACTCCAGCCCGTCGGTCATGACCGCCGTGGCGGTCGGAGTGGGGAAGTGGCGGTCGATCGCGGCGGTGACCGCCGCAGTCAGAATGCCATTTTTTGGACCGCCGGTCTGTTCGCGGTCCGACCGCCGCCTCTCCGCCGACCGCCAAGGTAAGAATCAGGCCCAAAGTGTCTTGAGTCTTTAAAAAGCAAACAAAGTCTCTTTCAAGCACAAAGTACCTGGTTTGGAGTGGAAAATCTCCGCAAAGGGCCGCAGAAGAAGAGATACATGGAAAAATGGTGTGTGCGTCAATTTCTCCCCTGCACACAAGGACTTGCGTCGTTATTTTTCACGCGGGGAAGTCGTGCGTCGTTTTCCGGCACGCGCACAGTCTCTTTCTGTGGGTCACGGGATTACCAGATGTCCCGGGGTCTGTGCGTGGATTCTTTGGCTTGTTTTCCGGCTGCGTGTCGTTCCGCGAGGCTGTGCGGCGAAGTTTCATTCTCACGGCAGGCGTCACGTCGATTTACCCTCTGGAAGTCGGGCGGCGTTGTCCTTGCGAGGCCGTGCATCGAAGTTCCGGTCGCCCCGAAGGCGTCGCGTCGATCAGCGTCAGTGTGCGGCGATTTTCTTGTCGCGGAGCAAGCTGTGCGTCGAAATTTTCGTCCACGAAGAGTCCAAATGAAAAAGAGAAGTCTTTTTGGTCCTGAGACTTCAGGGAACAGGAGCAAGCTCTATCCAAGCCCTTGGAGAGCACTTTGACAGCCAGACAAGAGTTCAGCAAGGCAGCAGTCCTTTGTAGAAAAGCAGACAGGTGAGTCCTTTGAGCAGCCAGGCAGTTCTTCTTGGCAGGATGTAGTTTCTGGTTCAGGTTTCTTCTCCAGCAAGTGTCTGATGAGGTAGGGCAGAGGCCCTGTTTTATACTAAATTGTGCCTTTGAAGTGGGGGTGACTTCAAAGAGTTGATAAGAAATGCACCAGGTCCCCTTTCAGTTCAATCCTGTCTGCCAGGGTCCCAGTAGGGGTATGGCAGTCCTTTGTGGGAGGGCAGGCCCTCCACCCTCCCAGCCCAGGAAGACCCATTCAAAATGCAGATGTATGCAAGTGAGGCTGAGTACCCTGTGTTTGGGGTGTGTCTGAGTGAATGCACAAGGAGCTGTCAACTAAACCTAGCCAGACGTGGATTGAAAGGCACAGAAAGATTTAAGTGCAAAGAAATGCTCACTTTCTAAAAGTGGCATTTCTAGAATAGTAATATTAAATCCAACTTCACCAGTCAGCAGGATTTTGTATTACCATTCTGGCCATACTAAATATGACTTTCCTGCTCCTTTCAGATCAGCAGCTGCCACTTCAACAATGTATGAGGGCAGCCCCAATGTTAGCCTATGAAGGGAGCAGGCCTCACAGTAGTGTAAAAACGAATTTAGGAGTTTTCCACTACCAACACATATAAACTACACAGGTACATGTCCTGCCTTTTACCCACACAGCCCCCTGCTCTAGGGGTTACCTAGGGCACACATTAGGGGTGACTTATATGTAGAAAAAGGGGAGTTCTAGGCATGGCAAGTACTTTTAAATGCCAAGTCGAAGTGGCAGTGAAACTGCACACACAGGCCTTGCAATGGCAGGCCTGAGACAAGGTTAAGGGGCTACTGAGGTGGGTGGCACAACCAGTGCTGCAGGCCCACTAGTAGCATTTAATCTACAGGCCCTAGGCACATATAGTGCACTCTACTAGGGACTTACAAGTAAATTAAATAGCCAATCATGGATAAACCAATTAATAGTAAAATTTACACAGAGAGCATATGCACTTTAGCACTGGTGAGCAGTGGTAAATTGCCCAGAGTTCAAAAGCCAACAACAACAGGTCACAAAAAATAGGAGGAAGGAGGCAAAAAGTTTGGGGATGACCCCGTCAAAAAGCCAGGTCCAACAAATACCAACCATCTACATCATGGGTACTCACAAACTTTTTCTCGGGGGCCAAAATTGCAGTATGGTTTGCGGCCGAGGGCCGCACTGAAGTGACAGCGGGGGGCGGGGCTTAGAGGGGGCGGGGCTTAGAGGGGGAACAACCACCCCACCCCCTTTTTCAAAACAATGCCCCTACCCCAGTAACACACACAGCGCGCACACATACAGCGCCATCTGCTCTCACCCCTACCCCAGTAACACACACAGCGCCATCTGCATACAGCGCCATCTGCTCTCACCCCTACCCCAGTAACACACACTGCGCCATCTGCACACAGCGCCATCTGCTCTCACCCCTACCCCAGTAACACACACAGCGCGCACACACACAGCGCCATCTGCTCTCACCCCTACCCCAGTAACACACACACACAGCGCACACATACAGCGCCATCTGCTCTCACCCCTTCCCCAGTAACACACACAGCGCCATCTGCTCTCACCCCTACCCCAGTAACACACACTGCGCCATCTGCACACAGCGCCATCTGCTCCCACCCCTACCCCAGTAACACACACAGCGCCATCTGCTCTCACCCCTACCCCAGTAACACACACTGCGCCATCTGCACACACCGCCATCTGCTCTCACCCCACCCCAGTAACACACACACACAGCGCACACACACAGCGCCATCTGCTCTCACCCCTACCCCAGTAACACACACAGCGCGCACACACACAGCGCAATCTGCTCTCACCCCTACCCCAGTAACACACACTACATTAAAAACAAATAAATAAATAACCAAAGAGCCTTACCTGACTGAAAGCACTGTAAAGATGCCACAAATGTGGAACAGCAGGCAGGCAGGCGGGCAGCAGACGTGGAGCCGGTGACAGGAAGCAGATGACCAAAGCCCCATAAAAGTTAGCTGCAAGCGCTGACGTTTATGGGGCTTTGGCTTCCAGGATCGTCAGGGCAACGCCATAAACAATGGCCGCAGTATGTAAACATAGAGGAGGGCCGCGGGAGCATGCTCCCGCGGCCCTCTTCTATGTTTACATACGGCTGCCATTATGATGTGGCGTTTGGTGTGCGTCTCGCGGGCCGCCAAGCTAGGTCCGTGGGGCCGCTGGCGGCCCGCGGGCCGTACTTTGAGTACCGTTGATCTACATAGATAGGTGGCCCCGAAGCTGACAGGCTGACCAACACACTACAGAGAATTGTTCTCCTTTGTGCTTTTGAATCCAAACAGAAATATCAATATTGTTTTTCCTGTGTCTTTTATTGCATTAAAATCTAACTTTGTCATGTGCACTGTTAGATTATTAGAGCCTATTATTTTTATTTTTACCTTTTAAGGCGCTGTGTTGTTGTGCCACCCACCACTTTCCACAACACTGATTTCTGTTCCAAGTGGTGCTACAACACTGGCACTGGCACCACACGGCAGTCGGATGGTACACACTGGTAAGGTCAATCTCTGCTCTTCTGTCTAAGGATCCAACATCTTTATTTCTTACTGACATGATAGCTGTGTGCCTTTTCTCACATTTCTTTGCTGGCACCATGCTCAATACGTCAGCCTATTCTTTTACTGATTATAATTGACATAAAAAGTTGCCTTAAGATTTTGCAATGTACGGCTAGCACTATAAGATACTTGTTTTAACTTGCAGACTATCAATGTTTGTGCCTCTCAAAATGAGAAGTTAAATCATGTGCCTAGCATCATCCTTGATTTACTGTAACTTACTGCCGGGTGACTTACTCTCTACTGTCAGCCTCTGCCATACAACAGCCCTTGGTGTCAACCATGGAACCATCCTCATCCAGGACATCAGGCGACAACCTGGAAGTGGTCTGGGCAGAACTGTTTGTAGGAGGCTGGCCTGGTGTGTGGGGGATATCTATGGTACTTACACCTTATACCAGGTCCAGTGATCCCCTATTAGTGTTGTGTAGGCAGTGTCTAGAAGCCAGGCTCTCTAGAGGTAGCTGTGGATGAGCAGCCAAGGCTTATCTAAGAGACATGCAAAGCTCATGCAATACCACTGTAGTCACACAGCACTTACACACATGAAAGAATACACTCAGTGTTACAAAAATAAAGGTACTTTATTTTGGTGACACAAATACCAAAAATACCATAGAGACTATTCTCCCTTAGGAGTTAAGTAATACACAAATTATAAACACTAGTATGCAGAAATAGAAATAAAAACAGTTTGAAAACAGTGCAATTAGTGAAAATCACAATAGCTAGATATGGGCCTAGGGGGAGCTCAAACTATATACTAAGAAAGTGGAATGCGAAAGTCGGTCCCCCACCTAGGCAAGTGTAGTGTGTAAAGGGGAGCAGGGAGTACCAGGAAAGCCCAAAGGTAAGTACCACAACCCACCACAGTGACCAGGAAATCAGGAGTAAATCACAGTAAGGTTCCCATAACACACACAGAGAAGTAAAGAAGAATATTGCAAAACCCAGAAGAGACTGCAAGACACCAAAAGTGGATTCCTGGACAAGAAGCACGGAAGAGTCCAGGAAGGGCAGGAGCTCCTACCCACCAGGATCAAGGTTCATAAGGTGAACCACCGGTGAAGAAGAGGATGAGTCAGCACTAGACCCAAGAAGAGGAAGTCAGGTTCCTGGAGGATGCAGGTGATGTCCCACGCCGGATGGAGGATTGCAGTCAGGTTTGGGTTATCAGATTCTGCCAACAAGTCTTGGCACACACAAAGCTCGCAATTAGTGCATAATGGCGCTGCCTGGGACCAGGAAGGACCAGATGGACTATACCTAGGAGGATGAGTCAGAGGGGGGCTTCAGCAACACAGAGAGCCCACAGAAGAACAGGCAGCACCCACAGGAGTCCCATGGGATGGGGAAAGGAAAGTTGCAGAAGAGGCTCATGCAGCACTACAAAAAAGGCTCCCAAACCGCCTAAGAATCACCCAGGGAGCTGCGCGTCGCAGGAAGGAGTGCTGGGGGCTGGAGCTCCAAGCTGCATGAAGATCTTTGAGGAAGGATGCCAATAAGCCTTGGTAGCTGCAAAAGATGCAGTGCACGTGGGTACTGTTTTTCGTGGGCAGGCAAGGTCTTACCTCCACCCAAATTGGACAGTTGAAAGAGAGGACTATCAGGATCACTTCAGTCTGCCACCCGTGATGCAGGATCCACGCATCTCAGCAGGAGAGGGGATCCACACAGCCTGTCGTCGCAGTTGGTGCCTGCAGAAACAGGGGAGTGACTCCTTCACCCCAAAGGAGATTCCTTCTTCCTTCTGATGCAGGCTGAAGACGGGCTGTCCTCAGAGGATGCACGACTGGGAAAATGTTGCAGTTGCTAGAAGGAGCTGGAGATACAATATTGCAGGAGGCGTCTTGCTTCTTTGTTGCAGCTTGTATGGACATGAAGAGTCCAGATGCAGTTTCTTTGGTCAGAAGTTGAAGTGGAGGATGCAGAGAATTCCTGCTAGAGTTTTGCAATCTGAATCTGAGGAACCTCCCAAATGAGAGACCCTAAATACCCCTGAAAGGGGGTTGGTCACCTAGCTGGGTGACCGCCTATCAGGAGAGGGCTCTGACGTCACCTGCTGTCACTGGCAACTCAGATGCTCCCAGAGTTTCCTGCCAACCTTGAATCCAAGATGGCAAAACCCAGGGACCCTCTAGAGGAGGAGCTCTGAGCACCACCCCTGGGGGGGGGTGATGGACAGGGGAGTGGTCACTCCCCTTTCCTTTGTCCAGTTTCGCACCAGAGCAGCTACTGGGGGTCCCTGAACCGGTGTAGACTAGTTTTGGGAGAGAGAGCATAATCACTGGGGTCCAGGTTTGCAGGATCCCAGTGAACACAGTCAAACATACTGACATCAGGCAAAAAAAGGGTAACCATGTCACCAGAGAGGGTACTTTCCTACACTGTCCCCAATGCGGAACAGGCTCAAGACTGATTTGCATATGGCTGTGTCCAAACTGGGGTGGCGTGATGAGCAAAATAACAATGCATTAAACCCATATCTGTGCCTGGTGGTGAGTGTTTGAAAAGTTTCAACACTCAGTCCATCATTTCATTTTGTTTTGTGATGTTGCCTTGTGCACCCTAAGTGGCTAGGGTGTGCCAGACGTGGGTCCCTTGCTCGCTGCGCCACTGGATTCAAGCTAGCCTGGCTGATGAAGGGTAATATCCTGAAACCGGTCCTAGGATGTTTGCCTCAATCAGGAAAAGGCCTTTGAACGTGTCTCCCATGAGTTCATGGAGAGGGTACTGCAGGGCTTTGGGCTGGGTGAGTGTTTCTGCAATTATCTTAAAATAATGTATACAGACATCTTCAGTTCAGTCATTGTAAATGGTTGGAAAACAGACCACTTTCCTATCAGGTCTGGGGTAAGACAAGGCCGCCCGCTCATGCCCTCTCTGTTTGTTTTGGTTATAGAGCTACTCGCGGAGTACATCAGGAAGAACCTGAACATCAGAGGGATCCTGACACCAGGAGACGCAAAGAAAAAAGCCTGGTGCGTGCTGTACATGGATGACATCACCCTCTTCTGCATGGATAGGAAATCAGTCCAGTCCCTGCTGGAAGCATGCAAGGACTTTGGCAAAGCATCAGGAGCAAAGATCAACGTGGACAAATCACAGGCAAAGCTCTTCGGTCGCTGGGACCTATGTAACGAGCCTCCCCCTTTCCCCATTGAGACAGGACTGGTAAAGATCCTCGGCATCTGGTTTGGGGGACCAGGAGCGGCAGCAAAAAGCTGGTACGAACGCCTGACCAAAGTCAAGCAGAAACTGGGCTTCTGGAGCTTGAGACACCTGAGCATTGAAGGAAAGGCTCTGGTGCCCAGGAACGACGCACTGCCTGTGCTGCAGTGTGTGACACAGGCCTGGCCACTTCTGGCCAACGTAGCACGGGCTGTGAACAGCATGGTTTTCCACTTTGTTTGGCACTCAAAGATGGACAGGGTGAAAAGGACAGTCATGCACAAGGAGCATCGCAAGGGAGGAAGGCAGTCCCTGACATCACAACAATCCTCAGAGCCTTCTTTGTATGCGGCTGCGTCCGAATAACCCTGACGAACGAGAACAAGGACCACTCAGCCTACGGGTCTTCCGCTTCTTCCTGCTCCCGGTATGGAGAAGACTGGGGTGGGATAAGTGGGAGAATGCAACAATGTTCAAGTGGGACCTCCCCTGGTACTATAAGGAGATTGAGAAGTTTGTGGTGGAATTTGGGCTGAACTGTGTCACACCAAGCCTATGGAAGCCCAGGACAATCCACAGACTAATCAGGTCCAGGGACACCACAGACCCAGTGAGCGACTTGCCACCCACTACAGCAACAAGGGTGTGGGAAAATGTATCCTCCCCATCCCTGACCAACAGACACAAAGACATTGCATGGATGGCCGTGAAAGGGGGACTGCCAGTTCGGTCATTCATGCACAGCAGGGGCCTGTGCCCACACAGACAATGTCCAAGGGGATGCCCTGCAGAGGAAACTATATACCATCTGTTCTGGGCCTGCCCTTTTGCCCAGAGACTGCGGGCAGCCTTAAGACAAGAAATGGAAGCCCACATCCCGTACCCAAACATCACTCACCACTCCGTGCTGTATGGGCTGTTTCCAAAGACACATTCAGTGGAGGCTATCCAAGGATGCTGGAGAATCCTCTGCTGCATTGAGGACATCCTCCTGTATGCCGGGACCCGACTGATGACCAACGGGGAGGTGGTGAGCAGGGAAGCGTGCCGCAGAATGGTACACAACTTGCTGAGAGATTACACAGACAAGGACAACAAGGAGAGTGAGAAGGAGGAACTATAAACCCTAACCCCTCTCTTCCACTGAACTCCTCACACTGCCCCAAGAAACAACCCCCCCTTTACTACTTCTTTCACATGTAAACCAACTGTATTGTTAAATTATGTTTGAAACAAAGTTGCAGTGGACTGCCCTTCCTGAGGGAAGAGGTACCACTCTTTAAAAACCTATGTATTGTCTACTTTAAGCACTTAATAATGGTTTTTGAAACTAAAAAAAAAAAACGGTCCTAGGATGCTTGTTTCATGTCCAAGGAGGATCTGGCCTGGCAGTTCGGGCTGGACTGTTCCCATGGGGAACAGGGTCAAGATTATTTGCATAATGTTGGGTCCAAACTGGGGTGAAGTGGCGAGCAAAATAATGATGGATTAAACCCAGACCTATGACTGGGGGTGAGTGTTTGAAAAGTTTCAAAACTCCGCCCATCATTTCATTTTGTTTTGTGATGTTGCTTTGTGCGCCCTAAGTGGCAGGGGTATGCCCAGATGTGGGTCCCTTGCTCGCTGCACCACTGGATTCAAGCTAGCCTGACTGATGAAGGGTGATACCCTGAAACCGGTCCCAGGATGCTTGTTTCCTGTCCAGGGAGGACCTTGCCTGGTGGTTCAGAATGGACTGTTCCCATGGGGAACAGGTACAAGACTGATCTGCATATTGTGAGTCTAATCTGGGGTGACGTGGCAAGCAAAATAATGATGGATTAAACCCAGATCTGTGACTGAGGGTGAGTGTTTGGAAAGTTTCAACAATGTGTCCATCATTTCATTTTATTTTGTAATGTTGACAACATGGAAGCAGCAATTAGGTCCTCTACCAGTCGTCCTTCAGATAAGTCAGGAAACCTATGATCTTAACTTTCACATCTCATTAATACTCCTTGCGGTATCATTTTCTCTTTTTTTAAAGCATATTAAGGTGGTCATTCCAACCCTGGCGGTCGGCGGTGAAGCGGCGGTAAGACCGCCAACAGGCTGGCGGTCTTTTTCCATGTATTCTGACCATGGCGGTTACCGCCATGGCCAGCCGCCGCTTCACCGTTCCGACCGCCACAGCGGTAACGACCGCCGGGTTGGAGACTTGGGTCTCCAGCCCGGCGGTCGACACATACCGCCGGCGGTATTCCAACCCGCCTGACCGCGGCTTACCGCCATGGATTTCATGCGGTTTGGGACCGCCATGAAATCCATGGCGGTAAGCACTATCAGTGCCAGGGAATCCCTTCCCTGGCACTGATAGGGGTCTTCCCCAACCCCCACCCCAACTCCCTCCCCTACCCCCCCACCACCCCTGCCACCCCCAAAAGGTTGCAGGACCCCCCTCCCCCACCCCGATCCCCAACATATACACACACATACACATTTACACGCACGCATTCATGCACGCACTCATGCACATACACACACTGCACATACACACACCCCCCACATTCATGCACGCACTCACACGCCCCCTCAACATACACACACGCACACCCCCATGCACGCACACAACTCACAACACCTCCCCACCCCTCTTCCCTAGCGGACGATCAGCTTACCTGTTCCGGTGATCCTCCGGGAGGGGACAGGACCCATGGGGGCAGCTCCGCCGACACCGCCACGCCAACAGAACACCGCCACAGCGAATCACAGGTCGTGATTTGCTGGGCGGTGTTCTGTTGGCGTGGCGGTGGAGGTGGAGCTACCTCCACTTCCCCGCCTGCCGCCAGTATGGCTGTTGGCGCCTCTCCGTCCGGAAACGGGCAGAGCGCTGCCAGCAGTCAGAATGGCCTGTGCAGAAGACCGCCAGCACTGGCGGTCTTCCGTACGGCGGCCCCTCAGCGGTCTGTTGAAAAGACCGCCGAGGTTGGAATGACCCCCTAAATGTTTAAATAGTTATTTCATGGTGGTGTATTAGCTCTTGTGTGTCTCTCTCATGTAGTTGCACTTGTGGTCATAATGGCTTATTAAGATTGACAATATCAATTGAACCTACATTTTAGCTCTATAGCTGCTGCATCCGGACATACTTTGGAAACACCATCTACAGGGACCCAGGTTCTGCAGCTGACCTCACAGGGAATCTCTAAAAAGTAATCTCTATATCTGGAGCTGGTGAGATCACATTGTTGAGATATAATGATCTCATCCATGGATCAACCCTTATTAGTATACGTTGACTTGGGCTCTGATATTACTAACTTGCAGCCATATTATTAAATCATTTCGCTTTCACAAATGGTGCGAATCGCTAAATTTGACCGTTGCAAATGCAAAATAGCCTTTCCAAATGTATGTAAAGCATTGGCATCCCCTTTTTAGGGAATCACAATTTTTAGCGATTTCCTAATATTGCAACTCCAAATAGGGAATCGCAATTTGTGATTCCCTGAAAAGAAAATCCCAATTAGGGATTTCCTATATGCGATTCCCTAAGCACATGTGCCAAGCATTTCCTAGTTACGAAATGGGCATTTAGGAAATGCTATTACCATCGACTCTAAGTCGATGCAATTTTTAAAAAAGCATCAAAAACACATTTTTTTAAATGCGAAGTAGCGCACTAGCGCATGTGTGCGCTTTACATGTGCACTATTTATTTAAGGGGTGCATCAAAGGGGGCTTAAGGCCCCTAGGCACCCTTCATTTTGCATTTCCTAATTTGCAATTTCCTAATAGGAAATCACAAATTAGGAAAATGCAAAACCATTCGCCACTATAGGAATGAATGGAATCGCTTTTCCTAATAGCAATTACCTAATAGCGATTGCAGCTCTGTAGGTATCGCTATTAGGAAATCGCTATTCTGTTGCATACTATTTTGCATTTCCTAAATAGCGATTACCTAAAATGCGCTATTTAGTAAATGCAAGATGGAACTTTGATACATATGGCCCTTTATTCTTTATTTGCATAAAAATGTTTATTAAAGTAATATGTTGACGATTTGACAAAAATGCATGTCATGTACTCCCTCCATTGAACTCTTCTTCTTCCAGGCAGTTGGGACACTGAGCTGGACAATGATGCTGAACCATCTGAATGAGGAGGACAGTGGGCAATCCGAGGAGAGAATCCAAGCTACAATATCTGCGGGCATCGATGCTCACCAAGATGGGCAGGAGCTGGAGCTGGCCAAGAAGGAGGATGACCTGGACAAGGAGCAGAGCAATGTTGCCCTCACAGTTAAAATCTTCAAGAAGACCACATCACGGCTGGGCAGCAGTGTTCCTCCTTAATCCCTCCTGAGGGCTGCAGCCATGAGCCAAGCAGCCATGACTGCTGCTTCTGCGTATGCAGCAGTCACTTTCACACGGTCCTTAAATCATGGGTCTGTCTGTAAATCTCCTACGCACTCCTCCAACGAAGAAGCATCTCTGGCCTTCTTTCAGTAATCTGAGGGAGAGAACACCCCTGCATGAGCAGGAGGTAGCCCTCATTCATGAATCTCCCCGACAACCTTGCAGGTGCCTCCCCTTATGTCAGACTGCCAAGCATGGGTGGTGGGGGGTGGCGTAGGCTAATGCCGGCCTCTGGGGGGATCGGTTTAACCAACAACTGAGTCACTTAAGGCAGGATATGTGTGTCTTGGGGGCTGCTCTCTGTGAGATTTCTGACTCTTTTAAGGGCTCCTTCAGATGATTGACAGGCAAACCCATGCCTTCAATAATGCTGCAAAATGTTACCAAGACATGGCAAAGATACACCAAGAACATCTAAAAACGTTTAGGGAAGAGAGTGTAAGACGCCACGCCTTGGCCGTGAAGTTGATAGAGGCAATAGGCAAAAAACGCCAGTGACGGTCCTCCCGACCAACACATGATGAAGAACATACAGACCTCAGCAGCACCAGCACCACCACCCTGAGGACGAGCACGCTTTCAAACATTCTCACCACCAGCACTGCATAGGTGGAGTAGAAGGAGAAAAACCCATAATAACTGAGATCACTCTGGGGGTCATTCCTACCCGGACGGAGGAAGCACCGCCAACAGGCTGGCGGTGCTTCCGGGGGCATTCTGACCGCGCGGTAAAGCCGCGGTCAGAAACGGGAAACCGGCGGTTTCCCGCCGGTTTCCCGCTGCCCCAGGGAATCCTCCACGGCGGCGCTGCTTGCAGCGCCGCCATGGGGATTCCGACCCCCTTACCGCCATCCTGTTCCTGGCGGTTTTCACCGCCAGGAACAGGATGGCGGTAACGGGTGTCGTGGGGCCCCTGGGGGCCCCTGCACTGCCCATGCCACTGGCATGGGCAGTGCAGGGGCCCCCTAACAGGGCCCGATAAAGATTTTCAGTGTCTGCAAAGCAGACACTGAAAATCGCAACGGGTGCCACTGCACCCGTCGCACCCCTTCGACTCCGCCGGCTCCATTCGGAGCCGGCATCTTCGTAGAAGGGGGTTTCCCGCTGGGCCGGCGGGTGGCCTACTGGCGGTCGCCCGCCGGCCCAGTGGGAAAGCCAGAATGGTCGCCGCGGTCTTTTGACCGCGGTGCGGTCATTCGGCGGTTCCCGCTTGGTGGGCAGCGACCGCCGCCCGCCAATGTAGGAATCACCCCCTCTGTGTCTTGAATTCATTCACTCTCTCCATTCTTGCTGAATAAAATATGTGCATTTTTAAAACCCAAACCTCTTTCTACCTTTCATCTGTGTTGAATCTTTGATGTTGCCTTTGACACATAGAATGGTGTTAGGTATGTTATATGCTTCATGTTCAATGTGTAAGGCATCTAAAATCCGCAGCTTGATATAGAAAGCATCTTCTAACTAACCAAACATTTCCTTTGACTGACCTACAATGTGTCATACTTGAAGATTTGTAAATACAAGAAAGAGATTTTTGTTTCGGTAAGAAATCTTTAAATATAAATATCAGAAAATAAATAGTGAGATAGAAAAACATGTATATTGGGGAAATAAAAATCTGCCCTTAGGTAGGGGACAAGAGGGATGCAATTGTAGCCTTGACAAAGGAGAAATGCTAACTTGGTGGGGGTTGGGTAAAAATTTTAAAAAACGCCAAGAAGTGTCAGAGAAATCAGTCTGTATAAAAGGGAAACCAAAAAGTCCATAGTACATAATGTGTCCAAACACAAGAGTCCACTGTCCCAAATTATAAATAAATCAGACCCACAAACCAAAGGGTGTGTCCAACTCAGGTTCCTGGTTTGGGGGAAAAAGTCACTGCCCATCCTCTCCATTTCAGCCACTATATGGACATCCTTCTGCACTGTGGATGTAAATTTGTTGGCTGTTGCAGGACCAGACATCTCACGGGAAGAATGGAATAGAGGGGGTGACATGGAAGCATGGATCACAGACAAACTGGGAGACAAGACTGCTGAAGGTGTGGTAGATTTGGGAGTCAGATGAGAAATAAGAGCTGTTGTTATTGAGGTCATGATGCCATATAAAGTTTGTAGCTGCCCAGAGACCATTTCTCAGAGCATCTGGAGCTTTCAAACTAAGTCACGGATTTCCTGAGAGAGGGCTCCCTGAACCACTGTTACCGGCATCAGGACCTCCTTTGACAGCAGCCACAGGCTCATATTCCAAGGAAAGGTTTTGGGCAGCACACGGAGAGGGTGGGTGTCAGGGGCAGATGTTGCTCTTGACTCGAGTTCTTCTGTGTGGGCACTAGGAGGAGAAGGTAATGCATGGGTAGGGGCTGCAGCTTTAGATAACGATGGGGTGGAGACCTCAGGAGAGTAAGAGGGTGCTGGGGGACAGGCCCATATGGTTTTGGGGCCTGCTTTTGGGACACTACAGGTTGGTCTTGCTCAAGGCCAGGAGGAGACCCAAGAACTTCACCCCTCTGGCTGACAAAGACTCTGGACGTAGGTGTGCATAGGGTGCTGGAGCCCCCCAAAATAACCATGCTGAAGTTCAGAAGGTGAATGAGCAATTAGGATGGCTTTAAATTGTGTTTTTATCTTGTCATACGTGTTGAACGTTCAAAGACAGAGGTCAAATATAAGGCTGTGTCTCTTGACAAATTGCTTTTTCTTTGAACATGGAGTTTGGTATTTACTTTTCTTTTCTTTATCTGACTGCAAGGTGAGGGGATTTTGTAAAGTAAACTATCTGACAATCTTGCTGGGGCACAGGGAATGTGAAAGGAAATCTTGAGGGGGAAAGTTTATTTATCTAATACTGTTCAACATGTAAATACCTATAAATTAACTGTACAACTGTTTAAAAATATACCAGCAGTTGAGAAAGCACAAATGAGGAACATTTGTTGTCATTTTAATTGTAATTCTGAAGTGTGATTCAAACAGACTTTTATAGGATCAAAACAAAGCAGGATACTTTACTGGGTGATGTGCAAATTATCAATATTTGCCGAAACCTGATTTCCAAATAATATTATATGTGCACTACATAGTTTTATTAGTAAAACTTCGTTTCAGTGCAAATGTTGTGGCGATTTCAATGGAAAATGTGAGGTCTATAAATTATCTCTGATGAGTGACTCTGTCAAGTCTCCAAATTCACTTGTCCTCAATATATTCCGTAGTCTGCCACATAATTTTCAATTCTTTCCATCTTCCCTTATTGCGAGCAAACAACATTTATATGTGTGCCAAGGTGTGGCTCTAACATTTTTAGATATATTTTGTATATATCTCTTTATTGACACTGCAACATCCAGTGAAATTTCTAGTAGGGTGTCATAAATGATCCTGTCTTCAATAGCAGGGTTGTGAAAAAGAACAACTTCTTTCTTTGTTGCCAAATATTTTTCCCCACAAATGGCAACCAGACATGGGTAAAAAAATAGTCCCACCTTTTCCGGTGCAGGAATGTTTCTCCTGCATCTGACAGGAATCAGGGAGTTTGGGAGATGCTGACAGTTGCTATTGATATGATTAAAAATGGTAAGTCTGATGAAGAGTGTTTAATCCCGAACAGTAAAAATAAGAAACAGACAGAACAAACTCAAATAATAACTTAAAACACCAAACTAAATAAGAACATTGGAATGTTGAGGGCTCTGTTGAAGACAATGGAGTAGAACATTGGGATGTTGAGGACTCCATTGATAACCATGGAGTAGAACATTGGGATGTTGAGGGCTCCAATGAAGACAATGGAGTAGAACATTGGGATGTTGGGAGCTCCTTTGAAGACAATGGAGTGCTCCGGGCTGCTAATGGCCCGTAGAAGCCTGGAGCTCCAACATTACAATGTTGTTTACAGCTGATGCAGTGAACAAAGGCTTCAAGGAGCTTGAGTGGATTTTAAACCCCTCAAGTTATGTGAGGCCATCATTTTAGTAATTAGAACATTCTGCCTTCTAGTGGCAGAATGTTCTAAAAGCCTTATAGCCTGCCATAGCAGGCGATACCAGCAATTAAAGGCCTGCTCACTTGTTAAAGGCCCTCGCCTTTGGCTCTGGCCTGTAACGCTGAAATGGGCTTTTAATGGCCAGTATAGCCAACTATGGCGGGCTCTAAGGCTATATTAATAATCTAACATAGCAAGCTGAAATAAAAACTCTTAGCTGATCCCTAATCAATTTATTCTAATGAGAAATGAATCAGCTTCTTCATGCTGTCCACAATAATGGCTCGATTACTTACTGGTAATTGCATTATTCCATGTCTATCTCTCACTTTGATTAATCACAATATGAGGCCCCTTTCCTCTCTCCGACACACCGCATAATATTTTTTTTAAAGTAGCTCGTACCTCCACACCTCTTGTTTATTTCAACAAGCCCGCACCAATACAGTTGTACTGGTGTAGCAGGGTGGGAGGGAGGGAGTACATTTTCAAAGTGAGAGATGAACTCGGAGTAATGCAATTACCCGTAAGTCTCCAAGACATTATCCCCATGTCCCTTCCGCTTTGATAAATTACAATATGAGATTATAAAGGTAAGAATCCACTCAGGACTGCACAGGAAAAGGTCACAGCATACTTTATTATCAATGCCAAGAAGCGACCACCAACAGCTCGCTGCGGCATGGCTTAACTGACATATCTAGAAGATCCACATGCGAGTGTCCCAGGTTCTGTCATTAACATAAAGGAAATGCCAGAACACAATCCCACAGAGATCTACCAAAGCGAAAAAAGACCAGGACAACTGCACATTTCTGCTCAAATAAATATATATTTTATTCTGGAATTATACTTCTACTGTTTACTTCACAGTACAGAGGACCTTAGCACCAAAGAGATTCTCCGTCTATGGTCCCTGCTTCACCCTGTAGTGCTCAATGAATGTAGAAGGAACTGTCCATGTGGCTGCTCTGCAAATCTCATTTAATAAAGGCCCCTGAAATTCTGCTAGCGAGGTAGACACCTCTTATTCACCTCCCCTGGACACCCAAGGGAGAGGGGACTCCATATTCCTCCTCAGTGGGGTAATGAAGGCCTCTGCAGCCCGAGCTCCGCGGGCCCCCTCCGCAGAGTACCCTTGCTCGAGAGCTCCTGAGTGAGTATGGGGGACCCTTCATGTACTTTACAGGGTGGGGTACCTCAAGTTTCTTTATGCCACTGCTCCTTGTATGCTATGGACGCTAAAGTCCTGACCCATCTGCTCAACGTCTGAGTAGACAGATTCAAACCCTTCTTGGAAGGACTGAAGTTGCCCAATAAAGAGGTGCATATTTCGAATTCAGTCACCGTCGTGGGATAGACTAATACTGCTCTCAGAGAATGCAGCCCTACTTCCTCAGGAGACTGGGGATCAGGAAAGAAGACAGGGAAGATCACCTCTTGTTGAACATGAAGAGAAGCTTTAACTATTACTCTTCCCCCCTCTAAGTGAGGTGAGCTGCGGAGATATGCGGCAGACCACCTACAATCTTTACCCTTCGTGGGGGTACGTAAGGAGAACATGGAAACTGGAGGGTCTAAGCAGACTATGATACGAACTAGAAGGATTCAGGTCCAAATCATGTGCAAACAGTATGCGGAAGCGTGTGGAGAATTAAAACAAAATCGGTCCAGGGCATTCAGGAAGACAGAAACAGCTGCTTCCCTGAAGAAGGCACCGCAAAAGAAAACTAAAAAAAACAAGAATAAAACCCCACTAGAAAATTATTTACAATCCTGAAATGGAGTGAAGCTTTGAAACAATAAATTAAATTGAGTGAATCTTTGAATCACTGAATGGAAGAAGCTTTGAATCAATTAATTGAATGGAGTAAATCTTTGAATCACTGAATGGAGGAAGCTTTGAACCAAGGAATTGAATTGAGTGAATATTTGAATCACTAAATGGAGGATGCTTTGAATCAATGAACTGCATGGAGTGAATCTGTGAATCACTGGGAAGAATTTCAGGGGAGGGGTCTTAAAGACACTCAAGAGACAATGTGATACCAGATTAGTCACATGGAGGATAGCATCCCAGCTTGCTTCCCCACCACATGCGCCCAGCATTTCTTTTTGTCCAAATTACTGTCAAGGCCTAGGACGACAGTGAGGAGGATCTCCTAGGTACCCTGAGGTCCCCCATTCCAGCCGACAGTCAGGCATACCAGTGGTAGCGCCTGTTACCAGCTCAGCATCAGCCGGCCAGCAGGGTATGAACAGAGGCTGTTAAAACATTTCATCGGTGTGATATAAAAACGAGAGCAGGGATTCATAAGTATCTAATATAACAACTTATCTAGGAGCTATGCAATGACCTAAGAACATATTAAGCATAGAATAACATACACACATATATGTAAATACACACACAGACATACACACATGCACACATACCAATACACATATATACATATATATACATATACACATACACACACATATACACACATATGTGCACATATATATATACACACACACACATCCACATACATATTTAATCGTGAGTAAATATATAATTGTTAAACAGGTTTAAAGAGAATGTGTGTAATTTATTGTATGTGTATTTTATTCATTCTCTCTTCAGCTCCTCTCTGATCGTAGGTCTGAATCCATTCCCACATTTATTTAACCAGGGCACGCACTACTAGCTAAGATGTCCGTCAAAGACCCCATCGAGGGGCCCGTCAGATATTGCAGCGCCAGTCTGACGAGGAGCACGCCCTACGGTGAAGCATGACATCCACTGGATGTGTGAGGGCTCTTGCTTCTATCTTGCGTTGTGCCTGGTGGAGTTCTGTCTACTTCTGTGGAGCAGTGTACCTCTTCGATTTACAAAGCCTGCTATGACCTGCACTTAGGTGACAGAATTCATGCCAAGGAACAGCAGTGAAAGTTGTCACGTTAACACAGGCAGTGAGGCCCATTCCAGATGCTGCTCATCACCGCATCACCGTTCATGCACTGCATTGCAGGTAGACCACGGAGGCTGAGAGAGGAGCACCCAGCGGTGCAGGTACACTACAAAGGCCAATGAAGATGCAGTCCCTCTTGCTCACGGCTGCAACTTAAAACCCTCATAGTGTTGAGTCTCCTGACTACCAGGTCCCTTGTTGGATCTTGACAGTTCTCTTTGCATCAAAGTCAACTGCAAGGAGTCCACTGCCCACTCCAAAAGCAATTGATAATCAACAAAGACTATGCATTCCTGAAAGTTCTAGATAAGTATAAGTGGATCTGAACTTTTCTTCAATGCGTTCCCTTGTGCCTACTGACTCAAAAGCGTGTGTGCTCAAGATCTCAGTCCCTTTCGAATGGAATAACAATGTACTGTCTAACACTTCCATGGGCACTTGATTCCTGAATGCAACACCTCAGACCACCCATGGCACTCTTGATGACCTGACTGTGCCCTTGGGGGTCAGAGATTTTGCACCCAACCGCTCACTTATCCTCGTCCACCCAAGGATTGGTTTGTGAGGAAGGAAACAGCAGCATTTTCGTGGGACACGGTAAATGGATCATGAACATACCTGAAACCGCAGATCCAGTTCTTTTTCCAATCTTCGCCAAAGCTGACATCTCAAGAACTATTTTTCTTTGTGGTGTAATGTTTACTGACAGCCCCTGAAAACCATGCAGAAAAGTACCCGCAAGCAAACATTTTTCAGCGCTAACCCACAAGTATGACATTCCCTTCCTATATCTCAGGCCCGATTGCGAATTTACTCTTAATCAGGGATCCCGGTTTCATGGTATTTATTTTTCTTAACATTTCCACCTGTATTTATTCATATTTATTTTGTGGTCTGTGAATAAGTGGAAACAAAAATGGTATATTTCCACATTTATTTAACTGATAAGCATGCACTCATTCTTTGATGCCTGTCGTGTTTTAGCACATTCTGCAGCCAAATATAAATTAAAAAACACCACACCCACAGGTAAATATTAGCAATTTACTACAAATATATTTGAACATATGCCTGTATTTAAATATGTCTTAACCTGGTTTTTAATTCCGCAAGTTGCCTATCTGCTCATCCCTTGTCTTGGAATTCACAACAAACAGCAAGGAAAGTCACTCATTAAAAGCACAATTTTCAGTTTTTCCGCTTTTAAAAATAAAGACAGACAGGAAACACATTGTTTTCTGTCTGTATTTATCTGTAAAAAGCAGTAAAAACAGAAAACTGGGAGCCTTACTCTCAAGTAGCCACATCGAATGGCCTACTCGTCCATTTTGAAAGATGCATCAGGTCCTTCCTGGCTGCCTAAACCTGTAGAAACTCACATCCTGCATGATGGAACAACTATTTTGTCTTATCTGCTTGGTTTGCATATGCCCTGTTTTAAGGTGAGAAACAGGTTCTTTCTTGCTATCCAAGTGAATGTCCTATATGTGTGTATGAATCAGCACCCTATATGGTGTCAAGCCTATTGTGGTGATGCCAAATTTGTCAATGTAATGTACTCGCCAACCTACTGAACAGCGGCCCAATGGCCATGAGGCCTGGTATGTGCTGCAAAAACTCTGTAAAAAATAGGTGTGTGGTTATTTCAGTACTCCTGATATTCATACTTAGAATGTTAATTGTTCTGTGTGTGAATCAAGAACCTACTTCCCAAAATTTGACACTTTGGGATGGAGAGAAGCATATCTCCACGGCTACACTTGTCAGAGCCTCCAATATCACTGCTACTGACAGAGGATGGGATCAGAACATGAATGAACATATTCATACACTGTTGTTTAATATATTGGTTGATATAACGTGAGTAAAAATGAAGGTTTTATATCTTTTTGTGTGCATCACCCATTGCCCCTGCCTGCACTGCGAACGACTGTCCCTACACGACTACTAGCTATCACAGTCCTCCTGGTGAGCCAGTTCAGGCTATTTTAGGTCCCCAATGCTATAAGAAGGCTTCAGCAGTAGGTATGTTTTAATGTTTATTGTGTTAATAAACAACTGTTCTTCTTCCAACCTCTAAATTACACAAACAGCGCCACCAAGTGGCAAAATGTCATAACTGCTGGTGTTAACAATTAGGTGCGCTACCAAGCACCGGAAACCACCGGCTCAAATAAAGCCCTGCTCACATCACACCCTTGGTTTTGGGCAGGCCAACTGTGCCTGAATTCCTTTCAGGAGTCACAGCATGGGTGACCAGGCCAGAGAAGCCTATTACCTAGACTGAAGAAGGGTCTGATCTGGTCCTAAACTGCAGAGACCAAGCAATACCCATCTGCAGAAGAGCTCATTAGCTAGGCTTAGAGAGGAGCACTGGACTGGAATCTTTTTCTAATGAATTAGTTGCAGTCATAGGTAGGTAACTAAACTTCAGAGTCCACAGGGCCGGCTAGAAAGACGCGACTACAGACATACTGAATACCATGTACCCACCAGAGAGAGAACAGTATTATGAGAGGCCGAATCAGGCTTTTCCGTCTCATTAGCTCAGGTCGCTATGCAGCAAACCTGAATACCAGGAGGAAATTCCTGAGTGCCAAAAAAAGATCAACTAAACCAGAACTGCGAAGGTTAGTAAACAATCAAAGGTACGTTAACAAAACACAGAAAAAGAGAGGTTAGAAGGAGAGAGCCCTAACCAGAAGTGAACCGAAAAGGGTGAATACAACAAAAGTGGGGGTACCTAACAGAGGGTTGCAGCCTGGGTGAAGCAGAGAGCAATAATGTCAGGCGTGCATTCAGGGGAGCCATGGTCAAGCAGGGCGTAGTGGTACTCAACGATGGGGGTCATTTGCCTCTGAGGTCCTGGGCCCAGTCCTACTGTAGCCTGCAAACTGGACCAAGTACAACCTCTTCCGCACTTGACTCTCACTGGTAGTGATGGCGAGCAGACACAGGCTTTTCACTGACATAATGTGTGGGTGCTCAGAGCTCAAGAATCATACAGCAGCTCGATAAACGAATGTCCAACCTAGTGCTTATGTTTCAAGAAAGAAAGTACTTTAATGCAAACTACAGTGCATTACTATGCACTAACACAACCAAGTACAACTTGGTGCCCCTGGGCGCTATCATCCAGTGCTGCGCCTCTATTCAATATCTCCCCAGGTCACCGGTCACCCCTCACTTTGACAGTGAGAGGCGTTAGTTTGATTAGACCTCAGGTGCAGTTATCAGTTCTGGAGCAGTTTGAGCTCAGTCTCTTACAGCCCGGTTAGTTTTCAGTGTCCTACTACACACAGTGAATAAGTTCTCAGCACACCCCGTACCCTCTTCGGAGAGCTCTGCAACAGATGCAGGACCACCCGCCTGGCGGACGCAGAGTTGGCTATTCTGATTCTTAGCTGAAGGCCTAAGAGAGGATGGTTCTTCTGTGGAAGATATGATCGAGCACAAGCCAAACCTTTAGTGACGATGAAGCCACCTATAGGCCAATACTCTATAATAAATATACATGAATTTAACTTGCATAACCTATATGATTACATAAAATAGTGAGGAAATAATGCAGTAAGCTGTGCATGAATACTTTCTTAAACCTTGCATATTTTAAGCAAGCAACTGTTAAAGTTACGATATATGAAAGGTATTATAAAAGACATGCTGCAGCCGTGGACTGGCAGATAGACTTCTGACGATGCAGCCACACACGAGCCGATACCCTGGTGACAATGTGGCCTCAGGCAGGCTGATATTCTGGTGATGACGTGGCCATGCACAGGGCAACGATCTGCTGATGATATGGCCACACACAGGCTGCTACTCAGGTGATGATGCAGCCATGCATGGGCCTCTCCTTCTGACTCCCAATCACAGCTCCGACTGGGCCTCGGCAATCACTGTTTCATTCTCTGCTGTTTGCAGCAGCCAGGTAGGCTTCTAGGTGCTCGAGGACAGGTGTACAGCATTTCCAGCAAGAGGTCAGTCCGGCAAGCACCATTTCTGGTTGCATAGCAGTCCCCTGAGTACTCTGCAGACCCCTCCCTTCCTTGGCCATGGAGGACTTGGTACTGAAATAACAAGTAGGGTAGTGACGTTCCCAATTTACTTACAGCAAAATCAGACAGCAGATGTGTATCCACTGTCTGAATCTTCAGGAATGGTTTGGGGTGTTTTTAGGTGTCCTTTCCAGACTTCTGTCCAGACACAGCCTTTATGTAGAGTGATGCTTCTGATATCAGCATAGGCCCAGTCTGGAGCACCCACAACACAGGCACAAAGGGGCGTGAGCTTTCCGCACCTGGCTCTCAGCAAACTGAACGTGCAATGAAGGAAAGACACAAAGCTGAGCCTCAGCTATAGGTTCCCCTCATCTTACACAATAAAATCTGCAGTCACACCTGTCCCCCTCAAATGGCAGTGTTCAGTTATACTAATCAGCAGTCACTTGCAATCAAAAGCCCTGATCAATATTCTGAAACAAGCTGCCTACACTCCCCCTCACCTCAGTGTGTAGGTCTCTTCCCTCCAGCTTCAGGAAAGCCACCACAACACTTCCATCGTTGGGGAAAACAACCCATCCTTCTAGTGCCAAAGCCAGGCCTAGGGTGTTTAAAATGGATCCCAAAAGCTTCTACCACTATGGCTCACTCAAACACACTATGAACGAACCATGTAAGCTACACACACAACACACACAACAAACACTTGAGATTTTACTGCTAAGAGTTGAGTAAGTGCAGAGAAGCAGAACATTACATGAGTGGACAAGAAGGCCTCCACTCCTGGGACACAGATTAAAGGCTCTGGTGACAACTCTGAGTTTAGAAAAGATGCTACTTTGCCATCAGCACTCTATGTACTTCACCTACAGCAGGGACAGTAATCTACTGTCTGTCAATGAGGGGACACTTGGTGTGCCCATCCAAGTCACTGGACAAGTCCTGGAGCTTACTCATGCCAAGGGACAGGCCTAGGCTTCTGTACACACACTAGACTAATGTGACACTATGGCCACAAACCAAACGTCTGGATACCAGGTACATGCAGTCAGGAACTCTGGGCAAGGGAACAATTTACCACCTTGCAGAAAGCATTCCTCTCCCAACAGATATGCCCCCCGGATCACACTTCCTGGATCCTTACTCCACTGTTGGAAAAGGTTGTGGGATCGGCAAAACTAGTGGAAAAGCCCATCTGCATTCCCATGATTCATTCTTGTTCTGTGCTCCCCCTGAAGTCCAGACCCTGGGGCATAGCTTGGTCAGTAAGGTTGGGGCGGAGCGCTGGGGGGTAAGCTTCAGATTTCCCACACTGGCATATCTTGTTAAACTACATTATGCGAAGCCAGACACAACGGGGGCTCAAGAGGCACTAGAAAGAGAGATGAGAGCAGATTGTTACATAAAACACAATTGTTTTCAAACTAATCAAGTTTTAGGCAGAGACGAGAGAGAACGTTTGTATGTGTGTTTGGTCTGCATGTGTATCTAAAAACCCAGGGTGAAGTTCGACAGACACCTCACCATACCCAAATGAAAGCACCTGCACCCAACTATTCACCCCTGTAGGGGGTGGAACACCCCAAACATCCCCCCTGAAGTTACACACCTGTCTAGACCTTGTAATGAGATGGACCACTTTTGCAATCTAGGATTCTCACCCCTCATTGTCATCAACCCTGTGTGCTTTGTGATCTGTCCCTAATACAGCCTTAGAAGCAAGCAGATAAGTCCAGATCCTGCTTACAGCCCACTGTGTAGCAAAGCAATCCTTCTCAATGGCGGCCCACTTCTGTTACTTGGGCAGTAACCTATGACCAAAAAGGCCACTGGACACTCTCAACCCGTGTCTTTGAGTAGAGCCAGCTCTACTCCAACTTCCTTATCTGAGGCATCTTCCGTCTGTACAACGAAGAGTTGTCTGTAGTGACGGGCCTTCAGTACAGGCGCATTGCATAGTGTTCTCTTCAGATCCTCAAAGGCTTTCTAACACTCCTCAGTCCATAGCACCTTCTTGGGCTACTTCTTGTACATAAAAGCTATCAAGGGGCAACTATTTTATCATAGTTGGCCATAAATTTCTTGTAATAAGCAATGCATCCCAAAAAAGCTCTCACTTGTGTTTTGGTGGTGGGAACCTCCCAATCCGACACAGACTAAATTTTGTCTTTGAACAGGTGTATCTTCCCCATTACCCAGCTGATGCCCGGGTAGACTAAAGTGGCCTGCCCCCTCAGGTATTTGGTTGCATTAATGGTCAGTTTCACCTCCTGGATCCTGAGCAACACCTGTTCTAAGTGTTCAGGTGGTCCTCCTGTGAATTGCTGAACATCACAATGTTGCACAGGCTACACACACAAATGCACTCAACATAAACTTGGGATGTTAACAGTAGGAGTTGGGTAAGCAGGGAAGCTGACCTTAATCTGACTGATTCAATAGGCTTCCACTCCGAGTACACAGACAAAAAGGTCTGGCCACAACTACGAATACACAAAGTACAGTATGCTGCCCTCTATGCACTAAACCCACGACAAAGACAAGAGCACTCTGTCAATGAGGGCACACGTAGTGCGCCCCTCCAGGCCACAGGACAAGTCTATGAACTTACTACTGTCAAGGGACAAGCCTAGGTCTCTGCACACATGCTAGATTAGTGTGATGCTAGTGCTAATATTCAAAAGTGAGGACCTCAGATAAGCGCACTCATGGCAGGGGAGCAAGACTATAAACCATACATGGGACAATCGGGTCCTAATACATAACAAACAAAACATTGCCAGGTGTCACCTCCATGTTGCTTTTCCCTTAAATATTAGCTCTGTCTAATTTCTCCTGGAAGCGCACTCTTAAAGAGGAAGTGAGTCTGTAAAGACAAAATTATTCTGCAGTCTAGTGTGTGTGCCTTCAGCTTCCATAACCCTGTCTTCCAAGCTTTCTAAGCCCTTTAAGGCCAATGCATACCCATGTGCCACTGGTGTGCATAACTCCTGACAGGTTCTCTCTGTTTCTTCTGCTGGTGCACATACATCTTGTATATCTAATACCCGAAGAGATAGAGAGTGTTTCTGTGTCTGCAGGACCAAGGCTGGCCCTATTGCGTGTAGCAGCCCAGGTCCCCTTGGAGAATGAAACTCTCAGGGTTGTGCATTCGTCCACACTTCCATGCCCCACCAGTGCTCAGGTCTTGTTGAGCCCTTCACACTTGCTTTGCTGACTTTGCACCATCTCAGCAGAGGCACCCTCTGTAATGTACGGCTCAGGTGAGACTGTTCTGCTTTCCCTTGCCACGAGGGAGGAGTCAGAAAGGATTCAGGATGGACCCTACACTGAAAACTCCTGGGGACTGGCAATCTCAAATCGAATCAGGTTTATAGAGCAAAACTACTTACCCGTAAGGGTCTCAAGGCGCTGATGGGTTTGTCCTCTGAGCTTCAGTTGAAGAGCCACTTTTTAAGGTCCTTCCTGAATTGTAGCGATGATGACTGCCTGAGGTGCAGGGGCAGGGTGTTCCAGCTCTTTGCCGTGAGGTAGACAAAGAATCTTCGACCAGCTGAGGTTTTCCGTATGTGGGGTACGGTGGCTAGTGCTTGTTGAGCGGAGCATAGAAGTCTGGTGGGGAGTAGAAGGTGATGAGTGGTTGAGGTAGGCCGGTCCTAGGTTGTGGAGGGCCTTGAATGCGTGGATGAGGAGTTTGAACTCAATTCTTTTCTCGATAGGAAGCCAGTGGAGGTCTCTTAGGTGATTGGAGATGTGTTCACGGCGGGGAATGTCCAGGATGAGTCTGGCAGAGGCGTTTTGGATGCGCTGTAGTTTCTTCAGGTTCTTCTGAGTGGCGCTGGCATAGGGGGTGTTGCCATGGTTGAGTCTGCTGGTAACCAGGGCATGGGTTACGGTTCTACAGCAGTCCTTTGGGATCCATTTTGAGATCTTCCGGAGAAGTCAGAGTGCGTGAAAACAGAAGGATGCAACTGAGTTGGCTTGGCGAGTCATGGTGAGCGATGAATCCAGGATGAAGCCGAGGTTGCGTGCGTGGTTTGTTGGGGCTTGGGGGGTGTGCCAAGGGTGGATGGCCACCAGGAGTCAGTCGTTCCAGACTGATATGGAGGGTCCCAGGATGACGATCTTGGTCTTGTCCGAGTAGAGCTTGAGGCAGCTGTCCTTCATCCAGGCAGTGACGGCTTCCATCCCGTTGTGGAGTTTTCGGTCAGTGAGATGATCAGCTGGATGCCGTTGGCGTAGGAGAAGATGTTCAGCCCCTGGTTCCTGATGTATGGATGCGAGCGGGCCATGTAGATGTTGAAGAGTGTTGGCTCAGGGAGGAGCTCTCGGGAACAGTGCAGCTGGTCTACTTGGGTGAAGATCCCCAGAGACTGTCAGACTCTAGCAGGGATTGTCCAATGTGTTCCCAGTCTCTTAAACTTAGGGCCTGATTTAGATATTGGCAGACGAGTTACTCCATCACAATGGTGACGGATATCCTTACAGCCAAAATTAAAATCCTATTATATTCTATGGGATTTAGATTTCGGCAGATGGGATGTCTGTCACTATTGTGACGGAGTAACTTGTCCGTCAATATTTAAATCAGGCCCTCAGACTCCAGAACAGCTGGTGACAATTCCTAGAGTGTCGTGGCTCCAGTACACAGAATCAGAATGTGTACAGCTCTCGGACCCATGTGGAATGGTCCGTCCTTCTCCCTAACATCCTGTTTTCTGGACCCCTCATCAGCTGCTGAGACTGGCACTTGAGCCACCTGGTATTAGTTCTTGCTTGGCCTGATATTGCCACATCTGCAACTCCTCTGGTTCTGCTGCGGTGCCCCCTGGTGGGGCCTTCTGTGCTGGACTAGGGAACAGGCTGGCCCTCTCACCCCTCAAGTTCCTCCTTGGGCTCAGCCACTGCTGGTGGCCTCAAACTTCACAACCTACCTTAGATTCAATCAATACCTGTCAGACACTTGTAGCTTTCTACAAGGGACCAACCTCTGGTCAGACTTTTGGGAAGAAACAAAGTAAATAGGGTCCAGTTTGGGGAGTACATATGTAGTTCGCCCTACTGTTGCACTAACCTTTGCAGCACAGCAGCGGAAGAAAATATATCCTGTTTGTTGCATCATTGTTTCTCCATTTGGACTGTAATATAGCCCTTGATCTGTGGGTTTGCTCCACAGGCGTGTGGGTTGCCACCTTTCCAAGGGAGTTATACCAGCCGTCTTGTTGTTTTAAGAGTCTGCAAAGGCCCCGACGCGATACTAAATAGGACTTTAAAAAATCGGATGTATTCATTTATAACATGACTTTTGTGTCTTTGTTTACTTTAATTATTAGTCAGGGAGCATTAACACATCTCTAGAGCTCATTTAAAAGTGTTTTCTCTTTCTATTTGCAGTTTAAAGGTATGTACAGATAAGGGCTAAAAATACCGGGGCTTAATTACAAGCCCTGTCTGCTGCAGGTACGTCACCTTTAATGACGGTCCGGCGGCGCACACTGCAGGGCCTTAGCTACAAGGCCACGTAAAGCCACTCTGCGTGGCTTTTCATGGCCTTGTAGATATGGAGTGAGGCAACAGAGCGCAAGTCGCTGTGTTGCCTCACACTGCGATAGGGAGGCGTACCACAGGCAGTACAGTGGGTGTTCCCACATAACACCCATGGCATTTGACACATTTCCAGATTTACAACATCCTGCAAACTTAGGAATGCATCAAAAGTCTACGCCTCACCAGGGGAGGCGTAAGGGAGGCTCGAGGAGAAATAAAAAAAATTCTCTGCATTTTTCCTCTATTTGGTGTGCATTCTGCAGCACACATAGTAAGAGGTAATCACCTCCGTTGATTGTTTTTGTGCTGGAAGGCAGCTGTGCACCAGTGCTGTGGAAGAGGACAGGAATGAACCGTATAGATACAGCGCAGTCCTGCCCTTTTGACGCAGGGCAGCGCAGCGCAGCAAGAAGGCTTGCGGTATTGCCGTGCACCAAAAAATTGCAAATAAGCCCCACCGTCTTTAGGTCATTTCGCTTATTTTTGTAGCAGATGGGGCATTAAATTACCAGGGATGCTGGTAGAAAACTAGCCACGCAGCAACCCTAGTGAGAACCCCGTGCCAGTAGCCCGCGGACTCCTCTGGACACACGCTAGCCCATCATTTTACCAAATTATTATCTTTGGCAGCGGAGCGCGCTCATGAAATATCGTACACGGAGGAGGGGAGCTTTGCGCCCACTCTCACGAGGCGCTATCCTCCACCGTTCTCCACCGCTCGGGACCCCGACTCTTCTCCAGCCCAGAGCCACCCCTAGGAGGGCACCCTGACGCATGACAGACCCTCCTGGTCGCCCCGGAGCACAGTGAAGCTTGCAAACACCTGCTGCAGCGTCTTACAGTACCAGGAGGAGCAAAAGAGAGACAAGCAGGAGACACAACAACCTAATGATGGATCCTTTAAAGGGGGGAGGCCAGAGGCCCCTCCACGTGTAACCGGCAGGTAGGCCGCCTGCCTCGGCTGATTACAGGGAAAATAACAGAAAGGCTTCCCAAGGGCAGGCCGGGCCCCTGCCGCCATTTTCCAATTAGCAGCAGAAGAGGCCCATCTCTGCGCAGGCCGCGTGGGCCTAATTACTGAGCCGATTCACCCGGTCTCCTCCGCCACTTCAGCCGACCCCTCCGCGCTTCATCTCGGCGCCCGGGCCGCCCCTCCAGCCAGCACTAATTGACAAGCCGAGTTTAATTATTATTTTTGTCCTGCCTCTGGAGTGGGCTGGTATTACCTGTCCGCGGGGGGGCGCATGACTCTGTCTGCCGGGCCCAGGTGATGGGCAGATATCTCTCATCGCATTTCCTGCCAGAAAAAGAGGGGGCCCGGGGGTTGTTGAGTGCTGCAGGCGTTCAGAGGTGGACTGAGATCTAGGGACGAGGCCGTGCCTGTTTTGTTTCGTTTGTTTTGTTTTTTTAAAGGCTAAAGATCTGGTACAGGGCCAGTCACTTTTGAAACTAGTCTGAAAACTTTTTTTTAGCTTGATATAGCGCTAACGTGTCCCAAGGGCACTAGAGGCATTAAAGCACTTTTCAACAGAACCAAACTACCAGTGGTGTGGCGAAACTTGAAGTACATGGCAAGACCAAAGCTCTCAGGTCTGGCTACTGTGCCGAGGAGGCCTCTGGAACTACCCCGAGCCCCGCACCGCAAGGCTGCGGGGACCTTTGTTACACCCCTGCAAACTACCTTACACTTTTATTTTATGTATGTTTTTAGTACTGGGGGGGCAAGTGACTTGCCCTAATCACCTACCCCAGTCCCATGTGCTACGTCAGTAAGTAGTCAGCTGTATTGCTATGCTTTTTATAAAGGATGTGCCAACCCAGCTCTCGGAGACCCCGGATCCCAAGTATGACGTCAGTGGGGTCCAGCGCAATAGGGGTACCGATGGTGGCCCCCAAAGGATGTCCAACCCCGCTGTTCTTAAGGTAGGTGGTGCGACCCAGGCCACCAGGGAGAAGGCCATTGGTCAATGGGGGCTCGGGGGTGGGGTTTATTGACAGTGTCGCTGTCCCTTGGGGAAAGTCCCCTTTTAGCACATGTGGTCCTGGAGGTAGGCTGCTGAGGCTTCTTGTCCAGGGTTTAGGCCATTGGCCGTGGTAGATGGTTTCATTATGTGACGTAGGCAGTGCTTAATTTGTAAATAAAAACATGCCGGTGCTCAGAACCTTCCTTTTAAACATGCAGCCGCTGCAATTAAATGTGGGAACACGGAATACTGAGGCGGCGTAAACCTGAAGCCATCTCGGGCCTCTTCAATCCATATAAAGCCACTCCCTGCCCCTTCAGCTCACTCTTGCAACTTTCTGTTTTCTCCCTTTGTGACACTTTTTCGTTTTTCTCTTCCTCCGTCTTTCCCATATGTGTCTTTTACTCGCAGCAAATGCTTGAGGCTGAAGAAAAAGCCCCGGCCCTCAAAAATAAGTGCCGGCGCTCAGCACCGGATACAACAAGCACAAATTAAGCACTGGACGTAGGTGTTATGGCAGGTGAAGCCCAAGAAGTTAGTGGAGCATTGAAGGTACTCTGTGAGGTCGGTCGCGAGGACCTTTTACAGCCAGGCGACCTTTCCCAAGCATGGATGGGCTTGACCAGACCGAAGCGGTCCACGGCAAGCCGCGTGGCAGCGGCCATCTTAGCCTTTCCCCCCCCTCCCCGAAAGCTCATTTAAAAGTGTGGGCTATTGAGGCAGCTAGTTTGGGGGTGGAAAGAGGTCAGAGCATTGCCCGAGGTGCAGCGGTGGGCCTGCTTACTGTGAATGAAGAAGGTGCTCCCAGGTTCGGGCGAGGAGCTCATGAGAGAGGCCCGCATGGTACCCAAGAGCACCATGCGCTTGAAGAGGCATTGCTGCCAAGCGTTCAGTTTGCTTATGTGTGACATTCCCACATGTGTAGTGAGTTTATGTGTGACATTTCAACCCTTATGAGTGACACTTTTTTTATCTGTCAATGTCAAGAAATTGTTTTAAGAAATGACGCCCTTTTCTCACGGTCCCTAATGCGTGAATTGGCCCGGGGCGCTTTACATGAGAATCAGATATGCCTTTATTTAGCAGGAGTAAGTGAGGTGGTTTGCTCAGAATCACAGAGTGTTGAGCCGGGGCCGGGATTCAAGACCTCTTTTAGGGTTCCGAAGTAGACAGTTCTGGTCCCGAGGCCACATCTCGTCTGCCTCTTCCTTCATCTCCCTTTGCAGTTCTCCAACCAGGCCCCTTTTTTACTGCAGTGCAGACTGACCCAGTTTTTGGCATATATTTAGAAGCTTTGTTTTGGGGCTGGACATCCACATCTGTTTGATGCCATGGTCTGAGTAAGGGGTGTTTTTTTTACATTAAATAGCCGGGTGTGTGGTTTTGTGTTTCATTCTTCAAATCTCTGTAGTTCGCTTGATGTGGATATGAGTTTCCGTGATAGTAGGATAGTTCAGAGCCGGAATATATCGAGAATCCTACACCTCCCATTGTACATTAGTGCCATCTTGTAGCCTTTGATAGACAGTACTCGGAGCTCGGTTTTTATGTGTCCTGGCAAAGTGAGAAACTAATAGTACACGTTTTTTTCGCACTTCAGGACATGATTCTTTTGCGTGACAATCTCAGGCATTGAAGTAATGCAGGAAAATTACAGAAAATGTGTTATTGTAACGCGAGATGCTTGGCACTTGGCAGGGCTGAAGCGGGAGTAGGCCGCGTCAAGTGGGCTGCACACGAAGCGGCAGCTCTGGCTTTGTACTGTGCGTAACAGGAGGCGTACGGCAGGGGCAGTAGATTGCTCGTGCACATCAGGCAGCATGAGTGCTCGTCAGCAGAGGAGCAGTGAAACCGTAGAAGGACTTCTACAGTCAGAGGAGCAGGCGGTGCCATCAGGTCCTGCACAGCGGCATGACAAATGCATCAGGCAGGCAGGCATATAGGAGTGAGAATGAGCAGTGTGGCACAAAAAAAGGTCATTTTGCCTAATTTATATAAAAAATAAAAAATGTTGGGACACATTATGGTTAGTCAGTCGGATCAGTGGCAGGTTCAGCAAGATAATCAGCCTTTTAATACGGAGGGCAAACGTCCAGGTAGATGGGTGTGGGTGAAGCAGCAGGATGACAGTGACCAGCTAGAGGTTATTATAAAAGGGCCGCAGATCTCTCAAAAAGTGAAGGTACCAACAAGGAGAATGTACAGGAAAATAAGAAGGATGATGTCAAAAGCTCAGGGGAGAAAGCAGATAAAAGGGCGATGGAAGGTTTTAAAAGGTTACCTTACCTGGGGGTTTCCATGTCACTGGGGGCGCATTTGTCTAAATTGTCAAAAGAAAAAAAATTGAAAAGTTGAATTTGTGGATGTCTAAAAGTTGCTACACAGAGAACTGCAGTCAAAGAAAGGATCTAGGGAGGAAGCTTGGGAACTAGCAAGGAGACCTCGGGTACCTATGACAATTAACATGCGGACCTCTGCCTTTTTTATTTACGCAAGCGTCTATTGTGAAAATGTTTCTGAAAGATCAGTGTCCATTTTTAAATATATGGATACTATTCAGAAAGCCCATATGGGATTTGGGTGTTTTGCACGGCTATTTTACAACAAGGAGTTTAAGGTGAGAATAGTTTTAAAGCCAGCTAAACCTTGGGGAGATGTTGGCAATTAATTGTGGGTGCAATCGAGGTATCCCCAGAAGCCCCCTACAACGACCATACAGCCATTGGCTTGGTGGTACAGTATTCAGGGATGGCCAACCCTGAGGAAGGGTAGCTGGAGCAGAGACCAGAACACCAACCAGGGAGCAAGCTGGAGCTCTGTCAGAGGTTTTTGCCCCAGGAACCTTTGTAAGCACAACCACAAATGTGCCAAATGTGGGGGACGACATACTGTGTTGCAATGTTTTGGAAAGCAAGCACAGTTCAGTGGCAGTACACAAGACAGAGGCTGAGGGACGTACATGTCTGGAAACAAGAACTTTTACTCCAGTTAAGCTGGAGGTCTCAAAGGAGTGACTCACATTTTATCCCAATAGAGAAGAAGTGTTGATTTTGAAGCAGAGTTCTGAGACAGGTTTTCGTCTAGGGTACCAAGGTCCCAGAGTTAGAATGTTTGCAGACAATCTCCAATCTGCTAGGCAACATCCCTCAGTGGTCCGAGAAAAACTAGACAAGGAGGTCAGAGAGCGATGGATGGCTGGTCCTTTTGAATATTGGCCATTGCCGGATCTGATGGTATCTTCACTGGGGGTGGTCCCACAGAAGAATGCAGGAGAATTTAGATTGATGCAACATCATTCATGGCCAGAGGGGTCTTCTGTCAATGATTTAATTGCTCAGGAGGACTCAGAAGTTCAGTTTGCTTCCCTGAACGTTGTGATAGCCTTAGTCAGGAAGGTAGGAGTTAGTCCTGAGTTGGCTAAATGTGAAATAAAGTTAGTCTTTCGACTTCTTTTTTTTCACCCCAGCATTTTTTCTCTATTGGGCATTTAATTTTAGAGTAGGTTATATGTGGACATGGTGCTTCCTATGGGCTTTGCCATATCCTGCAGACTGTTTGAGACTTTCAGCTCCTTTTTGCAGTCATGTTTTACATTTCGAACTGGACATGAACTAGTAGCCCACCATTTGGCTGACTGCCTTTTTATTGGTGAAAGGGGCGGTGTGGCGTGCAAAAATGCATTACAAGCTTCTCAGAATTAGACAGGGGAGATGGGCCCCGGAAAAACTGGAAGGGCCAAGAGCTAGCTTGGTCTCTTTAGGTGTTGAATTGGACACATGAAGGATGGAGGCACGGTTGCCATCTACAAAGGCACAGAAATTGGTAAGGTTGCTGGAGCAGGCTGTAGCAGCAGTAGCGACAATTACAGCAATTGTTGTGCCATCTTAATTTTGCATGCAGGGTGGTGCGAGCTGGCAGAGTTTTCTGCCGAAGACTGGGTTTCGCAATGGCTGGTGCTGCATTGCCCCATCACAGGGTGAGGATTTCAGCGGGTCTTGGAGCAGAATTGGATGTATGGTTGATCTTTTTGAAAGGCTTCAGTGGTGTTTCAGTGTGGTCCATGGATAAGATTTTTCACTGGATGGTGCAGATCAACTCCAATGCAGCAGATCCCAAAGGTTTTGGCGTATTTTTATTTAGATGGTGGCCATCACAATGGAAAGAAGGAGGGAGGAGTATAGCATTTCTTGAGTTTTTTCCTCTGCCGGCGGCCCTTGCAGTTTGGGGCAAGGATTTGGAGAGTAAGACAGCCACTTGTAATGTGGATAACAGAACAATTGTGGATCTAGTGAATGGCCAAAAAGTGAAGGATAAACAGCTGTTGCGGCTATTGCAGAGATTCGTGTTGGTCTGTCTGGTGCATAACATTATTTTTAGAGCCAAACATGTGCCAGGTGCAGACAATAACATTGCAGACGCTTTGCCTCATTGGCAGTGGCGGAGATTCCTGGCTTGGCACCCGGAACAGACTCGCAGAAGACCCAGGTACCGCAGGAGGTTTGGGAGTTGGCACAATGAGGATCATGGGTTGGTAGAGAAATCCATTGCTGTGAGCTCCAGAAATGCCTCAGACGTGAATGGCCTGAGTTTTACAAAGGGGGCACGTGTTTCAGGGATTGGGTTCAAGGAAGTAGCCTAGCTAGGCAGGAAGATAAGGTGCAGTTTATTATGAATAACATTGGCAGGAAGGTATCAGCTGCTACTCTCACAAGAAGGTTGGCAGGAATATGTTTTCATGGCAGATTCTTTTGGGGGTATGAACCTTCAGCGGGTGAGTTGGCATGACAGGTACTAGTGGGTTGGGCAAGAGAGTTTAAGGGGAGGCAGTTCATGAAAGAACCGGTTACCAAGGAGAGGGTGCTGGTTAAAGGTTTGGTTAATTGTTGCTTTTCACATTTTGAAGTGGTATTGTTCAAACCATGTATGCTTTGGTTGTTCTTTGGGCGTTTGGGATTTCTGAGCTCTAGGGAAGTAACAAGGAAGCGGGGTTGAGAGTGAAGCATGCGGTAACTTCAGGGAAACCAGTAAGGATTTTCTTAGCGCATTTTAAAACTGATCAGGTGGGGAAAGGGATGAAAATTATTTTCTCAGGGTTGGGGGTACTGTATGCCCGCTGCAGGCATGGCGTGATTTTAGACTTGAGGGTGGGGCTCGAGAAGTTCTTGTTTTTAGACATGGGGACAGATCTAGGTTGGCAGCTGTACATGTTAGCAGTAATGAGGAAAATATTGCAAGCTTCATGGGAAGCACCATCCAAGTTTGGCACATATCCTTGTTGCATTTGCGCAGCATTGGAAGCCGCACAGTTGGGGTGTTCAATGCGGGAGGTCAGGAGACTGGGCAGATGACCCTCAGACTGTTGTCTAAGATACATTAGGGATCTGGATGCATTATAATTAATTTGGGATAATTTTTTTCCTCTCTTTCAGCTTGTGTGGCGGGACCGGCTCTGGTGACCTTATCCATTTGGATTGTGGAGTATTCCTTCATAAAAGGGCGGCCAAGCACATAGAGAAGAGGCCTTGGGAAAAAAACCTGTGATTTCCCTTTGATTTCCCTTTGATGATGATGTTTGTCTAGAATAGTGGGTTTGGGTGGATATTGGGTGGAGTTAGTTACTGCCTTGCTCATCAAATTTTATTACATCATGACCGTGTCCCAATATTTTGATTGTACATTTGGGGAGAACGACTTGGTGAAGGAATCATGACTGGGTATCATGAAGGAAATAATAAGGGGTCTGGATTTGATAGGCAGGACTTGAGCAGGTACACACGTCTTCTGAACAGCATTTGTCCCTAGGAGAAAGCTAGGAGGAAGGTGAATAGGAATACGCAATGTTTTGGTAAGGGTAGGGGGTAGGGTGGATGGAACATACAGATATCACCAAGGAAGAATTTGTTTTTTTATAAGCAGAATGGGGCACATATCTATTTTATGGGGAATGAGTTATATTTACTGGTGATAAAAGAAACTTTGACCAAGATGTTGGCCAGGAAGGGTGGGTACTAAAGGCTGTTATGGCGACAGCCTTATAAATGTGTGTTTTTTTCCAAAGTTACTCTTGTGGGCTGTTGTAGCAACAGCCTATGCACTTTGTATCCCTGCAACATAAGTGAGCGGGGGGTGCCTTGTCAGGATTTCTTCCAGGTGGCAGAAAGGGAGGAGCTCAAGACAGGCCAGAAGGGTTGGGGGCCTTGCAGGGTAGGCATAGCAGGGGGAATACAGGGGAGCAATGGTTGTGTTGAGTTGGAAGGACAGCAAATGAAAGAAGGGGATGGTGAAGAATGAATGTTTGGATCATGGATGGGGACTGTTTATTGTTGGGGCGAGGTTTAAGGTGGGGGGTCAGGAATTTTTATTGTATTAGTGAGGCAGGGCTTTTATAAGTGTTTGTAAATAAAGATTTCAAAGTTTGCATACGTGTCCTAATAAAGCAACCTTTTGATCTCAAATTGTTCTGGTTATTTGACACCTTTCCACTCGAATAAAGAAGCACTAGGGAGGGAGGAAAATTGGTCGAAAATGGTGAAGAACTTAAACAAATGTTCTGCCTTTCAGGCAGCTCATGTAGTGCCTTTTGCGGTTTTGTTTTTTCTCCCCTCTCGCACTTAGGTCTCCTGTGAAAGCTTGTTAAACTGCATATAAAATCTCTGCTCCTAAACACCACCAGTTGAGCCGGGGCTGTGAAACCTCCTTCCCGGGGTTATGTGCACTTGATTTCATGTGCTCCTGAAACCTAAGGATGTTTAGATTTGCTGATGTCCTGTGTGGCACTCCTTGGGATTATGACATACATATGATATTATCTGCTGCTGAGACGGAAGGATGTGTGGTTTAGCTGATGGTCTCTGTGGCGCTCCTTGGGGATTATGACGTACACATGATGTTATCTGCTGCTAAAGCTAAAGGGTGTGTGGATTGCCTGATAGTCTGAAACTGAAGGATGTGTAGATTGGCTGATGGTCTGTACAGCACTCTTTGGGGTTATGATGTACATTTTATGTCATCTACTGCTTAAGGTGATGGGTGTGTGGATTGGCTGATGTTCTGTGTGACACTCCTTGGGGCTATGACATACATATGACATTATCTGCTGCTGAGACTGAAGGATGTGTGGATTGGCTGATGGTCTGTGTGGCGCACCTTGGGGTTATGACATACATGGCAATGTAATCTGCTGCTAAAGCTGAAGGGTGTGTGGATTGGCTGATGGTCTGTGTGACACTCCTTGGGTTTATGACATGCATGTGATGTCATCTACTGCTGAAACTGAAGTATGTGTGGATTGGCTAATGGTCTGTGCCGCACTCCTTGGGGTCATGACATGCAGATGATGTCATCTGCTGCTGTAACTGAAGGATGTGTGGACTGGTTGGTGGTCTGTGTGGCACTTCCTGCAGTTATGTGCATGTGATGTCATTTGCTGCTGGGGTGAAGGTTTTGTGAATCGGATGATGGTCTGGGTGCCACTCCCTGGGGTTATGACGTACACTGAATGCCATCTGCTGTTGTAGCTAAAGGATGTGTGGATTGGCTGATGGTCTGGATAGCGCTTTCCCTTCCCATAATGACCGACATAAATACTGCTCCCTAAGGAAATTTGACGCATGATTGGCTGAAGAAATTTTCAATCCAACCTGTCATTATTTGGTGTATATTTTTGAATGAAAAGGTGTTATTTTGAAGTGGTTGCATTGTAGTTTGGTTAGTCAGCAGCATTAAGCCTTCTGATCTGTGTTTTGTGAAAAGTGGCTTCTATTGCTCTCTTCAGGAGCAGTTTTGCCACTGTGAAGGTTAGTTTGGGTTCTCTTTAGTTTAGTCAGGCTGCAACCCTTATAGGTCCATGCTGTGTATTGTCACTGATAGCCTGAAGCTGAAGTTGCGAAGAAATGTTTGTATCTACTCACTAATCCATTCATTCATTTGACATGAGTGTGTGACATTTATATCAGGGATGTTAGAGCTTGATAGGTAGGCCCTACCGCAAAGTCCACCCCTTGCTATGCTGCATGTCCGAAAGCCGTGAACAGCAGGGGGAGTTGGACACCTGTGGAGAGCCTCTCTGGCCAGGTCCTCCAGCCCACCAACCAGTGTGCATGACCGAAGGTTGTGTCCAGCAGGGGATCGGACGTCGACAGAGGGTTGGGTGCCAGAGCTGGTCAGAGGTCAGGCCCTGGGGCCAACCCCCTGCTGTGCATGGCCAAAGGCTCAGCACAGCTTGGAAATTGACTGAATATCATCAAAAATGAAAAAAACAAAAGTTAAAGTGATGTTATGGTTAGGTGTGATAAGCACATCTGCCCTTGCATTAAACAAACACAGAAATTATCTGCAGAAAATAAAGATTAAAGTGATGTTGTATTTAGGTATGGTAATAAGATCTTAGCTTACGTTAATAAAAACATAAATTCACTGAAAACAACTAAGGTTAAAGTGACATAATAGTGGTGTGTTGAAAAAATTAAAAACTAATGTTTAAAAAACGAAACACTGGAATTCACCAGTTATACTTACTGAGCTAACTATAACTTGTGCCCTCGCCATGCACTGCTTATGACCTCAGATATCACATCATTCATGATATGTTAAATGACATAATTTGTGACATCACAGATGAAAGTTTATATGACATCATTGATGACAAAGAAGTCTATACTTTTGAGTAACTTTACACTCGGATTTTATGAAAAGCCAAACGTATTAAAGGTACTAAACGTGTAAGATTAAATTACTCGTGAAAATTACTCACAAGTGTAAGTTACCTGTATGAATAGCCCTGTGAGTACAGGTAGCACTGCTGATGGTGACAGAGAAATGGCACTAGGCAGACTGAGTGGGAGAGAAGAGATTGGCAGTAATCTGGAAGAGTGTCTGGGAACTGGGAGGACAGTGCCCTATCCCCATCGGGTACCACATATGAAACAATCTACGGCACAATGATGGCCAACATTTATGCTGAAACATCTCTTAGTCACTGCACCTCCTAATCTCACTAGCTATGATATGCCCAGGCAGCAGATGTCCTTTAAAAATGTGATACATCTTGATGGAGGTTTGGTGTGAGTGCCATAGCTAGCCAGGGCACTGCCAGTGGATAAAGTGGTGGGTGTGGATTATTCGAGAATACTTCAAGTCAGTGTTCACTGACTCCCACGTCTGACTCCCACTGCATAACTCATCCGGAAGCAGCAATTCCAAACTCTACTACATCATTTCAGAACAGTGAGGGCACTAGTTGATGGGTTTGCTGGGGCCCAGGATCCCTTGCCATGCCCATTTCAGAGACAAACGTAACATCCAACTGACTCTACCCCAGCCCAGAAGTGAACCTGGAATGAGCTTGACTTGTCTGGCCCTGTGTATTCATACGGTGACCAGCTGAGGCCCAGCCAGCAGTCATTGTGAGCCTGCCAAAGCCCTGACTAGTCTCGGCCACAGTTGGATAAGCCGTTCATGACTGCACTTGTCATGTCTGGCAATGCCCTATCCGGTGGCCTTTTCCATGCTTGTCACATGGTTGACTCTGCCTTAGCCCTGCCAGCAATTCCAAGACTATTGTGGCATATGATCAGCTCTTCCCAGAGCACCACCACCCTTTCAGTGAAAAAATGGCACATGAATGACTCCTGCCTGGCCCTTCCAGTCTTTTGGGGAAAGTAGGCAGGTGATGGGCTCTTCCCCAGCTTTTCCAGTGTCTTCAAGGAAAACTATTGTGTGTCTGGCCGTTTGCCAGCTTTCACTTATCCACAAAAACTATGGTAGTGGAAAAAAGCACTTATCTTACTTGGAAAATGTCACTGTCCCAGGGTAACAAATACAAAGATTTTGGACAGAAAAGCCTCACCCACATATCCGTGGCATGCTTCATCATTGCCTAGTTTGTCTCAGTATGGCACTGTGGTGCTCTCGACCTCAGGGAGAGGGAGATCAGAATAAATGGTACTGGATATATGTGGGATTAGGCTCAGAAAAGCAGAACACAAAACAACAGGACAACAGCACTTCGATGTAGCAAAATTATCAGACAACAAGACCAAGAAGGCATTTTTCTTACAAATCAAAAACAGGTTCCAATTCCTGGCAGACACAGAAGACCCGTCAGAGCCAGCGGCAGACGCAGTCAGCAAGAAATGAGAACAGCAAGTGAAGAGCAGTGAAGAATACCTGCGGACCAAGACACGGAAAGGAAAGAATGGATAAAACCAGACACATTTCAAGCTACTGAAGACTGAAGGGCAGCAAAAAAACAGTCACGGAGGCCAGATCTGAGAGGCTGCAGAAGAAGTACAAGCAACAGTATCTAGAATCAACAAGAGCAGTCAAAAGTATGACACGCGGGTGTACACGGAGAACCTTGCCAGCCAAGCGGAGTAAGCAGCCGGTAGAGGAGAACTGGGGAATGTCTTCAAGATCATAGAGATAATCAGTGGTAAATCTTGTGCAACGTACAGCACCTTACCACGGCCAAGCAAGGCAGACTATTTATAACGGAAAAATAGCAGAAGGGCATGCTGGGCCGTGCCCTTCAAAGAAATCTTGAACAGGCCAGTACCAACAAGCGTAGCAAACATCCAAGAAGCAGAGAGAAACTTAGATATACACTGCCCGCCACAGAAGGAAGAAATCAACACTGTCCTCTGATCTCTCAAGAACGGAAAAGCCACTGGCCAAGACACCTGAATGCAGAAAAGTTCAAGGCAGATCGTAAAACACCAGAGATAGGCCCTCATTATAACATTGGCGGTAAAAACCGCCTACCGCCGCGGCGACGGCTGCCAAAAGACCGTCACCGCGGTTATCAGCCATCTGCCATATTATGACCGGATTTCTACCACAAGAATGGCAGAAATCCAGCTGTGGCCATACCGGCGGATGGCAGTAAGGTGGCGCTGCTACCACCAGAAGCGCCACGCCAGTAGACTGACACCAGCCGTATTATGAAACATAATACAGCCAGGCGGTGTTCTGCTGGCAGGGGCTGCTGGCGGTAGCAGCGCCCCGTCCTTGGCGGGTTGGTTTCAGCCAACCCACCAATGTCATAATGTGGCGGTAAGGACTGGCAGCCTTTTGGCAGGACTTACCGCCACATTATCGCCAACCGCCGGGGTCCTAATGACCCCCATAGTCTTCCAACCACCGTTTACATTGATTTGGGAGGGAGTTAAAACACCAGATGACTGGAACCAAGGTATCATTGTCAAGTTTCCAAAGAAGGGAGCATTAACTAACTATATTACCGATGTGGAATCAGCCTTCTATTGAGTAAAATCCTGGGAAAAATCATTACACAGCACATTTCCGATGCCGTGGACAAGCAGTTGAGTAAAGAAGAGGTTGGGTTCTGCAAGGCAAAGGATGTGTTGATGAGCCTTACTCGATGCAACATCATAGAGCAGGGCATTGAGTGGCAGAGACAACTATACATTAACTTCATAGATTTTGAGAAAGCCTTTGACCGTATCCCCTGTGACAGCCTCTGGCATGTACTGAGAGCCTACGGCATACTACAGCTGAGAGTTCTCCTCATCAAAAGCTTCTATGATAATTTTACCTGCAGGTGGGATAGAGTGAGTATAGCTCCAAAGTCAAGGCTGGTGTGAGACAGGGATGTGTGATGTCAGGGTTGCTCTTCAACCTAGTCATCGACTGGGTGATGCAGCACAATGAAGCCAGAGGAATCAGATGGACATTATTCTTCACAGCGAAGGATCTTGACTATGCAGATGACCTAGCCTTGCTCTCTCACACAACCCAGCGGTGGTTCCTCCTCGAGGCCAGAGAAGCATCGCCCCACCTGCTGGGAGCGTAGCAGCTGCAGCAAACATAATTGAATGAAATGGTCAATGCACATGACCATTTTACTGAAGTGCTCACGGCGTCTCGGCTGGTGGCAGGGTCATTCCTGCTGCTGATTGGCAGCAGGGATGACTTGCCTAGAGCCTCTGGCATTGTTTGGTGAGAGGGCGTAGTGTCACAGAAATAAAACAAGACACTAAATCCAGAGCAAATTTGCAGCCCCACCGGTAAATACTCAATGATCCCACCTGGTAACTGAATGAACAGCTGGCGCTAACTTTTAATTCACCTGCGCTTGTAATTGACAGCCTGTCAGCATCTGGTAATCAGAAAGCTCTCGAGCAACTATTCATTTGAGCCTAGTAAATTATTGTTTTAACAATATCAGTGCTGCCTTTTGTAGAGCCTGGTTACCTACCTACCTTGTATCCATCTAGAACATTCCACATGGTACATATGTGTGTGTGTTTGTGTGTGTGTGTGTGTGTATGTTTGGCTCCTTTATGCTCTGGAAGAGAGATTATTCGCTCGAGTGACCTCTGTAAGTGTCCTAAACACACCTTTCCCTCTGTCTGAGATTTCCTCCTGATCGGGTGAGGGGTGTTTTCCCAGGGTCCACTATGGTGTGCTTGTTTTACTGTCAGGGTCTCCTGGCTGTCGAGTGACACCTGAAACGTGGGATTGAATTAGAGAAACACCAGGCATTAGCACATGGTGGGGCCTGCATTCATAGACGTTAGACGAACCTCAATGACAGACAAGCCATGCTCTTGCACAAACAGTTAACAAGTTGTATACAGGCAGACTTGGCCTTCCCCCTTCTGCTGGCGATAAAACGAGCACGTTTAGTAACAATGAAGATGTGATATAGGGTGGTACGAAACCCCTCTGAATGAATGTGCGCCTTGCAAAAGACCCATCTTTTATGTTAAATGAGCCCCCATACTTATCCTATGTGCAGTCATGTCTGCACAATGGAGACAATGGGGGTCATTACGACCCCAGCGGTCGGCGTTAATGTGGCGGCAAGTAGCGCCAACAGACTGGCGGTACTTACCGCCTATTATGACATTGGCGGGTTGGCTTCAGCCAACCCACCAATGTACCACTCCGACGGCCTGTTATCGCCGGGCTGGAGATATCCATCTCCAAACCGGCGGCCGCCATTGTTCCACCTGTGGGATTTTGACCCCGCCTACCGCCATGGTTTTCGTGGCGTTCGTAATGCCATGAAAAACATGGCGGTAGGCCATATCAGTGACAGGGAACTCCTTCCCTGTCACTGATAGAGATCTCCCCCCCTTCCCCTTCAGTTACACCCACTACCTCTCCAAACTCCCCCCACCCCCCTACATTCACGCCCCCCTTCACACACGTATACACACACCCACTCCCACATGCTTACACGCATGCATACATCCATTCACATACACATCCGCACACACTTGCAAACATTCACGCAGGCACACATTCACATAACACAACATACACGCACTCACACATCCATACATGCACACGCATTCAACACGCATCACACACCTGCATCCACAAACATTCACACCCCACCTACACACACACCCAACACCTCCCTCCCCTGTTGGGAGACCAACGTGCCTGGATCCAGTGGGTCCTCCGGCAGGAGACGGGACGGGATGCTGCTACCGCCAGCAGCGCCCACCAGCAGAACACCACCAGGTCGTATTATTGGTCATATTACAGCTGGTGGCGGTCTACTGGTGTGGCCCTGCTGGTGGCAGCAGCGCCACCTTACTGCCATCCGCCGGCATGGCCACAGCCGGATTTCCGCCAATCTTGTGGTGGAAATCCGGCTGTGGTCATAATATGGCAGATAGCTAGTAGCCACGGCGACGGACTTTTGGCAGTCGTCACCGCGGCGGTAGGCGGGTTTTACCACCAATGTTAAAATGAGGGCCAGACTGCCTTAAGTACAGCAACAAAGGGATGAGTGGCGCTGACGGGTGTGACTGTGTGAGGCTGTGTGTGAGTGAAAGAGTGGGCATCTGGCTACATCTTTGCAAGTGTAGGAGTGCTGTTTTTATGCCAGGAAAGTGCCTACGACAAAAAGAATCTGAAAGCATATTTCCAAAATAACAGTAGAAACAGTACACCAGCCCACTGCACGGTCGCAGGCATTTTCTTCCCCTACTTTGTCAGTGTACACAAACTCGTTTTCTCCTTTCTAGAATTCCTTTTTTACCTTTAGTATCTTTTCCATACATTCTTTATTGAATGTTCAGTAAATTGCACTTCTTTGCCTCCATTTTCTATTTTCTTTGGGGAGTGAGAAAGCTGAATACCCTGGCCCTGTAAGGGATGCTTACTTATGTCACTCGCATCATTAAATTACTTTTCTGCCCTACCATTTCTAAAAGTCACCAGCTTCTGCAGCAAAGGACATCTCGCCCCAACATCTGTGCACAGCCAGGCGGCCTGAAGATCTACACAAAGAAATCAGAAGTCACGACACTCGACATCCCAAATCCCTCACCAATCAAGGTGGATGGAGGCCACTGAGCTGTGACTGAAGAGTGCACCTACCTAGGGAGTACTATCAGACATGATGGAGGGGCAGGCAGTGGCAGCCGGAGCAGACTGAACATGGCCAGGAATCCCTTCAGGATGCTGACCAATGTGTGGAGGTCAGCTCAGTACAGCATCAACATCAAGGGGATGTTTCACCAGAGCTGCGTTCTGTCCAAACTCTTGTATGGTTCAGAATGCCGGCAGATACTGAAAATAATATCACCAAATATCAGCCTTCCACACCGGTAATCTGAGAAGAATTGTGTGCCTTTTTTGGCTGCGAACTATGTCCAACTAGGAACTGCTCATCAATTGCAAGCATGAGAGCGTGAACACCATCATTATGAGGAAAAGATGAAGATAGATAGGACACACCATCAGAAGAAAACAAGACTCCATCACAAGAACAGCTCTCCACTGGACCCTGAAAGGCAAACAAGAGAGGACAAAGAACACCTGGAGGTGAACTGTGGAAACAGAAGGGAAGAGCCTGAACCACAGCTCAGGTAACGTACAGAAACTTGCCCAAGACAGACTGAGGTGGATGTCTTTCATTGCTGGCCTACGTGACAATCAGCACAACAGGAAGTAAGTAAGGCTGGGGTCCCTCACACATAACATGCCACTCGTCCACCAATGCATGCCCTTGCACAAGAGTACACTTTCCACACACCAGAACATGTCCCTCACACATAACATGCCACTCGTCCACCAATGCATGCCCTTGCACAAGAGTACACTTTCCACACACCAGAACATGTCCCTCACACATAACATGCCACTCGTACACCAATGCATGCCCTTGCACAAGAGTACTCCTTTCACACACCAGAACATGTCCCTCACACATAACATGCCACTCGTACACCAATGCATGCCCTTACACAAGAGTACTCCTTTCACACACCAGAACATGTCTCTCACACATAACATGCCACTCGTACGCAAATGCATGCCCTTGCACAAGAGTACTCCTTTCACACACCAGAACATGTCCCTCACACATAACATGCCACTCGTACACCAATGCATGCCCTTACACAAGAGTACTCCTTTCACACACCAGAACATGTCCCTCACACATAACATGCCACTCGTACACCAATGCATGCCCTTACACAAGAGTACTCCTTTCACACACCAGAACATGTCCCTCACACATAACATGCCACTCGTACACCAATGCATGCCCTTACACAAGAGTACTCCTTTCACACACCAGAACATGTCCCTCACACATAACATGCCACTCGTACACCAATGCATGCCCTTACACAAGAGTACACTTTTCACTCACCAGAACATGCCCCTCACACATAACATGCCACTCGTACACCAATGAATGTTCTTAAACAAGAGTACACCTTTCACACACCAGAACATGTCCCTCACACATAACATGGCACTTGCACACCAAGGCACGCTTTTCAAGTATACCCTATTTACACATCAGAACATGTCCCTCACACACCACAATATGTACGTCACACACCAGTGCATGCTGCTCACACACAAGTAATATTCATTCCACAGATCTGCATACGTCCCTCACTCACAATAGCGTGTCCCTCACTCATTTTGCATGCCCCTCTCAGGCTACAGCATGCCCCTCACAAACCCGCACATGATCTTCAAGCCTCTCACACACCAACGCATGCCCTCCGTGCTCCAGAGACCCCCCTCCTCTTCCCGAAGCCTGGGGTCTCTTCTCTGACTGCTGAGGGCGTCACACACCAAGGACAGGTCAAACAGTGGTAGATGAGAAGATGACGTGTACTTATCTCACCGAACACGATGCAACGTGTAACTTAAAGTGAAATATCTAAACAGCCAGGGAGTGGAAGGCATAAAAACAACATAATCTAAAACACATTGTATAATAAAACATACAACATAAAACATTTAACATAACATAGGATGACGTGTAACATAAAAAGCATGATAACATGTAACATAACATGTAGTACATAATAACATTGGGTGATTAAAAAAACATCATCTAAAATACACTGCATAGTAAATCATGCAACATAAAACATTTAACATAACGAAGAATGACGTGTAACAAAAAAATTATGCAACATGTAACATAATTAATATGTAGTACATAATAACAGGGAGATTAAAAAAAACATCATCTAAAATACACTGCATAGTAAATCATATGACAAAACATGGCATAACATTTAACATATTACAATGTGTAACATAAAATAACATGATGTAACGTGTAACATGATATGTAAAACCTAGAAACATAGGCAGAAGAAAGCATAAAATCAATATAAACTAAAACGCACTGCATAATGAAACATACAACATAAAACATTTAACATAACATAGAACAACGTGTAACATAAAAAACATGATGCAACGTGTAAGATAATATGTAGTACATAATAACAAATGGAGATTAAAAAAGCAACATCATCTAAAACACACTGTATAATAAAACATACAACATAAAACATGGCATAACATTTAACGTATTACAACATGTAACATAAACTAGCGGGTTGCAACGTGAAGAGAATTTGAGATACCTCATAACAGAGGGTGCATAAAAAAACAGATAATCTCAAATACACTGCAAAATAAAACATGCAACATAAAACATGGCATAACATTTGACATAACATATTACAATGTGTAACTTATAATAACATGATGTAACGTGTTACATGATATGTAAAACCTAGAAACATAGGCAGAAGAAACCATAAAATCAATATCAACTAAAACACACTGCATAGTAAAACATACAACATATAACAAGACATAACATTTAACATAGCGTATTACAATGTGTAATATGAAATACCATGATGCAACATGTAACACAATGTGTAATAAATAAAAACCTAGGGAGCGGAAAGCATAAAAATAACAGAAATTAAATTACACAGCGCAATAAAAAATCCACAGAACATGACATACCACAGACGAACCTGTAACATAGAATAGCAAAACGTCATACGAAAACTTACACCACAACACGTAACTTTCTAAATTAGACTCAATGACGCCTGTAAAATATAATATCACAGGTCACATCACAAGGCAAAAAGACGTAGAACAAATAACATTCTGGAACATATAACATGCCTAATATAGCTTAACAGGGTAGATATAGCAACACGTATGTAACATATCATCTGCCACAGACGCAGAATAAAAAATAAGACAAAAATACTACAAGATAACATGTCTAAGTACATGACATAAACAGCACTGTGACGGATAATAATATACAGCATAAGCTATATGTTATACGTGTGATGATGTTATAGTAGATTACATGACTTATGACATAAGAAACCATATTGCATAAAATATAATCAAACCGTAATAGAACAAATAACAATGATATATCATAAAACATGCCATATAACAAAACAGAAAAAATGAACCATTAACAAATCAAAATATAGTATTACATGTGACATATGCCTTATTATGACACAAAACAACGTCACATAAAACATATGATAAAACATGCGATCTCACATGATAATGTTTGGAAACAAAGGACATACCACAGCCTACCTTACATTACAAAGATCATAACATATAGCACAGCCTCTTTCCCAATATATAAAATTATGTATGTTATTCCCACGCCTCTCCACACGTGTATAAGTTTCCGAGGTGGAGAAAGGCAGCGCTGCGAAGCTGAGGACCAGCGGTTAAGGCAGTGCGACCAGTTTATGTGATGGCTGACATATGTGATGAGACGGCGCGCCCTCTTGACACCCGGATCCTGGGCAGATTTCAACCCCCCGCCCCACCCCCGTACCCCCACCCCACGGCCGTCATTTGAGCTACTTCCATGTAGCGCACTGAGGCTGCCCGCGAGGCGCTGCCGCCCCAGCCTCTCCCGCTTCGCCGCGCCTGCGTTTTTTTCCCTGCCTGTATTACTCTGTTTTGTTTTGGTTTTTTTCTTGTGTCTAAGAGTTTGCGTGCCGTCTTTCCAATGTTTTCATTGATGTCGAGACCTTGGAACAAAAACAGGAGCAGCGCTGTCCATCCCCTCCCCCGGCCCCCGGGGTCCCTGGCTGGCCCCGCGCGCCACCGCCGCCTGGCATGGCTGCGGGACTGTTTACTCCACGCCTTATTTCCCCTTTATCTTTCATGTCCCTGGATGTCAAAGGCTGTGAATTTAATATTGATTTTATAAAGTAGTTTTACTGTAACATGTCGGCTCGCGTTAGCCGGCAGCGCCCAGACGCGCGGGCACTCAGGCGCACTGGCACGCAATGTGCGCCGCCGCCCGGGCTCCCTCCCCTCATCCATGGCTTATTCATGAGCGAGTCTGGCTGTGAATGGCGAGCCGGGCAGGGGTCGGGTGAGCTCTGCGCGCCCACCTTCTTGGAGGGGCTACAAAACCCCGATATATATATATGTATTTATACCAGTCAACTGGTCCATGAGGAGGGGTCCGGCACGTCCTGCGCGCCCAACTTCTTGGAGGGGCTACAAAACCCCCATATATATATGTATTTATACCAGTCAACTGGTCCATGAGGAGGGGTCCGGCACGTCCTGCGCGCCCACCTTCTTGGAGGGGCTACAAAACCCCCATATATATATGTATTTATACCAGTCAACTGGTCCATGAGGAGGGGTCCGGCACGTCCTGCGCGCCCAGCTTCTTGGAGGGGCTACAAAACCCCCATATGTATGTATTTATACCAGTCAACTGGTCCATGAGGAGGGGTCCGGCACGTCCTGCGCGCCCAGCTTCTTGGAGGGGCTACAAAACCCCCATATATATATGTATTTATACCAGTCAACTGGTCCATGAGGAGGGGTCCGGCACGTCCTGCGCGCCCAGCTTCTTGGAGGGGCTACAAAACCCCCATATATACGTGTGTTTATACTACTGACTGGTCCATGAGGAGGGGTCCTGCGCGTCCTGCTTCTTGGAGGGGTTACAAACCCCTATATATAGATATGTATTTATACCAGCCAACTGCTCCGTGAGGAGGGGTCTGGTGCGCCCTGCGCGCCCAGCTTCTTGGAGGGGCTACAAAACCTATATATATGTCTTTATCCTAGCCAACAGGTCCATGAGGAGGGGTCCGGTGAGCTTTGCATGCCCAGATTCTTGGAGGGGCTACAAAACTTATGTATATATATATCAGGCAACTGGTCCGTGAGGAGGGGTCCTGCGAGCCCTGCGTGCCCAGCTTCCTGGAGGGGCTACTAAACCCCGATATATATATGTATTTATACCAGTCAACTGGTCCATGAGGAGGGGTCCGGCACGCCCTGCGCGCCCAGCTTCTTGGAGGGGCTACTACACCCATATATATATATATATGTGTTTATACTACTGACTGGTCCATGAGGAGGGGTCCGGCACGTCCTGCGCGCCCTGCTTCTTAGAGGGGCTACAAACCCCTATATATATATGTATTTATACCAGCCAACTGGTCCGTGAGGAGGGGTCCGGCGCGCCCTGCGCACCCAGCTTCTTGGAGGGGCTATAAAACCTATATATATGTATTTATACTACTGACTGGTCCATGAGGAGGGGTCCGGCGCGTCCTGCACGCCCTGCTTCTTAGAGGGGCTACAAACCCCTATATATAGATATGTATTTATACCAGCCAACTGGTCCGTGAGGAGGGGTCCGGCGAGCTGTGCGTGCCCAGCTTCTTAGAGGGGCTACAAAACCTATATATATGTCTTTATCCTAGCCAACAGGTCCATGAGGAGGGGTCCGGTGAGCTTTGCATGCCCAGATTCTTGGAGGGGCTACAAAACTTATATATATATATATCAGGCAACTGGTCCGTGAGGAGGGGTCCTGCGAGCCCTGCGTGCCCAGCTTCCTGGAGGGGCTACTAAACCCCGATATATATATGTATTTATACCAGTCAACTGGTCCATGAGGAGGGGTCCGGCACGCCCTGCGCGCCCAGCTTCTTGGAGGGGCTACTAAACCCCTATATATATATATATATGTGTTTATACTACTGACTGGTCCATGAGGAGGGGTCCGGCACGTCCTGCGCGCCCTGCTTCTTGGAGGGGCTACAAAACCTTGACATCCACAGCTATGTGGTCAGATGTATTAAAATGTTAAAAACAGATAAAGCTATATACCCGTGAGGCCTACTGGCCTGTCTAAATGTCTGATGGGCTCCAGGCACATTGGGCAAAGTCACATCCCCCAACTTGACTCCTCACTGCAAATTGGCCGTCACTTGGCAAGGGCATCAATGTGGCAAGCAGGCACCTCAGGGGGGAGGGGTTGGGGGGCGGTGGTGGGGGCTTGTAAGGGGGGTCCTTGGGTTTAGGTCTGGGAGGGTGGATTTAGGTTTCGATTTTGATTGTGGGGGAGGGGGTACACGGCACACAGGGGCGGTCAGGGGTAAAAGGTTTAGGAATGGAGGTAGAGGGAGTGGTTGTAGGAGGTGTAGGTGTGCTGGACGTGGATGCAGGTGTGTGCAATGTGTGCTTGTGTGTGGTGGGTGCATGTTGGGTGGGAGATAGAGGGCGTTTACTTTTTGGGAGGAGGTGGGGAAAAAATGCAGGGAAAAGTAATGCAAGATGTGTGAGTGTATCTTGGAGTGGTGGCTGCAAGTAAGGTGGATGGGCTGCATGTGGTTGTGATGGTTGTCGTAGTGAGTGCGGATGTGGTTTGTGGGGTGGATGTCTGCTCTTGTGGTGTCTGTGGGTATGACAGGACTGGTGGCAGGATCAGGGAGTGTTGGTGTGGTGATGGCAGGTGTGAGTGGTGATGTGACTGTGAAGGAGGAGGTGGAGACAGTGCAGGGTGTGTGTGAATGCTTGTGGTGTGTCCTGTGGAGCCTGTGTTTGTCTTTGCGCACCTTGTTTGTTGTAGTGGGTGAATGCTGGCCTGTATGTGTGCTCTGGATAGGTGGGGGGTGGTGGATTGGGCACAGGTAGGTGGAGGGTGGAAGAGGAGACAATAGCTTGAAATGATCTTTGCAGGCCAGCCAAGGCACCGTGAATGCCTTCCAGGTAGGCATTACTTTGTTGCATCTGGGATGCCAGTCCCTGGATGGCATTCACAATGGTTGACTGCCCCACAGAGATGGACCTCAGGAGGTCACTAGCCTCCTCATTGGGTGAAACAGGTATGGCAGGGGCAGAGGTGCTTGGGGCGAAAGAGATGCCCACCCTCCTCGGTGAGCGGGTCCGGGCATCTGGGTGGGGAGCTACAGGGAGGACTGTGCTGGTAAGGGCGGACAAGGATGTTGCTGGGATGGTCCCAGATGGGTCCGCCACCACCAGCTTTCATCAGAGGAGGAATCCGAAGATGGTGTTGCTGTGCTGGTCTCCGCCATGGTGCTGCCCTCGCCCTCCATTCCACTGGTCTCTTTGGCGTTGGTGGACTCTGCCTCCTGGGTCCCGTGGGCTGCAGCTTCCCCACTCACCGGTGCCCCTTCTCCTTCACCTGATGATGCTGATTCACACAAGGATAGAAGAGACAGGGAGAGAGGGTGGGAGAGAAAGAAAGGCAGGAAGTGGTTAATACCTACCCATCTAGTACACATACCAACAAGTAATCTACTCCTTCTGTACATGATTCTTACATCTTGAGGAACAGCAGAGACCCACAAATGATGTCACAACTACAGAGGTAGAAGGCCTGGCTCATTGGTAGGTGTACCACTGTCTATGTCTAACATCTATACTACTTCACAGTCAGCTCTGTGCCTTTCATGGTTCCCTAATGATTCGTACCTTTGTGCACACAGGTGACTCTGGCTACCCCAAACTGCCCTGGCTCTGACACCAGTGAGGCAGCCTACAACTGATGGGGAGGACAGTTACAATGAGGCTCCCAGCCGAACGAGGTGAGTAATCGAGAGGACATTTGGGCTACTGAAAGCAAGATTTAGATGCCTACATGTGTTTGGCGGTGCCCTACAGTACAGACCACAGAAAGTCTACCAAATCACGCAAGCTACACAATCTTGCCCTGAGAAGACACATTCCACTGTTGGATTAGGACGAGGTGGCAGCTGGACCAGTGGCTCAGCTGATGGCTCTGGAAGTGATGAGGAGACAGATGAGGAGGATGCAGCTGACTCTAGGACTGAGTTGATTCAGCAATTCTTCCAATGAATACCATGTATGTGTGGTCTAAAGTTCATGGGACCTCTAACCCTGTCTGCCTGGTGACATTGTCCTTCCTTGTGTTTTGCATCAGGGGATGTGAGTGTACTACATCCACCCGTCTGTGTTATGCCTTTTGATGGGATGCTGACTTACCATCAGGGAGGTGTAACTGCTAAACTGCCAAAGGCATGTGGTACTTGTTGTTGGCATGGCATGACTTCAGCATAGGGTTCCCAACGTTGCATGGTTTCAATACTGCAGCTAGGATGTGTATGGTCTGCCCCAACCCTATCACAGGACAGTCCAGCTACCCATCCACATCCACACTGTTCCCAAACCTGATGTCAGGTAACTACCTGTTTTCGACATTGCAAGATAGATTTTCTGTTGGTGATGTAAGCCATGAGAAATGGTTCTTTTACTCTGCATGTGTGTGACATACAGTCCTACCTTGCTGATATGTGGTGACTGCATCATGATTCCTGAGGACTGCATTGTGTCCTGTATGTGTATTGGATGGGCAACCTGGGAGACATCATTGAATCTTTACCCTGTCTTGTTCTATCTTCAGGTCAGATGCATGTTTACACTCTGCTTACTGACACGACTGTTGCCACCTGTGGCATAGGATTACAGTATATGAAGGGTGTCATGACACACCTGTTGGACATTCCTGCCACATCTGCCCATTGGTCAGACTTATTCACACCTATATGTGCATTTCAATTTATCTCTTTCACATCAAATGGTGCTGGTGACAATGATGACATATAAGCCATTACTGTGCAGAAATCTGTTTATTGTGATTGTGATGCATTTGCTGAGGAGTGGTGTCATGGGGTTTGAAAGCATCACAGTAGGTTGCCCAGCTGTTGGTTTCACAGGTCCCGTCTCCAAGGGGCAAGGGGTAATGGAGTTTTGGCAGTGGGCAGTCAAATGGGTGTCTCAGTGGCACACAAGGGAGAATGTTCAGGAGAGAGATCACTTCCTGGCGGTGTTTTTGGTCTTGGCCTCAGGTCCTGCAGGATGCCTGGATGGATGACCTCGTCTGCACGGGGGTTCCTCAGCTGCAGGGGTGCTCATAGCCTGTGGGTCCTCTGTCTGTTCCTCCATTGCAGTAGCTGTGGCAGATGTAGATGGCACATGAGTTGCTTGGCTACTGGTTGGGGCCTGCTGGTGGGTGGAGGACGCACGCAGGATGCTGGTGTGTTCAGTGAGCACCCCACAAATGGAGGCCATGGTGGCATTGTGTGTCTGTAACTTCTGCCTGGCCTCCTGGTGGTATTCCCCCTGCAACCTCTGGTTCTCCTGCAAGGTTGTCAATATTTGACCCATCCTGTCCTGGGATTGCTGGTATGCTTCCAGGACTCTGCAGATGGCCTCCAGGCCAGTCGTGTCCTGTTGGTACCTCATCCCTTGACCCACAGTTGCCCTCTCACTGCCCCTTGTCCCCTGTGCCTGTGACCCTGGCAAAGTGTTCTGACTCCCACTGACCTATGACCTTTATCGTCTTGGATGTTAGGGGTCAACTCAGGTCCCTGTACTGTGGGGCACACTATAGATTGATCTGTCCTTGGGGCACAGGTTTGGGGAGGGGGGTTTCCTGTGCTGTGGTAGCCACAGAGGTGGGGGGAACTCAGATGTAGGCAGGGTGTGGCTTGCGGTGGTGGACTGACCAGTCATCTCATATGGGCCAGGTGAGGTGACTCCTTCCAGACATCCAGAGTTGTAGTCCTCAATTGGGCATACTTCTAGAGGCTGACTGTCTGTCTCTGGTATCCTTACATGGGGGGCAGTATTAGGGATACCTGTGGATAGAGAGCAGGTGTGTTACATTGTTGATATGTACTTGTTGTTCACATGGCTGTTTGCAACCATAGCCTTGACTTGCATTCCAGTGATGGCAATGACAGCTGCTTGACCACTGGCAATGTTTAGGGGTAGATGGATTGTGCTGTTGTGTGCTTATAGTATAGAAGGTTGTGGCTATCAATGCTGTCATTGCCATGTACTAGGGAGCAGTCCAAGTATCCTGTAGGTGAAGGGGTTGGTGACATGGTTATACATGAAGGTGTCCTAATGTTGAATGGAATTAGCAGTTATGCAAGGGTGGGGAGAGTTGCCTTTTGGTAGTTGTAGTACTTGCTACCGTCGGACATATCCCTGCACTTGGTGGGCCTGTGTGGGATTAGTGGTAGTGGGGAGGTGTGGCATACAAGGGAGGGTATTGGGTTCAGGGTGGATTGGTTCAGGTAAGGGTGCTGTGAGGGGGTGTAAAGGTGGTGGGGGGACATGCTGTGCAGGGGTACATGGTGCCCGGGGAGTGATGTTGACTTACCAGAGTCCAGTCCTCCTGGTATTCCAGTCAGGCCCTCTGAGTGCAGGATGGCCAAGACCTTCTCCAACTCTGGGGGAGGAGGTGAGGGTCCACCACCAGTCTTGTTGATGGCTATATGGTGTCTTGCTGCCATGGACCGGACCTTCTCCCATAGGTCTTTCAACCTCTTGCTGAGGTCCTCCCTTGTGCGTGGAGGGTTTCCCACTGAGTTCACCCTGATGACGATCCTCTGCCATAACTCAGTTTTCCTGGCTATGGATCTATGCTGGACCTGTGCTCCAAACACTTGTGGCTCCACTCTGACGATTTCGTCTACCATGACCCTCAACTCCTTGTCTGTGAATAGTGGATGTTTCTGTCATGACATGGTGGATATGTTGTGGGTGTTGGGGTGTGCTGTTTGGTGCAGTGGGGTTGTGTGGTTTGGTGTGCTTGTGGTATGTGGTGGTTGTGTGCAGTGGCGACGTGTTTGTTGTGTACAGAGGTGCTGTTGTGTAGTGTGTGCTGCATGTTAGGTGTGGTGGTGCCTATGGTACCAGGGGCAGAGTATTCTATTTGTGTGTTCTTCCTTTTCTCTGTAAAAAATTCAGGATGGAAGGAGTTGTGGGCATGTGTGGGGGGGGGGTGTTGAACAGGTGTCGGTGGTGTGTGTATGTGTGTCAGGTGTGAGGTATTCGTACAGACCAATGTGGTGTTGTGTTCTGGTGGAGTTGATTTTTTGACAGCGGCGGTTCAGACCGCCAAGGGATTACCGCCGTGCAAAGACCGATTTGCTGATTTGTGGATCGTAATTTGGAAGGCAGGATGTTGTCGGATTTTTGGCTACTTTTGGCCAGTCTTCAGTTTGTGACTCGTAATACGACCGCCGACACTGGCGATCTTTTGGCCCACACACAGACTGTGGTCTTTTGGTTAGTCCGCCAAAGTCATAATGAGCAACCTAGTTTCTATAGAAAAAGCTGTTTTTTGTTTTCCTATATCTTTTGAGCCACTTTACAAATCTTCACAAGATTTCCCCAAAAAAAGATTTGACAGTCACGTGAGCTGCTGTCTGGAAAGTTTCGGGGTGATCTGTCAAGTAAGGGCTGAGATAAAGGGAGGGTGAAATTTAGAGCGTTTTCAATGTTGATTCTCTTAGGCAAAATTGAACATCAATCGAGCAAGAGCCACTGGATGGAATTACACCAAATTTGGCAGAAAGGTAGCTCTTGGGCCAGAAAGAGCCCTTTTTGTTATTTGCTAAATCCGTTCAGTAGTTTTTGAGAAATTTAAGTAAATCCAAATTTGTATTTCTAGGTACACAAAGAATTTGCAACCCCTCCCGATCTTGTGCTGAGATCTGATTGGGTCCCAACACTTCAACAAGGAACTGTTGGCAGCCATCTTGGGATTCTCAGTCCCAGAAAAAAAGAATAAAAACTACAAAAGGGGTCGGGGTAAGAACATCCTTAGCTCTGGTGATGGGGTCCCAAAAGGAGTCCCAGAATTGCGATGATGTAGCAAATCCTGGGTAAACAATTTTAAAAAATCCTGTGCTTGTTTTTAAATAAGCCTCCAGGTGGGCCTGGTCATAGGGGCACTCTTTTCTTTTTAATAGGGGGCCTCCTGCCCCCCCCCAGGCCCCTCACCACACAGCCCCGGGGACCTCCTCCTCTCCAGGGCGCATAATGTAATATGAGTGGGAGCTGCATGAAACCATAACGCTCCAGGGACCACCACCCCCCGGGGCAAAAATGCTTTTGTAATGTGGGGAGGCCCGATGGCCTCCCCTGCAGCCCCAGGGACCACCACCTCTCCAGAGCTATATAGGAAATAATGATAGGGGGTCCGTTTCAGAACCCCTTAGCCCCGGAGACCACCAACTCCCTGGGCCATTCCTGGTTGGAAGGGAGCCACACAGTCCCCTCGAGGAGCCACTGATAGCCCTGGGGACTGCCACGCCCCAGGGCCGGCTCCTGCTGTGTCCCTATGTGTCCACCCCCAGGACATAGCTGTTTGCTGTGGCTTGGCTGCAGCGTTGAAGCTGCAGCTAAGTCACAGCAAACACTCCACTTTTTGACAGTGGGATCTGTAAAGCAGGTCCCACTGTCAAAAAGCAGAGTTTTCATCTCTGTTCCCTGCACGCAGATATGCATGCAGGGAGCAGAGATGAAAGGCTTGCTTCAGCAACCACGGAGCTGTTACTTAAAGCAGCTCCTTGGTTGCTGAAGCAATGGGACAGCTGGGGAGACCTTGAGCCCCCCGCGGTCCCAGATAGCCCGTAAAGGACTTGTTATAAAATATAAAAAAATAAAGATTTAAAAAAACATGTAGTGACCACTGTGGAGACCTTGAGAGCTTGCCCGCAGTCCCAGATAGTCCATAAAGGGCTAGAAAAACAAGTTTTAAAAAATGGAATAGCTCAGCGTGAAGGTAACAGACCTTCACATTGAGGGTTCGAGTCCAGCCTGACTCGTTTCCTTCCTTTTATTTTTTAACTACAAACGTTAAAGCCTCATACTGAAAGGTGATCTTACTCTTTATAAATAACAAATTCATTTTTGATTTTCAATTTGTTGAGAAATATCTCATTCTATGAATATCATATTTCAAAGCCTAAAAAACCCTATATCTCTCTCCCTCTAATTCTCTTTCTCTCTCTCTATCACTTTCAATCTTTCTCCCGCTCACACACCCAATCAGGCGCTTAAGGCACCCACTCACAGACCCACTCAGACACTCATGCACCCACTCACAGACAAACTCAGACCATCGTGCACCCACTCACAGTCCAAGTCAGACCCTTATGCAACCGCACACCCTCTCAGACTCTCACAAAACTCCCACTCACAGACCTACTGGCACCGTCATGCACCCACTCACAAACCTGTGCACACACTAATGCACACACTAAAACACTGATGTACCCACTCTCACACCCAGATACACCCTTTCACACCTATTCTCACACCCATAGATGCACCCGCCGTGCACAGCATAGGGATGGGTGGTTAATGGGGTTGGCCACAGGGTCTTGCTGCGGGCCAGGTCTTGCGGGCAATCTCCGCTGTGTATGGGTGAAGGCCGTGCATGGTGCAAGGTTGGGTGCTTATAGGGGTGGCTTCACCCTGTGGCCAACCTCCGCCATGCAAGGCCGAAGGCTGTGCACTGCAGTGGTTGGATTAATATACAGTAATGAAAATTAATTTATGCTAACAAAGACATAGAAGTTCACTGAAAAAAACAAAGGTTAAAGGGACGTTATAGTTAGGAAACAGAATAGAATATAAAAAAATATAGAAATTCAGTTAAAAAAAACAAAGGTTACATCAATGTTATAAGTAGGCTCACAATTTAAACGTAGAAAACCATCGAAATTCACCAGTTAAGAGTTACCACAAGTACCTATAACTTGTGCCCTAAGGTAAGTATAATTTGTGGCCTCGTCATGCACTGCTAATTACCCCATAAATTACAGCACTAATGACATCTTTGATAACATCACTGATAGTATCAATGTAATATTTGCAGTAAGAGTTTTGACGAGAAAACTGTGCATGGCGGGGGCGTGAGTTATAGTTACCTTAGGGCACGAGTTCTGCTTACTTGAGGTAACTCTAACTATGACTGGTGAATTTCTATGGTTTTGTACATTAAAAATGTGAGCCTAACTATAACATCCCTGTAACCTTTTGTTTTTAAGTGAATTTCATTTGTTTTAAATTCTATTTCCTAACTATAACGTCTCTGTTACCTTTGTTTCTTTCAGTGAATATAAATATATATATATATAAAGGGGTCCTGGCACTCTCTGCATGTCAAGCTTCTCTCAGAGGGGTTACCAAAGCTATATATATATATATAGCTTTGGTAACCCCTCTGATATATATTTATTTATTTATACCAGCCAACTGGTCCAGGCGAGCTCTGCCGCATCAAGCTTGCTAGAAGGGCTAGAATTTTTTTTTTTTTTTTTTAAATATATATATATATATATATATATATATATATATATATATATATATATATTATCCAGTCAAGGTAGCCCCACTGGCTACTTATAATTAGGACCAGTTTCCACAGGAAATTGATTTGCTAAGAACTTTAGCACAGTTTGACGAATCTTCGCAACACTGCTTTGCAGTCAGTGCGCATTCCGAGGGTGCTGGACAGTCCCCTCTGTGCTATGAGATAGCACTCGGCTCCTTTAAGGGAGCTGAGTGCTATCTCGTAGCACTGTTCACTCCGGTCAGACTGGGGGAATGCTCTATTTCAAGGTTTCCATTGGTCAGGCAGGTCAGGCCAGCGGAAACCTCGTAGTAGGTCGGGGGATGGCATGGCAGTGGCGTCCTCCCCGCGAGTTTGGCGGTCCTGCGTTGGGACCGCCAAACTCGTGATGAGCCGCTAAGATTCTCACAGAGTTCCGCCCTACCCAGATTTTGCACGGAATCACATCTGCAACTGCTAACCGTGACCATTGTTCTGTGAGCTTTCAGAGAGGCCAATGGTGGAATGGTCACATATTCTGAACACCTGTTTGCCCCTGATGGGCACAGAGAGAAACCCACTGCTTTCAGAGAGAACTCAATCGTGCCCCGTTATAAACACCCGGATGCGATTCAATTCAAGTTATGCATTAGACAAAAAAACTTGTAACACAACGTCTTGGAAAAAACACTCACTCATAGGGAATGCAAGATTAAGCAGTGAAACAAAAGCAGGGATGACAAGTATTGCCTTAACCTTTTTTACACTCATTTTTCTGAAATTGATCAGTGTTTTTGTATGAAATGTTGAGATACGAATACGGGGCCCGAAAGGCACCCGTTTTATCTATTTTAAATTACTACGGGGTCTGAGATCCGGAAGGACCCGGCCCACTTAAAGCCCTGGTTTGCGCCCTACACGGAATGCTGAGACTGGCCCAGCCAATCAGATGCTTAGAATGTGGGCATTGGCCAGCGCTCCTTGCCTGCATTCGAAGCTCCGCGGGGGTGTCAGGCTGGGACAGGGGCAGACGGGGGCAGAGAGCTGGTCCTGCTGCCTCTCTGGGGTGGGAGTAGGGGGTGCTAATCGCATTACTGCCTTCCTTTGGTAGCCGCTGAAACGTGTGGGCCCCAGCAGGACCCCCAACCGCAGAAGGCGACCATGTGATGTCAATTATATTTTCTCTCTCTCTTCCAGTCCCGAGGTCCCCTTCTCAGACCTGCAAAATACGACTTTTCATCCATATAATGAAGGCTCTGTTCTGCTTGGAATAGTGACTGAACGTTTTGCAAGTCCTTAGTATGATTAGGGCTCCTGGTTTCTATGGTATTTTTTTATTTTATACATTTCCGTCCGTACTTATCCACATTTATTTTTTTGTCCATTTTATCTGTATTTATCCAGATGTATTTTTAGCTTTTGTGAACTATGAAGCTGAAATTAGTATATTTCCACATTTATTAACCAATAAAAGCACACTCCTACTTCAGTGCTTGGCAGGTTTCAATGATATGAACACCCATAGATAATAAATCAATACTCTTGTACAAATATATAAACATTTTGGTGTGCACAGCTGCAGCTCTTCAAGCCTCATCCCTAAAATACCCCTGTTTTTTAGATCCTTTACCCATCAATCCAGACAGCTGTTGGCATGGTGGTCATAACTAACAACATTAATAATCCCTCAAACAATGACATAGTTTCCATTTGTATTCACATTTTAAAATTAATACAGGAAAATACATTGTTTTTTTGTCTGTATTTATCTGTAAAAATCAGTAAAAACAGAAAACAGAGAGCCTTAATAATTCTTCGCTCAAAGTTTCAAAGTGGCTAAACAGTTATTTCTGCTGCAAGTTCACCACCGGCTGGTGTCCTGAAGGAGTTTATGTCACTTCCACTCCTGGCTTGCCTCAATAAAACCCCTGCCCCTGGCACTGAGTGTGCCCCCTTCACTGTGACATGAAGGGGCTCATTCACTAAGGTGCTTTCGGCTATAAACGTAAGTTCTGTAAAAAATACCTTTATTTACACTGCTATTAATTCACAGATTCCTGGTGGGTGTAAAATGATATACACCTGCAGATTTCTACGCCAGGAGTGCAAAGAAATCCACACTCATAAATCTCACTTAAGGAGTGGCAAGTGGGTGTTCCAAGGTGTGGTTTGCTGTGGAAGTTTAGGAAAGCCCATGCACTGAGTGTTGTGGGTACTACCTACCCCCCTGGTCTTCCTAGTCCCAGTCCTCATATAATGAGCACCATGCCTCTCCTGCACAGTATTCACCCATGCAAGATAAATTATAAACTTGTGCCCAACTCAATATGGCCGCCACAGGAAGCTCCTACCCAGTGACCCATGTTTTAGGGCAGCTGAGCTGGATATACTTTCTGTTTTATTTTTCTGTTTCCCAGAGAGCATTCACCCATGAAACAAGATGTGTGTTGTCTTCTTCAGATGCATTGGCCTGCTCTCGCGGCTTACATTGTTAGGGTCTTCTCAAAACAAGAAATAATGGTGCATATGTCGTACCTATGAACAAGTCAGTTTGCAAAATGGCGCACTAACGAATACAGACACAACTGTTGCATTGAATATTTTTATTTCTTATTCATTCATTTCTAAATCAAAGTCCAGCGTGAATGTGGAGTGGGAAGTTGTTTTTCCCTTTGTCTTGAAACAATCAAACATTCAATACAGCTGGTCCAGTAATGACAAATTAAAGATGATTCAGCCGACACGTGTTTCATCCAACCTTGGACTTTTTCAAGGCTATATCAAGATAAAGTGTTTGTCGGAAGTTTGATGTTAGGTCATGATGAGCAAATCATTCCAAAGAATGAGCCAAGCATAGTTGAGAAAGATCGACCTGTTGTCAGTGTGGTTTCCCAAAATTATCGAACAATTCATTGACAACAGACTGTACTTTATACATGCTCCAACACAGTGGTTCGTAAATGTAGGAAGGGGCCTCTTTTTGTATGGTGACCACCCATATTTTTGAACTGAAGATTCTGGGTTTTCAGCTCTGAAGTGCACTGGGCCCTGCCGACAAGGCCCCAGTGCATGGGCTCTGACCCTTCAAAGCGTAGGTGCATTTGGCTAATCCCCTATTGGCATACTCAACTTACCAACACGTCCTTAGTATATGGTACATGGTACAAAGTGTACCCAGGGCTGGTAAGTTAAACGTCACCAGTGGACTCCAGCAACTATTGTGCCAGCTCTACTGTGGTGATGTGGAAACACGGCTCTCATCTGAAATTTTAGCTTAGTCGGGCAGCTTTTAAACTGCCAGCCCAACTTGTCAAAATAACTGTTTTTGCCAAGCCCAACCCTTCCCTTTTATTATCTGTAAGCCACCCTTAAGGCAGGCCTTAGTAGCACACAAGACGTAGCAGCTTGTGGGCCGCGTAAGGGGGCGGGCGGGGAGGAGGTGCGGGGGCCGCTAAAATGTAATTTAATTAAATTTTATAAAATTAAAAAACACACTTACCTGTTCCACGTGGTCCAGCGCCGCCCTCCTCTTTCTTGCTGGCCCCCACCCTGCCCTGCGGCCAATCCTGACGCTGCCCAAAGCAGCGTCAGGACTGGGTGGGAGCGCCCAGCGAGTGCGCTCCCAGGGAGACTTGGAGCCTGTGCAGGCTCTCTGAAGCCCTGCAGCACAGTTGCAGGCCTGGAAACAGCCTACAGCGCATGTGTGTTTGGCCGGCCCGAGACGGCCAGCTAGACACACATGCGCTCTGAGGGGGAGTGCTGAGCACTTCCCCCAATACACGTCACCCTGTGGCCCCACCCCCTTTTAAACAAAACAATAACAAACATAGTTTAATATCGTTTTGTTTAAAAGCTTTTGCAGGTGCCATAACTAGCGGGGGCAACGCTCCTCCGCCCATACGGAGGAGCTGCCACTGCACATAAGGCAGGGTGCCAGATAATAAAAGGAAGGACATGTTGAATTGAAAGTTTACATGTCCTGACAGCGAAAACTCGAACTTGTCGTTTTCACTGTAGCAAGGCTGATAGTCGCATTGGCTTACCTGGGGTTCCACTAGGCCACGCACTGATTGCTAACTTCCTTTTGAGATCACTAAATATAGTACTTCAAGGTATAAAATGAATTGTTATATTTAATTTGACTTATTGCTGAAGTTGGACGCCGGGAACCCCGGCCTAAGCAATTTCGAAGATCTGTATCTCAAAACAATACACAACAATACAAAAACAAGATTGCACTAAAGAAATGCTCAAATATTTAAATATTTTGTTCAATTCACATTCAAATAAAGTTTTCACATTTACTATTTTACTTATTTTTTGCATATATATTATTAATATTCGTGTGTTCAAGTTAATATTATTTAATTGAGTAAGCTTTGTGGACCCCGAGGGGACCTTGCACCACAAGTTAAGAACCACCGTTCTTAGGGGCTTTGGATCTGCCACCTCGTGCCACTTGCTGTTTTGGCTCAAGATCCTTTAGCCATTGGCTTGAGATATTGCCAATCACACCTTGGCTCAGCCCACAGGATCCTTTTACTCTCACCTTACTTCACTTTTGGAAGGCATGAGGGACTATTTCACATCAGAAATATACACTCTGTCAGCAGGCTTTTTATTTCTTTATTGCATCCACACACAAAGCAATCCTTTCTCAATTTCGTTGCGCTCCAGCAGACATTTTTAATTGCTTTTGTCAGTAACCAGGTGCCTGCATCAAACCTGTTGGTTTTGCCTGTGCTTGTTGAATTTACGGATTGCCATTGAGAGAAGAAACTGAGGCCAAAGACAACCAGAGGGGAGGGAGAGTCTGTGATTTTGCATCAAAACGACGGGTCTCTTTAAAGAAAAACTCCACAGAGCAACGCAAAAGCATGTGTTACCAAGCTGGTACCTGGTATGTGGAAGGCACAACGTAAACGCAGTTCAATTGCTGGATTATTTTTCTTTATGGAGGGGGTTGGTCAGTGTTCGATTTCCGGCGCATCTTCCTTGCCAGAGGCCGTGGCACATCCTTCATGTCTGATGGAGCTCCAGCCAACTCAGTATAGCGCCAAGAGCCTCTCCTGAGCGGCCACTCTCAGGTCGAGAGATGCGCTACAGTATTTATAGAGCGCCTAGAGGATGCTGCGTCTGGAGGGCACATACGATACAGTGCGCTTGGCCTGGAGGTTAGGAGACCGCAACCTCCACCCCGCGCTCGCCGATTCCAAGGTTCAAGTAGCTCCTTTCGAATAGGAGTGTGATCTTCGCAGCGCTTTAACAAGCAGCCGCTGAACTTCAGCTGCAGGTTCACCATCCTTGAAACTAAAAGGCAGCCTTAACTATGAAAAACATGTTTTATTTCACATATGGAAGATTTGACATTAATAGGGCACATTATAGGACTACACAGAGAAGTACTTATTAACAGTGATAGTTTTACACAACTGGAATTCTGTACTCACATATCTGAAAGTGCTTTCGCGATCATGAAGGGAAACAAGTTTTTGTCCAAGATCACCGAATTTATGCGGGGTAGCCGTGATATATCCAGATTTCCTGGTTCACTCCCTACAACTCATCCAGTAAACGGGTATCTCTTTGTTTTTTCTCATGTTAAGGCTTTGTTTTTACCTCAGTACAGTGGTTCCCAACCTTTTGACTTCTGCGGACCCCCACTTTATCATTACTGGAACCCAGGGACCCCAACATCCCCCTCACCCACATCATTATTGGAATCCGAGGATCCCCCACTGAGTCACTGCTGGAAGCGGGGGACCCCGGCCAAAACATTGTCCATGATTTGAAGTGCAAAACAATACACCACAAATACAGAAACAAGCATTCATCAAACAAACAAATAATACCACATTTTATTTAATTTGCAAACAAATATTAATATAAAAATAAAAAAATAATTTTAACGGGAAGTTTGGAGCTTTTCTAAATTCTTATGAAGACACGCATCGTCCATACTATATTCTGTTTGATGTACCTGCACTGTTCCCAAGTAACAATTTAATTTAAGGACACTTATTTAATTTGTAAGCCTCCGATTTCAAATTCCTTCACATTTCTAGTACGTTTTCTAATGCTTAGCCACTTTATTTATATACACTTAATTAATCTGTCAATGTTAGTTCATTTTCCTAGCAGTCACAGACCACCTGACGAGGCTTCGTGGACCCCTGGGATCTCACCACAGGTTGGGAACTATGGTGTTAGTGCATTCTTGTGCACTTCCTAAGTTGCCCGTGAACTCAACCCGAAGGTATTGGAGAGCTTTACAAACGAGCACCAGCTGCATTGCACAAGGTCACACGCATGGTTTGTGGGCACAGGGAGATTAAGGGATTTGCCCAGAGTCACAGGATGTTGATCCGAAACTGGAACCTGAATCTTGAGTTCCACTGGCAGCACCTCAGGCTCCCGCGCCACATGCCGGGTAGAGGGAGGCAGAAGCCACATGAAAGCTCGGCTCGTTATGGGCTCGAGGTTCCAGCAGGACTTCGAGCGGAGCCAGAGCCGGGCTTCAGGTCCGCGCGTGGCTCAAGGATTCAGTGGCTCGCCACAGGTGGCCTGTCCCAGAATACCCTGCAAAGGTCCAGAGGCAAACGAAGGCCTTTTCATGCCATGGTCTCCAGCTTTACTACCCGCCATCTGTCTTGTGAAGGAGGAGTTAGGGCACTCCAGGTCCAGCCCCTGAGAGTTTCTTCCTGTGAAAGGAGGTTGCCTGGAGCCTGGGCCCAAGATGGCGCTCTTTAATATTTCAGCGCAGCTTGCACTGGGAATACCAATCAGGCTTCCGGCCAGGCTGCAGCACTAAAACTGCCACTCTCCAGGCAGTGGGTACAGACCAAACAACTCACATGGTCCCACTGTGTGACATATTTTATTGGCTTTTATCACACGGTCGCCCAGTGAGGAGCCAATATCACAAGGTGGCAGAGACAATACGTTGTAAACAGTGATTTTCAGCTTGTTTTCAGAGGCTTTTAACTGTTGGTGTCCATTAACAGGTGCGCAACAGCCTCAGCAAGCTTTTTTTGTTGTTGTTTTTTTAGAGGAGGATGTTTGTGTGCGGGCTGAGGCCAGAAGTACCTCTTAGGTGCTCCTCGGCATGAGGCCATGTCCCCTCCAAGGCCCAACCCCCTCCTCACACCGTGAGATTTTTCTTGAAGTTGACAGGTCTGTGGGTAATGCACCTCACATCCTTGACAATGTCAGCTCTTCCTCGTGAGATCCTCTGCGGTGGTGTTTGATGCACGGGGTCACCAGACACTGGTACCCATCACACAATCACACATTGCTACTCATGGAACTGTACTTAGATGCTTCACCCCGTTCTTCCAGGACTGGGCACCACTGGTGAAGATTGAACGCTACAGGGCCCTTCCAGTTCTTACATCTTGAAGAGGTTCTCTAAAGGGCCCATGTAGAAATGTTTATATCGCATGTGACTGCAGAAGAACGAGCACCAATTTCTAAAGATATTTTAAAATCATTTCCACGCAAGACCCATGGATTTTGAGGCCGCCCCAGATGTGCTTATTGACGGAAACCTGGGGCAGCGCCAAGACGTTCCCCTTCCCCAGAGCAGTGTGTCTTCCTCTGTGTGTGCTGTATCTTGCAGCCGCATAGAAAGAATAAACGCCTCTTGGGCTTGTCTTCCTGCACAAAAACAATCCTGCATGCAACAGAGAAACTCTTGCACCGTGCGGCGAGGGTGCCTGTGTTGGCGCTAGGCAGCAAACTGTGCCCTGGCACGGGGGAAAGGACAGGAATGCACCCTATTTCATAAATGCGATGCATTCCTGCCCTTTCACTTTGGCGTAGGGCAGTGCAGGAGACGTGCGGTGCTGCCCTGCGCCGGTTGCACATAAATATGGGCCCATGTGCGGAGTAAATGGTGTGTTTTTGAGGACATGTGGCTTCCAGTTCCAAGCTGTGGCTCCCTCGCCAGGCCGTTGGCCGTTCCCTCTTCTCTTTACTCAGATCCCCCCTTGGGGTGGCTTCTCGGAGAGGCCTTGGTGGGCTGACCCTCGTCTGCTTCCGGTCTGAGCCACTTCCAGGAAAGAGCTTCGCACAAAAGACCAGCATGAACCATTAGGTGGACTAAGTTTACATTACTGAGAGCACCCACACAATGCAACCTTGCAGCATCCAGGCAGAAAGGCAGCAGAACAGGACTTACAACAAACACTGAGCAGCAGCAACTAAAGGGACCCATTGAAATGCAGGAGCATTGGAGATACCACGTTCTGTAAAGAAATACCTACCTGTATTACATGGAAAGGGCACTCCGCACTGGCTCCCTGGGAAGACCTGCTTCCAGATCTGCCTGGGGACAGCTAACCTCCACTCTGGCTGCCTGGGAAGACCTGCTTCCAGATCTGCCTGGGGACACCTAACCTCCACTCTGGCTGCCTGGGAAGACCTGCTTCCAGATGTGCCTGGAGACAGCTAACCTCCACTCTGGCTGCCTGGGAAGACCTGCTTCCAGATCTGCCTGGGAACACCTAACCACCACTCTGGCTGCCTGGGAAGACCTGCTTCCAGATGTGCCTGGAGACAGCTAACCTCCACTCTGGCTGCCTGGGAAGACCTGCTTCCAGATCTGCCTGGGGACACCTAACCTCCACTCTGGCTGCCTGGGAAGACCTGCTTCCAGATCTGCCTGGAGACAGGTAACCTCCACTCTTGGTGCCTAGGAAGACCTGCTTCCAGATCTGCCTGGAGACAGCTAACCTCCACTCTTGGTGCCTGGGAAGACCTGCTTCCAGATCTGCCTGGAGACAGCGAACCTCCACTCTTGGTGCCTGTGATATTGGGGTCCAGTCCCCACAGTATAGGCCACTTGTATTCGTCCAATTTGTGCAGAGCCAAGACCTGTCTGGAAGCAGGCCAATCTGCTGGTGCAGGCGCTCTCTTTCAGTATAAATCTATTTTTTGTCTATTTGGTGCCCGGCCCCCACTTCTACGTAGAATACAGATGCAGACATGCCCCGTACTGAGTCTGCAGGAGTTCTGAATTTTGAAGGTGACACACCTTTTTATTGGCCCTGGCTGCCTGCCAATGTCACTCAGAACTGGACAAGAACTGCCCTCCAGAACCAGTTCCATGGCCTGGTAAGGACCATCTAGGGGCTATTTATTTATTTATTTCATAAAGCGCTCTGCTACTATCCTGGCGCTAGCCACTGAATGGAGAAACAAGAGAACTGAAAACGAATGAAGCCACTAAGCATGGAATTAAAAAATAATATGCCAAACAGACAGTACCAAGAACAAACTCAGATTACTTAGGAAAAAGCCAGGTCTTAAGGGCCTTCCTAACAATTAATTTATGCAGTGCTCGCTACGCAAGACAACAAATAACACATAGAATAAAGGAGCTTAGCTCAGAGAAGGCTTCAGATCAGAACAGCCATGTTACTGTCTCACTCAGGGCTGAGATCAGGCCATGGTGACTGCAGCAACCTTGTTGATGTTCCCAGCCTTGGAAGATGCTCTGCTAGGATGCCAGGTGAGGATAAAAACAACTCCAGAGGATAAAGAGCAAGGCCCAGTTGACCGTAGACCTACATGGAGCCATGAGGAACACAAAGCCAAGCTGAGGACCTGATCCATTCAGGACTCATGAGCAACACACAGTTGAGCTGAGGATGCTATCCACCCAGAGGCCATGAGGAGTCTGCGGCTGAACCGAGGACGTGATCCATCCAGGACCACGAGGAATACACGACCAAGACAAGGACATGATCTTTTAAGGAGCAAAAAAGAATGTGTGGCTGAGCCGAGGGCGTGAGGATGCGACCCAGAAGCCATAAGGAACATGTGGGAGAGCCAAGGACATGATTCACCCAGCAGCCAGGAGGAATGGGCAGATAAGCCAAGCCAAGGACATGATCCATTCAGGAGCCATGAGGAAGGTGCAGCTGAGTTGAGGGTGTGATACCTTCAGGAGCCACAAGGAATGTGCAGCTAAGCCAAGGACATGATCCATCCAGGAGCTGTGAAGAACATGCAGCTGAGCCAAGGACGTGATACGTTCAGGACTCACAAAGAATGCACGGCAATGCAGAAGACATGATCCACCCAGGATCCATTATGAATATGCAGTCAGAATATCCCTGGCAGACTGAAGTTCTGAACATTCAGAGTCCCGAAGAGCTGCAGAGCGCATTGAAGGGCTGAGCTCGCAGTGAGCCTTAGTGGGCATGGCCTTGTAGGAGACTGTCATACTCAATTTCCTGCCCAAGATAAATCACAAGGGTTTTAGTCTCTCACCCTAGATCTTGAGTGGCAATTGGTTGGCTAAAGCCGGTCATCTGTATAAAGGAATCATTTACACCTTCTCAGCACATCATAGTTCCAGAGATCCAAAAAACATGAGATTCTAGTTACTGAGATCCAGGGAAGCAGAGGACATGTGGGTGGTTCTCATCTGCGTCCTCCCAAACCACGATCTAGGACAACAAAAACGGCAGACGGGACTAGTGCATTAAGACAACCAATGGTATCAACCAAAGAAAGCCATATCCAGATTTGGGGAACCCAATGTCTTGTGTGTCTCCCTATATGTAGGGACCAATAGGGTTTACAGAAATGTAAGGTTGGCCACACATACCACCCTGGGTGTCATGCTTCATCACTGGCTCACCACGGTCATCACAGAAGCATCTAGAGGTGAGTGAGATCCCTGTGGTGGCAAGGAGGACTTATAGGTGGTGGATTTTGGGATCCTATTAAAGAGTTAAAAACCTCTGACCCTTCTAAAGATATCCCCTTTATTGTTGGGCGGGTCTAGGAGATGCTTCAAACCAGATAAATTGTAATGGCTAATGGTGTCATTACCTCTGCATCCACTTGGTCGACACGTTTCAGTCTTGCATAGTTTCCTAACTGGGTCCCTGGCATTCTTCAGGACGAGATCCCCAGTATTCCACCTCACTGTGTAATCGCATTCACTCAGGGTCAGCATGCATCCATACAATACCCAATGTGGGAGGTCAGATGGAAATAGTTTGCCTGCTCTGGGGATTTTTTGAATGTCCTGTAGTATACAGACAGATGTTCTTCAAAACAAAAGTACATATAGCAGGCGCGACCTGACACATAAGTCACAGGAGGGGAGTTCCTCTTGTTACATGGATCTTTTTGTGGATGTACCACCGCACCCTTCACACATGAAGGAAAAAACAATGCATACCACTGCAAACAAGTGTGGATGCTGTTCAAAAACATGTTGAATATATGCTGCGTTCATTCACACCTTCATAAATTAAAGTGATTTATGTTTTCATATGTTGTAGAAAAGTGTTTACACTGAATTATTCAGAAATTGTTAGGAAACATTTTTTTATACATTTTTTTGTTATATATGATTGGGCTCAACAAAATATGATGTTGGCCATTTTTTGAGCAGCTATACCAAACTTAATTAGTTGAGTTGGCAGGGTTGTGGACTTCTGCAGCCATTCACGCCATCTCACCCGCTCAGGGGTTCAGTGGGTCCCAAGGATGAGCTCATGGAGGGGAGCCTTATTGTCACACTTTGATAGATAAAAGAGTAAGTTTATAATGGCGACTCATATACCCGTGTTACCTTAAATCCCCATGTACCCTTCTTAGTTACTTCGTCAAAGGTTCTCGCCCTGCCGCTGTACCTATACTCAGGTACCTATCCTCATACTCTGGAGAGGAGGCTTGTGTTTATGAAGTTGCTCATCTATGTGGCACGCGTCCTCAGATGCGTGTCATTAGCTTCATACGGGCCCCATTCCATGCCGGGAAAATGTAGTTCTCGGTCCTGGCGTATTAACAGTAAACTATTTTTAACCGTTGCATTCCCCTGTACGGGTCAAATATTTCTATCTAGTGCATGTGTTTTTATTTTTAAAACTCAGACTGTACATATAAGTAGTTCCATGAGCCCCTTTGCTCTCTGGGGGGTATTTTTATGGGTGGTTGCATTTGAGCGCTATATGGTGTATGTTTTGCTGATTACAGGATCCCAATTATGAACCTACAAGACGTAATCAAAGGGTATGGTGTGAAAGGGTCAATTCTCAGGGTATTGATCAAACACCAGGCAGGAAATGCTCTTTTGAAAAACCTTGCGTGGGGGGGATGAACAGTGATATTTGATGTTCTTATCGGGGTAGCCAGAGAACCCAACACAATGTATGAATGTATGTGTGTACTAGTAGTCTCAGTCTGTCACAGAGTGTACATTTGCATCATAACTGGTTTACCTGTAATCGAGGAGGATCATCATTTAGGCCCATTGAATGGGTTCTTAGTCGATATATCCACCTCTGTTCATTATTAAAGAGTCATTGTAATATATTTGTGTGTGTGTTAGAACATGATTTCTCAAGTACCGCCCACTTAAGACTGTTCTCTGAGTGGTTCATCTCTAGTAATGGGGGTAGGTATTGTGGTCAAACTCTTCTTGCATTGTATTGTGCTCCGGTGCTCATTGATTCCTAAGCGCACCTTTCTAGAGTCTTCCCTATGTAGCTCAGCCTACATGGACAGGTAACCATGTAAATCACGTTTTCACTATTACAGTTCGTGTGACTTGTTATCACCCGTGGGTGCCATGCTCCCTATTTCATTGGTAGCTGTTGTAAATTAGCACACAGAGCATCTGCCACATGGCTAATGCCCTATAAAGGACTAGAGGTAGCTGGTGTAGATAGACTGATTTTCTATGCACCAATCAATTTCTAATACTCCTACCTCATAGAGAAGAGAAGGGGGCACAGCCAAGTAATTGCCTGTTTAGCAGAAAAAGCCAGTCTTGATATGGTTCTTAAGCAGATTTGTGGAGTGCACTATCACCCAAGATGGTATACTGGCACCGAGCAGGTGAGAGTATACCCACTCCTAGGGCCTAGTGGGACTATTCGAAAAGCCAGGTCTTCAGCTTCTTAAGGAATTCAAAAAGTAAGGAGGAGGCACTTATGTGGGGGGGGGGGCAGGTAGTTCCATGCTTTAGGAGAAAGATCTGTATTTCCTTATGTGTGCGATGTGTGCAAATAGAAGTCGAACGAGCGGAGGTGTCTCAAAAGTTTGTGAAAATGGATGCGATTGTTGAAGTATGCTGGGCCATTGCTATGTAGTGCCTTGAAAGTGTGGGTGAGGAGTTTGAATTGTGCTTGTCTGTGTATGGGGAGTCAGTGGTGCTCCTTAAGGTGTGGTGTGATGTGAGTGCTGCTTGGGAGGTTGCGAATGGTCCTGGCTGCAGAATTCTGAAGGTCTGCAGCCTTCCTGTAAGTTTTTTGTTGATCCCGGCATAGAGGGTGTTCAGTAGTCCAGTTTGCTTGTGACCAGGGCGCGTGTAACGATTTTCCAGGTGCTGATTCGGAAACTTTTGAACATCTTCCTTAGCGTCTTCATGGTATAGAAGCATGAAGCGAGGATGGAGTTGACTTGGGCAGTCATACGAGTTTGCTGTTGATAAAGATCCTGAGGTTCTCGCCGTGGATGGTGGGGGTGGGTGTCGCCTCTAGTTCTGTTGCCCACCAGGTGGAGTCCCACAGTGAAGTGCTCTTCCCAAAAATGATTATGTCAATCTTGTCAGTGTTCAGCCTCAGGCAGTTAGTCTTCATGCAGCGGATGACATCAGTCTTGCAGATACTGAACTTGATCCGAGTACTAGGTGTCTTAGGATATAATGAGTTGCATGTTGCGGGCTTAGGAGAGGATACAGTGATGAAACAATAGCCCCCGCAGACCTCTGGTGCAGGGGGAGGCTGAACTCCAAGGCCCCCCCCAGACACTGTGCACAGGCAGGGCCAGCTTTAGGGCAGTGCCACGAGATGCACTGACTTTGGTGCGGGCGCTGTGTCTAAAAATAACTCATGGGTTAAGATGCATGTAAACTTGCTTGTGCATTCAGCAGTTTTCAGGCAACAATAAAAATGTCAATATAACTGGTGATTGACGTTACTGCTGGTGAGAGATCTGAATTTTGTCTAGTGGCAATTTTTACTCATCATAAAGTAGCGCGGAGGGATAATGTGCCTGCTGCAAAGAACGTGTACCATGCAGATCACAAAACTGTGAGTGAACAATGAGTAGTGCTTCAAAAAAGAAAAAAGAAAGGCGCTATGGAGAGGTCAGGGGCACTTTTTGAGAGTGGTAGGGAGGGAATTCATGGAGAAGGAGGGCCGGTCGTGGGGCACCAAAAAGGACTGCTGCACAAGGCACCTCCAGCACTAAAGCTGGCCCTGTGTGGGGGCCCCCTCACGTTTTGTTACGCCACTGCGAGGATGTTGATGTTGTAAGAGTGGATGATGCTGGCTAGAGGGATCATGTATGCGTTGAAGAGGGTCAGGAATAGGGAGTAACCTTGAGGAGCTACGTGATGAGGTCATGGCGTCCAAGGTGTGTGGTGCCAGGCTCACTGGCTGGGTCCTTCTTGTCAGGGAGGAGCCGATCCATCAGAGTGATGGGTAAGCGTTGGATGAGGATAAGGTGAGATACCATGTTGAAGGCCACGGAGAGGTTCAGGAAGGTGAGGGCCGCCATGTCTCCTTTGTCCCGAGTCATGCAGATGTCAACCGTGGCGATGATGAGGGTAGTTTCCATGCTGAGGTTGGGTCTAAAAACAGACTGAGTGGTGTTGAGAAGTTGGTGGTAGTTCAGGTATTCGGTGAGACGTCTTTTGATGATTTTTCTCTAAGATCTTGGCCTGGAATGGTAGCAAGGAGATCGGCCTGTACTTGGTGAACAGTGAAAGGTCCACAGAGGGTTTCTTCAGCAATGGCAGGACAGTTGTGTGTTGCCAAGCATCTGAGAAGGCCGCAGAAGATGTGGAGGCATTCAGAATGGGCGTGAACGTGCACTGAAAGCTCAAGGCAGGCTTGAGCCTGAGGCCTGGCTCTAGCTCAGCTCAAGGTCCGTTTGCAACGCAGAGCTAATAGTAAGCCACACTTTCATGTGGATTCTGCCTGCCGCCCTTTCTCTGCCCAGAATGTGGCATTATGTCCAAAGCTGCTGAATGTGGAACTTGTAAACCAGGTTTTAGTCTCAGCATTGGCTCAACATCCTGTGATTCTAGGCAAAATACTTAATGTGACCTTGCAACCTTGTGTACTGCAACTGGTGTTTATGTCAAATGCTGCAATAGATTCAGGTTGAGTTTGTCCTATATAAAAACTACATAAAAGTACACAAAGGGGTTAAAGCAGAGCATGAACATAACATAAATAGGAGAGACAAATAGATACCCATTTAGTGTCTGAATTGTACAAAGTGAAAACAGAAAACCTTGATAAATCATGGCTTCCTCACATAAATTATGTGATCTCGGTCAAATATTTTATTTTATCACAACTAATAATTCTTCATATTTTGTATGAAAACACTTTCAAATGAGTGACTTCAGAATATCAGCTGTACAACAACCTCTTGTGTTATTAGACTATGATGCTTTGTAATAACCTGGGCCACATACAGGGTTCACATGGAAACTGTCATCCTCTAAGTTTACTAATGGCACTGTCGCCAGTGTGCGCGTGGGGGCAAGAATGGTTCTAAGTTCATGTACTTCTCAGTGCTGTGCTATAATGTCACGTATCAACGTCAAAGCTTCCCCGTGTTAAAAAAATACACTTTAAGTTTTGAAGAGAGTTTATCATATTTTATGTGTTGTTTGTTGCATGGTTTTCCTAGCAAACATTTTCAAGCCTTGGCTCGTGCACAAGCTATACGAGCCAAACCCGACCCTTGGTTCGGCACTGGCTCAGCTCTCCCTCTTAATCTGTTGACTCACCCACCTCTACTGATGGGTTGCAGTCTTCTGAAGTAGGTGTGGTGGGGCTGGGGTCCGATGGGGCCCTTGAAGGATGGTCTTTATGGTGGCAGCGGTTTCTTCTGGGGTGATGACGGGCCACGTACCTAGCACTAGATCTTTGGATAAGTGTTTAGTGAGGTCTGTTGGTTGTTAATTGAAGTTGCTGTAAATGGTGGTGATTTTGTTGCTGAATAATTAAGAGAGATTGTTGCAGAGGTCCTGCGAGGGAGTGAACAAGTTGGAGGCGGCTGTTAGTGATGGGAATTCCTTCTCAATGGCAAAACTTTCTTTGCTTTTATTGGTGCTGGCATCAATGCGGTCTACCAGAGTGGTGCTTTTGATGGTTTGGATAATTTGGTGATTGCCTTTCAGGGTAGATTTGAATATACTCCTGTCTGTATTGTCCTGGCTCATTCTCCATTTACCCTCCAGTTGTTTGCAGTGGTGTTTCATCAGTCTGAGTTCCTCCGTATGCCAACCGGCCTGGGGTCTAGATATTGGTGTATTGGTGTATTTGATGGGGGTGAAAGAGTAGCCACAGCAGGTGATCTAATTGTTGATATTCTAGATGGCTTTAGGGAAGCTGTTGCTCTGTTCATGTTTGTGGGTGTTGAGAGACTTGTTCCAGTCCTTTTCAGTATGCTGTTCCAGTTTCGGCAGGCTGGTCTGGTGGTGGTGCGTGTGCACTGGAATATGACGGACATGTTGAACTTGATGAAGGCTTGGTTTGTCCAGGAGACTGGGGCAGGCTTGTGACTTTGATGTTGTTGAAGGTTGTAAACATGGGGTCTAGGAGGTGTCCACTGACATGGATAGGCCCCTTTACTCGTTGGGTGAGGCCCAGGCTTCTAAGGTCTGCGATGAGTGATTTTGAGTTGGGTTTGGCATATCTTCTAGATGGAGGTTCAAGGCTCTGAGTAGGAAGTAATTGCTAGTGTCAAGGGTGAGTGGTATGACGTAATACATGATGGTATCAGTGGAATTGGTGTGTGAGCCCGGTGGTCTTTAGATGGGAGTGTCGCTTAGGGTAAGGTTGGAGGTGATGTAGAGTTTGAACTACAGGTGTCCAATCTGGAGGATGAGGTGTCCATGGAGGTGGTGCAGGTAATGGTATTCTTGTCGATGATGGTGACTCCGCCTCCAGGCTTGTGACATCTGTCATTCATGGTGATCGTGTAGGCAAGGGGGATGGCTGTGGCGACGTCGATGCAGGGTTTGGCCAGATTACCGTGAGGAAAAGTAGTTCCATGGAGTTGTCATTCAGTAGGTCCTACATCTCTGTGGCATGTTTGGTGAGTGAGTGGGGGTTGAGGAGCATACATGAGAGTGAGGAGTGTTGTGTGGGTGGTTGCAGGACTGTGTGAGTGTTGGGCGCTGTAGGTGCGTGTGCGGTGAGTGTAAGACAGTAGAATAAGTGGTGACAGAGGTTGGCTTGGTTTGTTTGGGTTGGCATTCCTGGAGGGAATCTCTACTGTAATTACGTGCCCACTTCCCAACTTTTCTCATTATTTTTTAGGCATGTAGACGAGATGTATGTTTGTTCATTATCGCACAAGCTTGATCATTAAATGTATGAATGTCTGAGCAGTTTCATGCGTGTCCACAGTCATTGATCGAAAGGGAGGTTTTCCCAAAGTGATCTTGGGTGAAAGCTGTTAAAACAGAGGAGGCTGTTTCTGTTTGTAGGTTTCTAAAATACTTTGATCGTGAAAACCTTGACTGAACTAGACAAACACTCTGTGTGAGGACCGGTGCGTTATGAGAACCCGTCCGCCCCTGTAGTGCGTTTAGGTACTTTCAAGCAAGTGCATCAAAAAACTAAAAGTGCATTTATGTTTGCCTCGGTCTGCTCTATAACCTTCCCTACTATAAAAGCGCACATGGAGTTAAAATAGTAAAGACACACTTCATTATGGTCAATGGCTGGGGTGGTTCGGAGGGGTCTTTTTGTATGTCTGTGTGTGTGAGAGGGAGAGAGAGAAAGAGAGACATTCTAATATCTATATTATTTAATAAACAAGCACTGGACAAGCCAATATGTCTGACTTACATTTCCAGTTATAAACCAGACCTAATGTACTGGCATTGGCATCCTGGCTTCTAAATAATATATGTGTACAGAGGTGGGGAGGGAAAGATGAAGGTGATAGAGCGTTCCCTCCTAATAAATTACCTGTATTTGGACGCTCTTAGGTCGATGAATCTTTTGACCAAGTGGGGCTCTCTTCACCCGAGAGTAATCAATTCAATCAAATCAATAATCAATAACGTACATAGGCAATACCCTGATCAACATAACATTTCACGATTAATCCAGAATACATTTCGGCGAACCATGACCTTTCGGTCATGAATAACCACACCAGTTTATTCAAAGTTAATGAATTTATTTCCCTATATTAACAAAGCTAGCACAATATAAATGTGGCTCAACACCAAATGATATATGTAAATGAACATTAATAGCTGTCCATAACGGCGAAAGAGATGCAATCTATGCAGCATTTGAATAACAATGCATTCGATAATAGCAACGCAAACCACTAAAACTATAATCTGTAATGAGCTAATTGCATACATTGGTCAGCACAACAAGGTCTCAAATTGCATCGTGCAACAAATGAATCCACATCTAACCTCAAATTAGCATCGGCATGTGGGATTTCATGCAAAAACAATTTAGCAACATTAATTTAGAAAACTCCTAACTAGGGCTCTTATAAAAAATCAGCAGTTGGTTACCTAAAAAGAACACAATGCAATTGTACAATTTCCTTTCATATTTACCAAATTCAATCAGCATTCAAGGAAGACTTCGTCTCACAGGTACCGGTTTCGATCAGCATGGGACGGGGCAAAGGGGCAGGGTGGATGGGGCAATTGCCTCTCAGCGGCAAGATAAAGGACAAAACTATTACTTCATGCAAAGGGACGAATCAAAGTTAAAGTCTCTAGGGCGAGAATTTCTTAAAGTCTCTTTCTCTCGATTAGAGAAAGCATCAAAGTCTCTTTCAAAATGGCGTCGCAGCAAGGTGGGCCATAATAGCTGCAATGTCCTGCAAATGGCGGGCAATGGCGGGTAAAGTTCGTAATGGGCTAATAATGGCAGGTAACGGCAATAATGGCTGGTAAAGGCACATGTCCAATAATGGCTGGTAATGGCTGGTAATGGCTGCTTTCTCCTTGTGCACCTGGTTTAAATAGACAACAGTTCAAATCCAGTAGGGTCTTCCATTGGAGGGTTCATAGGTTGGCTTCAAATTGTCCAATCAAAAACTACAGTTCACAAGCTTCTACCTAGGCATACATTATCCTTGGAGTCGGGAACGTAAGTTGCAACATATTTTACCAATTAACTCACTTTCAGAGCGTCCATTGTCTGCACCTGCAGATTGACCTTGGAGCAAAGAAGAAGATGCCAGGCTGGCACGAAACCTTAAAGATAAGCATGTGAACGATCTCACTGGAAAAGTACAGCTTCAAGCAAGAATACACTTTTATTAGCACGTTGGAAAAAAACACGAGCATCTAAATCGTGAGACAGGTAACTAGGCCAAAGCCTCCACTAAAGTTATGCTAATCTAAAACATTTCAAACAAGCAAATCATAGCACACGTTTATGATTATGTCAGATTCGTACAATTCTAATACATCACGTTATATAAAGCACGCTTATAAATGTTGGCAAACTACTCTGAGGGCACATTTGTCCCCGTACAATCTTTATTAGTTCGGTTAAAGTCACACTTGATTATTGCAGTACTACGTTTATGCGCTAATAAATGTAAAACCTTCATTTCTGCGTCATCAAAGGCAAGCAAAGCAAAGGTCTGAGAAGAGAGAGGCGCGGCTAGGAAGAGGTACGGTACATGCTGGCTCCAGAGAGGTACGAGCAAGAAGAGGTGCAGCCCTGGAGAGGTGGGACAGGGAGAGATAGGGGCAGGGAAAAGGGCAGACAGGAAGTGGCCAGTGGAGGAGGAGGAGCACGCAGGGAGAGGTGTGTCCTGGGAGGAGTGCAGGGGGCTGAGGAAGGGGTATGAAAGATGCTGCCTGGGAGAGGGGAGCAGGTACAGATGCAGGCAGTGGTACAGGCAGGAAGTGGCCAGTGGAGGAGGAGGAACATGCAGGGGGAGGTGTGTCCTGGGAGGAGTGCAGGGGGGTGAGGAAGGGGTATGAAAGATGCTGCCTGGGAGAGGGGAGCAGGTACAGATGCAGGCAGTGGTACAGGCAGGAAGTGGCCAGTGGAGGAGGAGGAACATGCAGGGGGAGGTGTGTCCTGGGAGGAGTGCAGGGGGGTGAGGAAGGGGTATGAAAGATGCAGTCTGGGAGGGGGGAGCAGGCACAGATGCAGGCAGTGGGAGCTGCAGCAGGCAGTGGTACAGGCAGGAAGTGGCCAGTGGAGGAGGAGGAGCATGCAGGGGGAGGTGTGACCTGGGAGGAGTGCAGGGGGCTGAGGAATGGGTATGAAAGATGCTGCTGGGCGGGGTGAGCAGGTACAGATGCAGGCAGTGGGAGCTGTAGCAGGCACTGGTACAGGCAGGAAGTGGCCAGTGGAGGAGGAGGAGCATGCAGGGGGAGGTGTGACCTGGGAGGAGTGCAGGGGGCTGAGGAAAGGGTATGAAAGATGCTGCCTGGGAGAGGGGAGCAGGTACAGATGCAGGCAGTGGTACAGGCCAGTGGAGGAGGAGGAACATGCAGGGGGAGGTGTGTCCTGGGAGGAGTGCAGGGGGGTGAGGAAGGGGTATGAAAGATGCAGTCTGGGAGGGGGGAGCAGGCACAGATGCAGGCAGTGGGAGCTGCAGCAGGCAGTGGTACAGGCAGGAAGTGGCCAGTGGAGGAGGAGGAGCATGCAGGGGGAGGTGTGACCTGGGAGGAGTGCAGGGGGCTGAGGAAGGGGTATGAAAGATGCTGTCTGGGAGGGGGGAGCAGGCACAGATGCAGGCAGTGGAAGCTGCAGCAGGCAGTGGGGTGGCTTTGGTGCAGAGTTAGAGGGATGCAGCCCCAAAGGGAGGGGGCAGGAAGAACTAAAGGCCAGGAAAGGAATGAACAAGAAGAGGGGCAGGCTGGGAGAGGTGTGATCAGAGAGAGGTGAAGGCTGAGAGAGGGCCAGGAGGGCTCACAAATAGGGAGAGACTGTCAGGGAAAGATACAGGCAGAGAGAGACAGACAGAGGTGGAAGAGACAGGCAGGGAGAGATACAGGCAGGGAGATATACAGGTGGGAGAGAGACAGGGAGAGAGAGATACAGGCTGGGAGAGACAGGCGGGGAGAGAGACAGGCAGGGAGAGATACAGGCTGGGAGAGACAGGCGGGGAGAGAGACAGGCAGGGAGAGATACAGGCTGGGAGAGACAGGTAGGGAGAGCAAGAGACAGGCTTGGGACAGGGAGAGACAGGGAGGAATAGAGACAGGCAAGGAGAGATACAGGTGGGAGAGATACAGGCAGGGAGAGACAGGCAGGGAGAGTTAGAGACAGGCAGGGGGAGATGCAGGCAGGGAGAGTTGCAGGGAGAGAGACAGGCAGAGAGAGGGACAGGCGGTGAACAAGACTGGCAGGGAGAAACAGGCAGGGAGAGAGATAGGCAGGGGAGTGGCAGGCATGGAGAGATGCAGGCTGGGAGAGATGTAGGGAGAGAGACAGGCAGAGGCAGAGAGAGGGACAGGAAGGGAGAGAGACTGTCACGGAGAGACAGACAGGGAGAGACAGACAGGGAGAGAGACAGAGATGAGAACAAGAAGAGGGGCAGGCTGGGAGAGGTGTGATAAGAGAGAGGTGAGGGCTGAGAGAGGGGCAGGAGAACTTACAAATAGGGAGAGACAGGCATGACAGAGGAACCAAATACAATGAAATCCACCTCCAGTCAGAACTGGTAGTTTTAAAGGAAACCAGGATAACAAAGGACCCCAAAAAGGCATTAATCAGCTTCTGAAGCCGAGATATGTGCCCAGAAAGGTTTCTAGCACTTAGAAGGCCTAACCCTAAGAACTAGAAATTAATCAAAAAAGAATACTACAATGCCCACTGCTTGCTATTAGTTGTGCCACCTGTCATCCAGTATCCTTGGCATTGGGTGACCTAGCTGACTGCACCAGGCGTTTGAGTAAAAACTGTTCATTCAATGAGTTACTCTACTGTGTCTCCTTTCATTTGAAAAAGGAGAATTGTCCAAGATGTTCTGCTATTCTGTGGCAGGTCCGGAGGCGAGGATTATGCTTTCTCCATCTTTACTACACCAAAACAGCAGCCAATTAAAGAACACATAACAGTAAAACACACATAAACAAACCACATTTCCCATGAGGCTTTGAACCACGCCTCCTTCGTAGTCCACCAATAGCATCGAGGCATAGCCTAAAAAACAGTAAAACACCATCTTGACTGCCTCTTTCTTTGCTGCTCCGCAGTTAAGTGCTTCCACGTTTTATACTTTATGCAATACGTTATAATATGATAATTGGTTCCTACATGCCGCCATACTGTTTTTCCTTCCTCTTTTTCACATTTAACCCTTGCTTTCCTCTGAGGACCATAGAATGAGAGTTTTTTTCTCCCTTTTTGTGACCATGTCTGATTACAAGCCCTTTGGCCATGGCCTTGAAGCTTAAGCGCCTAATGAAGATGAAGATTAATATTTTGACGACGGCTTCATAGAAGTCATTCACCAATCAGTCCAACCCTCACAGGACAAAGCCCTTACTTCAGCCCTTCAACCCCTTTTAAAGTGGCTGGATGAACTCTCTGGACGTTCTGCTGTTCCCTTTCCTACCCCTCCTGCAAGCTCCTCCCAAACCCCAGATCTAACCACTGAGTCCCCCTGGCCACATTCAGATGGATTTAACAAGTTACCCCAAGGGGTTTTAAGCAAACACACTTACAGTGCCAAGAAACACTCAAAATCTCCTCTGACATCCCCTGACACCGATACAGATACTGATACCTCTTCTTCCTCTCACCAGTCCAAGACCACTAAACGTTCCAAAAAACGTAAACATACATTCCTGCCCTGTCTCCCTTCCCTCCAACCCCTTCACCTTCGAACCCTCTGACGTTATTTATCCTAGGTCCTCTGAATGGGGCTCAGTCCCAGCAGTTGCGGACTATATGCAACAACACCTCTGCAAACGTTTAGAACAGGAAGTCCGAGCCAGGCTCAGAACAGAGTGCCCCAGATCTGACCTTCCCCATAAGACAGCGCAAACTTCGGACATTGATTCCAACATGCTTACCTTCCTAAAGAAACTCGCCAATGACCCCACAAAGGGGATAGACAGAGCCTCAGCGCTTGTCAGAATAAGGAACTGGACATTTTAGGCCCCTTAGCAAAAATTCTTGAATTGGCCCTCCCTACTCATGATCAATCCTGAAGTAATAGCATGGTGGACCCATTGTGCGATATGTCTGCTGGGCAACACCAATTGTGCCCTAGCTTCTGAAGAGAGAAAATCAGTGCTTCTAAGGATCGACCCCCAACTGGTGGAATTGGCCTGGTCTCTTAGCTGAAGGACAACTTTTTGGAGACCGATTTGTCTCGGCAAATTTGTAAATAACTTCACTTCCCTTGACAAGGCCCAGTCTTCACTGAAGAAGGTATTCAACTCCCTTTTTGGCAGGGCCGTAACAGGGGATCTCCGACCGACCACTTCAACCAACAAGGTCCTCAACGAGGTTTCATTTACAGAAGCATAGGTTACTGGCAAGACCCAGCCCAGGTGGGTTTCTCCTCCAGGTCCAGAGGATTCCGAGGACGACACAACAGAGGTGTCTATGGGGGGTAACCGAGCCTCCAACAATCAATCAACAGGTAATGACTCTTCCTCCCTTGAAACTTCCATTGGAGAGCAGACTACGTCACTTTGCACACAACTGAGCAAACATTTCGACAGGTTGTTGGGTGTTAGACACAGTTCAGGGTTATTGTACAGAATTCTCTCAGGTGTCTGTTCAAATCTCATCTCCCCTCCACTCCTTTTTACACAACTAGACGTGAATTTCAAAGAATCCGAAATTCAAGAACTTTTGAGGAAACAAGCGTCACCTTTGCCAGTGAAGTCCCGGCACTGGGCCACAGACCAGTGAAGTCCTGGCAGTGGATCCAGAGACCACTGACTTCAATAGTCTGAAGGTCCAGTGCCAGGACTTCACTGGTCTGTGGTCCAGTGTCAGGATTTCACTGGTCTGTGGGCACAGTGTTGAATACAGACTGGTCGTGTCGAGTAGTATCCTTTAGACACATAAGCTGCTAAAAACTCTACAGGAGAAATGTGCTCCATTGCAAAAACTTCTTTACATCCTACACTTGACACAATGTGACACCAGCTTCTCGAGAGCTCTGCAATATTCTCCCTGCTTTCTTATTCAACAAAAATCCCAAAAGTTCAAGTACATTTTGAGGATCAATCTTCCATTGAATCCCCTGAAATTTTTGATCTTCAATCTTGGTCAAAATCTGGTTCTTCATTGCCTGGATTGTCCCCATGTCCACTGAAACCACTAGTGCCTCACTGACTTCGTTAAATCAGGTCCACCCCTTGATCTGGGACCACCACATATTCTTGCAGTAGCTTTAGATTCGATTTTCCAGTCATTTTGAAACTTTGCAATCACTTTCTCCTTTTCTGAAGTTCAATCCACCTGGAAACATGCTATGGTGATTCCTCTGTTGAAGACAACAGCGCCCGGCCCAGGCTACTAAGCAGCTATCGGCCAGCCTTGCTCTTCCTTCCCTCCAAAATCTTGGAGAAAGAAATTAATAGTCATCCTTCCCCATCTCTCAAAACCAATAATCTATTGGACATCTTACACTTGGATTCCCTCCTCATTTCAGCAGCAAAACCACTTTGTTCGAATTTCAGAGAATATCAGAATCTTTCCTGACTATGGAGGTTTCATGGCTCTGATCTTTTTGAATCACTCTGTGGCCTTAAATACGGTCTCTCATCCCATTTCTACCAGACGGCTGGTTTCTTTCATCACTGACCTGTATCGATCCATTCTATCGATACCGGTTCTATCCACTGGTCACCATATATATTGCCCGATTAGCAAGTGTAATTTGGACATTAGAGTTCAAAATCGTGTTGTATGCTGATGACACCCAAATTATTATTTCAATTTTGCACAATTTAACAGACACTCAGGAAAGATTCTCAGCTTGTATGGCAGTCATGGCCACCTGCGAGCAAAACAACAAGGGGAGAGGGTGTGGCCTAATGGCAGAGTTCCGACTTTGAAACTGGGGAACTAGGTTTGTGTCTCAACGTTGGCTCAATATCCTGTGATTCTGGGCAAATCACTTAGAATCCCTAAGAAAAAAAAGTAATTTTTTCTTTGTATATCATAACTGGTGTTTATGTAAAGTGCTCCAATACCTTTGGGTCAAGCTCATACTATATAAAACTGCAAAAACATTTTAAGAAACAGCTAAAGTTGAATAGTGATAAAACTGAGGTCTTCCTTTTCGGCTGCCAAGCTTGTGTTTGGTCGTCCTCAAGGTGGCACACTGCCCTGGGCACCTATCTACATCTGCTAATATTGCTAAAAACCTAGGGGCACATTTATGGGGGTTTGGTGAAGGGCAACGCAGCAAGTCACCTTGATGCGCTGCCCTGCGCCAAAGTGAAAGGGCGTCAATGTGCTGTATCTATTGCATACAGTACATTCCTGTCCTCTCCCCTGCTCTGGGGCACAATGGGCTGCCTAGCACCGACGCAGACATCCTTGCACCATGGTGCAAGGGCGTCTGTGTTGCATGCAGGATTGTTTTTGTGCAGGAAGGTGTCCCTTCCCGCACAGACACAATCCTGAGAGGCGTTTTCCTCTTTCTATGAGTGCTGCAGGATGCAGCACACAAAGAAAGAGGAACAAAGAGGAGAAATAAAGAAATTTCTCCTCGTTGTGCCTCCCCTGGGAGGCGTAAGGTTTTGGCACATTCTCAGGTTTACAAGCTCTTGTAAATCTGGGATGCGTCAAAGTCCCTGGGCGTTGTTGGAAACACCCACCGCAACACCCATGGAACGCCTCCCTTGTGCAGAGTAAGGCAACGCAGCAAATTTGCGCTGCTTTGCCTTACTCCATATCTATGAGGCCATTCAAAGCCACACAAAGTACAACTAGAAACCAAAATCACCCCTAGCCAGAGGTGCAGAGCAGCCCCACACTGCAGGAGCAGTGACTAGAACAGGGTCACCAGGGCATGGTTGGGTCATGGCAGCCCACCCTGCTCTGAAAGCAGCACCCTCTCTTGATCCAACCAGCGAATGCCAGAGTTTCAGAATTGTCTGTCCAGCTCTGCTATTGGAATCTGTGGGGTTTGCATTAGCCCCCCGAGCTATCTATTCATGCTTTGCTGTGGACCTTTGACCATCTTTGTTACTGGGAATCACATGCTTATTAACAATACTGGAGCTGGAAATGCAATACAGGGAAACACCATTGCAAAATGCACCGAGTGCCTTAAACCTCACCATCTCGAACAATGTGCACATCGTAGAACTGTCTCTCCCACAGGTATCTATCATCTTCTTCTTGTTACTCAGTGACCATGACTGCGCAAAGGAAATACTTCTGGCCTGGATCAGTCCCCAGGTGTGACTGTGGAGGGGGCTCTGTGCTCCGTTGAGGCTTCCAGAGGTGTCTGCTGTGGGGGACGGAACTTGCCTGAGCCCCTCACACCCCACAAAGGTTTGTGTGAAGGCACTGCTTGGTACAGTAACAGTTACATGGCGCTTCCTACCTATGTGTGGAGTGCTGAAGCACTTGCATACATGGGCAGCAAACTAGGCCATGTAGGGTGTGTGGATGGACTTGTGTTGGCTTTATTTTTTTATTCTAAGTGGGAAGTGTTTCCATGTTGTGCATGATGACCAGTGAAGTACGTTTACCATGTTATGGGACGCAGTGCTTGGCAGAGTGATGGATGAAGACGTGCACGAGACAGGCACGCAGCACATGGCAGCTTTGAGCAGCTCTGCAGTTCCCTTTATGGTATTTATTATGATCAAGGCTCCCAGTTTTCAGTTTTTACTGACTTTTACAGAAAAACACAGACAGAAAACAAAGGGCCTGATTTAGATTTCAGTGTATGGGTTACTGTGAGAAGGTAGCCTCTTTCTAGCCTTGTTACCCCCACTTTTGGCCTGTTTGTGAGTGTATGTCAGGGTGTTTGTCACTGTTTTCACTGTCTCACTGGGATCCTGATAGCCAGGCCTCAGTGCTCATAGTGAAAACACTATGTTTTCAGTATGGTTGTTATGTGTCCCTGGGATCCTGCTGGTCAAGACCCCAGTGCTCATAGGTTTGTGGCCTATATGTATGTGTCACTGGGACCCTGTCACACAGGGCCCCAGTGCTCATAGGTGTGCATGTATATGTTCCCTGTGTGGTGCCTAACTGTCTCACTGAGGCTCTGCTAACCAGAACCTCAGTGGTTATGCTCTCTCATTACTTCCAAATTGTCACTGACAGGCTAGTGACCATTTTTACCAATTTACATTGGCTTACTGGAACACCCTTATAATTCCCTAGTATATGGTACTGAGGTACCCAGGGTATTGGGGTTCCAGGAGATCCCTATGGGCTGCAGCATTTCTTTTGCCACCCATAGGGAGCTCTGACAATTCTTACACAGGCCTGCCACTGCAGCCTGAGTGAAATAACGTCCACGTTATTTCACAGCCATTTTACACTGCACTTAAGTAACTTATAAGTCACCTATATGTCTAACCTTTACCTGGTAAAGGTTAGGTGCAAAGTTACTTAGTGTGAGGGCACCCTGGCACTAGCCAAGGTGCCCCCACATTGTTCAGAGCCAATTCACTGAACTTTGTGAGTGCGGGGACACCATTACACGCGTGCACTACATATAGGTCACTACCTATATGTAGCTTCACCATGGTAACTCCGAATATGGCCATGTAACATGTCTATGATCATGGAATTGCCCCCTCTATGCCATCCTGGCATTGTTGGTACAATTCCATGATCCCAGTGGTCTGTAGCACAGACCCTGGTACTGCCAGACTGCCCTTCCTGGGGTTTCTCTGCAGCTGCTGCTGCTGCCAACCCCTCAGACAGGCAGCTGCCCTCCTGGGGTCCAGCCAGGCCTGGCCCAGGATGGCAGAACAAAGAACTTCCTCTGAGAGAGGGTGTGACACCCTCTCCCTTTGGAAAATGGTGTGAAGGCAGGGGAGGAGTAGCCTCCCCCAGCCTCTGGAAATGCTTTGTTGGGCACAGATGTGCCTAATTCTTCATAAGCCAGTCTACACCGGTTCAGGGACCCCTTAGCCCCTGCTCTGGCGCGAAACTGGACAAAGGAAAGGGGAGTGACCACTCCCCTGACCTGCACCTCCCCTGGGAGGTGTCCAGAGCTCCTCCAGTGTGCTCCAGACCTCTGCCATCTTGGAAACAGAGGTGCTGCTGGCACACTGGACTGCTCTGAGTGGCCAGTGCCACCAGGTGACGTCAGAGACTCCTTGTGATAGGCTCCTTCAGGTGTTAGTAGCCTTTCCTCTCTCCTAGGTAGCCAAACCCTCTTTTCTGGCTATTTAGGGTCTCTGTCTCTGGGGAAACTTTAGATAACGAATGCATGAGCTCAGCCGAGTTCCTCTGCATCTCCCTCTTCACCTTCTGATAAGGAATCGACCGCTGACCGCGCTGGAAGCCTGCAAACCTGCAACATAGTAGCAAAGACGACTACTGCAACTCTGTAACGCTGATCCTGCCGCCTTCTCGACTGTTTTCCTGCTTGTGCATGCTGTGGGGGTAGTCTGCCTCCTCTCTGCACCAGAAGCTCCGAAGAAATCTCCCGTGGGTCGACGGAATCTTCCCCCTGCAACCGCAGGCACCAAAAAGCTGCATTACCGGTCCCTTGGGTCTCCTCTCAGCACGACGAGCGAGGTCCCTCGAATCCAGCGACACCGTCCAAGTGACCCCCACAGTCCAGTGACTCTTCAGCCCAAGTTTGGTGGAGGTAAGTCCTTGCCTCACCTCGCTGGGCTGCATTGCTGGGAACAGCGACTTTGCAAGCTACTCCGGCCCCTGTGCACTTCCGGCGGAAATCCTTCGTGCACAGCCAAGCCTGGGTCCACGGCACTCTAACCTGCATTGCACGACTTTCTAAGTTGGTCTCCGGCGACGTGGGACTCCTTTGTGCAACTTCGGCGAGCACCGTTTCACGCATCCTCGTAGTGCCTGTTTCTGGCACTTCTCCGGGTGCTACCTGCTTCAGTGAGGGCTCTTTGTCTTGCTCGACGTCCCCTCTCTCTGCAGGTCCAATTTGCGACCTTCTGGTCCCTCCTGGGCCCCAGCAGCGTCCAAAAACGCCAAACGCACGATTTGCGTGTAGCAAGGCTTGTTGGCGTCCATCCGGCGGGAAAACACTTCTGCACGACTCTCCAAGGCGTGGGGGATCCATCCTCCAAAGGGGAAGTCTCTAGCCCTTGTCGTTCCTGCAGTATTCACAGTTCTTCAGCCTAGTAAGAGCTTCTTTGCACCAACCGCTGGCAATTCTTGGGCATCTGCCCATCTCCGAGCTGCTTGTGACTTTTGGACTTGGTCCCCTTGTTCCACAGGTACCCTCAGTCAGGAATCCATCGTTGTTGCACTGCTGATTTGTGTTTTCCTTGCATTCTCCCTCTAACACGACTATTTTGTCCTTAGGGGAACTTGAGTGCACTTTGCACTCACTTTTCAGGGTCTTGGGGAGGGTTATTTTGCTAACTCTCACTATTTTCTAATAGTCCCAGCGACCCTCTACAAGGTCACATAGGTTTGGGGTCCATTTGTGGTTCGCATTCCACTTCTAGAGTATATGGTTTGTGTTGCCCCTATCCCTATGTTTCCCCATTGCATCCTATTGTAACTATTCATTGTTTGCACTGTTTTCTAAGACTATACTGCATATTTTTGCTATTGTGTATATATATCTTGTGTATATTTCCTATCCTCTCACTGAGGGTACACTCTAAGATACTTTGGCATATTGTCATAAAAATAAAGTACCTTTATTTTTAGTATAACTGTGTATTGTGTTTTCTTATGATATTGTGCATATGACACTAAGTGGTACTGTAGTAGCTTCACACGTCTCCTAGTTCAGCCTAAGCTGCTCTGCTAAGCTACCATTATCTATCAGCCTAAGCTGCTAGACACCCTATACACTAATAAGGGATAACTGGGCCTGGTGCAAGGTGCAAGTACCCCTTGGTACTCACTACAAGCCAGTCCAGCCTCCTACATTGGTTGTGCAGCGGTGGGATAAGTGCTTTGAGACTACTTACCACTCTTGTCATTGTACTTTTCATAAGAGAAAAATATACAAAACAAGGTCAGTGTATATACACATAGCCAAAACGTTTTGCATTTCCTCTTTTCACTCTTTTCTAAGTGCTGAAAAGTACTTCTAAACTTTCAAAAAGTTCTTAAAAGTTTAAAAAGTTTTTTCTGTCTTTCCAAAAAGTTCTGAAAACTTTTTTCTCTTTGTCTATCACTTTAACTCTCTCTAAAAAATGTCTGGCACAGGCCAAAAAGTTGAACTGTCCAAACTTGCATATGATCACCTTAGCTGGAAAGGAGCAAGGAGTCTCTGCATAGAGAGAGGTTTGAGTGTAGGGAAGAATCCTTCTTTAGAACTGTTAATTAATATGCTTAGAGTACAGGATAAGGCCATAAGTGCCCAATCTGTAGAAAAAGTAGCTAATGGTTCTCAATCTGATCCAGGGACTCCCCCAGGAAAAGGTTCAGGAAAGAAACTTCTCAGCCTGCCCATTACTAGACAGTCTAGCATAGTTGGTACAGAGGTTGAATCACACCATACTGATGGTGTGCTCTCACATTATACTGATAGCCAAGCTGTTAGGGTGCCCTCTGTAAGGGACAGGTCTCCTTCTGTTCATTCCCATCATACCTCTGTATCTAGAAATGTCCCTCCCACCCACCCTGATGACAGATTGTTAGAAAGGGAGCTCAATAGATTGAGAGTGGAGCAAACCAGACTGAAGCTCAAGAAGCAACAGCTGGATTTGGATAGACAGTCTTTAGAATTAGAGAAGGAAAGACAGAAGTTGGGTTTAGATACCCATGGTGGCAGCAGCAGTATTCCCCATAGTCATCCTGCAAAAGAGCATGATTCCAGGAATCTGCAAAAGATAGTTCCCCCTTATAAGGAGGGGGATGACATTAACAAGTGGTTTGCTGCACTTGAGAGGGCCTGTGCTGTACAGGATGTCCCTCAAAGGCAGTGGGCTGCTATCCTATGGCTATCATTTACTGGAAAAGGTAGGGATAGGCTCCTTACTGTAAAAGAAAATGATGCTAACAATTTCCAAGTTCTTAAGAATGCACTCCTGGATGGTTATGGCTTAACCACTGAACAGTACAGGATAAAGTTCAGAGAGACCAAAAAGGAGTCTTCACAAGACTGGGTTGATTTCATTGACCAGGCAGTGAAGGCCTTGGAGGGGTGGTTACATGGCAGTAAAGTTACTGATTATGAAAGCCTGTATAACACAATCCTGAGAGAGCATATACTTAATAATTGTGTGTCTGATTTGTTGCACCAGTACCTGGTAGACTCTGATCTGACCTCTCCCCAAGAATTGGGAAAGAAGGCAGACAAATGGGTCAGAACAAGGGTGAACAGAAAAGTTCATACAGGGGGTGACAAAGATGGCAATAAGAAGAAAGATGGTGAAAAATCTCAAGATAAGCATGGGGATAAGGGTAAAACCAAAGATCCCACTTCAAATCTTAAACACTCTTCAGAGGGTGGGGATAAAACAAATTCTTCCTCTTCTTCCCAACCTGCACACATTAAAAAGCCTTGGTGCTTTGTGTGTAAAAACAGAGGCCATAGGCCAGGGGATAAGTCCTGTCCAGGTAAACCCCCTGAGCCTACCACCACTAATACATCAAGCTCTAGTGCCCCTAGCAGTAGTGGTACTAGTGGTGGGACTGCTGGCAACAGTCAAGCAAAGGGTGTAGTTGGGTTCACTTATGGGTCCATAGTGGAAACTGATGTAATCAGTCCCAAGACAGTTTCTGTCACACCTAGTGGCATTGGCCTTGCCACACTGGCTGCTTGTCCCCTTACAATGGATAAGTACAGGCAGACAGTTTCAATAAATGGTGTTGAGGCCTTGGCCTACAGGGACACAGGTGCCAGTTTCACTTTGGTGACTGAAAACCTAGTGCCTCCTGAACAACACATCATTGGACAACAATATAAGATTATTGATGTCCATAACTCCACTAAGTTTCTTCCCTTAGCTATAATTCAGTTTAGTTGGGGTGGAGTTACTGGCCCTAAGCAGGTGGTGGTATCACCTAGCTTACCTGTAGACTGTCTCTTAGGTAATGACCTAGAGGCCTCAGGTTGGGCTGATGTAGAGTTTTATGCCCATGCAGCCATGCTGGGCATCCCTGAGGAATTGTTCCCTCTCATTTCAAGTGAAATGAAAAAGCAAAGGAGAGAAGGCCTGAAAACTCAGGATCCCTCTCCATCAACAGGTAAAAAGGGTATCACAGTATCCCCTAACCACCCTACCATTCAGGATACTATTCCTGTGGTGGGAGAAACCTCTCCTGGGGTGGCACCTGTTCCAAGGGAATCATCAGCTGGCAAAGCTGGACTCCCTGAGGTGGAAGTACCTCTCTATGGGATAACTAACATTGGTGAGAAAAACAGCACCATTTTAGTTAACATGGAGCATCCCTCCAACCCTCCCAGAGAAACTTTAGTGCAGAAACCCTGCACTACCTCACAACACTTAGGACAGCATCCCTGCCCTAGTGTTGAGCTCATAGGACAGCATCCCTGCCCTGCTCCAACTCAAGAGAAACAGCATCCCTGTTCTCTCTTCCAGCCAGATGGACAAAGTTTTTGCCCAGCAATGGCTTTTCTGAGACAGCATCCCTGTCTGGCATTTCCATCACTACAAATAGGTTCAGTGGACAATTCCCACTGCTCTAAACTAAAACTTACTGATAGAAACTCTGAAAATACATCTTCACATTGTTGCTTAGCTAAAAAACTTCAAACAGGGTGGTTTACATCCCCACAGGGAAGTAACCATATAGTGGATGATAAAGGGAGTAACCAGTCTATTGCAGAGCTACTCTCTACTTATCACCACTTAGACAATAAAGTCTCAACTGGCCAAGGTTAGCCTTATTGTCCTTCGTTTGGGGGGGGGTTGTGTGAGAAGGTAGCCTCTTTCTAGCCTTGTTACCCCCACTTTTGGCCTGTTTGTGAGTGTATGTCAGGGTGTTTGTCACTGTTTTCACTGTCTCACTGGGATCCTGATAGCCAGGCCTCAGTGCTCATAGTGAAAACACTATGTTTTCAGTATGGTTGTTATGTGTCCCTGGGATCCTGCTGGTCAAGACCCCAGTGCTCATAGGTTTGTGGCCTATATGTATGTGTCACTGGGACCCTGTCACACAGGGCCCCAGTGCTCATAGGTGTGCATGTATATGTTCCCTGTGTGGTGCCTAACTGTCTCACTGAGGCTCTGCTAACCAGAACCTCAGTGGTTATGCTCTCTCATTACTTCCAAATTGTCACTGACAGGCTAGTGACCATTTTTACCAATTTACATTGGCTTACTGGAACACCCTTATAATTCCCTAGTATATGGTACTGAGGTACCCAGGGTATTGGGGTTCCAGGAGATCCCTATGGGCTGCAGCATTTCTTTTGCCACCCATAGGGAGCTCTGACAATTCTTACACAGGCCTGCCACTGCAGCCTGAGTGAAATAACGTCCACGTTATTTCACAGCCATTTTACACTGCACTTAAGTAACTTATAAGTCACCTATATGTCTAACCTTTACCTGGTAAAGGTTAGGTGCAAAGTTACTTAGTGTGAGGGCACCCTGGCACTAGCCAAGGTGCCCCCACATTGTTCAGAGCCAATTCACTGAACTTTGTGAGTGCGGGGACACCATTACACGCGTGCACTACATATAGGTCACTACCTATATGTAGCTTCACCATGGTAACTCCGAATATGGCCATGTAACATGTCTATGATCATGGAATTGCCCCCTCTATGCCATCCTGGCATTGTTGGTACAATTCCATGATCCCAGTGGTCTGTAGCACAGACCCTGGTACTGCCAGACTGCCCTTCCTGGGGTTTCTCTGCAGCTGCTGCTGCTGCCAACCCCTCAGACAGGCAGCTGCCCTCCTGGGGTCCAGCCAGGCCTGGCCCAGGATGGCAGAACAAAGAACTTCCTCTGAGAGAGGGTGTGACACCCTCTCCCTTTGGAAAATGGTGTGAAGGCAGGGGAGGAGTAGCCTCCCCCAGCCTCTGGAAATGCTTTGTTGGGCACAGATGTGCCCAATTCTGCATAAGCCAGTCTACACCGGTTCAGGGACCCCTTAGCCCCTGCTCTGGCGCGAAACTGGACAAAGGAAAGGGGAGTGACCACTCCCCTGACCTGCACCTCCCCTGGGAGGTGTCCAGAGCTCCTCCAGTGTGCTCCAGACCTCTGCCATCTTGGAAACAGAGGTGCTGCTGGCACACTGGACTGCTCTGAGTGGCCAGTGCCACCAGGTGACGTCAGAGACTCCTTGTGATAGGCTCCTTCAGGTGTTAGTAGCCTTTCCTCTCTCCTAGGTAGCCAAACCCTCTTTTCTGGCTATTTAGGGTCTCTGTCTCTGGGGAAACTTTAGATAACGAATGCATGAGCTCAGCCGAGTTCCTCTGCATCTCCCTCTTCACCTTCTGATAAGGAATCGACCGCTGACCGCGCTGGAAGCCTGCAAACCTGCAACATAGTAGCAAAGACGACTACTGCAACTCTGTAACGCTGATCCTGCCGCCTTCTCGACTGTTTTCCTGCTTGTGCATGCTGTGGGGGTAGTCTGCCTCCTCTCTGCACCAGAAGCTCCGAAGAAATCTCCCGTGGGTCGACGGAATCTTCCCCCTGCAACCGCAGGCACCAAAAAGCTGCATTACCGGTCCCTTGGGTCTCCTCTCAGCACGACGAGCGAGGTCCCTCGAATCCAGCGACACCGTCCAAGTGACCCCCACAGTCCAGTGACTCTTCAGCCCAAGTTTGGTGGAGGTAAGTCCTTGCCTCACCTCGCTGGGCTGCATTGCTGGGAACAGCGACTTTGCAAGCTACTCCGGCCCCTGTGCACTTCCGGCGGAAATCCTTCGTGCACAGCCAAGCCTGGGTCCACGGCACTCTAACCTGCATTGCACGACTTTCTAAGTTGGTCTCCGGCGACGTGGGACTCCTTTGTGCAACTTCGGCGAGCACCGTTTCACGCATCCTCGTAGTGCCTGTTTCTGGCACTTCTCCGGGTGCTACCTGCTTCAGTGAGGGCTCTTTGTCTTGCTCGACGTCCCCTCTCTCTGCAGGTCCAATTTGCGACCTTCTGGTCCCTCCTGGGCCCCAGCAGCGTCCAAAAACGCCAAATGCACGATTTGCGTGTAGCAAGGCTTGTTGGCGTCCATCCGGCGGGAAAACACTTCTGCACGACTCTCCAAGGCGTGGGGGATCCATCCTCCAAAGGGGAAGTCTCTAGCCCTTGTCGTTCCTGCAGTATTCACAGTTCTTCAGCCTAGTAAGAGCTTCTTTGCACCAACCGCTGGCAATTCTTGGGCATCTGCCCATCTCCGAGCTGCTTGTGACTTTTGGACTTGGTCCCCTTGTTCCACAGGTACCCTCAGTCAGGAATCCATCGTTGTTGCACTGCTGATTTGTGTTTTCCTTGCATTCTCCCTCTAACACGACTATTTTGTCCTTAGGGGAACTTGAGTGCACTTTGCACTCACTTTTCAGGGTCTTGGGGAGGGTTATTTTGCTAACTCTCACTATTTTCTAATAGTCCCAGCGACCCTCTACAAGGTCACATAGGTTTGGGGTCCATTCGTGGTTCGCATTCCACTTCTAGAGTATATGGTTTGTGTTGCCCCTATCCCTATGTTTCCCCATTGCATCCTATTGTAACTATACATTGTTTGCACTGATTTCTAAGACTATACTGCATATTTTTGCTATTGTGTATATATATCTTGTGTATATTTCCTATCCTCTCACTGAGGGTACACTCTAAGATACTTTGGCATATTGTCATAAAAATAAAGTACCTTTATTTTTAGTATAACTGTGTATTGTGTTTTCTTATGATATTGTGCATATGACACTAAGTGGTACTGTAGTAGCTTCACACGTCTCCTAGTTCAGCCTAAGCTGCTCTGCTAAGCTACCATTATCTATCAGCCTAAGCTGCTAGACACCCTATACACTAATAAGGGATAACTGGGCCTGGTGCAAGGTGCAAGTACCCCTTGGTACTCACTACAAGCCAGTCCAGCCTCCTACAGTTACTCTGTCACAACGGTGACGGATATACAGTCAATATAGGAAATAATGGGATTTTTATTTTGGCGGATGGGATATTTATTTTTAGATGTTGAAAATACAGAAAATTGTCCTGCCTTTGTGTGACTCCCCGTACTGCCTTTCACAATTTGCAGGACAACAGCTGAGCAGATAGACGGCATGGGAATTTAAACAACAGGATGAGATTTCCAAAACACAGGCATATGTTAACATTTGTTTGTATTTTAATGCTGATTTTACCTGTGGGTGTAGTATTTTGCTACATTTGGCTGCTGAGTATGCCAAAACGTGAAAGGCAGCAAAGTATGAGTGCATGTTTATCAGTTAAATAAATGTGGAAATATTCCATTTAACAACTCCATTTATTCTCAAAATACAAAAAAAATATGGATCGATACGAACAAGATGGCCAAATAATACATATGGATAAGTACAGATAGAAATGGAAATAAAATAAATACCATAAAACCGTGAGGCCTAATTAGGATTATAGGGCCAGATGTAGCAAGATACGGTTTTGCGAATCGGAAATTGTGAGTCGGTGCGACTCACAATTTCTGATTCACAAAAACGTATGCAGAATGGTGTCTCAGACACCTTCTGCAAATCGCAAGGGGGTCGCAAAGACCCACCTCATTAATATTAATGAGGTGGGTCGCAGTTTGCCACCCCCTTGCAATTCCCTGCACTCACAGGGATGGTGGCCTGCTGGAGACAGCAGGCCTCCATGTCTGTGACTGCTTTTTCAATAAAGCAGTTATTTTTTTTTGTAATGCAGCCCGTTTTCCTTAAAGGAAAACGAGTTGCATTACAAAAGAAAAAATGAAACCATTTGGTTTCGTTTTTTCAGAGCAGGCAGTGGTCCATTGGACCACTGCCTGCTCTGAAAAAACATTTTGTGCGACATTCACAAAGGGGAAGGGGTCCCATGGGGAACCCTTCCCTTTTGCGAATGAGTTAGCACCCACTTCAAGTGGGTGCTAACTGCGAATTGCGGTGCGAATCGCAAATAGGAAGGGTACACCCCTTCCTATATGCGAGTCGCATTCTCATTTTGCGAGTCGGTACCGACTCGCAAAATGGGAATGTGCATCGAGATGGCCGTTTTGCACGGCGCAAACTGCGAATTTTGCAGTTTGCGTCATGCAAACCGGTTCGTACATCTGGCCCATAGTTCTCTTCGCTGGTTACTGCACTGGGATGCCCACTCTCAGATTTTTAGTTTAATGTTTATGGTCCGGAGCTGCCATAGATTGAAGGGAGAAATGAGGAGGAGAGCTGCTAGGATGGACTTTGTTACAATCATCCCTAACATAGCCATCATTATGAGATGTCAAGAAGGGTCATGTTATGCGTAGTATGCGTCTAGTTGAGACCTGCGGAGACTAGATTAGGGTCCTCCACTGGCCAGCGGCATGTGCTACGTCTCTTGAGTTATTCCCTGGCTCTTTAGTTGCTGATGGTTTGTTTTTTGCTGTGGACTGGTACAATACTCAGTGATGGACATGCCCTACAAGAGTTCTGTCTTATGTGAATATAAGACGGTCAAGCTGTGCTGCAGTCAAAGCCTAGCTGAGCTCCCAGGATTTGCTGGAGTAGGGATCTGCTCTGCAGTCCAAGCCCACCTGAGCTCCCGGGATTGGCTGGAACAGGGATCTGCTCTGCAGTCAAAGCCCAGCTGAGCTCCCAGGATTGGCTGGAACAGGGATCTGCTCTGCAGTCAAAGCCCAGCTGAGATCCTGGGATTGGCTGGTTTAGTGGGAGAGCTGTGTCTATGCTGTGACAAGGTTCTGTGCCTCTTTCAGGGCTCAGCTGATGCTCTCCAGGGGTAGCTGTGGCAGGGCTCGATGTCCCTGGTGGAGCCAAAGGTGGCTATGAGAGAGGCTCTGTGTCTCTTTCATGGCTCAGATGATCCCCTCCAGGGGTAGCTGCCTCAGGGCTCTGTATCTCTGTCGGATGCCGGAGTGGCTGTGGTAGAGGCTCTCTGTCTCTCTCCGCGCTCGGATGAGCCCTACCCAGGGTAGCTGTGGGCTGGCTCTGTGTCTCTTTCAGGGCTCGGATGATCTGCTCCAGGGGTAGCTGTGACAGGGCTCTGTGTCTCTTTCAGAGCTCAGATGCACGCACGGGGGTATAAGGCAGATACAGTGGATAGCCGAGGTAGAGTCTAGGTTTCTCTTTTAGAGTTTGAATGATACCCTCCAGGGATAGCTGTGGTAGGGCTCTGTGTCTCTCTGAGAGCCTGGGGTGACTGTGCAGAGACTGTGTCTCCTTCAGGGCTCAGATGATCCCCTAAAAGGATAGCTGTCTCAGGGCTCTGTTAGAACCCCAAGTGGCTTTGGCAGGGCACTACGGGGGTCATTCTGACCCTGACGGTCACCGACCGCCAGTGCCAACGACCGCGGAAGCACCGCCAACAGGTTGGCGGTGCTTCCTGGGCCATTCTGACCGCGGCGGTAAAGCCGCGGTCAGAAAAGGGGAACCGGCGGTTTCCCGCCGGTTTTCCCCTGGCCCAGGGAATCCTCCATGGCGGCGCTGCTTGCAGCACCGCCATGGGGATTCCGACCCCCTTCCCGCCACCCTGTTCCTGGCGGTTGTTACCGCCAGGAACAGGATGGCGGGAACGGGTGTCCTGGGGCCCCTGGGGGGCCCTGCACTGCCCATGCCACTGGCATGGGCAGTGCAGGGGCCCCCTAACAGGGCCCCATAATGATTTTCAGTGTCTGCACTGCCCATGCCACTGGCATGGGCAGTGCAGGGGCCCCCTAACAGGGCCCCATAATGATTTTCAGTGTCTGCTTTGCAGACACTGAAAATCGCAACGGGTGCCACTGCACCCGTCGCACACCAGCAACTCCGCCGGCTCCATTCGGAGCCGGCTTCATCGTTGCTGGGTCTTTCCCGCTGGGCCGGCGGGCGGCCTTTTGGCGGTCGTCCGCCGGCCCAGCGGGAAAGCCAGAATGGCCGCCGCGGTCTTTTGACCGCGGTGCGGTCATTCGGCGGTTCCCACCAGGCGGGCGGCTACCGCCGCCCGCCGCGGTTGGAATGACCGCCTATGTCTTTGTCAGAGGCCGGAGAGGCTCTGTCTCTTTTAGGGCTCGGATTATCCTGTCCAGGGGGTGGCTGTCTCATGGCTCTGTGTCTCTGTCAGACCCCATCTCTGTGTCTCTTTCAGGGCTCAGATGGTTCCGTCAAGCAATAACAGTCTCAGGGCTCTGTGTCTCTGTCAGACCACGGAGTGGCAGTAGCAGGGTTCTGTGTCTCTTTCAGAGCCTAGACTGGCAGAGGCTAGGTGTCTCTTTCAGGGCTTGGAAGATCCCCTCCAAGGGTAGCTGCCTCGGAGCTCTGTGTCTCCTTAAGAGCCTGGAGTGGCTGTGGCAGGGCTCTGTGTCTCTTTCAGGGCTCGGATCATCGCCTCCAGGGGTAGCTGTATCAGAGCTCTGTGTATCTGTCAGACCCTGGGGTAGCTGTGGCAGGGCTCTGTGTCTCTTTCAGGGCTTGGCTCATCGCCTCCAGGTGTAGCTGTCTCAGGGCTCTGTGTCTCTGTCAGGCCCTGGGGTAGCTGTGGCAAGGCTCTGTGTCTCTTTCAGGGCTCGGATGATCGCCTCCAGGGGTAGCTGTCTCAGGGCTCTGTATCTCTGTCAGACCCTGGGGTAGCTGTGGCAGGGCTCTGTGACTCTATGAGAGCCAGGAGTGGCTGTGGCAGGGCTCTGTGTCTTTTTCAGGACTCGGATGATCACCTCCCAGGGTAACTGTCTCAGGGCTCTGTCTCTTTCAGAGCTCAGACGATCCCCTGCAGGGGTAGCTGTCGCCTCGTGGTTCTGTGTCTCTGTCAGAGCCTGGAGTGACTGTCACAGGGCTCTGTGTCTCCTTCAGGGCTCAGATGATCTCCTCCAATGGTAGCTGTCTCAGGGCTCTGTGTCTATGTCAGGCACCCGTGTTGCTGTCTCAGGGCTCTGTGTCTATGTCAAGCACCCGTGTTGCTGTCTCAGGGCTCTGTGTCTCTGCCAGAGCCCAGAGTAGATGACTCAGGGCTCTGGGTCTCTGTCTCTCTCAGACCCCCGGAGTGGCTGTCTCAGGGCTCTGTGTCTCTGTCAGAGCCCAGGGTGGCTGTGCTCTGTGTCTCAGGGCTCAGATGATTCCCTCCTGGGGTAGCTGTCTCAGACCTCTGTGTCTCTGTCAGACCCAGGATGGCTCTGGGTCAGATTTACAAGAAAGTAGCACATCGGTCCCGATGCACCACTTTTCTTCCGTGCCCTGCCACTACCTAACAACGCCATAGTTGTGCGGTATTTACAATATGGTGCACCGTGGCGCACGTTAGGACAATAGCATCAAAATATATGACGCTATTGTGGCGCTTTGCTGCACTAGCATCAAAAATGTTGACTCTAGTGCAGCAAAGTGCAAGGAGGGCCATTGATTATATGGGAGCCTCACATTAAGGCCTGCATTGACAGCCATTAAAAATGACTCCAAAATTTCCGCAGTGAAGTCTTGTAGATTTCACTGCACCAGTTTTGTGGGCCTCGTAATGCCGGAACGCCCCCCTTGCATACCTTATGCCTGACACAGACACAATGTGGCTCAAGGGGTCACAAAGTGGGGCAATGCATGCATTGTGCTACATTAATCTGGTGCAGCGAAAACTGCCTCCTTGAGCCACATTAGCGTAAAAAGAATGACGCTAATGTGGCACAAGGAGGAACTACGGCCTTGTAAACCTGGCCATGTCTCTTTTTCAGGGCTCGGATGATCCCCTCCAGAGGTAGCTGTCTCAGGGCTCTGTGTCTCTTGCAGAACCCTGAGTGGCCACCTCTGGACTCTGGCCCTCATTCCAACCCTGGCGGTCTCTGACCGCCAGGGCGGAGGGCAGCGGAAGCACCGCCAACAGGCTGGCGGTGCTTCCAGGGCTATTCTGACCACGGCGGTAAAGCCGCGGTCAGAAAAGGGGAACCGGCGGTTTCCCGCCGGTTTTCCCCTGGCCCAGGGAATCCTCCATCAGCGCCGCCATGGGGATTCCGACCCCCTTCCCGCCAGCCTGTTTCTGGTGGTTTTCACCGCCAGAACCAGGATGGCGGGAACGGGTGTCGTGGGGCCCCTGGGGGCCCCTGCACTGCCCATGCCACTGGCATGGGCAGTGCAGGGGGCCCCTAACAGGGCCCCATGAAGATTTTCACTGTCTGCTTTGCAGACAGTGAAAAGCGTGACGGGTGCCACTGCACCCGTCGCACCCCTGCAACTCCGCCGGCTCCATTCGGAGCCGGCTTCCTTGTTGCAGGGTCTTTCCCGCTGGGCCGGCGGGCGGCCTTTTGGCGGTCGCCCGCCGGCCCAGCGGGAAAGCCAGAATGGCATCCGCGGTCTCCTGACCACGGAGCGGCTATTTGGCGGTGACTGCATGGCGGGCGGGGTCAGAATGACCGCCTCTGTGTCTCTGTCAGAGCCCGAGGAGGCTGTCTCAGGGCTTTGTGTCTCTGTCAGAGCCCAGAGTGGCTGTTTCAGGGCTCAGTCTCTCTGTCAGAGCCCAGGGAGGCTGTTTCACAGCGTTGTGTCTCTGTCAGAGCTCGGGGTGGCTGTCTGAGGGCTCTGTCTCTGTCACACCTCGAGGTGGCTGTCTCAGGGCACTTTGCTTCTGTGACACATTGGGGTGGCTGTCTCAAGGCTCTGTGTCTCTGTCAGAGCCAGGGGTAGCTGTCTCAGGGCTTCTGTCAGAGTCCGGGGTGGCTGCCTCAGGGCTCTGTCTCTCTGGCACACCTTGGGGTGACTGTCTCAGGGCTCTGTGGCTCTCTCAGACCCCTGGAGTGGCTGTCTCAGGGCTCAGTGTCTCTGTCACACATCAGGGTGGTTGTGGCAGGGCTCTGTCTCTCTCTCAGAGCCCGGAGTGGCTGCCTCAGGGCTTTGTGTCTCTGTCACACCTCAGTGGCTGTCTCAGGGCTCTGTGGCTATTTCATTCCCCTCGAGTGGCTGTCTCAGGGCTCTGTCTCTGTGTCAGACACCGTGGTGGCTGTCTCCGGGCTCTGCCTCTCCTGGGGTGGCTGTCTCGGGCTCTGTGTTAGACACCGGGGTGGTTGTCTCAGGGCTCTGTGTCTCTCTCAGACCCCTGGAGTGGCTGTCTCAGGGCTCTGTCTCTGTGTCAGACACCGGGGTGGCTGTCTCACGGCTCTGTCTCTGTGTCGGACTCCGGGGTGGCTGTCTCAGCGCTCTCTCTCTAGCTTTGCACCTAACCTTCACTAAGTGAGGGTTAGACATATAGGTGACTTATAAGTTACTTAAGTGCAGTGTAAAATGGCTGTGAAATAATGTGGACATTATTTCACTCAGTCTGCAGTGGCAGTCCTGTGTAAGAATTGTCTGAGCTCCCTATGGGTGGCAAAAGAAATGCTGCAGTCCATAGGGATCTCCTGGAACCCCAATACCCTGGGTACCTCAGTACCATATACTAGGGAATTATAAGGGTGTTCCAGTGTGCCAATCAGAATTGGTGAAAATTGTCACTAGCCTGCAGTGACAATTTTAAAAGCAGAGAGAGCATAAGCACTGAGATTCTGGTTAGCAGAGCGTCAGTGAGACAGGCACCACACAGGGAACACATACAGGGCACATACTATGAGCACTGGGGTCCTGGCTATCAGGATCCCAGTAACACAGACACAAAAACAAACTATCACACAAGTAAAACTAGGGGTAACATGCCAGGCAAGATGGTACTTTCCTACAACCCGGGGTGGTTGTCTCAGGACTGTCTCTGTGTCAGACCCTGGGGTGGCTGTCTCAGGGGTCTGTCTACCCCAGGGTGGCTGTCTCAGGGCTCTGTCTCTGTGTCAGACACTGGGGTAGCTGTCTCAGGGCTCTGTCTCTGTATCAGACCCCGGGGTGGCTGTCTCAGGGCTCTGTCTGTGTGTCAGACACCGGGGTGGCTGTCTCAGGACTGTCTCTGTGTCAGACCCCGGGGTGGCTGTGGCACAGACTCCCGGCCCTTCCCAGGCCCCGGCTCAGATGCAGCACATCCATGAGGCATCCTCTCCTGGGCGCAGGCACATGGCAGTCAGTGTGTTGTGCCCACACTGCCAGAGGATGAGAGACTTGTGATGGAAGCCGACGTAGTACTGATGCAGCTCCGAGAGCTCGGAGGCTGGCTCCTGTCTCCTCCTCCTCCTGCAGTCTTCCCTCACACCTCTGTTCCATCCTCCTTTCATTTCTCCTCCCTCCCCCCTCCTCCTATCTTCCCTTCACCCCTCTGTTCCATACTCCTTTCAATTCTCCTCCCTCCTCCTCCAGTCTTCCCTCACCCCTCACTTCCATCCTCCTTTCATTTCTCCTCCCTCCTCCTCCTCCAGTCTTCCATCGCCCCTCTGTTTCATCCTCCTTTCATTTCTCCTGCCTCCCCTCCTCCAGTCTTCCCTTCACCCCTCTCTTCCATCCTCCATTCATTTCTCCTGCCTCCCCTCCTCCAGTCTTCCCTTCACCCCTCTCTTCCATCCTCCTTTCATTCCTCCTGCCTCTCCCCCCTCTTCTCTGTTTTTTATAGTTTTCCCTCTCCCTTAACATTCCTTTTCTCCTTCACATCCCTCCCTTCTTTCCCCCACAAGTATTTACCCTCGTCTGCCCCTTCCTGCCCAGTCTGGTCTCTGCATCACAGCATCAAGCGCCTTGAGGCATCACAAGCGCTCTGCTGAAGCGCCTAGCGCCACAATGGTGACGTCACAATGCTCCTGCCAGCTAAAGGCTCACCCTGAGAACAGGAGCGCGTCATGAAAGAAGTCCCGGCTCCTGTCACGTGACCCTCCTCCGCGGGCAGCCATTGGCTGAAGAAGGGGGCGGTCCTCGAGAGGAGGGCGGGAGGCGGGGCCTGCGCCTTCCCACACATTTCACAATGGAGCGGCCCCTTCGGAAGTGACCTACATTGCACCGCTTCAGATACTCCCTGACACACATTCCGCGTGGCATGTTGGCTTGTTTAATTTCACCACTACAGATTCCGCATTTATTCTGCATAATTGCGCACAGCAGATACCTTGCACCAGAGAGCAGGAGCTTGCATTATACGGGGTAAAATACACACTTCTCTAGCGTTGTCGAGCATCAAGGATCCTTGCGATTAACAAAGAGCCAGGGTGGCTGCATTCACCAAAAAGTCTTTGTTAGGTCACTGGGCTCTGATTGAACTTGTCTGAAAATTATGTTGCATACATGCCAACGTTTTAGAAGAGGAAAGTGGGAGATTTAAAACCTGAATCGGGAGACGTCTATTAAACAGCGGCAACTTCATGCGAGTGACGGTCAAAATGAAGCCATTTTTACTTCAAAAATCATGAATCTCTCGCCTGAATCATTGGCATGTACGATAGTGCTATAGTTATCAAGTTTCCCTGGTCCATGCGTGATACCATGCTCTAGGCCAGAGTTTTCTCCTGTGAATTCTGGGACTTCTAGTCCTCTTTTATAATGAAATAAATGAGACTGCAAGTCCCAGAGTTCAAAGGAGATACCTGGACTGGACCAGCACATCATGCATTGACCTGGAAAGTTTGGCAGGGCAGGGGTTTTACAGAGTCAGCAATAGAGGATACAGCCGGGGCACAAGTCAGGGTACACAGCGTCCACCCACTATTTTCACAGGGTGGACGCTGTCCACTCTGCAAGAAGTGGGCCCCACTGAAGGATGCTGAACATGTCCCAGTGTCATTTTCAGACACTGGGACACATTCATCAAGGCCTGCACCTTGTCTGCTCTCATTTCCAGTAGCAACATTCAGGCGGGGAGGGGGCTTTCATGTTTCAGACTCCTGCTAGGCCCATAACAAAGGCAGAATTTAAGGGGCAATCAGGCCTCCTTTTGTTCCACTGTCCTGACTGAGATCTATCTGATCCTCACACCTAGATGCAAATACCAGGGAGGGGAAACAAAGGCTCACACCTTCTTGTTCTCACTTCTCAAATATTTGCGAGGCACACTTTTTACTTTTTACGGTGTTCAGCCCCCACATGTAAGAGGTTTGCATGCACTCTGAATGTCAGATGCGTTGGTCTGTCCCATTATTCACACAAATTACAATGTAAATCCCACTATTTTGTTTTATTTCTCTTACAGCGCTGCTCACCCCAATGCCACAGTCAGTGCTTTACATCAGACGTACACATTATACATTGACAATATAGTTTATAAATGTGTAAATCAATGTACAAGATGGAGGGTTACAAGGTGTAGGAGTCATATTTCCTTCATAGCCTGCTGTCCTATAGTAGGAGGATTACAATTTACAAACTGCAAGTAACAAAAGGATGTCTGTGTTAAAAGCAGTAGCTCACCTACCTAGTGACCTAAAATAAAAATCTGTCATTTGCAGATGCTTTGCAGGAGACACATTAACCCTCTACGCTACTCTGTTCCAAAACTGGGACTAGAGGGTTGAAAAGTAGTTTCCCTAGCACAGGTCTCTCCAGCAAATGTGTTACCCTCCAAAGTTATCTTAACATTATTACTGTTTCCTGGGATTTACTGGGCACGCAAAGATGTCTGCAGCAGGTGGCCTAACCCCATAAGATATTTTAAAATGCACACTTTGCAACCAATTATGCAGAATAGATTTTCTGCTACATTTCTCCTTGCTGTGATCTTCTTTGTGGGAGAGTTTTAAAGAAATAAATGTATAAATTGAACACCACATATTGTGTAACATTTTGTCATGATTTTGGCACAAATCAGACACAAAATCTAATTTGCTAAATCTCATAATGCGGTCAAATGTACTCGTGACAGACCTGCAAAACATGTGTGAAGAGTTAAGATCTGATGTCACTTTTTGTGATGTCACTTCCATGTGAGGTCATGGGTTGTGATATCACTTCCTGTGATGTCACACATCGTGATGTCACCTGCATACTGCCTAACTTGGTTATTCCCCCTACTTCTTTTTTCAGGACTTGTGCCCTAGATACAGCATTATCGTTCACTCACAGATTTCACCAAAAGAGCATAATTATGATTTTGTCATAACTTTGCCCCCTGTTTGATAAATCTGCATAAAACATTACACAAAAATTTGCCAGCCACTGTTTGATCTTGCTGGGTTGGCAAAAGGTTTAAAAGGATGTAAGTGGCCCAGACGGGGGTAGCCACAAGTTATATTTGCCACACAGGCTTTCCTTCACAGGAATAAAAAAATGTCTAGCTATTGCGTCAAGAATTTTCAATTCTATTAGGAACACGGGGACGAAGATTACGCTTCTTTCTCTTTACTGCATTTAGCACAGCAGCCAATGAAAACAGTTAACATGGAAAACTACTTTTAGAAGCCCTATAGCCAATCACGTACCACATCATGCTGTAAGAGTGAAAGACACCAAGATCCCTCCACTTTCTTTGCCCAGGAAGACAAACAGTGATTGAAAACTTTACTGATAAAGGAAACAGAGTTAATGTCCTTATAGTATGACTATGAACCAACGCGTCCGAACATGCATTCTCTTTCAAGATCATCTAAACAGTCAATGAACCTATCGTTAAAAAAGTTCAATGACTACAGCAACTTCCAGTCAATTCCGGGTACCATCTTCGACAGTCTATTCCGGCACCATATCCACTTGCCGATCTTGGCCTCGATCCTGTCATCGATCTTGACACTTATGCCATGGAAGTCTGATGACCCAAGCGACTTCAATCTCGCTTTTGATCATGCCTTGCATCAAAAGACATCAGTCATATACACTGGCTCTATTTCTGAAAAGTTCTCATCACAGTATCAAAACGGGGAGGTAATGACCATTGTTAAACATATTATTCTTATTAGTAGACAATAACGGCATAAAAAATATAGTAATAATAACAGTAATAACTAAAGTAATAAAAATGGGAGTGATAGTCCTTGACTCCATTCAGTCTGGATGCAAACAAGTCTATCGTGCGTGGACCTCATATCCCGTTCAGGCATAGAAAAACCTTTGGCAACAGCTTCCAACTGCAGTCGCCTCTGAAATACCTGGAATTCCAGTTCACAACTGCATTGGTGTGTCCAATAGAGATGTGATGATGAAGGAAAAATGGCAAAGTTCTTTGGCAGTTTCCATTAGCATCTTAGAATTGATGGCTCCCAGCTTGTTTATGTGCCGAACGGCTGAGAAATTGTCCATCCACTAAAGGATGCCACAACTCGCTGTCCGTGGTGAGAGAGTTTTTATGGCGAATGACCCTGTCAAAAGTTACAGGCAGTTGATATGTAGCTCCAACTTCTATCATGACTATCTGCCCCGTTGAAACCGGGATGTATCTCGCACCCCAGCTACATCTGATGGTGTCCGATTCTATCATAACTTCAGAGAGGGATCTGAAGATGGCCCTCCCGTTCCAAGCCGTCATATGTTCTAGCCACCAGGTTAGTCCCTTACAGGCTTCCTGCAATAGCTTTACTTGATCCGTATATGCAAGGCTCTTGGGTAGATCATGAATCTTGAGCCTACGTAATGCTCTGCAGTGCAGAGACCCCGGAAATATCACTCCGATTGAGAAGACCAGTAGACCTAATATTTTCATTAACAATCTCAACGAAAGAGAGTGTTTGGATAATGCAATCTTCAATTCTTTCAGTGTGCTCTTAACTTTCCGAGACAGCAGACTCCCTTTATACAAAATGCTTCCCTTACTGGCATCATCAACTTGGCGAAACACCAAGGGGCCGATGGAAGGCCTGTAGGAGGGTGGCCTGGCTTATAGTGGGTACCTAGTGGTACTTACACCTTGTGCCAGGTCCAGTTATCCCTTATTAGTAGATTAGTAGTGTTCCAGCAGCTTAGGCTGATAAAGGTAGCTATAGCAGAGCAGCTTAGGCTGAACTAGGAGACATGCAAAGCTCCTACTATACCACTTATATCATATAGCACTATATCAAAAGAATCACAATGCTCAGAGTTACTAAAAATAAAAGTACTTTATTTTAGTGACAATGTGCCAAAAATATCACAGAGGATATACTCTCTTAGGAGGTAAGTAACATACACAAAATATACACACAAACCAAAATCAGGTAAGTAAATAGAAAAGTAGTGCAAACACTGTAGAATACAATGGGATGCAATAGGCCTAGGGGCAACACAAACCATATACTCTGAAAGTGGAATGCGAACCACGAAGAGACCCCAGGCCTAGTGTAGTGTGTAGAGGGTCGCTGGGAGTGTAAGAAAACACTAAGGGTGTCCGAGATACCCCACCCCAAGACCCTGAAAAGTAGGAGTACAGTTGCCCTACTTCCCCAGAAACACACTAAAGTCGCGATAGAGGATTCTGCAAAGACCACAACTGACTGCAAAGCACTGAAGACGGATCCCTGGACCTGAGGACCTGTAAAGGAAGAGGACCAAGTCCAAGAGTCACGAAAGTGTCCAGGGGGGGCAGGAGCCCACTAAACCCCGGATGAAGGTGCAAAATGGCTGCCTCCGGGTGGAAGAAGCCGAAGATTCAGCAACAACGGAAGGTGCCAGGAACTTCTCCTTTGCACAGAAGATGTCCCACGGCGTGCTGGAGGATGCAGAGTTGTTTCCACGCAGAAAGACCGCAATCATGCCTTGCTAGCTGCAAAGGTCGTGGTTCAAAAAAAAGGGTGCTGCCAGGGCCCAGGAAGGACCAGGATGTCGCCACTTGGATGAGGAGACAGAGGGAGCGATCAGCAGCACAGAGAGCCCACGCAGAAGCAGGCAGCACCCGCAACAGCTCGGGAACACGGGTTCAAGAAATCTGAGCATGGCGGTCATCTCAACACTACAAAGGAGGGTCCCACGAAGCCGGAGATCAACTCAGCGAGTTGAGCAATGCAGGGCGGAGTGCTGGGGACCTGGGCTATGCTGTGCACGATGGAATCCTTGCAAGAGTGCACAGAAGCCCTAGCAGCTTTAGTTCACGCAGTACACAGGATTACTGTCTGGCGTGGGGAGGCAAGGACTTACCTCCACCAAATTTAGACAGAAGGGCCACTGGACTGTCGGAGACACTTGGATCCAGCTCCTGTGTTCCAGAGACCACGCTCGCCATGATGAGAGGGGACCCAGAGGACCGGTGAAGCAGACGTTTGGTGCCTGCGTTAGCAGGGAAAGATTCCGTCGACCCACAGGAGATTTCTTATTGGTTTCCAGTGCAGGATGAAGGCAGACAGCCCCAGATAATGCACCACCAGGAAACAGTTGAGAAAGCCGGCAGGATTAGGCGCTACAATGTCGCTGATAGTCTTCTTGCTACTTTGTTGCAGTTTTGCAGGCATCCTGGAGCAGTCAGCGGTCAATCCTTGGCAGAAGTCAAAGAGGGAGATGCAGAGGAACTCTGGTGAGCGCTTGCATTCATTATCTGACGAGAAGCCCACAGGAGAGACCCTAAATAGCCCTAAGAGGAGGATTGGCCACCTAACCAGGTAAGCACCTATCAGGAGGGGTCTCTGACGTCACCTGCTGGCACTGGCTACTCAGAGGCCTCCATTTTGCCCTCACACCTCTGTATTCAAGATGGCAGAGGTCTGGGGCACACTGGAGGAGCTCTGGGCACCACCCCTGAGGTAGTGATGGACAGGGGAGTGGTCACTTCCCTTTCCTTTGTCCACTTTCACGCCAGAGCAGGGGCTGGGGGATCCCTGAACCGGTGTAGACTGGCTTATGCAACGAGGGCACCACCTGTGCCCATGAAAGCATTTCCAGAGGCTGAGGGAGGCTACTCCTCCCCAGCCCTTCACACCTATTTCCAAAGGGAGAGGGTGTAACACCCTCTCTCAGAGGAAATTATTTGTTTTGCCTTCCTGAGACTGGGCTGCCCAAACCCCAGGAGGGCAGAAGCCTGTCTGTGGGTTGGCAGCAGCGGTAGCTGCAGTGAAAACTCCAGAGAGCTGGTTTGGCAGTACCCGGGGTCCATGCTGCAGCCCCGGGGATGCATGGGATTGGCACCCCAATACCAGATTTGGCATGGGGGGACAATTCCATGATCTTAGACATGTTACAAGGCCATATTCAGAGTTACCATTGTGAAGCTACATATAGGTATTGACCTATATATAGTGCACGTGTGTAATGGTGTCCCCGCAATCACAAAGTCCGGGGAAATTGCCCTGAACTATGTGGGGGCACCTTGGCTAGCGCCAGGGTGCCTCACACTTAGTAACATTGCACCTAACCTTCACTAAGCGAAGGTTAGACATATAGGTGACTTATAAGTTACTTAAGTGCAGTGTAAAATGGCTGTGAAATAACGTGGACATTATTTCACTCAGGTTTCAGTGGCAGTCCTGTGTAAGAATTGTCTGAGCTCCCTATGGGTGGCAAAAGAAATGCTGCAGCCCATAGGGATCTCCTGGAACCCCAATACCCTGGGTACCTAGGTACCATATACTAGGGAATTATAAGGGTGTTCCAGTGTGCCAATTAGAATTGGTGAACATGGTCACTAGCCTGCAGTGACAATTTTAAAGGCAGAGAGAGAGCATAAGCAGTGAGTTTCTGATTAGCAGAGCCTCAGTGACACAGTTAGGCACCACAAAGGGAACACACATCCAGGCCACAACTATGAGCACTGGGGTCCTGACTAGCAGGGTCCCAGTGAGACAGTAAAAACACGCTGACATATACTCACAAACAGGCCAAAAGTGGGGGTAACAATGCTAGATGTAGGCTACCGTCCTACAAGGCCGAATTGGAGAACGAAGAATTCGTTCACAGCCGCTTTCCATTGAAACCCGAGGAAACATATGTGAGGTGGGAATATTGGGATTGAAAGGTAGGCCTCATCTTTGTGGTACAGCCTTACCATCTAATCTTGATGCTGAAGTATATCTTGTAACAGATGAATATCCTTCATCTTGAAATACCTGTATATAATCCCCTTGTTAAAATCTCTCAGATCCAAAACCAATTGCTGACCGATACCCTTTTTCTGAGTCAGGAAGATGGCGCTGCAGTAGCCCCGGGATGAGGATTGGTTGGTTACTTCACATGTTTGTCTAGCAAGGCCCGAATATCTGTGTTTATTTAAGTCTGTTTTAGAAGGGAAAAATAGTTTTGGGGTGAGTGTACTGAATCAGGGTAACACAGAACTCTACTTTGAACCCTTGCACTGTGTCCAGCACCGAAGCATCCTGCAACTACAGTTTCCAGTTGAGAAGAAACAAAGGTTTATATCCCTCTAAGATTACATTGTAACAAGGAATTATTGTTACCTGCAAATCCAGATTTGCCTCTGCTAGCAGGTGTACCTCGGTAGCCTCCTCTGGCATCCCGAACTCTACCACCTCGTATTGTGTTGGATAAAAATGTATTAAATTAGGAGGTAGCATATCCTCCGCAACATCTTCTGTTTGTGAAACCTCATTGAGGGCCCTGGCAAAAGGAGTGGGCAGGAGAGCGCCCTCCATATGTCCCAGTCCTCCTATAAAGGGAGGGTTGAAAAACTGTGTTAAGGGAAAATTGTGCCGTGTCTAAGGCAGTGAAGGTTGTGACAAATTTGCCAAGGTCCATGACAAAAGGGTCCTCGAACATTAGACCCTCAACTATTGGCCCCACTTCTGCTTATGCAAGTACCGCCGGTTTAGGGTCTATGCACATGAAGACAGATTTGCACCTCTCGGCCGAAATCGCACAGTTGACATTTCCAAGTTGGTCTGCTCCCTTTGCTTCCAGCTTTACAACATGTCAGGATCAACTGGTGAACCAGATTCCTAGGTTTGTTATGCCATTTCTGGATTTTTTGTTAGTGAGCCAGAAAGGCCCTGGGCTTCTCCTGGCATACCCAACAGGCTTTATTGATGAGTTTTTAGGGGTCTATGACAGATTTCCGTACGAATGTCACCATGTTAGGATCGATGCCTGGTGCTTCCGTCATCTTGCTCTGAAGTGCAATCTGGAACATTCAGCATTTACGCAGTTTCATGCACCTTTGACGAAGCTCTTGCGTAATTTAGATTGTACATAATCACCTGCTTCTGGGGCAGGACCCACTCCTCTGATCGGGGCTGTAGAGTGTTGTCCAGGTTGCATGTCAGTATCCCGGGTGGTTCCTGGGATGCCCTCTAGGAGCCTTTCCTTTGCTCTTCCCTTTCTTGGTAAGGATCTCCTTCTGCGAAGCATCGGAATAGGACGAGTCACCCCCTGTATCCCATGATTTGCTCAGGTTTTGTAGCTCTAAATCATCCCTAGCTGGAACCGTTGAGCTATAACTTTGTTCATGAAAGAATGATTGCTATAGTTTCTGTAGTGCCTCACAGTGGGGCATTAGTCAGTCTTAGGGCCTGATTTAGATTTTGGCGGACAGGTTACTCAGTCATAATGGTGATGGATATCCTAGCCGCCAGGGAAATGGCCTTAACTATGCGGGCTGAGCCACGCGTGCCGTTTCCCCACATACTAAAACACGCTTACCTGAACCACGCATTGGTGTGGTGTCGGCCTTAACCACGCATGTGCCTTAACCACGCATGTGCGTAGTTAAGGTGGAGAGCACGGTCCGGCTGTCTGGAGTCACGAGCAGGAACAGAAAGCATCAGGAGAGTTAAGTGGGGCAGTGGCCAGGTTGGGGTGGGGGGTAGCTTTTAGAGGTGGGGACAGTTTTAGGGCCCAGGGCAAGGGGGGAGATCGGGTTAGTTTTTTTGATGGGGGGTCAGGCTAGGACCAAATTTGGGTGGGGGGTAGATTTTAGGGGTGGGGTGGGGTGGTTTTAGGGGTCAGGGCAGGTGGGAGTAGTCAGGGAAGTTTTTTTTTTACAGGGGAGGCCGGGCTGGGGCCAAGTTTGGGAGGGGTTGTTTTTAGGGGTGGGGCAGTTTTAGAGGTCTGTGCGCATGGTGGGATCGGGTAGTATTTTATTTACAGGGGGCAAGATTTTAGGGCTCAGGGCAGTGAGGGGAAGCGCTTTTATGCAGTAGTTGCACATGTGGCAACGAAAGTGGGGCTGAGGCCGGGTTTGGAGGGGGATTTTAGGGATGGGGCATTTTTAGGGCTCAGGGTGGGTGGGGGGGGTCGCTGTAGGTTTTTTATAGTGGGCAGGGTTTTAGGGCTCAGGGCGGAGAGGTGGGTGCTGTTGTGCAGTAGTTGCACAAATGGCGAGGTAAGTGGGGCTGGAGTCGGGTTTAGGGGGGAGTTTTTTGTGGTGGGCAAGTTTAGGACTCAGAGTGGGTTGGGGGTAAGTGTAGTTTTTATTTTTACAGATGGGAGGGTTTTAGGGCTCAAGGCAGGGGGTAGTATGACACAACCACGCATGCCTTCAACACACATTCCTTTACTAAGCATGCTTTTACAAGGGAATTTGTTTTAAAGACATGCGTGGTAAAGACGCAATGATAGTTTTGACTGCGATGTTAAGGCATGCGTGGTTGTGTCATACAACCCGTCTGTCAAAATATAAATCCCATAGGAAATAATGGGATCCATATTTCGGCGGACAGGATATCCCTCACCGTTGTGACAGAGTAACCCATCCACTGAAATCTAAATCATGCCCTTAGTATTGCCATTAGTTGGCCCTCGCTGTGAGACAACCCCTGATTGTGTCTGTGCCTAACCCTCTCCTGCGCTCTGATTCTGCTCATGTTGATGCACCAAAGAGGGATCCCTATGCCTTCGGCTGTGTTACCATCCCGCGCCCGCTCTGACAGACATGTTACCTATTCTTTAACCCCTTCCCCGCCACGGACGTAATGGTTACGTCCATGGCAGCGCCCGTGTGGCGCCATGGACGTAACCATTACGTCCAGGGACTGGCAGTCGGGGGAAGCGCTAGCGCTTCCCCCGAGGGCCGCCCCCCAACACCCCCAGGCCAGGGCTGAAAGGGGAATCCCTTCCCCTTTCACGCCCACCCCCCCCGCCCCCCCCCATGACGTCAGCGCGCGATCGCGCGCTGATTTCATGGAAACGGGGAATGACGCGCTGGAAGCCATTTGCTTCCAGCGCGTCAAGGGAGAAGGTGAGTATTTCACCTTCGTGCGGGGTGGGGGTGCTCTCAGAGAGGCATCGAGGGAAAGGAAAGGGTTTTCCTTTCCCTCGATGTCTCTTTGAGCATTCCTGCTGCCCGATCGCGATGCGATCGGGCAGCAGGAATGCCCACTAGACACCAGGGATTTCTGTATGTGTGTGTGTGTGAGTGAATATTAGTGTAGGGGAGCGACCCCTTGGGCAAGGGTCGCTCCCCTTTGGGGGCACATGCTTTTTACGTCGTTTCTGCCCCCCCTGGGGGCAGATTGGCCCTATTTTTAGGCCGATCTGCCCCCAAGGGGGGCAGAAAGCCACTAGACACCAGGGATTTTATTGTTGCTGTGTATTTTTTGTGTTGGGGGGCGGCCCCTTGGGCAAGGGTCGCTCCCCTTTGGGGGCACATGTAATTTACGTCGTTTCTGCCCCCCCTGGGGGCAGATTGGCCCTATTTTTAGGCCGATCTGCCCCCAAGGGGGGCAGAAAGCCACTAGACACCAGGGATTTTATTGTTGATTTGTATTTTTTGTGTTGGGGGGCGGCCCCTTTGGCAAGGGTCGCTCCCCTTTGGGGGCAAATGTATTTTACGTCGTTTCTGCCCCCCCTGGGGGCAGATTGGCCCTATTTTTAGGCCGATCTGCCCCCAAGGGGGGCAGAAAGCCACTAGACACCAGGGATTTTATTGTTGATGTGTATTTTTTGTGTTGGGGGGCGGCCCCTTGGGCAAGGGTCGCCCCCAGGGGCCCTCATGTATTTTTGGGCAGTTCTGCCCCCCTTGGGGGCAGAGAGGCCTATTTTTTTTAGGCCTTTCTGCCCCCAAGGGGGGCAGAATCCCAATAGCGCCAGAAATAGTATGTATGTATGTGTGCTTTGTGTTGGGGGGTGGCCCCTTGGGCAAGGGTCGCTCCCCCCAGGGGCGCAATGTATTTATTGTCGTTTCTGCCCCCCTTGGGGGCAGATTAGCCCTATTTTTAGGCCGATCTGCCCCCAAGGGGGGCAGAAAGCCACTAGACACCAGGGATTTTATTGTTGATGTGTATTTTTTGTGTTGGGGGGCGGCCCCTTGGGCAAGGGTCGCCCCCAGGGGCCCTCATGTATTTTTGGGCAGTTCTGCCCCCCTTGGGGGCAGAGAGGCCTATTTTTTTTAGGCCTTTCTGCCCCCAAGGGGGGCAGAATCCCAATAGCGCCAGAAATAGTATGTATGTATGTGTGCTTTGTGTTGGGGGGTGGCCCCTTGGGCAAGGGTCGCTCCCCCCAGGGGCGCAATGTATTTATTGTCGTTTCTGCCCCCCTTGGGGGCAGATTGGCCCTATTTTTAGGCCGATCTGCCCCCAAGGGGGGCAGAAAGCCACTAGACACCAGGGATTTTATTGTTGATGTGTATTTTTTGTGTTGGGGGGCGGCCCCTTGGGCAAGGGTCGCCCCCAGGGGCCCTCATGTATTTTTGGGCAGTTCTGCCCCCCTTGGGGGCAGAGAGGCCTATTTTTTTTAGGCCTTTCTGCCCCCAAGGGGGGCAGAATCCCAATAGCGCCAGAAATAGTATGTATGTATGTGTGCTTTGTGTTGGGGGGTGGCCCCTTGGGCAAGGGTCGCTCCCCCCAGGGGCGCAATGTATTTATTGTCGTTTCTGCCCCCCTTGGGGGCAGATTGGCCCTATTTTTAGGCCGATCTGCCCCCAAGGGGGGCAGAAAGCCACTAGACACCAGGGATTTTATTGTTGATTTTTATTTTTTGTGTTGGGGGGTGGCCCCTTGGGCAAGGGTCGCCCCCAGGGTCCCACATGTATTTTTGGGCAGTTCTGCCCCCCTAGGGGGCAGATATGCCTATTTTTTAGGCCTTTCTGTCCCCAAGGGGGGCAGAATCCCCATAGCGCCAGGGATACTATGTATGTGTGTGTGTGCTTTGTATGGGGGTGTGGCACCTTGGGCAAGGGTCGCCCCCCCCCAAAGGGTGCAATGTAATCTGGGTGATTTCTGCCCCCTCCCCTTGGGGGTAGATTGGCCTATTTTTTTTTTAGGCCCATCTTCCCCCAAGCAGAGAAGACTAGACTCGGGAAAATGAAAAAATGGTTAGTGGCGGAGTGTTTGTCAACTGGCGAAGTATTTACTTTTATGATAATAACAGTTTTTCTCCTTTTTGTTTTAGTTCTAAGCTTTTGCTGACTTTGCTGTGGCTTGTTGCAGTTTTGGCAGTAGTTGTCCTGCGGTTTGCGTAGTTGCATGTTTTAGGTAAGTAAATAAATTTACTCCAAGTGAGTATTGTTGCAATGCATGAATGACATGTTTGTAGGTGGTGTACTGAATGCAGGATTGTGTGTGAAATTGTCCTTAGAGTTATGCACAATGATTATTGTGTTGTCTTATGTCTAATTTGCTTTTTTTTTTCTCTTTTTAGTGGGATATCGTTGGTGATTGCTGTGGCTGTGCAGAGTAGTTGCTGGTGAGTCAAGCTTTTTCAGGCAAGTGAGCAGTATAGTTTTTGAGTTTATAATTCTTAGTGATAAACCTATACTTTGTTACTTATCTTACACAGTGCTGGTTGTTGGTGGTGTATTTGTCCAGTTAATTTTAGTAGGAAGGATCATGGCCAGCCGTAGGATGACCGCTCAGCAGGTTGTTAGTGTGCTTTTTGAGTCATCTTCTGACCATGAATATGAGACTGACTCTGCATCTGAGGCAGAGGAGGAAGTGCAGGATTCTGGAAGTGAATTTTCTGTCAGAGATGAATCATCTGATGATGAAGCCACTCTCAGTGCTGATGAAGGGCCTGTTTTAGAGGAGGACAGTGATGTGCCAATGGTGCAGGAGCCAGCGGCTGAAAGGCTTCCCATTGGAAGACCTGACGCATGGGTTGCACCAAACATGGAGCAGCCACAGTTGCCTGCGTTTACTGGTTTTCCAGGGTGTCGAGTTAATACGGAAAACTTTTTGCCCGTCAACTTTTTTGAGTTGTTTATGGACGATATATTTTTGGAAGAGATTGTTGAGCAGACTAATTTGTATGCAGAGCAGTTTTTGAGGGACAACGCTGCCAGACTTAGGCCACACTCTAGAGCTAGCCGGTGGATTCCCACAAATCTGGAAGAGTTGAAAAAGTTCTTGGGTTTAACTTTTTTGATGGGGCTGATAAGGAAGCCGTCGCTGTCTTCATATTGGTCTACTAGTCCCTTGATGGCAACTGCTATATTTCCTGCCATCATGAGTCGTAACCGGTATGAGCTTCTTCTTCGGATGTTGCATTTTGTAGATAATGCTTTAGCCTTGCCACGAGATCATCCTGATTCTGACCGTCTTTTTAAGATTAGACCTGTCCTTGATCATTTGGTAGATCGGTTTTCAGAGATCTATGTTCCAGGGAAAGAAATATCTGTAGATGAGTCTTTGGTCCTGTTCAAGGGTCGTTTGGTTTTTAGGCAGTACATTCCTAGCAAGAGGGCACGGTATGGAATTAAATTGTATACGCTGTCAGAAAGTAGTACAGGATATGTTTATAATTTCCGGGTCTACACTGGTAGGGATTCCAATATTGACCCCCCTGGTTGTCCTCCCACTTTTGGAGTTAGTGAGAAAATTGTGTGGGAACTTGGTAGACGACTGTTTAACAAAGGTCACCATTTATATGTAGATAACTTCTACACTGGAGTTCGGTTGTTCAAGGAGTTGTTCAGAGTGGACACTGTTGCTTGTGGCACAATCCGCTCTAATCGGAAAGGCTATCCAAAAGAGCTTGTCTGTAAAAAACTTGAGAAGGGACAGTGCAGTGCCTTGCGGAATGATGAGCTGCTAGCTCTGAAATTTGTAGACAAGAGGGATGTATACATGCTAAGCACCATCCATGATGAGAGTACTTCACCTGTGGCTGTTTGGGGTCAGGTTGCCGAAGTGCGCAAACCTGTGTGCATCTTAGACTATAATAAGCACATGGGTGGTGTTGATAGAGTAGATCAGAGGTTAGAACCTTACACTGCTGCTCGTAAGTCTTATGTGTGGTATAAGAAATTAGCGCTTCACTTGTTCCACTTGGCAACTTTTAATGCTTTTGTTGTGTTTAAGGATAGTTCTCCAGAGTCAAGGATGACATTTGTGAAATTTCAGGAGTCTATCATAGCTAGCCTTGTTGTGCTGGAACAGGCAAGAGTTCCTAGAGAAGCAGTGGTGGAGGATGTGGCTAGATTGAAAGATCGTCACTTTGCTGAGCACATTCCTCCCACGGCCAAAAAAAACTTTCCTGCTAAGAGATGTAGAGTCTGTGCTCGAAGAGGTATCAGGAAGGAGACTAGGATGTACTGCCCTGATTGTCCTTCAAAGCCTGGGCTGTGTGTGGGTGGCTGTTTCAGGAGCTACCACACACAGAAGAATTATTGGGAAATTCCGTGAGCGTAAACTGGTGTTTTATATTTTTATATGTTCGGTTTCACGGTTGGCATTAGTCATGTATTCAGTTAGAGCTTTTGTGTTTGTAGTTTTGTACTAATTTATGATTAGTGGTTTCTTTGTTGTTTAAAAACAAAAAAAAGGGGATGGCATGTGTAAAGTGGCGCTTGGCTGGCGGCGTGGGTGTGGTGGCGCTTGGCTGGCGGTGTGTGTGGGGTGGCGCTTGGCTGGCGGTGTGTGTGGGGTGGCGCTTGGCTGGCGGTGTGTGTGGGGTGGCGCTGGGCTGGCGGTGTGTGTGGGGTGGCGCTGGGCTGGCGGTGTGTGTGGGGTGGCGCTTGGCTGGTGGTGTGGGTGGGGTGGCGCTTGGCTGGCAGTGCCGGCCAAACGCCAGTCCACACACTCATCAGCTGGTGTGATTGCTGTATCAGGCATGTGGGCGTATGAAAGTGATGGGCCCTTGACTGGCGCTGTCTGTGGATGCGAGTCTTGTAATGTGCTGGGCCCGTGGCTGGCGGCGTGAATGGTCTAGTGCATGTCATGTATGAAAGGTGTGTGAATGGACTGTAAAGCGGTTGGTGCCTTGTCGTGGCTTTACAGCTCACGAGCTGTGAGTCATTGGTTCAGTTTTTTGGCCTTTCAGTTATTACCAGTGCATTTCACTTTTGTGAAATCTCTTGTTAATAAAATTTGATCTACTGAACCATCACTCACCCTCGTGCCAAATCCAACCAGTATGTGTGGTACAAATGACAAAACCTGCTCCGCTGTAATCAGGCGTCGCAGCACACTTGAGACACGCTAGGTGCCTCAGGTGGGACCCCGATGATGAAGCATGCCACCAACTTGGTTGGTGGGTGAGGGGTCTTCTTCACATAACCTAAGTGTGTTTCTTTTCACAATTTTAGTGTTTGGCACATCACGGACGTATGTGCACACATCAAAGTGATATATTCCAAAAATACCTGTGTTTGGGGGGGAGGGCCCACCTATGTTTTTGGTCCTGGGTGCGGCCGTCATGTAGGGAAACCTACAAAACCCAGAAACTTTTTAAAACTAGGCACCCCAAGGAGTCTAGGGAGGTGTGGCTTGTGTGGCTCCCCCAACATTTTCTTACCCAGACTCCTCTGTAAACCTCACAATTTGCTTAAAAAAGCATATTTTCCTGATTTTTCTTAGTAGGATCACCGCTCCAGCACAAAATTCCTACTCCCCAGTTTTCCCCTCAGTCTCCCAAGTAAAATGACACCTCACTTATGTGGGTCCCCAAAGCAGAGTCCGTCTAAAGATGTATAAAAGAATATGCCCTTATAAACTTGCTGTGCTATCCCTTCTATCCCTTCAGGTTTTGGGCCTTATTATTTTGCAGGCATCTGGGCCACCCACACAAGTGAGGTATCATTTTTATCGGGAGACTTGGGGGAATGCTGGGTGGAAGGAAATTTGTGGCTCCTATCAGATTCCAGAACTTTCTGCCACAGAAATGTGAGGAACATGTGTTTTTTTAGCCAAATTTTGAGGTTTGCAAAGGATTCTGGGTAACAGAACCTGGTCCGAGCCCCGCAAGTCACCCCTCCTTGGATTCCCCTAGGTCTCTAGTTTTCAGAAATGCACTGGTTTGGTAGGTTTCCCTAGGCGCCGGGTGAGCTACAGGCCAAAATCCGCAGGTAGGCACTGTTTTCTCCCAAAATTGTGGATGTGTCCACGTTGCGCTTTGGGGTGTTTCCTGTCGCAGGCGCTAGGCCTACCCACGCAAGTGAGGTATCATTTTTATCGGGAGACTTGGGGGAACGCTGGGTGGAAGGAAATTTGTAGCTCCTCTCAGATTCCAGAACTTTCTGCCACAGAAATGTGAGGGACATGTGTTATTTTAGCCAAATTTTGAGGTTTGCAAAGGATTCTGGGTAACAGAACCTGGTCCGAGCCCCGCAAGTCACCCCTCCTTGGATTCCCCTAGGTCTCTAGTTTTCAGAAATGCACAGGTTTGGTAGGTTTCCCTAGGTGGCGGCTGAGCTAGAGGCCAAAATCTACAGGTAGGCACTTCGCAAAAAACACCTCTGTTTTTTTCCAAAATTTAGGATGTGTCCACGTTGCGCTTTGGGGTGTTTCCTGTCGCCGGCGCTAGGCCTACCCACGCAAGTGAGGTATCATTTTTATCGGGAGACTTGGGGGAACGCTGGGTGGAAGGAAATTTGTAGCTCCTCTCAGATTCCAGAACTTTCTGCCACAGAAATGTGAGGGACATGTGTTTTTTTAGCCAAATTTTGAGGTTTGCAAAGGATTCTGGGTAACAGAACCTGGTCCGAGCCCCGCAAGTCACCCCTCCTTGGATCCCCCTAGGTCTCTAGTTTTCAGAAATGCACAGGTTTGGTAGGTTTCCCTAGGTGGCGGCTGAGCTAGAGGCCAAAATCTACAGGTAGTCACTTTGCTAAAAACAGCTCTGTTTTCTGTGATATGTCCACGTTGTGTTTTGGGGCATATCCTGTCGCGGGCGGTAGGCCTACCCACACAAGTGAGGTATCATTTTTATCGGGAGACGTGGGGGAACGCTGGGTGGAAGGAAATTTGTAGCTCCTCTCAGATTCCAGAACTTTCTGCCACAGAAATGTGAGGAACATGTGTTATTTTAGCCAAATTTTGAGGTTTGCAAAGGATTCTGGGTAACAGAACCTGGTCCGAGCCCCGCAAGTCACCCCTCCTTGGATTCCCCTAGGTCTCTAGTTTTCAGAAATGCACAGGTTTGGTAGGTTTCCCTAGGTGGCGGCTGAGCTAGAGGCCAAAATCTACAGGTAGGCACTTCGCAAAAAACACCTCTGTTTTTTTCCAAAATTTAGGATGTGTCCACGTTGCGCTTTGGGGTGTTTCCTGTCACCGGCGCTAGGCCTACCCATGCAAGTGAGGTATCATTTTTATCGGGAGACTTGGGGGAACGCTGGGTGGAAGGAAATTTGTAGCTCCTCTCAGATTCCAGAACTTTCTGCCACAGAAATGTGAGGGACATGTGTTTTTTTAGCCAAATTTTGAGGTTTGCAAAGGATTCTGGGTAACAGAACCTGGTCCGAGCCCCGCAAGTCACCCCTCCTTGGATCCCCCTAGGTCTCTAGTTTTCAGAAATGCACAGGTTTGGTAGGTTTCCCTAGGTGGCGGCTGAGCTAGAGGCCAAAATCTACAGGTAGTCACTTTGCTAAAAACAGCTCTGTTTTCTGTGATATGTCCACGTTGTGTTTTGGGGCATATCCTGTCGCGGGCGCTAGGCCTACCCACACAAGTGAGGTATCATTTTTATCGGGAGACGTGGGGGAACGCTGGGTGGAAGGAAATTTGTGGCTCCTCTCAGATTCCAGAACTTTCTGCCACAGAAATGTGAGGAACATGTGTTTTTTTAGCCAAATTTTGAGGTTTGCAAAGGATTCTGGGTAACAGAACCTGGTCCGAGCCCCGCAAGTCACCCCTCCTTGGATCCCCCTAGGTCTCTAGTTTTCAGAAATGCACAGGTTTGGTAGGTTTCCCTAGGTGGCGGCTGAGCTAGAGGCCAAAATCTACAGGTAGTCACTTTGCTAAAAACAGCTCTGTTTTCTGTGATATGTCCACGTTGTGTTTTGGGGCATATCCTGTCGCGGGCGCTAGGCCTACCCACACAAGTGAGGTATCATTTTTATCGGGAGACGTGGGGGAACGCTGGGTGGAAGGAAATTTGTGGCTCCTCTCAGATTCCAGAACTTTCTGCCACAGAAATGTGAGGAACATGTGTTTTTTTAGCCAAATTTTGAGGTTTGCAAAGGATTCTGGGTAACAGAACCTGGTCCGAGCCCCGCAAGTCACCCCTCCTTGGATCCCCCTAGGTCTCTAGTTTTCAGAAATGCACAGGTTTGGTAGGTTTCCTTAGGTGGCGGCTGAGCTAGAGGCCAAAATCTACAGGTAGTCACTTTGCTAAAAACAGCTCTGTTTTCTGTGATATGTCCACGTTGTGTTTTGGGGCATATCCTGTCGCGGACGGTAGGCCTACCCACACAAGTGAGGTATCATTTTTATCGGGAGACGTGGGGGAACGCTGGGTGGAAGGAAATTTGTAGCTCCTCTCAGATTCCAGAACTTTCTGCCACAGAAATGTGAGGAACATGTGTTATTTTAGCCAAATTTTGAGGTTTGCAAAGGATTCTGGGTAACAGAACCTGGTTCGAGCCCCGCAAGTCACCCCTCCTTGGATTCCCCTAGGTCTCTAGTTTTCAGAAATGCACAGGTTTGGTAGGTTTCCCTAGGTGGCGGCTGAGCTAGAGGCCAAAATCCGCAGGTAGGCACTTCGCAAAAAACACCTCTGTTTTTTTCCAAAATTTAGGATGTGTCCACGTTGCGCTTTGGGGTGTTTCCTGTCACCGGCGCTAGGCCTACCCATGCAAGTGAGGTATCATTTTTATCGGGAGACTTGGGGGAACACTGGGTGGAAGGAAATTTGTAGCTCCTCTCAGATTCCAGAACTTTCTGCCACAGAAATGTGAGGGACATGTGTTTTTTTAGCCAAATTTTGAGGTTTGCAAAGGATTCTGGGTAACAGAACCTGGTCCGAGCCCCGCAAGTCACCCCTCCTTGGATCCCCCTAGGTCTCTAGTTTTCAGAAATGCACAGGTTTGGTAGGTTTCCCTAGGTGGCGGCTGAGCTAGAGGCCAAAATCTACAGGTAGTCACTTTGCTAAAAACAGCTCTGTTTTCTGTGATATGTCCACGTTGTGTTTTGGGGCATATCCTGTCGCGGGCGCTAGGCCTACCCACACAAGTGAGGTATCATTTTTATCGGGAGACATGGGGGAACGCTGGGTGGAAGGAAATTTGTGGCTCCTCTCAGATTCCAGAACTTTCTGCCACAGAAATGTGAGGAACATGTGTTTTTTTAGCCAAATTTTGAGGTTTGCAAAGGATTCTGGGTAACAGAACCTGGTCCGAGCCCCGCAAGTCACCCCTCCTTGGATCCCCCTTGGTCTCTAGTTTTCAGAAATGCACAGGTTTGGTAGGTTTCCCTAGGTGGCGGCTGAGCTAGAGGCCAAAATCTACAGGTAGTCACTTTGCTAAAAACAGCTCTGTTTTCTATGATATGTCCACGTTGTGTTTTGGGGCATATCCTGTCGCGGGCGCTAGGCCTACTCACACAAGTGAGGTATCATTTTTATCGGGAGACGTGGGGGAACGCTGGGTGGAAGGAAATTTGTAGCTCCTCTCAGATTCCAGAACTTTCTGCCACAGAAATGTGAGGAACATGTGTTTTTTTAGCCAAATTTTGAGGTTTGCAAAGGATTCTGGGTAACAGAACCTGGTCCGAGCCCCGCAAGTCACCCCTCCTTGGATTCCCCTAGGTCTCTAGTTTTCAGAAATGCACAGGTTTGGTAGGTTTCCCTAGGTGCCGGCTGAGCTAGAGGCCAAAATCTACAGGTAGGCACTTCGCAAAAAACACCTTTGTTTTTTTCCAAAATTTAGGATGTGTCCACGTTGCGCTTTGGGGTGTTTCCTGTCGCCGGCGCTAGGCCTACCCACGCAAGTGAGGTATTATTTTTATCGGGAGACTTGGGGGAACACTGGGTGGTATGAAATTTGTAGCTCCCCTCAGATTCCAGAACTTTCTGCCACAGAAATGTGAGGAACATGTGTTTTTTTAGCCAAATTTTGAGGTTTGCAAAGGATTCTGGGTAACAGAACCTCGTCCGAGCCACACAAGTCACCCCTCCTTGGATTCCCCTAGGTCTCTAGTTTTCAGAAATGCATAGGTTTGGTAGGTTTCCCTAGGTGGCGGCTGAGCTAGAGGCCAAAATCTACAGGTAGTCACTTTGCTAAAAACAGCTCTGTTTTCTGTGATATGTCCACGTTGTGTTTTGGGGCATATCCTGTCGCGGGCGCTAGGCCTACCCACACAAGTGAGGTATCATTTTTATCGGGAGACGTGGGGGAACGCTGGGTGGAAGGAAATTTGTGGCTCCTCTCAGATTCCAGAACTTTCTGCCACAGAAATGTGAGGAACATGTGTTTTTTTAGCCAAATTTTGAGGTTTGCAAAGGATTCTGGGTAACAGAACCTGGTCCGAGCCCCGCAAGTCACCCCTCCTTGGATCCCCCTAGGTCTCTAATTTTCAGAAATGCACAGGTTTGGTAGGTTTCCCTAGGTGGCGGCTGAGCTAGAGGCCAAAATCTACAGGTAGGCACTTTGCTAAAAACAGCTCTGTTTTCTGTGATTTGTCCACGTTGTGTTTTGGGGCATATCCTGTCGCGGGCGCTAGGCCTACCCACACAAGTGAGGTATCATTTTTATCGGGATACGTGGGGGAACGCTAGGTGGAAGGAAATTTGTGGCTCCTCTCAGATTCCAGAACTTTCTGCCACAGAAATGTGAGGAACATGTGTTTTTTTAGCCAAATTTTGAGGTTTGCAAAGGATTCTGGGTAACCGAACCTGGTCCGAGCCACACAAGTCACCCCTCCTTGGATTCCCCTAGGTCTCTAGTTTTCAGAAATGCACAGGTTTGGTAGGTTTCCCTAGGTGGCGGCTGAGCTAGAGGCCAAAATCTACAGGTAGTCACTATGCTAAAAACAGCTCTGTTTTCTGTGATGTGTCCAGGTTGTGTTTTGGGGCATATCCTGTCGCGGGCGCTAGGCCTACCCACACAAGTGAGGTATCATTTTTATCGGGAGACGTGGGGGAATGCTGGGTGGAAGGAAATTTGTCGCTCCTCTCAGATTCCAGAACTTTCTGCCACAGAAATGTGAGGAACATGTGTTTTTTTAGCCAAATTTTGAGGTTTGCAAAGGATTCTGGGTAACAGAACCTGGTCCGAGCCACACAAGTCACCCCTCCTTGGATTCCCCTAGGTCTCTAGTTTTCAGAAATGCACAGGTTTGGTAGGTTTCCCTAGGTGCCGGCTGAGCTAGAGGCCAAAATCTACAGGTAGTCACTTTGCTAAAAACAGCTCTGTTTTCTGTGATGTGTCCACGTTGTGTTTTGGGGCATATCCTGTCGCGGGCGCTAGGCCTACCCAAACAAGGGAGGTATCATTTTTATCGGGAGACTTGGGGGAACATAGAATAGCAAAACAAGTGTTATTGCCCCTTGTCTTTCTCTACATTTATTCCTTCCAAATATAGGGGTGTGTGTAAAAAAGACATCTATTTGAGAAATTCCATGTAATTCACGTGCTACTATGGTCACCCCGGAATTCAGAGATGTGCAAATAACCACTGCTCCTCAACACCTTATCTTGTGCCCTTTTTGGAAATGCAAAGGTTTTCTTGATAGCTATTTTTTACTCCTTATATTTCAGCAAATGAATTACTGTATACCCGGTATAGAATGAAAACGCACTGCAGGGTGCAGCTCATTTATTGGCTCTGGGTTCCTCGGGTTCTTGATGAACCTACAAACCCTATATATCCCCGCAACCAGAGGAGTCCAGCAGACGTAACGGTATATTGCTTTTGATAATCTGACATTGCAGGGAAAAGTTACAGAGTAAAAAGTAGAGAAAAATTGATGTTTTTTTCACCTCAATTTCAATATTTTTCTTTTTCAGCTGTTATTTTCTGTAGGAAACCCTTGTAGGATCTACACAAATGACCCCTTGCTGAATTCAGAATTTTGTCTACTTTTCAGAAATGTTTAGGTTTCTGGGATCCAGCATTGGTTTCATGACCATTCCGGTCACTGACTGGAAGGAGGCTGAAAGCACAAAAAATTGCACAAATGGGGTATGCCCCAGTAAAATGCCAAAATTGTGTTGAAAAATTGGGTTTTCGGATTCAAGTCTGCCTGTTCCTGAAAGCTGGGAAGCTGCTGAGTTTAGCACCGCAAACCCTTTGTTGATGCCATTTTCAGGGGAAAAAGCACAAGCCTTCTTCTGCAGCCCCTTTTTCCAATTTTTTTGAAAAAAACGAAATTTTCACTGTATTTTGGCCAATTTCTTGGCCTCCTTCAGGGGAACCCACAAAGTCTGGGTACCTTTAGAATCGCTAGGATGTTGGAAAAAAAGGACGCAAATTTGGCTTGGTTAGCTTATGTGGACAAAAAGTTATGAGGGCCTAAGCGCGAACTGCCCCAAATAGGCAAAAAAAGGCCTGGCACAGGAGGGGGAAAAGGCCTGGCAGCGAAGTGGTTAAATGGTTATTTAGATGTCCTCACACATCTGTGTACCTGCACCTAGCCATATCATGCATAACAGCCTAAACATAATCAAACCACAAACGTTGTAGACAAGAGACATACTTTCTTGTGAGCATATAGTCTGCGCACAAATAACATATTTAATTGTATAGTGGTTTTGGTGTATTTACATAAATATACAACACAAAAGGACAAAAAACTTCACAACCAAACATATGATGCAACAAAGCAAACACATGCCTTGCATATTAACATAGTTCACCTATGACCATCTCAACAATTAAAAACAAAAACAAGTGTCCAATAGAAATTGTATCAGCAGAGGGGGTACGTCAGTGTCCTCCTTCTGTGTCGTCACAAGTACGACAGGGTGCCCGCTGTGGTTGGGGCACAATATTTCATCCTCTGTTGTATGAGGGGGTTGGACACTCTTGGTTACCGTCCTCTGGCTTTTACTGTCCTTTTGTTGGGGGGGGTTGGAGGGGTTGCCCTCAGTTTCTGCTCCTAGCACTGGAGATGTGATGGGAAGGGCTTTAGGGCTACTGCCAGGCTTTATCCAATGACTGTTGGACTGATTGGGCCAGAGCTGCTATAAACTCATTTTCAATTTAATCATCAGCCTGGTCCTCATAACCCTCCAAATACTCCTCATGGTAAAAAAGGGTGTGAATCTGCCATATTGATTATTGTAAAGTATGATTGTCTCCTAATTGGTAAGTGGGGGAGTCAACCCCAATGGAGGCCCATATAGAGCTTATTACAAGTGGACGGAGCAGCCTTCATCTCCTAGGACAGCATCACAAACCTAATTACTGCAACCCTGCAAACCTGTTTCACGGGGCGTCAGATGGGGACACTGAATCTCTGTGCATTACAATAAGCACTGTCCCCTCCTGTGGACACGAGGGGGAGAACCTCCATTCTGTGCTCGTGTTATCCACTGAGAGCTCCAGCAACTCGGAATCTATACTTTGAAGTACGCGGGCACCTCTCGCGCATGCGCGACTCCTGCATAAGCAGCGTTGTAGGACTGCACTCATTAGCGGGAAGCTGCCCAATCACAGTCCAGCCCCTTCTCCCACTCCTGAGAATGGTCGACCCGTGGCTATAAACATGCTACAAGTTTGCAAGTGAGAGGGCTAAAAATTAATTATTATGAAGAATGGCATTACCCATTTTTGTGACATGTTTGCAGCAGCAGACACAGAATTTTGTGCCAAGTGCAGAGCCACGGTCATACCGCCAACACCGCCAGGCTGGCGCCAGTCTGCAGCCTGGCGGTTCCGGCGGTTGTAATCCGCCAGGGCAGCGCTGCAAGCAGCGCCGCCCTGGGGATTACGAGTCCCCATTCGCCAGCCTGTCCATGGCGGTAAACACCGCCATGGAAAGGCTGGCAGTAAGGGTGACTCTGGGGGCCCCTGCAGTGCCCATGCACTTGGCATGGGCCCCCTTGCACAGCCCCATCGCCCAATCCACTGCCCGAATTACGGGCAGTGGAATGCGTGACGGGTGCTGCTGGAACCGCCACACCGCCACATTGCTGCCGGCTTCATTAGGAGCCGGCTGCAATGTTAGTGCCCTGCTACCCACTGGGCCGGCGGGCGGAAACTCTGTTTCTGCCTGCCAGCCCAGCGGGGATGTCATAATAGGGCTGACGGGATTCAGGTCGCATAGGCGGCCTGACGGAAGATTAACATTGACGGGCGGCCTCCGCCACCCACCAATGTTGTAGTGAGGGCCTTAGTCCCCTTGCACCATGAGTAATGCAGCAACAGGATCCACAAATATTCACCCACCCAAATAACTTTTTCTGTGAGTATGACTTACTCCAGATGTAGGGGTTATTTACTCCTGTTTACAATGGAGGCTTTCTGAAGTCACCAAAGAAGTGCAATTTAGTGTCCACCCAGGCGTGGCGGTGAGACCCATTCAATGCGGGCCATGTTACACTACCTAGGGAATGCTAAATTAACTCCACCCAGGAGTGGCAGTGTCGTAGGACTCTTACCGCACAAGTCTCATATGAGCAAAGGTAAACAAAGAGATGCAGGAAGGTTTTCAAAGTATTTATTGAAACCACTGCATTCTACGATTAAAAAAACATGAGCTGCAATTCTTAGGAAGATGAAACATATCACAGTCCTGACTGTAGCCAACAGTGAGAAACAAATAAATAAACTTACCTAAGGATTCCTCCCTACACTTCTTGGCATCTACGTGAGACCATAGCAGTGATAGCCCTTTCTCTGCCCATACTCATTCTCTGGAAGGAACTCCCGGCCCCATACTTGAAAAGAGGGTTCTGCTCGTCGTCTCCTCAGATGGCTTTAGAGACAGGGCTGAGGTCAGCAAAGTTGCAATGAAGTGGCACACACCAAAGGATGGCTCCTCGGCTGGAATGACCTCTCTAATCTCTTTTGGGCTGTGTGGTGTTTATATAATAAAACATTGTGTGTTCTGAGAACAGGCATGATGTGGGTCAGAGGCTGGTTTTGCACTCTTGTGGCATCAGTACTAGATACACTATCAGATGTAGCATTGAGCAGAGGCACAGCATGAAATGTTGTGTAAAGAAACTGAAGCAACACTTTCTCAGAATAGCAGCTGATTAGAAAAACAAAACATCCCTGCTAAAAGCAAATTATGTTGAAATGAATTAAAATGAATAAATGAAATAAAAACGTGCAACTAGGTAAAAGGGCACAGGTCTAAGCTAAAATAAGTGTGCCCAAGCAAGGCGCTAAAATGACCCCATGACAGCAGCAGTCCACCAATCAGAGGTGTTGTTATACCACCAAGGGGGTGTTATGTTGAACCAACCACAAGCATCAGGGAGGCCCACTCACTGGAAGCGCAGGTATACCACCCAGGGAGTGCTTCACTGAGTCCATGCAGTGTGACAGCTGGCCCACTCATTGGAGGCGCAGGTATACCACCCAGGGAGTGCTTCACTGAGTCCTACAGCGTGACAGCTGGCCCACTCACTGGAAGCGCAGGTATACCACCCAGGGAGTGCTTCACTGAGTCCATCCAGTGTGACAGCTGGCCCACTCATTGGAGGCGCAGGTATACCACCCAGGGAGTGCTTCACTGAGTCCTACAGCGTGACAGCTGGCCCACTCACTGGAAGCGCAGGTATACCACCCAGGGAGTGCTTCACTGAGTCCATCCAGCGTGACAGCTGGCCCACTCACTGGAAGCGCAGGTATACCACCCAGGGAGTGCTTCACTGAGTCCATCCAGCGTGACAGCTTGCCCACTCACTGGAGGCGCAGGTATACCACCCAGGGAGTGCTTCACTGAGTCCATCCAGCGTGACAGCTGGCCCACTCACTGGAGGCGCAGGTATACCACCCAGGGAGTGCTTCACTGAGTCCATGCAGCGTGACAGCTGGCCCACTCACTGGAGGCGCAGGTATACCACCCAGGGAGTGCTTCACTGAGTCCATGCAGCGTGACAGCTGGCCCACTCACTGGAGGCGCAGGTATACCACCCAGGGAGTGCTTCACTGAGTCCATGCAGCGTGACAGCTGGCCCACTCACTGGAGGCGCAGGTATACCACCCAGGGAGTGCTTCACTGAGTCCATCCAGCGTGACAGCTGGCCCACTCACTGGAGGCGCAGGTATACCACCCAGGGAGTGCTTCACTGAGTCCATGCAGCGTGACAGCTGGCCCACTCACTGGAGGCGCAGGTATACCACCCAGGGAGTGCTTCACTGAGTCCATCCAGCGTGACAGCTGGCCCACTCACTGGAGGCGCAGGTATACCACCCAGGGAGTGCTTCACTGAGTCCTACAGCGCGACAGCTGGCCCACTCACTGGAAGCGCAGGTATACCACCCAGGGAGTGCTTCACTGAGTCCATGCAGCGCGACAGCTGGCCCACTCACTGGAGGCGCAGGTATACCACCCAGGGAGTGCTTCACTGAGTCCATCCAGCGCGACAGCTGGCCCACTCACTGGAGGCGCTGTTAAACCACCAACTGGGCGCTATAAGGTATTTGTGAGGTAACTGAAGGTGCCCTGGGAAGCTAGTGAGTTGAGGTGATGTGATGTGCTGTGGATAGAGTGCTTGGGTGATGTGCTTTGCAGTGAATAGTTAGTTAGGGTGATGCTATCTGTAGTGGGTAGTGGTTGGGGTGATGTGCTGTGCAGTGGATAGTAAGTTGAGGGGATGCAGGGCCGGGTTTTGGGCAGTGCGACCAGTGCGGTGTCCACACCGGGTGCTGACCTGAATGGGGAGCGCTGACCTCAGGGGGAAGCTGTGTTTAGCAATAAACTTACAAAACTTACGATTTAAAAGCACCTGCTGAAAAGTTCCTTGTGTGTCCAGCCTTCAAGAACCAAGTAAAATGTCACAATAACTCTTGTGATTAATGTTTTTGCTAGAGAGAGAGAGATCGCAGTTTTGTCTAGGGGCAGTTTTGACTCGATATAAAGTAGCGCAGAGGGTTAATACACCTTCTGCAAAGAACAGAACTATATTTTATGTGGATAGCTGAGTGGATTAATAAGGCTAGCCTTTACAAGTGCTTTAAAACAAATGAATGTATGTGCGAGGGGGGCTGTGGAGAGATGAAGGGCACTTTTGCTGGGTAGTAGTGAAGGAATCCAAGGAGGTGGTCATGGGGTGGAGGGGGGCGGCAAAAAAGATTGTTGCACAGGGCGCCACCAGTGCTAAAGCCGGTGCTGAGGTGATGTGATTAGCAGTGGATAGTTAGAGTGATGTGATGCGCTGCGCAGTGGATAGTGAGTTAGGGTGATCTGGTGCGCAGTGGATAGTGAGTTAGGGTGATCTGGTGTGCAGTGGATAGTGAGTTTGGTGATGTTTTGTGCAGTGGCTAGTGAGTTGGGGTGATGTGCTGTGCAGTGGATGGTGAGTTGGGGTGATCTGGTGTGCAGTGGATAGTAAGTTGGGTGATGTGCTGTGCGGTGGATAGTGAGTTGGGGTTATGTACTCTGGAGTGGATAGTGAGATAGGGTGATGTGTGTGTTGTTTGGGATATTGAGTTGGGATGATGTGCTGTGTAGTAGATATTGAGTTTGGGTGATGTGCTGTGCAGTGGATAGTGGGATAGGGTGATGCGTGTGTTGTATGGGATATTGAGTTGGGGTGATATGCTGTGTAGTGGATTTTGAGTTTGGGTGATGTGCTGTGCAGTGGATGGTGAGTTGGGGTGATGCAGTCTGCAGTGGATATTGAGTTGGGGTGATGTGCTGTGTAGTGGATATTGAGTTTGGGTGTGTGTTCTGCAGTGGATAGTGAGTTGGGGTGATGCAGTCTGCAGTGGATAGTGGGATGCAGTGATGTGCTCTGCAGTGTAAAGTGAGTTGGGATGAACTGGTGTGCAGTGGACAGTGAGTTGAGGTGATGTGCTCTGCAGTAGATAGTTAGGGTGATGTGCTCAGTAGTGGAAAGCGTGTTGGAGTGATGTTATTTGCAGCTGTATAATGAATAGGGTGATGTGCTCTCCGGTGGATAGTGAGTTACAGTGATGTGCTGTGCATGGGATAGTGAATTGAAGTGATGTGCTCTGTAGTGGATAGTGAGTTACAGTTATGTGCTGTGCATGGGATAGTGAATTGAAGTGATGTGCTCTGCAGTGGATAGTGAGTTGGGGTGATCTGCTCTGTAGTGTATGGTGAGTTGGGGTGATCTGGTGTGCAGTGGATAGTGAGTTGGAGTGATGTGTTCTGCAGTGGATAATGAGTTAGGATAATGTGCTCTGTAATGGATAGTGAGCTGGGGTGATGTGCTCTATAGTGGGTGGATAGTGAGTTGGGGTGATATGCTGTGCAGTGCATAGTTAGTTGGGATGATGTGTGTGTTGTAGTGGATAGTGAGTTGGAATAATGTGTTGTGCAGTGGATAGTAAGATAGGTGATGAGCTGTGCAGTGGATAGTAAGTTAGGGTGATGTGCTTTTTAGTGGATGGATAGTGATTTGGGCTGATGTGCCATGCAATGGATATTGAGTAGGGGTGATATGGTCTGCACTGGATAGTGAGTTAGGGTGATGTGCTCTGTAGTTGACAGATAGTGATTTTGGTGATGTGCTCTGCAGTGGATAGTGAGTTGGGGTTGATGTGCTCTGCAGTAGATAGTGAGCTGGAGTGATGTGCTCTGCGGTGGATAGTGAGTTGAGGTGATGTGCTCTGCAGTTGATAGATAGTGATATGGGTGATGTGCTCTGCAGAGGCTAGTGAGTTGGGGTTGATGTGCTCTGCGGTGGATAGTGAGTTGGGGGGATGTGCTGTGCAGTGGATAGTGAGTTGAGGTGATGTGCTGTGCAGTTGATATATAGTTATTTTTGTGATGTGCTCTGCGGTGGATAGTGAGTTGAGGTGATGTGCTCTGCAGTTGATAGATAGTGATATGGGTGATGTGCTCTGCATAGGGTAGGGAGTTGGAGTTGATGTGCTTTGCGGTGGATAGTGAGGTGGGGTTATGTGCTCTGCGGTGGATAGAGTGAGTTGGAGTGATGTGCTCTTCTTGCCATATGTTTTTATGGTCTGGTTGGACAGTGCAGCTGTCACCAGACAATTATGTGAACATCACTGAGATGGGCTTTGTCTCCACTCACATGTTGGGGAATCAGGAAGGAGTGCATGTTTTGATTGGGCAGAAGTTGTGTGCTTCCCCATAAAAAGTGCTTCCCCTCCACACTGCTGTGAACATTGTGTTTATTTATCCAGCTGCCTGGGGTTAAACTTTTAGGGGCCCACCGTCTCACCTGAGGTTGTCATATTATTAAATTGTCTTAGATAACTGGATAGTTTATTATGTTTTCTCTGGCAGCTGCACAGGTGGGAGGTGGGCAGCCATTAACCTACAAGGATGTTTAGGTCTGGCTTGACTGTGCAACAGTCACCTGACCTTTTAACCTAGACCAGTATTATTCTACAGTTCTTTGCTTCCACACAAATACATATTAATTGCCCTGATATTTACCATCCCTTTTAAGCCAGACCTATTGGCATTGCCAACGTGCAGGGTTCAAGCTACATCTCAGTAAGACAGCTCAGTGGGTTCACGTGCCTGCTGCAGAGATATGTGTGTGTGCTGATCACAGAAAGCTGACTCGGCCTTTCATGCTTCTGAGGCTCATAACATCTAAGGTGCTTGAAAGGCGCGGGCGACAGTTCGCAATGTCTGATCATCCAGTCGTCAATGATGTCCCCAGGGCTGCAAGGCCTATATTTTTTCTGCAGTTAATAATGTGTTTATTATAAGACAGATTCTCTCAGAGTGTTTGGTACTAACTGCTCTCTCACTTTATAAGCACGTGAAATAAAACAAATACATCACGTCTCCAGGGGAGCGCTTAGAGGCTCGCCCCGGGGCAGACTCAGCATCCGTACTGACCCACAGTCGGCTTTTGGGTATTTGTATTACTATTTATGGGCCTACAAACGTACACGTTCTACAATTCAAAGACATTTGGTATATAGGCGCCTTGCGTCGTCGCTTCTCGGCGCTCCGTGGTTCTCAAAGATTTCCGCGCTGTAGATGTTGACGCTTCATGTGGCTTGATCTTGGGCGACGGGGTGTGGTGCGCCCCGCACCATCCACCTACTGCCCGGCAGTGCACCCTCGCAGGTTCCCGCCCACCAACGCCCCTCTGGAATCCTCCACCCAAACCGTCTCCGCCCCGAGCGGCCAGCGCCTAGAGGCGGCCGACAGAAAACGAATGAAATAAATAACTGAGGCGCTATCTCACAGCGCACCTCCGAGCAGGGAGTGCCCATGGGCTGATACCTGGTATTATCTGAAGGGGGTCTGAAATGTACGGGGTGGGGGCGCCCCCTCAGCTAGGGGGTGGGGGGCGTTCGTCAAGGACACCAAGGTCTGCTCTCCCCACACCGATGGTCGAGTCCATGTCAAAAAGGGCAGATTTCTGAAGATAATGAGAATCCCCTTCTTCACATGCCAAGATCACACAGTGAGGGAGGGAGAAGTGTGGGGGGGGGGGCAGAGGCACAAGAGAGGGGCAGCAGGAGAGGGGAGCTGCAGGCAGTGGGCAGCAGGGAAGAGGTGCCATGAGGGTGTCCACAAAGATGATGGCACCGGGAGAGGGCAGCAGGGAAGAGGCGCCAGCAGAGGGGCAGGACGGAAGAGGGGCAGCAGAGGGGCAGGAGGGAAGAGGTGCCAGCAGAGGGGCAGCAGAGGGGCAGGAGGGAAGAGGTGCCAGCAGAGGGGCAGCAGAGGGGCAGGAGGGAAGAGGTGCCAGCAGAGGGGCAGAAGGTGCCAGCAGAGGGGCCGGAGGGAAGAGGCGCCAGCAGAGGGGCAGTAGGGAAGAGGTGCCAGCAGAGGGGCAGGAGGGAAGAGGGGCAGCAGAGGGGCAGGAGGGAAGAGGTGCCAGCAGAGGGGCAGGAGGGAAGAGGTGCCAGCAGAGGGGCAGAAGGTGCCAGCAGAGGGGCCGGAGGGAAGAGGCGCCAGCAGAGGGGCAGTAGGGAAGAGGTGCCAGCAGAGGGGCAGAAGGGAAGAGGTGCCAGCAGAGGGGCCGGAGGGAAGAGGTGCCAGCAGAGGGGCCGGAGGGAAGAGGTGCCAGCAGAGGGGCAGAAGGTGCCAGCAGAGGGGCAGGAGGGAAGAGGTGCCAGCAGAGGGGTAGAAGGGAAGAGGTGCCAGCAGAGGGGCAGGAGGGAAGAAGGTGCCAGCAGAGGGGCAGGAGGGAAGAGGTGCCAGCAGAGGGGCAGGAGGGAAGAGGTGCCAGCAGAGGGGCCGGAGGGAAGAGGTGCCAGCAGAGGGGCAGAAGGTGCCAGCAGAGGGGCAGGAGGGAAGAGGTGCCAGCAGAGGGGTAGAAGGGAAGAGGTGCCAGCAGAGGGGCAGGAGGGAAGAAGGTGCCAGCAGAGGGGCAGGAGGGAAGAGGCGCCAGCAGAGGGGCAGGAGGGAAGAGGTGCCAGCAGAGGGGCAGAAGGTGCCAGCAGAGGGGCCGGAGGGAAGAGGTGCCAGCAGAGGGGCCGGAGGGAAGAGGTGCCAGCAGAGGGGCAGGAGGGAAGAGGTGCCAGCAGAGGGGCCGGAGGGAAGAGGTGCCAGCAGAGGGGCAGAAGGTGCCAGCAGAGGGGCAGGAGGGAAGAGGTGCCAGCAGAGGGGCAGGAGGGAAGAGGTGCCAGCAGAGGTGCCGGAGGGAAGAGGTGCCAGCAGAGGGGCCGGAGGGAAGAGGTGCCAGCAGAGGGGCAGGAGGTGCCAGCAGAGGGGCCGGAGGGAAGAGGTGCCAGCAGAGGGGCCGGAGGAAAGAGGTGCCAGCAGAGGGGCAGGAGGGAAGAGGTGCCAGCAGAGGGGCAGGAGGGGGGGTGCCAGCAGAGGGGCCGGAGGGAAGAGGTGCCAGCAGAGGGGCCGGAGGGAAGAGGTGCCAGCAGAGGGGCAGAAGGTGCCAGCAGAGGGGCAGGACGGAAGAGGTGCCAGCAGAGGGGCAGGAGGGAAGAAGGTGCCAGCAGAGGGGCAGGAGGGAAGAGGTGCCAGCAGAGGGGTAGAAGGGAAGAGGTGCCAGCAGAGGGGCAGGAGGGAAGAAGGTGCCAGCAGAGGGGCAGGAGGGAAGAGGTGCCAGCAGAGGGGCCGGAGGGAAGAGGTGCCAGCAGAGGGGCAGAAGGTGCCAGCAGAGGGGCAGGAGGGAAGAGGTGCCAGCAGAGGGGCAGGAGGGAAGAGGTGCCAGCAGAGGTGCCGGAGGGAAGAGGTGCCAGCAGAGGGGCCGGAGGGAAGAGGTGCCAGCAGAGGGGCCGGAGGGAAGAGGTGCCAGCAGAGGGGCAGGAGGTGCCAGCAGAGGGGCCGGAGGGAAGAGGTGCCAGCAGAGGGGCCGGAGGGAAGAGGTGCCAGCAGAGGGGCAGGAGGGAAGAGGTGCCAGCAGAGGGGCAGGAGGGGGGGTGCCAGCAGAGGGGCCGGAGGGAAGAGGTGCCAGCAGAGGGGCCGGAGGGAAGAGGTGCCAGCAGAGGGGCAGAAGGTGCCAGCAGAGGGGCAGGACGGAAGAGGTGCCAGCAGAGGGGCAGGAGGGAAGAAGGTGCCAGCAGAGGGGCAGGAGGGAAGAGGTGCCAGCAGAGGGGTAGAAGGGAAGAGGTGCCAGCAGAGGGGCAGGAGGGAAGAAGGTGCCAGCAGAGGGGCAGGAGGGAAGAGGTGCCAGCAGAGGGGCAGGAGGGAAGAAGGTGCCAGCAGAGGGGCAGGAGGGAAGAGGTGCCAGCAGAGGGGTAGAAGGGAAGAGGTGCCAGCAGAGGGGCAGGAGGGAAGAAGGTGCCAGCAGAGGGGCAGGAGGGAAGAGGTGCCAGCAGAGGGGCAGGAGGGAAGAAGGTGCCAGCAGAGGGGCAGGAGGGAAGAGGTGCCAGCAGAGGGGCAGGAGGGAAGAGGTGCCAGCAGAGGGGCAGGAGGGAAGAGGTGCCAGCAGAGGGGCAGAAGGTGCCAGCAGAGGGGCAGGAGGGAAGAGGTGCCAGCAGAGGGGCAGGAGGGAAGAGGCGCCAGCAGAGGGGCAGGAGGGAAGAGGTGCCAGCAGAGGGGCAGGAGGGAAGAGGTGCCCGCAGAGGGGCAGGAGGGAAGAGGTGCCAGCAGAGGGGCAGAAGGTGCCAGCAGAGGGGCAGGAGGGAAGAGGTGCCAGCAGAGGGGCAGGAGGGAAGAGGTGCCAGCAGAGGGGTAGAAGGGAAGAGGTGCCAGCAGAGGGGCAGGAGGGAAGAAGGTGCCAGTAGAGGGGCAGGAGGGAAGAGGTGCCAGCAGAGGGGCAGGAGGGAAGAAGGTGCCAGCAGAGGGGCAGGAGGGAAGAGGTGCCAGCAGAGGGGTAGAAGGGAAGAGGTGCCAGCAGAGGGGCAGGAGGGAAGAAGGTGCCAGCAGAGGGGCAGGAGGGAAGAGGTGCCAGCAGAGGGGCAGGAGGGAAGAAGGTGCCAGCAGAGGGGCAGGAGGGAAGAGGTGCCAGCAGAGGGGCAGGAGGGAAGAGGCGCCAGCAGAGGGGCCAGAGAGAAGAGGTGCCAGCAGAGGGGCAGGAGGGAAGAGGTGCCAGCAGAGGGGCAGGAGGGAAGAGGTGCCAGCAGAGGGGCAGGAGGGAAGAGGTGCCAGCAGAGGGGCAGAAGGAAAGAGGCGCCAGCAGAGGGGCAGGAGGGAAGAGGTGCCAGCAGAGGGGCAGAAGGTGCCAGCAGAGGGGCAGTAGGGAAGAGGTGCCAGCAGAGGGCAGGAGGGAAGAGGTGCCAGCAGAGGGCAGGAGGGAAGAGGTGCCAGCAGAGGGGCAGAAGGGAAGAGGCGCCAGCAGAGGGGCAGGAGGGAAGAGGTGCCAGCAGAGGGGCCGGAGGGAAGAGGTGCCAGCAGAGGGGCAGGAGGGAAGAGGTGCCAGCAGAGGGGCAGGAGGGATGGTTGGCTCACGGGGGAGGGTGCCAGCAGGGGGGGTGGAGAGGGGGTGCCAGCAGAGGGGCAGCAGGGGGGGTGCCAGCAGAGGGGCAGCAGAGGGGGTGCCAGCAGAGGGGTAGCAGAGGGGGTGCCAGTGGAGGGGCAGCAGAGGGGGTGCCAGCAGAGGGGCAGCAGAGGGGGTGCCAGTGGAGGGACAGCAGAGGGGTGCCAGCAGAGGGGGTGCCAGCAGAGGGGGTGCAGAGGGGGTGCCAGCGGAGGGGCAGCAGAGGGGTGCCAGCAGAGGGGCAGCAGAGGGGGTGCCAGCGGAGGGACAGCAGAGGGGTGCCAGCAGAGGGGGTGCCAGCAGAGGAGGTGCAGAGGGGGTGCCAGCGGAGGGGCAGCAGAGGGGTGCCAGCAGAGGGGGTGCCAGCGGAGGGACAGCAGAGGGGTGCCAGCAGTGGGGCAGCAGAGGGGTGCCAGCAGAGGGGGTGCCAGCAGAGGGGCAGCAGAGGGGGTGCCAGCAGAGAGGCAGCAGAGGGGGTGCCAGCGGAGGGGCAGCAGAGGGGTGCCAGCAGAGGGGCAGCAGAGGGGGTGCCAGCGGAGGGACAGCAGAGGGGGTGCCAGCGGAGGGACAGCAGAGGGGTGCCAGCAGTGGGGCAGCAGAGGGGTGCCAGCAGAGGGGGTGCAGAGGGGGTGCCAGCGGAGGGGCAGCAGAGGGGTGCCAGCAGAGGGGCAGCAGAGGGGGTGCCAGCGGAGGGACAGCAGAGGGGTGCCAGCAGTGGGGCAGCAGAGGGGTGCCAGCAGAGGGGGTGCCAGCAGAGAGGCAGCAGAGGGGGTGCCAGCGGAGGGGCAGCAGAGGGGTGCCAGCAGAGGGGCAGCAGAGGGGGTGCCAGCGGAGGGACAGCAGAGGGGGTGCCAGCGGAGGGACAGCAGAGGGGTGCCAGCAGTGGGGCAGCAGAGGGGTGCCAGCAGAGGGGGTGCCAGCAGAGAGGCAGCAGAGGGGGTGCCAGCGGAGGGGCAGCAGAGGGGTGCCAGCAGAGGGGGTGCCAGCAGAGAGGCAGCAGAGGGGTGCCAGCAGTGGGGCAGCAGAGGGGTGCCAGCAGAGGGGGTGCCAGCAGAGAGGCAGCAGCGGTGGTTGCCACACGGAGGAGAGTTCCAGCAAAGAGGGTGCCAGCAGAGGGGTGGTTGCCTCACTGGGGAGGGTGCCCGCAAAGGGGCAGCAGGGGTGGTTGCCTCACGGAGGAGGGTGCCAGCAGAGGGGGGGCAGCAAAGGGGCAGCAGGGGTGGTTGCCTCACGGAGGAGGGTGCCAGCAGAGGGGCAGCAGGGGTGGTTGCCACACGGGGGAGGGTGCCAGCAGAGGGGGGGCAGCAAAGGGGCAGCAGGGGTGGTTGCCACACGGGGAGGGTGCCAGCAGAGGGGGGGCAGCAAAGGGGCAGCAGGGGTGGTTGCCTCACAGGGGAGGGTGCCAGCAGAGGGGGTGCAGAGGGGGTGCAGCAGAGCGGCAGCAGAGGGGGGTGCCAGCAGAGGGGGTGCAGAGGGGCAGCAGAGGGGGTGCAGAGGGGCAGCAGAGGGGGTGCAGCAGAGCGGCAGCAGAGGGGGTGCCAGTAGAGGGGCAGCAGGGGTGGTTGCCTCACGGAGGAGGGTGCCAGCAGGGGGGGTGGAGAGGGTGCCAGCAGAGGGGGTGCCAGCAGTGGCGCAGCAGGGGTGGTTGCCTCACGGGGGAGGTGCCAGCAGAGGGGCAGCAGAGGGGGTGCCAGCAGAGGGGCAGCAAGGGGGGTGCCAGCAGAGGGGCAGCAGATGGGGAGCCAGCAGAGGGGCAGCAGGGGGGGTGCCAGCAGAGGGGCAGCAGGGGGGGTGCCAGCAGAGGGGCAGCAGGGGGGGTGCCAGCAGAGGGGCAGCAGAGGGGGTGCCAGCAGAGGGGCAGAAGAGTGGCAGCAGAGGGGCAGCAGGGATGATTGCCTCACGGAGGAGGGTGCCAGCAGGGGGGGGTGGAGAGGGGGGTGCCAGCAGAGGGGCAGCAGAGGGGGTGCCAGCAGAGGAGCAGCAGAGGGGGTGCCAGCAGAGGGGCAGCAGAGGGGCAGCAGGGATGATTGCTTCACGGAGGAGGGTGCCAGCAGAGGGGCAGCAGGGGGGGTGCCAGCAGAGGGGCAGCAGAGGGGGTGCCAGCAGAGGGCCAGCAGAGGGGCAGAAGAGGGGCAGCAGAGGGGCAGCAGGGATGATTGCCTCACGGAGGAGGGGTGACAGCAGAGGGGCAGCAGAGGGGCAGCGGGGGCAGAAGAGGGGCAGCAGGGGTGATTGCCACACGGAGGAGGGTGCCAGCAGAGGGGCAGCAGAGGGGCAGCGGGGGGGCAGAAGAGGGGCAGCAGGGGTGATTGCCACACGGAGGAGGGTGCCAGCAGAGGGGCAGCAGAGGGGCAGCGGGGGGGCAGAAGAGGGGCAGCAGGGGTGGTTGCCACACGGAGGAGGGTGCCAGCAGAGGGGCAGCGGGGGGGCAGAAGAGGGGCAGCAGGGGTGGTTGCCTCACGGAGGAGGGTGCCAGCAGAGGGGCAGCAGAGGGGCAGAAGAGGGGCAGCAGGGATGATTGCCACACGGAGGAGGGTGCCAGCAGAGGGGCAGCGGGGGGGTGCCAGCAGAGGGGGTGCCAGCAGAGGGGCAGCAGAGGGGCAGAAGAGGGGCAGCAGGGGTGGTTGCTCACTGGGAGGTGCCAGCAGAAGAGGTGCCAGCAGAGGGGCAGCAGGGGCGGTTGCCTCACGGAGGAGGGTGCCAGCAGGGCGGGGCCGGGGGCAGGCTTGGCAGAGGTGCCAGGGCGGCCGCAGCTCCGCCGGGCTCTTTACCGTGGAGTCTGGCGCCATCTCGTGGACACTCACCGCCAGTGCCGCCGAGTGAGTCCGAGGAGAGTCTTATTTACCGAAAAATTCAGGACTAAAAAGTAAAATTTGGTTTTCCAAACGTTTAATTCCAATAAAAATAATGATTTATTAAATGCAGTCCCGAGGGTAGGACCATTGCTTGCGGAGGACAGGCTGGGGCTGGAGACGAGAGTTCGAGGGGGACACTCCACGGGCTGCAAAGTCAGGAACCGGTCGTTTTTAAATAATGCTGCAAATGTCAGCAGCGCCGAACAGCGACCTCACTCCCCACGGGGGGGTCACGGGGAGTGAGCGCCAGTGTCCCCGTGGGGGAGGGCTCAGGCGCTGCCAGTAACCAGTGCGTTCAGGATCCGTGGGAATGGGTTTTTGTTTGGGGGGGGGGGGGGGGGGGGGGGGGGGGGATGAGTATCTCCCCCAAAGCTCCCCCCCCCCCCCCCCGCAGCCCCATGAAATGTGCATTCCTCGACAGACCCCGGTCAGTACCTGGACCTGGGTACTCAGTGCCGGAGCTGTGTCTTTAGAGAATAAAGGTAGCGCTTTACAGATTTACGAGAGGCTTCGTGGCACGCTGTCGCCAAAGAAGCCACTTTCCGTGATGCGTAAACGATCCCCACATGGTGTGACGTGGTTCGGTGCAAGGGATGTGGGGTTGCCGGTCTCTCAGTATAGATTCTTTACTGTGGGGTTAATGGAAACCGTTGCACAATATTTCACCCACGCTTTTAATTGCAAGTGTGAGACATTTAGGGGCATATTTGCAAGTGCCAGTTTGCGCTACCATAGCGTAATATTTGTTTTTATGCTAAGGAGGCTTTTCCCGCGCCGTATTTACAAAGTGGCGCAATACACGCATTGCGCCACTTTTCCACTTTTCAACCCCTTGCGCCACATTATGCCTTCATCGACCATAACGTACGGGGGGGGGGGGGGGGGGGGAACGTTCTGACGCAGAGAGACCCGAAAAACCGCTGCAGTGAAATTTACAAGATTTCACTATACCATTTTTTCCATAATTTTTAACACCTGCTTAAGGCAGGCATTAAAATGACGCACCCATTTTAAGCAATGGGCCTCCCTGTGCTTTGCTGAACTAGCTTCAACGTTTTTGACCCTAGTACAGCAAAGCGCCTCAACCTCCTAACATCCGCAGTGGTGCACCATGTTCTAAATATGGAGCAACCATGGTGTCATTAGGTGGGGGCAGGGGCGTAGCAAGAAAAGAGGCCCATCGAGATCGATGCACCACTTTCTTGTAAATATGCCCATTAGGCTCTGAATCATGGCTCGTCTGTACCGTCTTATTTGTAGAAAGTTTAAATGTTTTCTAAGATACCGTCTGCAGGCATCTGTCACGGTTGGGCGTGCACACCAAATGTGTAAAGCTGTTTCCTCTTCAGAGGTTGGAGTACTGAACAGACATGACTCCATTGAAATGTTAGCTCCTTTGTTGAGAAACAGACCAGTCTCATGAAAGGAGCTTTAATTTGGTGTGAAGTGAATAGCTGGTGTTGGAATATGATTGTGACATTAGTTGCTTGTGTTTATCACAATCTTGCAGGAAGGAAAGGCTTTTTAGGACGAAGCCTATCAGGCAGTCTGGTTTGCTAAAGACTTCTGGGGGATCTTCAGAAAGCTTCATTGGGAATGCATTGAGCCTGTTGCTTACCTTTGGCTTTGTGATTTGTAGATCACATTTTCTGGCATTCTGTTTGCTGGCTTTATTTATTTTAAGCTGTCCAGGTTCAATTTGTCCCTCCCAAGGAGCAAAGTTCTTCACACTATCTCTCCTTGTATTCTTCCTTGAGTGCTTCTTTCTGTAAACAGGCCTGTAAATCTTGTTCTTATCTTGTCACATTTGATGTGCATTCAAAGACAGAGGTCAAACGTCAGGCTCTGTCTTTCAAGGGAGTTTGGTGTTTACTTTCATTCCTCTGACTTCAAAGTGAGAGGATGTACTTGAGAATCTTGCTAGATAGGGGGGGTAGGAAAGTTTTTTTTTTTAATAACACACAACAACATTTCAATGAACTATGGTAGTATTTCAGAATATGGCAGAATTAGCAAAGCACAACCAAAACATATTTTTGTTGATTCTGAAGTGTGTTGGAAAAAAATACTTTAATATGATCAAAACAAATCAATACACTAATTGTTCTAATTTCCATACGTTATCGTCTGTGCATTGTAAAGTTATATCAGTAAAATTGTATGTTAGTGCAAATGTAATGGTCATTTCAATAAAAAAGGTGTTGTCTGTCATAGCAGTGCACTACCATACCATGCATACTCCACTTAGCACCACTCCAATTTACATCACTCTCCACCACTCCACTCTACGCCACTCTCCACCACTCTACACTGCACCACTGCACTCTACTCCACTCTCCACCACTGCACTCTACTCTGCACTGCTCCACTTTACACCACTCTCCACCACTTCACCCTACGTCACTCTCCTCCACTCTACACTGCACCAATGCACTCTACTCCACTCTCCACCACTGCACTCTACTCTGCACTGCTCCACTTTACACCTCTCCACCACTCCACCCTACATCACTCTCCACCACTCTACACTGCACTCTACTCCACTCTCCACCACTGCACTCTACTCTGCACTGCTCCACTTTACACCTCTCCACCACTCCACCCTACATCACTCTCCACCACTCTACACTGCACTCTACTCCACTCTCCACCACTGCACTCTACTCTGCACTGCTCCACTTTACACCACTCTCTACCACTGCACTCTACTCTGCACAACTCCACTTTACACCATTCTCCACCACTCCACTCTTGCTACTGCACTCTACGCCACTCTCCACCACTCTACACTGCACCACTGCACTCTACTCCACTCTCCCCCACTCCACTATGTGCCACTGCACTCTACGTCACTTTACTCTTCTCTGCACCACTCCACACCACCGCACCCTACTCTGCACTACGGCACTTTACACCACGCCACTCTTTTCCACTGCACTCTACACCACTTCAATCTTCACCTCTCTACTCTACTCTGCACCACTCTACTCTATGCCAGTGCACTCTCTGCAACTCTATTCTGCAACACTCCAGTTTGCGCTCCACTGCACTCTATGCCAATCCACTGTACGATACTCTAATCTATTCTGCACCACTGCACTTGATGCCACTACACTGTACACCACTTCAAGCCCTTACTCTACGTCACTCTACTCTACACCACTTCACTCTGTGACACTTCACTCTACTCTGAAACAATCTATGCTACCCCACTGCACTCTACACCACTCCACTCTCTGCCACTCTACTCTAAACCACTGCACTCTGTGCCATGGCATTATACACCACTGAACTCCACTCTGCACCACTGCAGTTTACGCCACTGCTCTCTATGCCAGTCTACTCTATGCCACTGCACTCCATGCCAATGCTCTCTATGCCACTCTACACCACTGCCCACTATGACACTGTACTCTGCAACACTGCGCTGTATGCCACTGAACTCTACGTCACTCTACTAGGCACTAAAGCACTCTACAGCACTGCACTCTACGCCACTATACTCTACTCAGCACCACTGTACACCACTGCACTCTGCACCACTCCACTCTGCACTACTGAACTCTACACCACTGCGCTCTCCAACACTCTATGCCAATGCACTTTACACCAGTCCACTATAATCTACTCCACTCTACAGCACTCTACACAACTCCAGTCTATGCCACTCTAATACACAACACTCTGTGCCACTCTTTGTCACTTCACTTCATGACACTTCACACCACTCTCCTCTACACCACTAACTTTTACCCATTGTGAACTGCAGCCACGCTGGTGTACAACATTCCTAAAACACATTGACAAAGCCAATAGTTCCTGCATAAGTGAGACCTATTGGCTTTGCCAATGCTTGTTTAAATACCACTGGCAAAGCTGGTATGTCCCATGCATCGTTCAACATTAAGAAAGCCAATGATGTTCACAAATGTGATAGCAACAAGTTAGAGGTTTTTTAGTCTCATTACTTTGGCCAATAACTGGCTACATGGTGTGTTTGGTTGCTTCTTTACAAGGCCAAATTCAAGAAGATCTGTGCCTGTGTCCTATTTGTTTGAAGCGTAAACACTGCCTAAAGGTGAAAACTATTAAACTACATTTCTTGAGAATCCAGCTGAAGCATTGTAAAATGCAGGGATGAGGAATTCCTTTCGCCCCATGCCTGGGACATACTGTTTGGGGTCAAGACAACAAATTGTAATGTTTATTTTGTCCTTGGGACAAATAGGCCCAACACCCTCCTACCAGTTTACAGAGAAAGAAACTGTCTGCAGTTGAGCTAATATGCCTAATGTAGGTTAATGCTGTTGGAACTTGTATTCATGCTTTATTAATAAAAATACTTCATTATTAGGGTGAGCTCTGTTAATAAACATTTTAAGGTCACACTGCACTACTGACAGTGGTTCCAGTAAAAACAACATACATACACGTTTGAAAAGTTGAACAATATGAGGCTAAGTATAATGCTCCCAGAATGCTCTCTGATTAGATGCAAATATTTGCTGAAGCTTGTAAGCAAAAGTGATGATTCTTTACCTTAAAAATAAAATGTTCAGAAAAAAATGCAAGTAGGAAAAACAAGTTTTGCTACTACGAAATTTTAGGTGCTATTTCATTGAAGCGACATTTAGTAAAATGTTTTGATGCATGCTAGTATTTCCAAAAAATATTCCTAATGGAAACGAGTGTAATCATTTTCAACAAAATTATGGGAAACATGAAAATAAACAAGCACTGGCAGAGCGAACCGATCCGCCATTTTTTGTGAGTCTTTTGGTTTCAATGTGTGTCTTGTTTTGACGTGGCTTTTGTAACACTTAATTGTTGTGGGAGCTGCCAGGCCCTCACCATTGTAACAAACACTGGTAACAAGGAAAAAAAGTTTTTGATCTCAAAAAGCACACATTGCCATCAGTGGCGTAACAAAGGCCCCACAGCCTCCCTCCAGACAGCCCCCTCACCACAGCACCTGCCCTGAGTGAGTCTGGAGGGGGGTTGGGGCCTCCATGTTCTTTGCAGGGGGGCTCCGTCCAGTTTTTTTATGCCACTAATTGCCACAGTTGTTCCTGGCACTGAACAAAACTACTTCATGTGCCAATATGCACCTTGTTGAAGAGCAGAATGCGATCACTCCCAATAAAGCCAGCCGATGGATAGAGATAGAAATAGAAGTTTAATAAAAACAAAATGTCTTTGTTAATGCCAGACCTAATTAGGGACCCAATTCTTAAAGAAAGTCACAAACGTGCACCCATGGGTATATGTCTTTGAATTAGTGGCTTTCATGAATTCACAAGAACTTACAGAAGTAGACCAGAAAATTGTACTCCTAGAAAATATTTGTGAACTGTATTTTAGCACGAGCAAATATGTATGTGCTCATGTGAAAATCTATTGTGCGTTTACAAGTTCACTTTCCTCCAACTACATTTTTCCCAACCCTGGACGAACGTCTACTTCTGCCATTGTCAGGAGTAAACTTCCAACCTTTCTTATTATTGAAATTGCTAGTATTCCAGCCCTACTATAGTATTAGCCCTGGCATAATCAGAGAGGCCATTATCAGAGCTCCTACATAATGAGATTGCTGCCATAATTTGTCGCCGCACTACATGGCACCAAAGGGACAAGTATATTTTTTACAGGACAAGTAGATTTAGGAAGCAACATGTCCCATGGACAAGTAGATATTTTATTAAATTCCACACCCCTGAAAGTGAAGCTGTGAATGTGGATATTGTGGACTGTGTTGGCAAAGAGTAGAATAGCTTGATGGGGAAAAAGACATGGTTGAGTGAGCCTTAGCAGATGAGCAATTGAAAACATACAGGTACAATGTTCCATAGTAACTTCTCAATACCAAATAGGAGAGGACAAGCACTCACCTGCCAATTAGGAGCAAGTGCCTCTCATTTACAGATTGCTTAGCAGATGCACAACATACGAACAGATCAAGATGAGATGAAAAGTTAACAGAGCATTTAGTGGTATAGATGGAAACGTTGGCCAGACTCACTGACTTACCTAATAACAGACCCCCTTGAAGGGAGTGGACTTTACAGCTGAGGCTTTTAGCCTGAAAGAAATCCTTTTCTTTCTATCTGATTGTACGAAAAAGTTTCACAATGTTTATATACTGATGTACTTATGTAATTGTCTGATCCGTATATGATCTGTGCAGACATGCTGCTACTGCACCTACACATGTTGTAGCAATGTACAACCAATACAAATATTTAGAATGTTTGCTTGTAAAATGTCCAGTCTTTGCCTCACTCCCCCATGGACCTTAGGAAAGTGTGGGAACCAGTTTGCTGTTAGTAACCTTAAGCAGGGAGCTCAAGGATGGGCAGCACAGACTGTTGTGCAAAGATTTAAAGACAAGCAGTAGAGATCTTGCTTTCACTCTGATTGATTGTAGGTGGACATGTAAGTTATTCCTGTTATCAAAAGTTTCTCCTAAATATGGACATGGGTAGTGTGGGCAGCCGCCCAGGCCCCCGCACTTAGCCCCCGACATAGGATCTCATACCAAATGGACACAGCGAGGCCACTGCACACTGGTTCTTGCTTGACCCAAGCCCATCTAATTAGGAAAGAAGTGTCTCATTGTAATTGTGCCCACGGGAGAGGCCTCCCTGCACTGGGCCTCACAGCCATGGTGTAGGCATTGCCAACTAGGGGAAGGACCCAGGGCCAGCTGTGGCACAGGTGGCATCTGGTGCAACAGTCTTTTTTGGTTCCCTTGCCCCAATGACCTCCTTTATGAATTCCATCACTAACACTCTCCAACAGTGCCCCTCATCTTGCCATATTCCATCTGACATACATTTAAATTTTTTTAAAGTGCCAGGTGCAGCTGCACTGGTCGCACCGACCTAAAGCCGGCCCTGGATGACCCCCTCCTATTGCACCAGTTGCAAAGAGACACATTCTGCAGGCTTGCCCTGCAATCAATCCTCCTGCCCTGCTGCCTATATTGAGGCACCAGGTGTAAGGAAATGCCTCCTTGGCATGGTTACCCCCTGACTTTTTGCCTTTGCTGATGCCAAGTTATGATTTTAAAGTGTGCTGGGACCCTGCTAACCAGGCCCCAGCACCAGTGTTCTTTCCCTAAACTGTACCTTTGTCTCCACAATTGGCACTACCGTGGCACCCAGGTAAGTCCCTTGTAGCTGGTACCCCTGGTACCAAGGGCCCTGATGCCAGGGAAGGTCTCTAAGGGCTGCAGCATGCCTTATGCCACCCTGGGGACCCCTCACTCAGCACATGCACACTGCTTGCCAGCTTGTGTGCTGGTGGGGAGACAATGACTAAGTCGACATGGCACTCCCCTCAGGGTGCCATGCCAACCTCACACTGCCTATGGCATAGATAAGTCACCCCTCTAGCAGGCCTTACAGCCTAAGGTAGGGTGCACTATACCACAGGTGAGGGCATAGGTGCATGAGCACTATGCCCCTACAGTGTCTAAGCAAAACCTTAGACATTGTAGGTGCAGGGTAGCCATAAGAGTATATAGTCTGGGAGTCTGTCAAACACGAACTCCACAGCACCATCATGGCTACACTGAAAACTGTGAAGTTTGGTATCAAACTTCTCGGCACAGTAAATGCACACTGATGCCAGTGTACATTTTATTGTGAAATACACCCAGAGGGCATCTTAGAGATGCCCCCTGAAAACATACCTGACTTCCAGTGTGGGCTGACTAGTTTTACCAGCCTGCCACACACCAGACATGTTGCTGGCCACATGGGGAGAGTGCCTTTGTCACTCTGTGGCCAGGAACAAAGCCTGTACTGGGTGGAGGTGCTTCTCACCTCCCCCTGCAGGAACTGTAACACCTGGCGGTGAGCTTCAAAGGCTCACCCCCTGTGTTACAGCGCCACAGGGAATCCCAGCTAGTGGAGATGCCCGCCCCTCCTGCCACTGCCCCCACTTTTGGCGGCAAGGCCGGAGGAGATAATGAGAAAAACAAGGAGGAGCCATGGCCAGTCAGGACAACCCATAAGGCAGAGGTTTTCAAACTGGGGGGTGGGCCCCCCTAGGGGGGGGGGCCCTCAAGTGATCCAAGGGGGGGCGCAAAACTCTGGCCAAAAGAAATATTATTCAGATAACATGCCTTTGTTTTAAGCAGAAGCATGTTATTGCAGTTTTAAAAGGGTAACAGTACTTAACTGTAATGTTTAAATAGGTTTAGACAAATTTAAACATTGGCATCTTTCTAAAATAATTGTGAACATTTCTGAGGGGGGCCCAATGATTTTTATTTTTCAACTGGGGGGGCTCGGCATTAAAAAGTTTGAAGACCACTGCCCTAAGGTGTCCTGAGCTGAGGTGACTCTGACTTTTAGAAATCCTCCATCTTGTAGATGGAGGATTCCCCCAATAGGATTAGGGATGTGACCCCCTCCCCACCGGGAGGAGGCACAAAGAGGGTGTAGCCACCCTCAGGGCTAGTAGCCATTGGCTACTATCCTCCCAGACCTAAACACACCCCTAAATTGAGTATTTAGGGGCTCCCAGAACCTAGGAAACTAGATTCCTGCAACCTGAAGATGAAGAAGGACTGCTGACCTGAAGCCCTGCAGAGAAGACGGAGACACCAACTGCTTTGGCCCCAGCCCTACCGGCCTGTCTCCCCACTTCGAGAAAAACTGCAACAGCGACATGTCCCCCAGGGTCCAGCGACCTCTGAAGCCTCAGAGGACTACCCTGCATCTAAAAGGATCAAGAAGCTCCCGAGGACAACAGCCCTGTTCAGCAAGACTGCAACTTTGCAACAAAGAAGCAACTTTTAAAGACCACACGTTTCTCGCCGGAAGCGTGAGACTTTCCACACTGCACCCGACGCCCCCGGCTCGACCTGCGGAAAACTAACTCTACAGAGAGGACTCCCCGGCGACTGCGAGCCCGTGAGTAGCCAGAGTTGACCCCCCTGAGCCCCCACAGCGACGCCTGCAGAGGGAATCCAGAGGCTCCCTCTGACCGCGACTGCCTGCTTCAAAGAATCCGACGCCTGGGAAACACACTGCACCCGCAGCCCCCAGGACCTGAAGGATCCGAACTCCAATGCAGGAGCGACCCCCAGGCGGCCCTCTTCCTAGCCCAGGTGGTGGTTACCCTGAGGAGCTCCCCCTTGCCTGCCTGCATCGCTGAAGAGACCCCCGGGTCTCCCCATTGAATCCTATTACAAACCCGATGCCTGTTTGCTCTCTGCTCCCGGCCGCCCCTGTGCCGCTGAGGGTGTACTTTCTGTGCCTACTTGTGTGTCCCCCGGTGCCCTACAAAACCCCCCTGGTCTGCCCTCCGAAGTCGCAGGTACTTACCTGCTGGCAGACTGGAACCGGGGCACCCCTATTTGCATTGAAGCCTATGTGTTTTGGGCACCACTTTGACCTCTGCACCTGACCGACCCCGAACTGCTGGTGTGGTAACTTTGGGGTTGCCGTGAACCCCCAACGGTGGGCTACCTTGGACCCAACTTTGAACCCTGTAAGTGCTTTACTTACCTGTGAATCTAACAAATACTTACCTCCCCCCAGGAACTGTTGATTTTTGCAGTGTCCATTTTAAAAATAGCTTATTGCCATTTTTGCAAAAACTGTACATGCTATTGTGATGATTCAAAGTTCCTAAGATACCTGAGTGAAATACCTTTCATTTAAAGTATTGTTTGTAAATCTTGAACCTGTGGTTCTTAAAATAAACTAAGAAAATATATTTTTCTATATAAAAACCTATTGGCCTGGAATTGTCTTTGAGTGTGTGTTCCTCATTTATTGCCTGTGTGTGTACAATAAATGCTTAACACTATCCTCTGATAAGCCTACTGCTCGACCACACTACCACAAAATAGAGCATCAGAATTATCTCTTTATGCCACTATCTTACCTCTAAGGGGAACCCTTGGACTCTGTGCATGCTATTTCTTACTTTGAAATAGTACATACAGAGCCAACTTCCTACACCAGGGGGTGCCCATTGTCCTACAGTTTTAGCCCTCTCAGCCTTAGAGCAAACCTCATAGCTTCAGCCCTTCATGAGCTGTTAGGAGGTGCTTGTAGGTGGCTGAGAGGGAGTGGCTGCAGCCCAGGAGGGTTCTGCATAAAGCAGCTTCACGAGCAGGGTCATCTACTGAGATGCTAACAGCCCTGAATATGTCACATTGTATGCAAATTAGAGGGGCCTTGCAAATATGCTTGGGCCAGGGCTCCCAAAATCCTTAGGATGCCCCTGCATGGTAAGGAGTGGGACGAGAAGAGGATGATGAGGAGTTCTCAGTAGGGAAAGGGAGATGGACTCAGAGGAGTGTGGCAAAGGAGGACAAAGCTTGCATTATGTTGCAGGGCACACAGTGGGGTTGTGATGGACGTTTTGACTGGGTTGATTTTGACTGTGGTAGGATTAGTAACACTGACTCCATGAACAGTTGTGTGGCTCTGGGTTCATGAGGTCCAGACTGGCTCAGACTGTGGAAGTCAAGGGATAACTGGCAGGACAATGAGAGCCTGGAATCCGCAAGTGAGGTCTGTGTGTCTGACAAGCATGTTGTTCGTGACAGGTCGGCTGGAAGGGTTATGGATCCAAACTGGGTTCTTTCTGTGATTTATACCATGTTTACCTTTACTTTGTATTACTGTGCTGTTGTGGAATACTTGCCTGTCACTGGAATGTGGTTTCTCCCTGCTTTGTGATATACTTTTGCTTTATAGCCTGATGTAGCAGGCTTTCCTGGCTATTAAAAGCCTGCTCCAGCGATAAAGGCCTAAGCCAAAGGCAAGGCCATTAAAGGCCCGCTCCAGCGATAAAGGCCCGAGCTGAAGGCAAGGCCATTAAAGGCCCTCTCCAGCAATAGAGGCCCGAGCTGAAGGCAAGGCCATTAAAGTTCCTCTCCAGCGATAGAGGCCTGAGCCAAAGACGAAGGCCTTTAACAAGGGAGCAGAAATGTTATGGCCGGTATAGCCCAGCCATGGCGGGCTATAAGGGTATTAGCACATTCCGCCTCATCAGGGCAGAATGTTCTAATTACCAAAACAAACGCCTCACTGAGCCTCAGATGGCTGAAATCTCCTCGGGCTCTGCGACGGCTTTGTTGACAGCAACAGCTGTAAAAGACAAAGGGCCTGATTTAGCGTTCTGCGAAGGGGGTTACTTCACCACGAAAGTGACGGATATCCCATTCGTTGTATTATGATACCATAATATCCTACGGAGATCGTAATACGGCAGACGGGTTATCCGCCACGTTTATGATGGAGTAACCCATCCGCCAAACTCTAAATCAGGCCCAAACATTGGAATGTTGGCGCTCCGGGCTTTTATAGACCATTAGAGGTCTGGAACACCCCATTGGAGCTCCCAACATTCCAATGTTCTAATGACTGCTCCAAGTCAGCTGGTGTCTGTGTTTGGTGGCGGAGGACCTGCTCCTCCTCATGGGCTCTTTACGCCAATAAATAAGGCGACTTCTCTACATCTTCTGCCTCCAGAGGTCTACTTACCTTTCACAGTTACCAGCAATTAGCTCCTAGTTGACCCTCAACCAGGTTTCCGTTCCAGCTGCACCAATGAATCTGACACCCTAAAAATGTGTATTTTATTATTTATTTATCATATTCCTGTAGCACAAACCAACCCATAAGGCAATCCAGCGCTTTGAAAACAACGGATGCCATCAGCACCATTACATAAGGAGAGGTTGCATAGATAAGAAACATTCATGGGCTCAGCCAGGGGGATGAAGTCTGAAAAGGTATACCTTTAAGTCTTTCTGCAAAGCAATTGTTCAGATTCTGCCCATGTAGCTTGGAAGAAAGTTCCTTAATCTTTGAGCTAGGCATGAAAATACCTGTTTTAATTTTCCTGGTTACAGGAATTTCAAGAACGAGATGATTTCTGCCTCCAGTTGAACATTGTCCTCCCTGTGTATTGGAATTTGTTCTTCAAATAGGCAGGTTTGGCATTGTAAACTACTTTCACCTTAAATGCAAGCAACATTCAACTTGAAAGTTGCTTCAGATGGCAGCCACTTAAGATGTTTTAGGATGGAGGTTACTTGAGCAAATGTCTTTACTCCTGTCACTATGCCAGCAGTGTGGCATGCAGAGATGCAGTAATAGATTTTGGGATATCTGTAAGGATACCATTCCCACCGTCCATATGAATGAGAGCCAGTGCCTGCCTGCAGATTTAAAGTCTGTGCAGGTGATGGTTGATATTAACTTCCTGAGCAGACGCAGTTGGTAGGATGCAGATTTCTTCAGTTTGGCAACAAGGTATTTTAAAGTGATGCTTTGGTCTGTAATGAAACAGAGCAACTTCAATCATAGTGCCATTATTGAGCAGGGCCATTATAATTATGCAATTGTGAGGTTGCGGCGATTTTCACATAATTATAGATTTGCCAAATGCATTTGCCATAAAATCCATCATCTGACACATAGGTGCTCATTATGACATTGGCAGTAAATACCGCCTACCACCACGGTGAAGGTCGCCAAGATACCACCACTGCGGCTACCATCCGTCCGCCATATTATGAGCACTGCCTGACTTGTGCCACAATAAGGGCAGAAATCCGGCAGTGTTCATAGTGGCGGACAGTGGTAAGCTGGCGCTGCTAACACCAGCACCGCCCCGCCAGTAGAACACCACCAGACGTATTTTGACCAGAAATACGGCCTTGCGGTGTTTTGCTGGCGGTGCGCTACTGGCAGTAGCAGCGGCCCTTCCCGTTCCACGCCCGACGACTTCCTCGCCGGACAAGGTAAGTCGGGCTTAAGGAATTCCCTGTCACCGGTAGGGCCTACCACCATGGTTTTTGTGGCGTTGCTAACAAACCAGGTTAAGGAGGCGTTAGGTCACGGGAAATGGAAACACTTCCTAGAGAAGACGAATGTATCTAGCCCAGAACATAAAGTGACTATGCAAGGTATGTGGAAGGTGCGCAATGAGCTGTCCACCGATAATACAGGACTGATCCTGAGGGGAAGAAGGATCGTACTTCCTCAGTGCTTGTGGACTCGAGTGATAGAGCTAGCGCATCAGGGGCATCAAGGTGCTGCAAAAACAAAGGCTAGGCTGCGTGCCAAAGTGTGGTTCCCTGGCATGGATAGTCAAGTTGAGGAAATGGTAGTAAAGTGTCACTCCTGTATCATCATGCTGCGGAACCGCCCAGTTGTCTGATAGTCACAGAACCTGCCACTCTGAAGCCATGGGCGAAGGTGAGCATGGACTTTGGGAGCTTTCCGGATGGGTGGCTGACGGTCGTTCTGATAGACTCCTATACCAAGTTTCCTGTGGTTGAGGTCATATCATCTACGGCATTTGAAAATGTGCGGCCAGCTCTCCAAAAGACATTTGCGTTATTTGGGCTCCCTGATGAGATCAGGACAGACAATGGGCCCTCGTTTCAGGGGCAAGAATTTCGCTCTTACCTTGATGGGTTAGCTATTCGTCATCGCAAAATCATGCCGTATTGGCCTCAGGCGAATGGCAATGTTGAAAGGTTTATGAGAACTCTAAATAGAGCCCTCAGGATAGGGGTGGAGCAAAGAGAAGAAGGTGAGCAGTGTCTACAACAGTTCTTGAGTGCTTACCGCCAGACACCCCATAGCACCACTGGGTTTGCACCAGCAGCTTTGATGTTCAAAGTCTCTCCACGTGACTGTATCCCAGCTGGTCCACGCTGGAAACCACCTGCGTTGGATGTGAAAGCCACGCAGAGGCATCGGGAGGTTACTAATCAAAAGGCCAGCGAAAAACGGCAAACAAAACATAGAGAGTTTCGAGAAGGTGATCGAGTAGTAGTGAAAAATCGGAAGGGAGGAGGGAAGTTCCGAACACCTTTCGAACCTGAAGTCTGGGAAGTCATTGGCATTCAAGGGGCAATGATAACAGTGGCCCGAGGAAGACAAAGGGCTACGAGAAATGTGTCACATTTTCATAAAGCCGGAGTCTTCGTCCCTGTGGAGGAGGAAGGAGAAATGGAGGAAATGACGGGCGTATCGCCGAGCAGACATGAAGAGACTGTGAGTGGCCCTGTGGCATTCCCTGCTGCGCGAGTCCTGCCGTGTGATGATCCTGGACATGGGGGTGTGCTCGCTAGAAGTGCAAGGTATAATTTACACCCCAATTCTGCCCCCAACAGTCAGCAGAAGGATTTTTGACTGTAAAGCAGACTAGTTGTGAACTGTAATTCAGTGTCATCATCTACAGACTGAGCACCGGTGATGTCGTGTATCGGTGATATGAGGACATGTCCTGTGGTCAAGTGAACATTTTGGGTTTATTTGTAGTTTGTCGTCCTGGGTTGTCTTTTGTTTCTTTCTTTTCTTTATCCTCTTTTTCACACTCCACCTTTGGGGTCTGTTGTTTGGCTTTGGTTATGTTATATTTATAAATACGTCTCTTCTGTGTGGAGTAAAACATGGGAGGGATGTAGAGAGCTAGCCGGAGAGCCATCCGGGCTCTTCTATATTTTGTAAGCGTGCTCCGCGCGTCCGTGCGATTGATTCACTTATAGGAAAGGTAACTTATAGAAGGCGTCATGTGCATCTCTACCTAGCAGGTGACTTTAACAATAGGTTAACCCAGCATTCCAAACTACAAAAACGTAAGCGCCCTATAGCGGATGTTCGTCTTAGAGGCATCTCTCTCACCACTTGATCTGAATAATATCGTGGCCGGGGGTGGGGGTTAGCGACCTTGGGCTGCTCGCGCACAGGGGCAGAGGAAGCTCATCAGTAATTGATTACATTTGTATTTCTAGCAGCCTAACCAGTATATTACAACATGGAGCAAGCATCCCCTCAACTTGTAGTGATCACAATCCCATTGAAGCCCCTTCGCCTGTATCACAAGGACTAAACCCAATGTCGATGAGGGGATTAGCAAACGCAGTCTTTCTCTGATAACCTTATATCGGTGTGGGGATTTAAAAACCCGGAGCAACTCCTGGGAACTATAATACGGAATAACCAGGAGCTGGTTATGAGTTGCTTGACCGACATGGTAGCCCAAGAGTCGATAGTTTGCTCTATTGTTGTTCTCTGCTCCAATATTAAAAAAACCCTTGTAAAACTTATTAGATCTACAGATACTGTACCAAGATGGTTTAAGCCAGACTACTCAGCAGCCAATCAACTTTTACGCAGGGCACTCACTGCTAACCCTGCCTCTGTAGCTGCTCTTCAAGCAGAATAAAGCGGTGACTGCAAAGAAACGGAAGGAGGTCATCACACAGCATCAGGACATATTGGTCCAAGCTGCTTCCTAGAAGGACAGTAAGTCCTTGTGGGCTGCTGTAACCGCCATGAGAACTATTAACCATACTGGGACCCCAATTTGCTGCCGCATTTCCAGTGAGGCGTAGGAGGCGCACTTCTCCAACATAAATTCTGCCACAGTAATGATTGCGCAGCCCAGTATGACTGCTAGCAGTCATCACAGCATTCGGGTCACTTTATGTGAAGTTGTTGACTTCATCCAACAGACCGGATGGGGTGAAGGAGCTCTACGGATGCAAATAGCCATTGAGATGGAGGCACACACAACACTCATACTTGCAGAAAATCTAGTTCCAGGAGACTTAGGCCCTCATTCCAAGTTTGGCGGGCGGCGGTTGCCGCACGCCAAGCGGGAACCGCCAATTGGCCGCTCCGCGGTCAAAAGACCGCGGGGGCCATTCTGACTTTCCCGCTGGGCCGGCGGGCGCCCGCCAAGGGAGCACCCGCCGGCCCAGCGGGAAAGGGCCTGCAACACAGAAGCCGGCTCCGAATGGAGCTGGCGGTGTTGTAGGTGTGCGACGGGTGCAGTTGCACCCGTCGCGCTTTTCACTGTCTGCTAAACAGACAGTGAAAAGCGTACTGGGGCCCTGTTAGGGGGCCCCTGCACTGCCCATGCCAGTGGCATGGGCAGTGCAGGGGCCCCCAGGGGCCCCAGGACACCCGTTCCCGCCAGAAACAGGCTGGCGGGAAGGGGGTCGGAATCCCCATGGCGGCGCTGCTTGCATCGCCGCCATGGAGGATTCGCCCAGCTGGGGCTAATCCGGCGGGAAACCGCCGGACCCGGTTTTCCGACCGCGGCTGTCGGAATGGGCGCTGAAGCACCGCCAGCCTGTTGGCGGTGCTTCCGTTGCCCGCGGCCCTGGCGGTCTTTGACCGCCAGGGTCGGAATGAGGGCCTTAATGTTCCAGGAGCAGGAGTTCACACTGGTAATGGGCTGCTATTCAAGTCACATGTCGGTCTCAGGGGTGCTGTTTTGTAACCACATGACAGCTTCACCCTGGTAGGCTGCATCTCTTTAGTGGGCCAATCAAGTCGATCGGTTTCTTCGGTGTAGGACGGGCAGTGCAGCATCAACACCAGTGTCGGTCTAACTTGACCGCGCTAAGTTCCTCGTGGATCGATGGAGTTACTGGATCTCAGGGTTTGGTGATACAAGACAGGTTCTAAGAAGAGGACAGGCTACCTCCTTTCTATTTTCTATGGAAAAAGTCCCACCTAGCTTCTGCAGCAACATCAACAAATTATTTTTTTAAACTATCCAGGAGGCAATTAATAGCATAAAGAAAGTCCCATCCACATGAAGTGTTCACTCCAAAATACATCCTAATTCACAACCATTAGATTCTTTGTCACACTTTCTCATAGGAGCTTCTCAACATCATGACTATGATACAACCGCAGCCAACCCATGTTTCGTGGACAACCTCCTTTCTTAAGTCCAATCAAATATCAAAACCTCATAAGGTTTCTCTGAATTTCTGTTTCCTTAAAATACTTGTGTTTTTTAAAACTCGCCCAGTATATTGAATCGGGAGGCAAGATGAATGTTCATCAATGCACACACATGTACATGGTGTAAATAATTAACCAACACACATTGGGGTAGTGGTGACGATGGAAACTGGTGTCGGGCTGTGATTCTTTTATTACCCTATGTTCACTCCGATCAAACAGATGAGTGTCTTACATTTGAGGACTTACCCTCTTTTAACAATTCTCCTTAAACAAAATATTTTTAATGTGACAACGTTCAATAATTATTCTCATTTAGAACACCAGGCACACAGTACTTTTATGGCAAATAATCATCTCCCATTATACTCCAGCTGTAGAAATGTGGTTCTAGGTTTCAAATTCATCAGTCATGCTACGACTATTCAAGGTGGCACAACCAGTGCTGAAAGCTCTTGGGTACGCCTGTAATTTACATGCGCTGGGTACCTTGGTACCATGTACTTGAGACTTACAGATAAGTTAGCCATTTCCAATTGGGTACAGCCAATCCAACTTTAGAGCCCAGGCACTCAGGCCTGGTTAGCAGGACTCAATTTAACTGACCGCCAGCCCCCCTGGCACCCTGCCGGCCGCATAAAGAACATTCTGCTGGGCCGGCGGGCGAAACATTGTGCGGTTCCACATGGGGCACTGCATAGGGGCCTCTGCACTGCCCATGCCAAGTGCTTGGACAGTGGAGCACCTCTTCCACCAGCCTTTCCCTGGCAGGGGAACCCACCAGGGAAAGGCTGGTGCCAGTAGGGCTGCTGCCCCTCGGATAATGATTCCCTCCACCATCAGGCTGCCTGTCGGAGGCAGCCTGGCGGTGGAGGAGGGCCGCCTATGGCGGCCCTCTATGTGTTCATTATATGGCGGCTCAGCTCACCATGCCGGTGGCGGTCTTTTCACACGCTGCCATCATGGCAGGCTGAACCGTTGGGGTTCATAATGACCCCCTAAGTCCCATTAAGAGAGATTTAAGGTTTAGACCTCATTACTATTCAGTTGATATATAATTCAGACATTAAGCTACTAGAGCAATGGTAGAAATCAACAAACGTATCTTTACAGGAAGCTGCACAGTTTGCACCTACCAATGATCCTACTGGAACCATTGGAAATGTGCAATTATCAATCACATAACAGTAATAACATAACTCCAAATAGGAATCAGCATTAGCAAAAGACACACAAGCCTTTAAGTCAGCGAACACTTGTGTAACAGCATTGATGTCCCACAGACTGGCCTAGGGCCACTGGGAGACAATATGAAGTTACTCATGAAAGTAGGAGGTACTTGCATTCTTTCACTAGGTTGCAGAAATTAGTATTTGGTTTTTGTACCATTAGTTGCCATCCCTCATAGGAGATTCCCTGGTGTTCTCTGGCAATACATTTCCCCAAACGCAGTGAGATGACGTATGTGGCTGGATTTCCGAGGTGAGTGGGACAGCAGTTAGATCATCCGGCAAGTAATACTGATGTGATTATATATACAATTGTAATCCTCACAATGAAGGCAAATTTCAATAATGCTAACTGTGCACCTTCCAGACACAGATGTTTGTTTAGATGTTCTATGTTTGGAAGTATTGTGCAGCGCTGCAGTGGTGTTAGCAAAGTGCTTTGAAGTGAAGAAGTGTGAGGCGATGTTGAAACTGCTAGAACTGTATCTATCTACTGTAGAATGGAGGCTACTAAAGTTTCAACAGGGGGTTCCTTTCTTTGTTTCTGTTCGCACAGAGGAGCTGTGGATTTGGTGTACTTCCCTCCAACATCCACTACAATCAAAGGTGCAACGTCACAGAGAGAACAGTTCTGTTGAGGAGTGAACTGGAGAAACACAAGGCATGATAGCGGGTTGAAGAGAAATGGCCATGTGATGGGATTTATATTTCGGCGGATGAGATATCCATCACGGTTGAGAGGGAGCAACCCATTTGTCCAGATGCAAATCAGGCCCTTACTCTCTAAGGTAGCAATGGACGCATTTCATGTCTTTTCAGTCATATAATGGGCCAATTTTTGGTGCAAAATCTTTAGCCAAGACTGTGCTGTCAGATCGCAACTATGACTATCACACCCCCACCATCCCCAAATAAACAGAATGTTTGAGAGAGCGAACAGGACCCTAATCCTAATGCAAACGTTGACCTTGTGGGTGGCAAGCTTGGGTGTGTCCTTATAAACCTCATTGCAGGGACCCTTCATAAACGTCTGCAGCACACTTTCGAACTGAAGTAGATGTCACGTAAATTGGATGCAAAATCACCTTTAAGGATGGTTGCCTTGCGTAAAGCTGAATTTTTCTGTGTGGAGTGCCTACTCCAACTTCCAATTTCCTCACCCTGATATAGGCTGTCCTTAACCAACATAAAGCTAGAAAAGTGCAGAAATCAACTAGGGTAGCTGGTTACGGCATACAATTATGGAAGTGGTGCTCAAGAAGCAAGTTGCATGCACGTGTGGAAGTAGGTGGAGTCTTCTACTGAAAATAACCCCATCAATGTACTTTTCCTGTACTGCCACTGCTAACCTCCCTTCACTTATGGTGCTTTGTTTCTCTGCCACACAGATCCCAGCTTGGAGAAAGTAGGGTTCCGCTGCTTCTCAGTTTACTTCCACGTTAGAGCTTGCTGTCAACTTCTAATGATGCTGTGAAACCAAACCAAGCTATCAGTAAGCCTTTCTTGACTCGCAGGATCAGTGTGAGGCATGACTCTGGAAAATTCTTCTATATAAAATGGCAACCTAGGATCATCCTTTCAATACAGTCAACAACCAGGGTCAATGAGAAAACAGAAAACAAAACATGAATCAGAGTTGGGATCAGACACCAGAAGGCCGAAAACACATTTATAAAAATAACAATGTTTATAGTTGTCTACAACTTAAGTTTACCATGAGTAAATGTTCATCAGCAGATTCAATACCAGAGGAAACAAAGGTGGGAGAGTGGATTAAAATTAAACATCATCACCTTCTACTCCTTTTTTAGTGGAAACCTCATCAAAAACCTCAGAGGTGAAAGAAGTATAAAACCTATGAAATACGCATGAGAAATAATGAAATAGACAAATTATTAGTATATTTATCTTATGCATCTTAACATCAATTGAAAAACAAAAAAGAGACTATACTGTGTTCCAAAATATAATTTAAATAAAGTTCAGATAGAAGTACAATTGTTTAAATTTGTGACGGAATTAGAAATCCAAGCATTTTTTGGAATAGGAATAAGACAAATTATCAATGCAGTGCAAAATCTACCATCTTTTCACCTAGAAGTACATTTTAAACTCCGGTGAGAAATATTACTATGTTGGTATTTGACAGGGCTAATGCTAAGACGCTTAAACAAGTCACATATAGATTTAAAAAAAAACACATTTCTGAATTCAAAGCTATCACAAACTAAGTCAGATTATGAGTGGGACAGAGACTCCAGCAGACAATGAGGAGAAAGGAGGTAATCATGAATTTGAAGCGGTACAAAGACACAGCTATATAATTGTTGACAGAAAGGGTGATAACAGAAATACTGAATGAATACCAGTTTAATGAATACCCACACATTCAAGTGTTATATTTATTGACTAAAATACATAAGGACATTAGCAGACCATCACTAAGCCTGGTAGTTTGGGGAATTACTTCAATGTTTGAACTAGTGACTATATATAGCAGAATGTTCAGAAATTCAGAATTTGTTAAAAGCCGCAACACATCTTTTAAAATGATTGGAACATCTTACAGTGATTTTGTGCCACATAATAGTCACATGTGATGTACAATACATACGCAAAAATGTTCCAAATAAAGAAGATTTAGAGGTGGTTTACTCTATGTGATTGTCATTGTGGTTTCTGATTAATAAGAATATTTATTGTTGAAACTGGCTCAACTCTTCCTCTATCATAATCATAAAAGCCATAAACAATATCCATGGAATATGGTCACAGTTATGGGAAATAATATGGCGCCAACATGCACATTATATGCATTACATTGTACAGAAGAGCATTTTACAGAACTAACTTTATGACAAATGGCCACTTGATTTTGCTATTTGATGTTAATTGTGCTATATGCATTGGAATTATATATGAAGGAAATGTTTTTTAATATCTTGTAGAGGAAGGCCATTCTATTCACAATAAACTGTAAATGAGCGGAACAGAGGTAAAATCTTTGTAAAGAATCTTAGTTTTTACAATAGGATGGGGTCTACTCCCAGACTCAGAGGAAGTAGTTAACTCTTGTCTTGTTTCGAAGGGTCACAGACTTTGGCAGGTCTCTTACTGTCTAGGACGGTATTCTGTTCTATTGCTTGGGCTAGGATCAGACAAGCTTTTCGGCTGGGTGGCGTTGGACAGGATAGGCTAGCTGCCTTGCGCATTTTAGTCTGGCCGTGGTCTGCTGAGCTGCTTTTCTGTGAGTCGTCTTGGCATTGCTTCTGATCTCCAACCAGACGGCTAATCCTGAACTCTGGGATGTGTTTAAGCAGACACAGGGCCGCATTACGAGTTTGGCGGTCTTTTGGCTGCCAGGCACCAGCTGATGTCCTCAAGACTGGCGGTGGACCTCCACATCCTCCCCTACTTCCACATCATGGGAGGAGAAAGCCTTGGACATTCTGCATCCACAGGGCCTGACAGGAATATCTGGGGCAGTGGAGTCAGGTAAGTCACGACACCAATAATGTCACCAAAACATCTTGTCCTGCATGCTCACTGATCACCTTTCCCCACCACAGTGACCAAACCACACAGCAGCCCTGTGTTAAATGTCTAAATACCCTTCTCTGGCATAATGCATGTCAACTGAACACACCTGGGGTCTCCGGCATGTGAAGTACAGGGACTGACAGCACTACAACTCCCAGCAGACACTGTGCCATCTGTGAGAAAACCAGAACAATGCACTACAAGTTAAATAGCCTTCCATGTGAAACTAACAATCAAAGTTACACATCCTGAAGGCTCCACTACTTAACAGTCTATGGCAATGACAGCAATGCTATGGCCCACTACCAGTGCTATTGCAATCAAATCACAGCTACAGACGTGCCCCATACTAAACTGGCCTTTGAATAAACCTTGGAAACAATGTCACATACTCAATCGGAGGGAAGTATATGGGAAACAGGATGTACTGCAGTACACCCTTACAGAGGCCCAGGTGAAATGGTAACTCCCATACTGTTTGCCATCTATGCCACCCTTGTGCATTGTCCAGCTATTACTTTACTCAATGATGCCGTACATCTTACTAGGAGATAAATGTACATTGTCATTTCTTTACTCAGACACCATATGAGGGCATTAGCCGTCATCTAACCAACAAGAGACTCCAAGAGCGTGGAGCTTGGTGTTTGCAATTGCAAATCTCTGTTTCCCACATTGCTCTAACCCAGATCTGGAAGCAGCTGTCATTGTCATATCAAGGGATCATGTAAAGGCTTTGTATGCATGTCACATAGTAGGTCTAGGGGTCAAACTTAAACATCACTTGTCGCATGACTTACAGCAACTGTGTGTTCCACTTCTCCCACAGGTAACGTTGCCATTCTCACCACAAGAGACTTCCACTACCCCTCTGGATGAAGGCCCCAGTGCGGACAACACCCCTGGATATGTGGACACTGAGGACGAAGCTGGCCCATCAGAGACACCTGGTCAGCCAACAACTGTGAGCCTCACCTTGCCCACATCAACTCCTCCAAGCCCTGTTGCATCCACATCACAGGCAACCATTCGCCCCCCCAAACTTGTGTCCCAAGGACAGTGTCTTCCATCATTTGCCCCCCGTACAGGTACCTGAGTTGCCTGTTGTCACCCCTGACAATGATGGGCCTGACACCAGTGGGAGTGGGCACACTGGGCCAGGGGTACAGGCACGTGGGGGTAGGGTGCATGTGAGGGATGGGATGGGACAGAGGTTGGGGTCTCCAAGGGACACAACTGACCAGGACACTATCTCCCAAGTCTTGGGAGCCTACCAACATTCCCAAGGCATGATGGGCCACGTACTGACCATGATGGGGGAGATCCAACGGCTGCAGAGGGACAACCACCAGGAAGTCATGCATCAGTGGCAGGCCCAAAATGCCATCCTGGCTTCTACTGCTGGTGTGCTGAGGGACATGAGTAACACACTGAGTAGGTCTGGCACCCAACATCAGGCCTCTTCCACTAGTAATGACTCTTCAGGCCCTTTAGCATCTGTGGCGGCTAGTGGAATGGAGGCCCTGCTTGGGAAAGGACATGCCTCAGACACCTCACCCGCTGTAGCTGAAGAACCTCTCCCCCAGCAAACACGGATGTTCACCCAGACATCCTGGAGGAGCAGATGCCAAGACCACACCACTGCCAGGAAGTGAACCTCTCCTGACTGGCTCCCCTTGTGTGCCACAGATACACCCTGTTGACTGTTCTGAAACCTAACTCCATTTTCCTATGGTGCAAGGACACTGGACTTGTGATTCCACATGGTGTAGCAGCTACCCTGATGACTTCATCCACCATGACTGAATCCTTCACTGTTTATTTTTTGTTATTTGTGTTTCAATTCACTCATTTTGCTGTGCACTCCCCAATATATACCACTTCACCACAGATCACGTCTTAGTGTGAATTATCAAGCATATACAACTGTCACGTATAACAAATCTTGCTCTAAAATGTTTCTCTCTAATGTTAAACCTTTGTCGTGATCATCACACATGTACTGTATAACCAGGATACATGTTGCATTGACAATGTATAATATACATGACACAAATCACTTGTATTGTACTTTCCCACACATTTATTTGGAGAATGCCAATGACCACATAGTGAAGTAATTCTGCTAACGTCTGAGTTTCCAAACACAAATGATCGACTGAGTTTCAGCTTAGGTGTCATACACTACAACCCACACACCTCAGACGTTACGGGCATGCCAGTGTTTCAGTATGCAATGAGGCAAACCTATTGGTTCAATGCATCATCAGCGAAAGCCTGATCACATACCCGTACCATAGCTCCCAAATAATCATACCCCATGTAACAGACAGAGGTCAGTACTAAGGTCCTCAGTCATGGAACCTTCCACTTACCATGGTCAGGTCTCTGTAGGCTTGCCATCCACCTATGCCAGTCTTCAGACACATGCACATTGGGCTGCAAAGTGGAAACACACTGACAGCTATGTACAAGTTAGTTCTCATCCAACACAAACCATTATGAGGTTTGAGGGTCTGGATACCACATTATGACATGTGCCAGAGACAAATGAGCACACACATGGCACCATTTGCTCCACCTCCAATACCAAACAGGTCTTTAGTGTGGAAAAGGAGACTATCATCCCACTGTCCTGACAGTCTGGGCATAGAATTCACACACCACAAATCTCATGCCAGACAGTACCTGTTTTAATCCATGTTCACGTCACATGTCAGTCTGCAAATCGCATCTGCCTGTGACACTGTCTGCTATTGCCAAATGAGGATGAGACAAACAGTCAATCTGCAGTCTGTAATTGACAAACATAAAATAAAGGCCACATTGATACATGTACGTGACACAGCCAAATCATATGTACAAATGTAACTCAGTGCATTGTGAAAACATTTCACTATGTACATAACATGTCTGTACATAACTCCAAGTAACAATCTGCATGCATATCCGAGTCATTGGCCTTGGAGCCACTTATGACCTCTCTGAGAGTCATAATAAGAACCTTATCTGGAATTCCTAAGCTCACCAATACCCCACTGAATCACTTGAATTACATCACATCGCATACCTTAAGTCAGGTGAAGTACTGATTGATGAGATCAGCCCTGATGTCTCCAGCTTCATCTTCATCAGGCTCATCCTCACTTGACAAATCTGCATTTCCACCCACAGGATCTGCTGGCTCCCCCTCATCTGGTATGAATGGTACCTCTCAGGATGAGGTTGTGGAGCATGCAGCAGGCAACCATAATTTGACATACTTTGTTTGGTGAGCACAGGAAGGATCCTCCAGATTTATCGATTCTGCGAAATCTTGCCTTCAGGAGCCCAAAAGTCCTCTTCATGGCACTCCTTGTCCTTCCGTGGGCCTCATTGAAGCGGACTTCCCCTGGCATGCTTGGGTACCTCACTGGTGTTAACAACCAAGGATGGTTTGGGTAGCCAGAGTCCTCTTTAAGGAATAGTTACAACAATCCAAACATTAATCTTTGACATCCACATATATGGTAGCAGATAAAAGGTACAGACACACATTACCTATATGACTTACCAACCAGCCAGGCCCTCTCTGTGTACTCTTGTGTTGTCAGCAGAGGGATATTGCTGTTCCGCATGATGAAAGAATCATGGACTGACCTTGGATACTTTGCGTAACCTTGTGGTATGTAGAGGTCTGCCAAACAGACCACTTGGACGTTGATAGAGTGGAAGCTTTTCCTGTTCCTATACACCTGTTCATTGGCATTTGGGGGAACCAAGGCTACATGGGTGCCATCTATGGCTCCAACCACATGTGGAATGTGTCCTAAAGCATAAATATCAGCCTTTACATGGGCCAAATCTTCACATTGTGGAAATCTGACGTAGCTGTCCAGGTGTTTCAACAATGCAGACAGTACAGCCTTCAAGACCAGACTGAACATGGGCTAAGACATCCCTGCAGTTAGGGTCACTGTATTTTGAAAGGACCTAGTGGCCAGGAAGTGTAGCACTGACATGACATGAAAGATGAGAAGTATGCTACTGGGAAGACGAATGGCTGGCATCATATCTGGCTCCAACTAATGACAGAGATCCATGATTGTCTGCCTATCTAGGCGGTATATCTGTATCACATGTTGCTCCTCCATGGTCTGCAGGTCTGCTAGTGGATGGTACACCGGTACACTGGAGGCTGTCTTACTTTTCTCATGCCAGGGTAACTATGCGGGACAACACCAGAATGTACAAGTATCACTCAATCTATGCATCATAAGTATTTTCACGCCACCTTCACATATAAAGCTACATTTTGTCACATTAAACTGTGAAAACATTGTACTAAGCACATACGTAGGCAACATTTGGCTAATAACTGCATTCTGATACCCTAACCCCTAGCATGTATTTTAAATGTAGAAACATGTCACTGACAGTAAATGTGACAGCAACTAACTTAACATGTTGAACATATTTAAAAATGTTATACTATTTTCTGATTAGCATTACTCTGCTGACAATACTATTTCATGTACCTAACTAAGGATACAGCAATTTCACATCCTCTACATAATACATGCACATACATACATGTTTGCATAACACCAGCAGTTTACACAATGCCATAAATACATTTCATAGTCAATGATGCACCTTTCTTAACCTTAACGTACATATATGAGCCTTAAAATGGCATCTGCCAGACCTACTGTACTGGACATCAGGAAGTGATCTATCTCCGCCGGCGGATGCCGTCATGGTGGTAGGCGGTCACAACCACGGTGGACATTGCCATTGGAGCGCATTGCTGCCTTTGGTGGACTTGGGCCAATGGCGACATCTGCCAGTGGTGATGGTCCTGTATGTGGCGGATGTGACAGCCAGCTCATACTTCATGCCTCACTTGAATCCTGACACTGCTGCCAGCAATACCTCCATGGCCTAAGCTGCTGAGTACTGCCTCTGGGAGCAAGCTTGCCACATCCTACAGGTGATAGGGCCCAGCCTTCTCAGCTGACAAGCTGGACAAGCTTGTGGAGGAGGTCCTACCCCTGCATGAACAGCTCTGTGGTGCACCAGAGAAGCAGGTAAGTACAATACAATATGAATGTTTGAATTGTTGAGTGTATGATGTCCAAGTAGGGACTCTCACTCTAGGCAGGATAAGGGAGATAGCCAGCTCAGATAACCCCTGCTTACCCCCTTGGTAGCTTGGCACGAGCAGTCAGGCTTATCTCAGAAGCAATGTGTAAAGTATTTGCACATAACACACAGTAATACAGTGAAAACACCACAAAAAGACACACTAGTTTTAGAAAAATAGCCAATATTTATCTTTGTAAAACAAGACCTAAACAAGAAAAATCCAACATCCAGTAATAAAGATATGAATTTTGTAAGAATTCACCTAAAGATACAGTTCCTTGAAGTCAATAGCTCCATCTGGGGCTATTACAGTGTTGTGAACAACAAATCCAACAGTTCAGGCTGGCCAAAGTGTCACAGGCCAGCTAGGGTGTCGGGAAGACCCGTAAACAGTACTTTGGAAATGTAGGGCATTGTGATCTTCGCGATGAGATCTGGAGTGTGGCTTCGCTGGCATCGCAGGTGTCAGTTTCGGAGGTCAGTGCGGGGGTCGTCGGGCCCTTGAAGTCACACGCATTGCAGATCGAACTCCGGGCTGTTGACAAAGTCATCAGCCCTGAGGCGGGCTGCGGTGCAAAGCAGGGTGATGTGGCGTGCGGTGCCCACAGGTCACGTGCAGGCAGTGGCTCAGTGATGGCATCCTGCGGTGTCGGTGAGACCACGGCTGCGATGTGAAGCAGGGCGGCGTGACGTGCGGTGTCTCCAGGTCACGTTGCCGGCAGCGGCGTAGTTGTTGCTGCAGCGCTGTCGTCGATAGGCCCAAGGCGGCGGTGCGGCATGGGGCTGGCTCCGGGCGGTGTCCATGGGTCACGGTGCAGACAGGGGCGTCTGTTGAGGACATTGGAGTCAATGGCGCTGACGTCGGTGGACCAGGGCTGTGGTGCAGAACGGGACGGTGCTTTGTGTACCTCACGAGTGGTGTCCTCAAGCCATGTTGCAGGCAGCGGCGTCAGTGTCAGTGTGGAGCGTCGTCGTCGGGGATGCCAAGGCGGCGGTGCGAGCAAGGCGATGCGGAGTGTGGGGTCCACAGGTCACGGTGCAAGCAGCGGCTCGTTGGTGGCATCAGGTAGTTTTTCTTCAGTTGCCGCACAAAACACACAGTTCCCTTTGCTGTAGGCAGATGAAGCTGAAGTCTTTGATATCCTTGAGACTTCCAACAGGAGGCCAGCTCTACTCCAACCCGTAGGAGAAACTTCACAAGCAGGATACACAGCAAAGTCCAGTCTTTGCCCTCTTTAAGGAAGAAGCACAACCATAGGCCAACCCAGCAAAGCACACATAACAAAGGGGCAGTACTCCTCCTCCAGCTCTTCAGCTCTTCTCCTTGGCAAAGGTTCCTCTTGATCCAGAAGTGTTCTAAAAGTCTGGGGGTTTGGGTCCACTAATTATATTTTCTGCCTTTGAAGTAGGCAAACTTCAAAGAAAAGTCTCTGTTGTTGGCGAGATCCTGCCTTGGCCATGCCTGGCCCCCAGACACACTCCAGGGGGTCGGAGACTGCATTGTGTGAGGACAAGCACAGCCCTTTCAGGTGTAAGTGTCAACTCCTCCCTCCCTACTCTAGCCCAGGAGACTGATCAGGATATGCAGGCTACACCCCAGCTCCCTTTGTGTCACTGTCTAGAGAGAATTCACAACAGCCCAACTGTCAGTCTGATCCAGACGTGGAATACACAAGCAGGCAGAGGCACAGAATGGTTTAAGCAAGAGAATGCCCACTTTCTAAAAGTGGCATTTTCAAACAGACAATTTATAAAATATTTATAAAAGTTATTTAAAGGCAGCCCCCATGTTAACCTATGAGAGAGATAGGCCTTGCAACAGTGAAAAACGAATTTGGCAGCATTTCACTGTTAGGATATGTAAAACACATAAGTACATGTCCCACCTTTAACATACACTGCACTCTGCCCATGCGGTTACCTTAGGCCTACCTTAGGGGTGCCTTACATGTATAAAAAGGGAAGGTGTAGGCCTGGCAAGTGGGTATACTTGCCAGGTCGAATTGGCAGTTTAAAACTGCACACACAGACACTGCAGTGGCAGGTCGGAGCCATGTTCACTGGGCAACTCATGTGGGTGGAACAACCAGGGCTGCAGGCCCACTATTAGCATTTGATTTACAGGCCCTGGATACCTCAATGTGCACTAAACTAGGGACTTATGAATAAATCACAAATGACAATCATGGATAAACCAATCACCAATACAATTTACATAGGGAGCACATGCACTTTAGCACTGATCAGCAGTAGTAAATTGCGCAGAGACAACAAACCAGCAAAAACAGGTCAGAAAAAATAGGAGGAAGAAGGCAAAAAGTTTTGGGATAACCCTGCAAAACGGGCCATTTCCAACAAAGATGATGTTCAGGAAATGTGGCTGAATGAAGGTTTGGGATAATATGTGTGGGTAGATGGACATGTGCACATGTGCTTAGATAGATTTTGAGCCCCAATAGAATAGTAGGGATTGTGTAATGTATGTACCCTGACCCACCTACAAACTGTATAACTTGAAATTGAAGGTGGTGTTATAAATACTTATACCATGTCTTAAACTATGCTTGTGGTGTGGTCATATGTTTCTAGCCAACACCTGGTGCTTGATATGTATGTTGTATGCCTGACTCTACTTCACTCATGGCCTGACTGCAGATTGCCATTCCACATAGAGGGGGATGTTGGAGGAAGTGTGTGTATGGCTACTTGCACTAACTTTTGTTTCACCCTTCTTGTATTGGTAGGGTCATATGGACATGACTTTCCTCTCTTGTCTGTGTCATCCATGCAGGTCAACGCCCACCAGAAAAAGGGAATTTGGTGTGCCATCGCCAAGAAAGTGTGGACCGTGGGGGTCCACAGCCTGCAGAGCACTCACTGTAGGAAGCAGTGGGAGGACCTGAGACACTGGGCCCGGAAGACCTCGGAGGCCCAGCTGGAGATGTCCTCACAAGGAGAAAGGGGTGCCCTTCGGACCTTGACCCCCCTCACAGCCCCCATATTAACGGTGGCCTACCCTGAGTTGGATAGGCATTTGAGGGCAGCACAGCAGCCACAAGTAGGAAAGTACTGACTTAACACATTTTCACCCCTCTGCCAGGTCAGGGTATGAAGTGATAGAATCTACGCTGTGACAATGTGGTAAGTGCAAAGGGTCAAATGTGTCCAAGGAAAACATATAGATGTACTGGCCTCAACATTGGTACACAGTTGTGAACACTCTATTGTGTAAAGGGACATATTACTCTCCTATGTTATCCTCTCTGTACAAAAGCATATGATGATGCACATGTGACTGTGTCATATGTGTACCACTATACTGCTTTATATACCCTGCTGGTTGTTCCTTGCCACCTACAGATCCATACTCTCAATATCATGATGATAAGTTTTCCAGGTCTTTGCCCTCCGTCCATACCAACGCCCCTTCATTCATGCCTATGTCAATCCTACTTTTCATGTGGTTTGTGGTGAGAGACAGGTTCATGTGAGGCTTTGATGTTCATCTGACATTTCACATGCCATACTTGCAAAACTTACTCTGAGCTGTTAGGAGGTGAATCCCTTTGTTAAGTGAGGGATGTACATCAGCCCCTATAATGTGTCATCTGAGTGGACATCCTACATGTAGGTAACCATGGAGGTATTGCTAAACTCCTATTGGATCACATACATCGATATCAGAGCTCTGAATGTTAGTACCATGCACATGTTCTTTGGGTGGTAAGTGGATATGCAGCTATTTCCTTAGCCACTGTGCTGTGGGCATGCTAAATAGGCCAAGACATATTTTTCACAGTTACATTCTTCACTGATTTTTGCCAACATCCTGTGTACATTGTAAGGTTCTGACATATATGAACATTGTAATGTATCTTAAACATACTTTTTATGACATTTTGGATTTGTTTTTAATGCTTTTTGTATGGAAACCTATTGTTTGCACTGACTACATCGTGGTGCAGGTGTGGTAGTTCACATTCACATGTGGGTGGAACGGTATGTGTAGTCGGTCATTTGGCTTGTAGCTAGGTGCATGTCTCTATCATGGTAGCTTCATATGTGGTTTGTGTCATTGATATTTTCCTACACAGATGTAAGACTACTCATGTCTGATGTGTGGATGGTGACAATGCCACTCAATCATTGGGCTATTGAGGTTGCCACTCATCATGGTACGTTGAACTGTATGTGGCCTTCGTGCACATGACAGGTGTCCATTGTATTTAAAGAGTAGTTATCCTACCTGTGGTTATCTGTGGGTAAATGCTGTGGGCTAAATAAACCCCTATATGTGTACAAGACTTTGTTTATAGGTGGAGGATGACTAAGATGAGTAGATCCACAAAGTATGTATCATCTTTCATACATCACTATTGGTACGTGTGTTGGTGATGTGTTTAGACTCTATCATACTCCTAATTTGGATATGCCAAATAGAGTAGTTACATGTTTGCAAATTTCAATTGTGAAGGTTGTGAACTCTGTGACATGGAATGGTTTTGGCTTGTATGCAACATGCAGTCTTAGCATATGATGAGGTTCCTTTCCTGGTACATGACATGAGATCATATTGTACGTATATGTAGAAATGTTACCACTATTTCCCATAGGTTGGTTGTTGGTTGACTGTGTTGCTGTGTATAGGGACCCTGAATCATGTTGCCAAGTCAGCTTGTCATGGAATGGTAGTGTGATAGCTCTACTGATATCATGGCATTGTGGGTGTGAGATAGGTGGCTTATCTAGTGTGTAACATTGTTGTAATGAAGGGGTGTAGATAGTATCTTGTGACATGATGTTGGCGCTAACCTAGTTCTACCTGGGGGTGTAGTACAACTAGATGTAATGTTAATGATGTGTACAGTATGATGTTAGTGTATGAAAAGAATGTGATGACCCTATCTCTCTTCCTGTTTTCCAGTATCAGCACTGGTAGGCAAAGGAGATGGGCACAGCCGAGTGGGGAAGCTGCTGGCCATGGGACCTCAAGTCATGAGACCACCGACACTGAGGGACCCAGTGGCCCGGAGGGCGAGGGGAGTGCCACAGGGGAGACGAGATCCACCTCAACTTCAGAATCCTCTTCCAGGGGACACTCCCTAGCGATGGTGGATCCATCTGGGACCACCCCAGCACCATCTCTGTCTGCCACCCTTCTTTCTATCACCACCCTCCCTCTAGCTCCCCACACAGTTGGCTGTGCCTGCTCACCCAAGAGGGTAGGTGTCTCCTTTGCCGCAGAAACCTCTGCCCCAACCCCTGTTAGCCCTGCTGCCCTCAGTGAGGAGGCTATTGACCTCCTAAGGTCCATCTCTGTGGGTCAGTCGACCATCATGAATGCCATCCAGGGACTGGCAACTCAGATCCAACAGAGTAATGTGTTCCTGGAGGGCATTCATGGTGCATTGGTTGGCCTACAGAGATCCTTTCAGACTCTGGCCTCCACACTGATGGCAGCCAGTCACCCTTTGTCTACCGTCCCCCCGCCACCTTCCTCTTACCAATCCCAATTCTCCATTCCCCACCCAGCCTAAGCAGACAAACAGACAGGCATGCATCAACCTCAACACCCAAGGGTAGTGCAGATAAACATAACCACCACAAGACACACCACCAGCATACACACAAGCAACATTCAGATGCACACACAGCAACAGTCACAACCTGCCCTGACACCCCGACCACCCCCAGCATGACAGAGAGCACACATGACACAGTTGCAGACACCATGCCAACATTCACAGATCCAGCCACTACACCTATCCTACACACAGACAGCACCACAGCAGACTGTCAGACATCCACCCCAGTCACCACACCTGCAGACACCACAACCACTGACACGTCGACATGTAGCACATCCACCATACCTGCAGCCATCACCCCAACAGGCAGCCACCCACCCACCATTACATCCCCCAGCACCTCCAACTCCCCCAAAACACATAAACGCCCTCACTCACCCACCCAACAGACACCCCCAAGCATACCTTCCACAAGCACGCATCTAAGACGTCCACACCAACATCTCATACAACCACTCTCTCTCCCTCCACACCCTAACCCTTTTGCTATGACCATCCCGTGTGTGTAAAAAATCTTTCCTTTCTGAGTTTGCCCTTTTCACTAGCCCTCTCTCTCCGTGAAACCCCTAACCGTGCTTTTTCCCTCCCCAAATCCATCTCTTCCACCTCTAAGGCCTCCCCACCCCCCTGCCCATGCCTCTCAGCCTGCCAAGAAGTCGACCCCTCCCAAGAAGAGCCAAACCTCTCCCAAGTCTAAAACTAAATACCCCCAAGCCAAATCCCAAAGCCCCCCCTCCCAAGCCTGAGCCCAACCCCCCCCACCTCCACCACCACCCCATCCAGATAATCCATCTGGTCCCTGCCTGCCCCCTCGATGCCCCTCCCTGTGGATGTTACATGGCAGTCAGGAGTCAAGTTCGGGGCACCAATATGTACCTTTGGTGCACATTCATTGAATAATGGACTGGCCTATGGCCTTTGACTTTACTCTTATTTCTTCAGGAAATATATTGAGACCAACTAATTGTTGTTTTCATGGTTACATCTTTGACCTGCATTTAATTTCCTAGGTTAGAGTTGTTCCTGGCTGACATTGGTTGTGTGTCAATATGTGTGTGTGTGTGTGGTGATTGTGCTTCCTGTATTGTTTGGGCAGTGTGTGAGGGTGAGTGCAGTGCTCTCGTTCCCCAGGGATTGGGTGTGTGTTGCGTGATGGGCATGTGTATGTAGCAGACATGCTGTTGTCATGGTATTGTGTGGTGTTTGTGTTGACGTGTTTGTTGCTGGCTGTGCTGGGTGACTTTGAGTGCTTTGACTGTGTGAGTGTATTGTGCATGATATGTTAGATACGACTTGCTGTGTTTGTCGATTGCTAATTTGTATCATTGTGTGATTATGTGTGTTCGTTCCCTGTTGGTTGTACGTTATGTTGAATGCGTGATGTGTCCCTAGGTAGTGTGCTTGCCAATGTGTTAAGGATGGAGTGGTTGTGGTGTTGTTGTGTTGCATGGTAATGTGTGAGACTGGGCCTGTGCTGTGTGTCCGTTAGTAAGGGTGCTTTTTTGACTTGTGGTGTGTGTGTGCACGTGCTGGCTGTAGTGTGTGTGCTGTGTATGTGCGGTTATCTGTGTGGCTGTATGTGAGTGTGCATGTCAGTGTACAGTTACGTGTGAGTGTAGCTCTTGCACCCCCTTCCTGATGGGATGTTGTATGAGTGTACAAAAAGTAACAATATACAACAGTAACATGTGAGTGTGTGTACTTGCGGTTGCTGTTGGCGGCGGTAAAGATTCCTTTGTCTTTCGGTGAGCAGGAGCCGCAGGATCACATCTAGTTCTGGTTCCATGGTGGTTCCGGACGAGTATGGCTTCCTGAAAGTGAGTGTCTCCTTTTATAGAGTTTGTTTCTGCCTGGGTTTCTGTGGTGGTGCGACCGCAGTGGAAATCTTGGCAGTGTGTATCCTCGTAATATGCCCACTGGAAACATGGTCTCCGCCAGCCTGCAGGTGCCTTCCTTCCTCCGTGGCGGTCTGACCACAGTGGCAGAGCAGGCGGTGCTTTGGCTGTATTCCATAGGGAATACCGCCTAAGTCATAATTTAGCGGTCCTCTCCACCAGCCTGTTGGCAGTATGACTGCCACTGCCAACATGGCAATCGTGGGACCAACAAACTCGTAAAGACCCCCATAGTCTCTGTATTGAGCAGACTACACTGTTTAGTTCAGTTTAGTTCAGACTCTGTACGTTGAACATCCAGATATTTACTCTTAAATTAGTTTAGTCATGTTCCAGGCCAAATAGTTCCTTGAGAAGTTTACTTATTTTATAATCTGTTTCTACTGTGATCTTCCCAGTTCATTAAGGCAAGATATTACATCTTGTTACTTCTCTGATTTCTGTTCCAGGTCAGTTCTACCTGAAAGTATAAAAGCGAACCGGTCAGTCGGCTGGTGCAGTGCAACTGCACTCTCAACTCATTGCTTGCTCGAGAAAGCTTCACATTTTCTTCTGGCTTCTGCTACAAAGATTCTAGCTGCTGCTTTTAATCTGCCTATCTTCTTCAAAGGGTTTTGCTATTGTTTTTTTTCTAAGAGCTGATGTTTTCTTCATCATTTCCACTCCTCATCCAGTTACCACTCTGAAACCCAAAAGTGAAGATAGGAGACAACTTTTCTTATCTTTCAACTAAAAGACGTCAAGATGGATGTTCAGGATAAAATTACATGCATTATTCAGCTAAGATTAAACCAAATTAAAAAAGCATTAGGATATTTTGTCTAAGGTTGAAAGAACTCTGAGTTTTTTTAATACATTTGCAAAGGAGTTTTAAAAAATATGTTAGTTAAAGCAGACAGGTTTACTACTAGAGATATTCAGCCCATAAAAGCAGGTCAATAAAAATGGAGCATACCCGTGGTTGGGTTGCAATATTTCTAATAATGTTATCCAAGGATATTATATTCTACATCTCATGAGAGGTCAGACAATTGAGTTAAAAACCTTTGTCACACACAACACTCTGAATGTCTTACCTTAATAAAATGCAAAGCTGGAAAGCTATATGTTGGTCAGATATGGATGAAAGTAAAACTGAGAATGAATGAGCATAAGTCACCTACATATAACCAAACTTAACTAAGCATTTCATTGAATGCAACAATTCAGCATCACACAATTTTCAGATTATTTAAAGTGTACAAAAATTACCAAGAGATGAAAGATGAAAATATGGTTAAAAATTATTTTAAGAATGTTGATGGGTGTTTTTTAACTGTTCCAATTGAGTGACAATTAGGACCACAGCTTGTTTGAACTGAATATTAAGGTATAGCCGGACAACATTCTGCACTCAACATGGAGACTGTACTGCAGACAGGATGAAGTAACTAAGGTTAGAGTTCCAACAACTGTCAGAGACACTTGACTACAATTTAGCCAATGTGCAGCAGGTGAGCATAGAAAAAGGCACTTTTATGAGCAGAAGGTTTAAAGGAGGAAGAACGCTGGCATCTCTTGAAAAGGGACTGAGATTGATCTGAGTAAGAACTAAAGATTTTACATTTTAAGACATTTTATATATACATACATTTGGTATTATGCATTGTGCCTATTTTGCTTTGTAGAAGTAACTCAGATTTAATATCATACATAAAATGCAAAATATTATTCTCTTTTTGAATGGTATATTTTGTGCAACTACAAAACTTATTGAAAAAAGGTGATGTATATCATACAATTTCACCAATCCTCCCTTTCAAAGCTACCAACACCCCCTCCCCCCCGTCGCAAGACCTCTGCGACAAATTGGCCACTTTCTTCCACCGCAAAATTAAAGACATCTATGACAGCTTTCTCCCTCAGAACTCGCCCAGCATCAGAACCTACGACCGATCCTGCCTCCCAGAACCCACCCAAACCGTCCACAGCTGGTCCATTCTCACCACAGAAGAGACTGAAATCATCAAGAACAGCATTCATTCTGGAGCTCCCTGTCCTCACCACATCTACAACAGAGCCAGTGCATCCATCACCCCCGTACTCCACAAGATGCTGAACTGCTCTATCAAAACAGCCACCTTCCCCAAAGATTGAAAACATGCGGAAGTCCACCCCCTCCTGAAGAAACCCACAGCCGACCCATTATAACTCAAGAGTTTCCAGCCCATCTCACTGCTACCTCCCCCATCCAAGGTGCTGGAAAAAGCCATAAACTCACAGCTGCAACAATTCCTCGAGGACAACAACTCTCTGGACACCTCTCAGTCTGGCTTCAGCAGCAACCACAGCACAGAGACAGCTCTTCTTGCAGCCTCCGCACACTCCTCGACCGCAGCCTCACTGCAGCACTCATACTCCTCGACCTCTCAGCAGCCTTCAACACGGTCTCCCACAGCACCTTATGCACCATACTCCACGACGCGGGAATCCACAGAAAAGGCTTGCAATGGATTCACTCCTTCCTCACCACAAGAACACAGAGACTCAGGCTCCCACCCTTCAGATCCAAACCAACAGAAGTCAGCTGCGGAGTCCCTCATGGATCCTCCCTGAGCCCAGCGCTCTTCAACATCTACATAGCCCCACTTGCAGCCATCGTCAGAGACCACGGAATGAACATCGTGTCACCAGTATACACTCGCACACACATCCACATACCTGCACGTATGCACTCACACACTTCTACACACTTCTACACACAAACACACCCCCACTCACCCACGCAAACGCAGCATACACACCCATTCACAATGACATACATACACAAACACTGCTGACACGCACACAGTCACTCCCCTCTCTCCCTTCCCCCTCCAGCACATTCCCGCATTCAGACCACAGTTCCTTCTTCCACATGGCATAGACCCATTCACTCCCCCCTTCCGCACCCCACACACGCACTCACCCAAACCATCTGCATTCACCAACATATACGCACCTACCTCCTCCCGCATTCCTGGCACTCACACAGGCACTCACCCCATCCCTGTTGAATGATCACTTACCTCATCTGTCGAGGAGGTTGTCCGGGAGGGGACGGGTCCTAGCGCTTCCACCCCCAGCAGCACTCTGCCATCCGGACACTGCCACGCCATATTACGGGTCGTAATACGGTGTGCGGTTTCCTTTTGGTGTGGTGGTACCGGCAGTGGAACACTCTTCACTGCTGACTGCCAGTATGACTGGTATCGGATTTCCACCTGATTTCGGGTGAAAACCTGTCGTAATACGGTGGTCTTCAGACCGCCAGCACTGGCGTTCTTTTGACGCCAGCGGCTTTGGCGGTCTTGTCAAAAGACAGCCAAAGTCGTAATGAGGGCCATAGTCTATTAATGAGTGCCTTTATACAGGTGAAGAATTAAACTGTTTTTTGTATTCATGTATTACCTAATAAGTTAAAGAATATTAAGGAACACCCACAGTGACATAGGTTGTCTTTGAAATTAATCATGCAGAGATAACCTCTTAGTTGGTGGTAAATGAAAATATCTGTCTATGGAGACAAGCCACAAGGACCTGTGGAACTGGAGTAATCACTCATCAGTGTGCACTTGCAAATGTCCAGCTGTCAATCTACTGAAATGTCTACTGCCTCTTCTACCCCTCGCTGAGGTAGGGTTTTCATCATTGTCAGAGTGAATTACCAATCATTTGTTTATGTTCAAGATCCTGAAAGGCCAGGGAATATTACTTAAAAAAAGAATTAATGCAAAATTCTGTGCACTCTCTTTTAATATGGCTATCCTGTCTCCTGTACTAATCATTTTGGAATAGTTTAGACAGCTCTAAAATAAGTAATATCTTAATCTATCTAATTTCTTACAATTATATTTCAAAGGTAGAAATGCTATCTTTATATAATCCTGACAATTTATATACTGGTTTTAAAATATAAAAAAATACTGATCAAGGGCCTGATTTAGATATTGGTGGATGGGTTACTCCATCACAACGGTGACAGATATCCTGTTCGCCTAATCTAAATCCCATTATGTCCCCTGGGATTTAGATTTCAGTGTTCTGACGGAGTAACATGTTCGCCAATATCTAAATCAGCCCGCAAGTCAGTTAACTATTGCCCATATGACAAATGTATCCTGACTCCATTTACCACCACAGCTACTAACATTTCCCTCGTGGAAGTACTCTCCAGAACTTCCAATAAACTGGTGTGTGAATCCTATAAAATTCTGAGCAATATTATTGTTTTATTATGCATTAAACCAGTGTATTTGTCACCAATTATACAAAATTTGGCTTTGGGTGAGACCCAAACTCCTTCTGCAATTTGGGCATTAAACCTTTCTATCTCATACCATTGTTAGCTGTCTGTATGTTTTAAAGTTCATTATTTACTACTGGATTTTTTTATAAATGCTCTTCCAGACAGAATATCAAATCCTCCTGCCCCTAAAGTGTTTTTTTCATTCTGTCACCACAAGTATGGCCAATGTGCTTTAAAATGTAATATTTGGCACATCATTTGCTCAACCCTTACTTCTGTTTTCCTCTTCTCTTGGAGCTTTGAGGTAAGCTTAAGGCTCCACGTTGGCTTTGTAACCAACTAACATCACTTGCATTTTTCGAAGTTTTAAGTAACTCATCAAATGTACTTTAAAAATACCATTTGGGTTGGCTGTGCTTGTGTCGTTCATACTCCCTTTTTCAGACTCCTGCCAGAACTACTCTCACTACTTTTCTAAAATATATGTATTGGGCCTGATTCACAAAGATAAACTTACACTTTTGTGTAAGTTTGCGATTGTTTGATACTCACAAAGGTATTTTACGAATAGTATATTTGTGACTGTGAAATCTCCACACATGAAAAGTTTAGGCATTCTTGTCTTTTTATATGCGGAGACTCCTCAGTGCCCTATCGGTGCCAGGGAAGGAATTCCCTGGCTTGAGCCAAACAGCTAATGTCATAATTTGGGGAAAGGTACCGCCAGCCTGTTGGCAGAACCTTTCCCCAAAATACCGCCATCCGTCAGGGTCGTAATGGCCCCCTAAGTGTGCCTACCTCAGATCCCGGCCTATAGTTGTTGCTAACTTGCTTTTCTGAGCTGCTTGCTGTGTGCCTTTATATTTCCCTCGTCTTCATTGCTTGATTTTGCTCGCGAGAAAATGTCTCTCATAGTTGTTGAAATGTCCCTAATAATTACACTAAATTATGAAAATGTCACACGTAAGCAATCTCAAACCTTGGCAGCTATGACACTATCATTCCATGATGCCTCCCAGCCTTTCCTTTACTGAAAGGTACTCAGTGTACACAGTTTTTTAAAGTGCAGCTTTCCAGCACAGACCTCACCAAGTGGTCAGAAGCACCTCAGGCCCTGCTCCCAGACACCTACTTCAAGTAAGTATATCTTTGAAATCTGGCTGCAAAACAAGTTGGGAGGCTGTCCTTCAGAAGGTGCAATGCTTTCTCTCAATATGATTGTTACATGAAAATAAGGCACGAAACAACAGGTAATACGTGTGGCTTCAGGTTGGTATTTAGCTTTCCACTTCCTGCCTTGGCTTGTGGTTGTAGTAGATGCTCCATTAAGCAGAGACTATCCTATCTAGTTATGTTTGGCTTACAACCCAAAAAAGCAATAAAAATACAAATAAATAAAAAAAATCAGGCCCTATGTTGCTTTATATGTGCTATTAAAACTGGCTGCTACATATTTTCAAGCTCAGGATCATCCAAAGTCTCAAAGCCTCAGTTCAAGATAACCATCAGATGAAATCGAAGCATGAAATGTAGGGCAATGCTGTACCTCAATGTCTGTACATACAACATTGGCATACACTGATATTACTTGTGAGAAAATTGGAGTATTCATGAGACAGGATATAAATGAATTAAGAAACTCTTTCACCTATTGTTTAAAATAGTTCTAACGAATATTTCAAAAAGTAATTAAAACCAAGGTGCACAGTGCTCAAATGATCACACAGTGATAAGTTGTGAAGTGAAAAAACGTATAAACACAAGTGAGTAACTGAATACAACATAAAATAAGCAATGAAAAGGTAATTTCTTAATATATAATCGAAGTGCCAGAGGACGTAGAGCCAAGGTTGGTATGCATCCAGTCATCCATTCTACCCGGAGAGTTGGATATCGATCCAATACTCAGCTCTTCAGGTACGTCCACTACAAGTTGGATCCATTAGCACCGGCCCAAGACCCCTGGCTTCTGAATGGTTCATCAGGCAGCTCCTGTTTTTGATACATGCATACCTGATGTTGGCATTCAACTCAAAGCAGCAGTATGTGTTGTAGTAAACATCACCAGCATCGTTCTTATACACCTAACTCAGACCCACACTCAGGAACCAGGGAATAATCATCGACAGCAAACAGGACATGACAGCAGAAGTCAACAGCATCACTGCATCCCGCTGCCACTCCCTGAAGATGCTGACGAAGATCTTCAAATGGCTCCCAAGCAACACTAGAAAAAACAGTCAGTCACTGGCAAGTTGGACTGTGGGAACACCTTCTACACCTGGATCACCAAGCAACTCACTAGGAGACTACAAACCATCCAGAACCTGGCAAACAGACTTGTCCTCAACCTCCCACACACATCTCACATAACACCACCCCTTAGGGAACTACACAGACTTCCTATACACAAATGCACTCAATTTAAACTTCTCAGACATGTATTTAAGGCACTCAACAATTCAGGCCTCACCTACGTTAACAGTCACATCTCATTCCACCAGCCATCTTAACAGCCCCGCTCTACACATATCCCAAGTATACATAAACCCAGATTATAAGGGCAGGTGTTCTCTTACATCGCTCCTAAAGCATGGAACAACCTCCCTCTCCTTGTCAGAGCTTAATACTCTTTTCTTGCAATCCGCAAGAAGCTGAAGACCTGGCTTTTTAATTAACCACCCTACCATAGGTGGGACTTGGCACACTCATCTGCTCAGCACCAGGATACCCTTGAGGTAATAGTGTGCATTACAAATACAGATAACATAACACATTCTATTCCCACTGTCAAAAGAGTCCATCATATTAGACATTAAAACATATTATGTTGCAGCCACTTTTATGTATTCCTTAATAGAGTTGAAGGAGGAAAAGGTTTTGAAAAAGAAAATGTGCACTTGCAATATGGCTTGCAGCACGGTAAAGGACGCTGAGAAACTGAATCTTAACAAAAGACCCCCCTCCCTGATTTGTAAATATCATCTTGCAATACTGCATTAAGGCAGCCATATTGGATCAGAGTGTATTTCAGTGGAGACTGTGAAAGTGAATGTTGCTCCTCAATGCTCGTGAAAAAACATGGATTCCCAGCTGATAAAGATGTTTTCTGCTCAGGGTTTGCTAGTTCGAGCCTCCTGTGAGCACTGTAGATGGAGTTTATCTTTTCAAAACAAGTGTGGGATAGCTAGCAGCCTTTCATCTAACTGTTTGTCTCTCATAAACTTTCTGTTTTTTGGACGAAAACTCTAATCATTTTACACAGATGTACCATATGGAAACTGAAGCTTTTCTAAGAATTTTTTTATGTTGTTTTCTTTGAACTAAAAGTAATATGAACTATTTAGACACCGCCAAAAAAATAACTGGTTATGAATGAATGTAGGAAAGTACCATCTTGCCTGGCATGTTACCCCCATATTTCACTGTATATATGTTGTTTTAGTTGTATGTGTCACTGGGACCCTGCCAGCCAGGGCCCCAGTGCTCATAAGTGTGCCCTGTATGTGTTACCTGTGTTATGACTAACTGTCTCACTGAGGCTCTGCTATCCAGAACCTCAGTGGTTATGCTCTCTCATTTCTTTCCAAATTGTCACTAACAGGCTAGTGACCAATTTCACCAATTTACATTGGCATACTGGAACACCCTTATAATTCCCTAGTATATGGTACTGAGGTACCCAGGGTATTGGGGTTCCAGGAGATCCCTATGGGCTGCAGCATTTCTTTTGCCACCCATAGGGAGCTCTGACAATTCTTACACAGGCCTGCCACTGCAGCATGAGTGAAATAACGTCCACGTTATTTCACAGCCATTTACCACTGTACTTAAGTAACTTATAAGTCACCTATATGTCTAACCTTTACCTGGTAAAGGTTGGGTGCTAAGTTACTTAGTGTGTGGGCACCCTGGCACTAGCCAAGGTACCCCCACATCGTTCAGGGCAAATTCCCCGGACTTTGTGAGTGCGGTGACACCATTACACGCGTGCACTATACAAATACTATACTATGTATAGCGTCACAATGGTAACTCTGAACATGGCCATGTAACATGTCTAAGATCATGGAATTGTCACCCCAATGCCATTCTGGCATTGGGGAGACAATTCCATGATAATGGCATTGGGGAGACAATTCCATGATCCCCCGAGTCTCTAGCACAGACCCGGGTACTGCCAAACTACCTTTCCCGGGGTTTCACTGCAGCTGCTGCTGCTGCCAACCCCTCAGACAGGTTTCTGCCCTCCTGTGGTCCAGCCACGCTTGGCCCAGGAAGGCAGAACAAAGGACTTCCTCAGAGAGAGGGTGTTACACCCTCTCCCTTTGGAAAAAGGTGTCAGGGCTGGGGAGGAGTAGCCTCCCCCAGCCTCTGGAAATGCTTTGATGGGCACAGGTGGTGCCCATCTCTGCATAAGCCAGTCTTCACTGGTTCAGGGATCCCCCAGCCCTGCTCTGGCGCGAAACTGGACAAAGGAAAGGGGAGTGACCACTCCCCTGACCTGCACCTCCCCTGGGAGGTGCCCAGAGCTCCTCCAGTGTGCTCCAGACCTCTGCCATCTTGGAAACAGAGGTGCTGCTGGCACACTGGACTGCTCTGAGTGGCCAGGGCCAGCAGGTGACGTCAGAGACTCCTTCTGATAGGCTCCTCCAGGTGTTGCTAGCCTATCCTCTCTCCTAAGTAGCCAAACCTCCTTTTCTGGCTATTTAGGGTCTCTGCTTTGGGGAATTCTTTAGATAACGAATGCAAGAGCTCATCAGAGTTCCTCTGCATCTCTCTCTTCACCTTCTGCCAAGGAATCGACTGCTGACCGCGCTGGAAGCCTGCAAAACTGCAACAAAGTAGCAAAGACGACTACTGCGACCTTGTAACGCTGATCCTGCCGCCTTCTCGACTGTTTTCCTGGTGGTGCATGCTGTGGGGGTGGTCTGCCTCCTCTCTGCACCAGAAGCTCCGAAGAAATCTCCCGTGGGTCGACAGAATCTTCCTCCTGCAACCGCAGGCACCAAAGAACTGCCTCACCGGTCCTCTGGGTCTCCTCTCAGCACGACGAGCGAGGTCCCTTGAACTCAGCAACTCTGTCCAAGTGACTCCCACAGTCCAGTGACTCTTCAGTCCAAGTTTGGTTAAGGTAAGTCCTTGCCTCCCCACGCTAGACTGCATTGCTAGGAACCGCGTGTTTTGCAGCTACTCCGACTCCTGTGCACTCTTCCAGGATTTCCTATGTGCACAGCCAAGCCTGGGTTCCCGGCACTCTAACCTGCAGTGCACGACCTCCTGAGTTGTCCTCCGGCGTCGTGGGACCCTCTTTCGTGACTTCGGGTGAGCTCCGGTTCACTCCACTTCGTAGTGCCTGTTCTGGCACTTCTGCGGGTGCTGCTTGCTTCTGAGTGGGCTCTTTGTCTTGCTGGATGCCCCCTCTGTCCCCTCACACAATTGGTGACATCCTGGTCCCTCCTGGGCCACAGCAGCATCCAAAAACCCTAACCGCGACCCTTGCAGCTAGCAAGGCTTGTTTGCGGTCTTTCTGCACGACTCTTCACGACGTGGGACATCCATCCTCCAAAGGGGAAGTTTCTAGCCCTTGTCGTTCTGGCAGAATCCACAGCTTCTACCATCCGGTGGCAGCTTCTTTGCACCCACAGCTGGCATTTCCTGAGCATCTGCCCACTCCCGACTTGATCGTGACTCTTGGACTTGGTCCCCTTGTTCCACAGGTACTCTCGTCAGGAAATCCATTGTTGTTGCATTGCTGGTGTTGGTCTTCCTTGCAGAATTCCCCTATCACGACTTCTGTGTTCTTTGGGGAACTTAGGTGCACTTTGCACCCACTTTTCAGGGTCTTGGGGTGGGCTATTTTTCTAACCCTCACTGTTTTCTTACAGTCCCAGCGACCCTCTACAAGGTCACATAGGTTTGGGGTCCATTTGTGGTTCGCATTCCACTTCTAGAGTATATGGTTTGTGTTGCCCCTATCCCTATGTGCCCCCATTGCATTCTATTGTGACTATACATTGTTTGCACTGTTTTCTATTGCTATTACTGCATATTTTGGTATTGTGTACATATATCTTGTGTATATTTGCTATCCTCATACTGAGGTTACTCACTGAGATACTTTGGCATATTGTCATAAAAATAAAGTACCTTTATTTTTAGTATATCTGTGTATTGTGTTTTCTTATGATATTGTTGTGAGAAGGTAGCCTCTTTCTAGCCTTGTTACCCCCACTTTTGGCCTGTTTGTGAGTGTATTTCAGGGTGTTTGTCACTGTTTTCACTGTCTCACTGGGATCCTGATAGCCAGGCCTCAGTGCTCATAGTGAAAACACTATGTTTTCAGTATGTTTGTTATGTGTCACTGGGATCCTGCTCGTCAGGACCCCAGTGCTCATAGGTTTGAGGCCTATATGTATGTGTCACTGGGACCCTGTCACACAGGGCCCCAGTGCTCATAGGTGTGCATGTATATGTTCCCTGTGTGGTGCCTAACTGTCTCACTGAGGCTCTGCTAACCAGAACCTCAGTGGTTATGCTCTCTCATTACTTTCAAATTGTCACTAACAGGCTAGTGACCAATTTTACCAATTTACATTGGCTTACTGGAACACCCTTATAATTCCCTAGTATATGGTACTGAGGTACCCAGGGTATTGGGGTTCCAGGAGATCCCTATGGGCTGCAGCATTTCTTTTGCCACCCATAGGGAACTCTGACAAATCTTACACAGGCCTGCCACTGCAGCCTGAGTGAAATAACGTCCACGTTATTTCACAGCCATTTTACACTGCACTTAAGTAACCTATAAGTCACCATATGTCTAACCTTTACCTGGTAAAGGTTAGGTGCAAAGTTACTTAGTGTGAGGGCACCCTGGCACTAGCCAAGGTGCCCCCACATTGTTCAGAGCCAATTCCCTGAACTTTGTGAGTGCGGGGACACCATTACACGCGTGCACTACATATAGGTCACTACCTATATGTAGCTTCACAATGGTAACTCCGAATATGGCCATGTAACATGTCTATGATCATGGAATTGCCCCCTCTATGCCATCCTGGCATAGTTGGCACAATCCCATGATCCCAGTGGTCTGTAGCACAGACCCTGGTACTGCCAAACTGCCCTTCCTGGGGTTTCACTGCAGCTGCTGCTGCTGCCAACCCCTCAGACAGGCAGCTGCCCTCCTGGGGTCCAGCCAGGCCTGGCCCAGGATGGCAGAACAAAGAACTTCCTCTGAGAGAGGGTGTGACACCCTCTCCCTTTGGAAAATGGTGTGAAGGCAGGGGAGGAGTAGCCTCCCCCAGCCTCTGGAAATGCTTTGTTGGGCACAGATGTGCCCAATTCTGCATAAGCCAGTCTACACCGGTTCAGGGACCCCTTAGCCCCTGCTCTGGCGCGAAACTGGACAAAGGAAAGGGGAGTGACCACTCCCCTGACCTGCACCTCCCCTGGGAGGTGTCCAGAGCTCCTCCAGTGTGCTCCAGACCTCTGCCATCTTGGAAACAGAGGTGCTGCTGGCACACTGGACTGCTCTGAGTGGCCAGTGCCACCAGGTGACGTCAGAGACTCCTGCTGATAGGCTCCTTCAGGTGTTAGTAGCCTATCCTCTCTCCTAGGTAGCCAAACCCTCTTTTCTGGCTATTTAGGGTCTCTGTCTCTGGGGAAACTTTAGATAACGAATGCATGAGCTCAGCCGAGTTCCTCTGCATCTCTCTCTTCACCTTCTGATAAGGAAACGACCGCTGACCGCGCTGGAAGCCTGCAAACCTGCAACATAGTAGCAAAGACGACTACTGCAACTCTGTAACGCTGATCCTGCCGCCTTCTCGACTGTTTTCCTGCTTGTGCATGCTGTGGGGGTAGCCTGCCTCCTCTCTGCACCAGAAGCTCCGAAGAAATCTCCCGTGGGTCGACGGAATCTTCCCCCTGCAACCGCAGGCACCAAAAAGCTGCATTACCGGTCCCTTGGGTCTCCTCTCAGCACGACGAGCGAGGTCCCTCGAATCCAGCGACTCTGTCCAAGTGACCCCCACAGTCCAGTGACTCTTCAGCCCAAGTTTGGTGGAGGTAAGTCCTTGCCTCACCTCGCTGGGCTGCATTGCTGGGAACCGCGACTTTGCAGCTACTCCGGCCCCTGTGCACTTCCGGCGGAAATCCTTTGTGCACAGCCAAGCCTGGGTCCACGGCACTCTAACCTGCATTGCACGACTTTCTAAGTTGGTCTCCGGCGACGTGGGACTCCTTTGTGCAACTTCGGCAAGCACCGTTTCACGCATCATTGTAGTGCCTGTTTCTGGCACTTCTCCGGGTGCTACCTGCTTCAATGAGGGCTCTTTGTCTTGCTCGACATCCCCTCTCTCTTCAGGTCCAATTTGCGACCTCCTGGTCCCTTCTGGGCCCCAGCAGCGTCCAAAAACGCCAAACGCACGATTTGCGCCTAGCAAGGCTTGTTGGCGTCCTTTTGGCGGGAAAACACTTCTGCACGACTCTCCAAGGCGAGAGGGATCCGTCCACCAAAGGGGAAGTCTCTAGCCCTTTTCGTTCCTGCAGAAACCTCAGCTTCTTCTGTCCAGTCGAAGCTTCTTTGCACCCGCAGCTGGCATTTCCTGGGCATCTGCCCATCTCCGACTTGCTTGTGACTTTTGGACTTGGTCCCCTTGTTCCACAGGTACCCTAGATTGGAAATCCACAGTTGTTGCATTGCTGGTTTGTGTCTTTCCTGCATTATTCCTCTAACACGACTATTTTGTCCTTAGGGGAACTTTAGTGCACTTTGCACTCACTTTTCAGGGTCTTGGGGAGGGTTATTTTTCTAACTCTCACTATTTTCTAATAGTCCCAGCGACCCTCTACAAGGTCACATAGGTTTGGGGTCCATTCGTGGTTCGCATTCCACTTTTGGAGTATATGGTTTGTGTTGCCCCTATCCCTATGTTTCCCCATTGCATCCTATTGTAACTATACATTGTTTGCACTGTTTTCTAAGACTATACTGCATATTTTTGCTATTGTGTATATATATCTTGTGTATATTTCCTATCCTCTCACTGAGGGTACACTCTAAGATACTTTGGCATATTGTCATAAAAATAAAGTACCTTTATTTTTAGTATAACTGTGTATTGTGTTTTCTTATGATATTGTGCATATGACACTAAGTGGTACTGTGGTAGCTTCACACGTCTCCTAGTTCAGCCTAAGCTGCTCTGCTAAGCTACCATTATCTATCAGCCTAAGCTGCTAGACACCCTATACACTAATAAGGGATAACTGGGCCTGGTGCAAGGTGCAAGTACCCCTTGGTACTCACTACAAGCCAGTCCAGCCTCCTACAATTGTGCATATGACACTAGTGGTACCGTAGGAGCTTCACTCGTCTCCTAGTTCAGCCTAAGCTGCTCTGCTAAGCTACCATTATCTATCAGCCTAAGCTCCTAGACACCCCTCTACACTAATAAGGGATACCTGGGCCTGGTGCAAGGTGTAAGTACCCCTTGGTACTCACTGCAAGCCAGTCCAGCCTCCTACAATGAAGTAATTCCTAAGTATAACTATGAGTGTAATAAGGATAAAATTGATGTATAAAGTATGTGGTGAATAAAGAATGGTTCTATTTCTTTTGATATACAGGATCAATCTAACATTTCTTAGAGGAAAGACAGATGAGAATAGTCACTTTCAGCAAGAGTTTATCTTTGATTTTAGATTATTTTGTAGGAAAATAGCACTGTATTAGTCAGAGCAACTAACAAGATTTTTTTTTAATTCAGAGAATATAGAAAATCCTAAAGCGAAAAAGGCCAATAGACAATGAAAAAAAGGAGAAACTTTGTACCCGTTGTTTTTCTCTCAGGTAAGAAAGCTGGGAAAGACTGCAAGAGCAGAAATTGTGACATTTCTGCAGAAGGAGGTTAGGGGGTAAACAGCATCTTGACACCCACCCTTTCTACTGAACAGCAGCCTCTGGGCAGGGAGAACCTGACAACCAGCAGTAAAACCAGATATACAAGAAGTGCAAAGAACTAGTCTCCCTCAAAGTAGTTCCATGTTCAATTCCCAAACTTAGAACTCCTTATCCTTATGTTAACTCCAGACCCGCTTTGAGTCACCAAAGACACATTCAGTATGTGATAAAGTATCACCGAGTCCAGCTGCAGATGCAGTAAATATTCAGTATCATCAGGAATGTGCCTTTGCACTGGGGAAGTTGTGACTAAAGCAGTTGTACTGCTGCATTGATGAAACTGTACTGAAGGAGGATTGGGCTACACCAGTGACTGTGCCCGAGGCGTAGAGTACTTCCAGCTGATGCGTTGCCTCCTGGAAGATGCAGCGAGGAAAACGTGTGCTGTAGGCTTCCACCAGCTGCCCACAAAGGAATTGCTGCTGTGTCAAGAACTGTGATAATCCAAAGACTGCTAAAATAACTGAGCGCTACACACTAATCAAACAGGGCAACCTGCACCTGAGCTTTGACACCAGTGAAGGAAAGCTTGAACCCAAAAGGAGGGTGGAGGGGGCCTGGCTAGATTTACTGAAAGGAGTAACAACCTAGAGAGGGAGGAGGTTGAGCCAGGAACCAAGATGCAGCACCTCAAGTGTCAATGTAGCAATTGTCCCTGAAATATGTTCTGTTCTGTGGAGCATTACATTTTGAGTGTGTATTACAGTACTATACCTTTAGATAAAGCACCAAGTAGGACAATCTGTCATTACTCTGCTGGGTGATTGTTGAGTTCTGGGCATGTGCACTTCCCGTACTACCTCCCTGAGAAGCATCTGACTGCCCACCATCGCTACCACTGAGAGTCACTTGCTGAAGGGTTGTACTTGAACCCGAGGAAAAAAAACCTGCACGCTCCATTTCGGAGGACCAATGGCCACTGTTTGTCCCATGCTTCCTTAACAGGGTGTGGCGCACATGCAAAGTGCATTAGTCATAGCTCTCAACCGAGAGACTCCCTAGAGTATCTTACAAGAGGTCACCTGCTAGTCTCCGTTCTTCACCTCACTGTGGTTCTCAGCTGAGACATGCCCTGGAGAGGTATCACAAGAGGTCCTCTGCAAGCCCCCTTCTTCATCTCCCTGGAGCTCTCAACTGAGACACACCCTAGAGGGGTCTCACAAGAGGTCACCCACCAGCCCCCCTTCTTCACCTTCCTGTGGTTCTCAACTGAGAGATGCCCTTGAGGGATCTCACAAGAGGTCCCCCACCAGCTTCCCTTCTTCACCTCCCCGGGGCTCTCAACTATGAGATGCCCTGGAGAAGTATCACGAAGAGGTCACCCTCCAGCCTCCCTGGGGCTCTCAACTGTGAGATGCCCTGGAGGGGTCTCACAACAGGTCACATGATAGCCCCCCTTCTTCATCTCCCTGGGGCTCTCAACTAAGAGATGCCCGGGAGAGGTCTCACAAGACCTCACCTGCCAGACTCCCTTCTTCACCTCCCTGGGGGCATGAAATGCCACAGATTACCTTTGTACAGTAGGATTTTGATGTTGGTCACCACCTCTGACAAACACTAGGGGGAGAAGATTTGCACAATAATAATTCTTACTAGAACCTCTTCTTACCTCGCTGACGTGCTCCTGTAATTAATACATACACCCATGTGTATAAACATATTTACATATAGATACACAGAACCCTTTTAGTTAATTTTGTTTTGTCATTGGTCTATCTTCGTGATTTTTACACTTTGCTTCTATCCATGACAGCATACTGAATGGGGTAATGATTCAGTCCACATCAGTCATTGGCCCTCTTGCTCTAGGAATGACAACATTTTCTGATCACATGTGAACATGTACCTGAAAATGACTGTTCTTCAACTCCCCGGCTGGTTGGCCAGTCCTTTAGTTTTCTCTCTTTATAGTCAGTCCCCTTTTCATTTCTTTAATAATTTGCTATTTATTTTAAGGTTTCTTAAGGTAATACTACAACTCTCCAGGCAGAGCTAACAAGTCATTTGCTTCCTGCTGATTTAATATGAAGTGTGCTGCATCCAAGAGGGCCACGTCCTCTAACATATCTAAATAGATGCCAAAAGACCTGATTCAAGTTAGAGACTCTGAATTTTTTAAGCAAATATGACTTTCAGTAAGATTTCCTCTGTATCAAATCGTCCCCATTTCAATACATCAAGTGGGAAAATAAATTCACCCAATTATGTTTTTTAAGCCATCCGCTTTCTGCTTACCAAATGTTGGTATATAAGCTCTAAACCAAGAGAACTTTCTGGAATGCTTTGTCCATATTTCATCATTGTTTTAAGATTCCAGGATGGCCAACACATAAGATATGCCATAAGTTCTCTTGAAAGAGAAGGTGTTACTGTTGATGTATGTACAAGTAATTTGCATTAATGCACGTTTTGGAATCACAGCAATTAAATCCTGTGTTTGTTACAGCTTGCTTCAGGTCAGCTCACACAATAAGAACTTGTAAATTGTGAGCTATGCAACAAGCAATGACTGGCAGTTTTGGAAAAAACGTTTCTAATTTTTCACAGGTGGATAATTTTTTTGAATGTATATCAATACATTGCCAACATTTACTCCTGTTTTTATGTTAATGGGCACCCTGAGTTTTTGATCTGAAGATCTGGACAGGCTATGCATGAGTGCAAAGCTGAGGGATCAACTTCCTGCAAACATGTCAACAGACCCAATTCAAGTAGACGCTCTCAAATATTGAAGACAAAAGTGGCTATATTTTACTAGTCTGCTAACTGAAATTCCATCTTCTTCAATATATGGAAATATATTTCCCTATTTATTTTTTCAAACTCTCCTACTTTTTAAATGCAAACATTGGCATGGATGTTCATGTTAGATGACTACTGAGTCCATTCATGCCAACAGACTTGATTCAGGTGGGCGACTCGATTTTTGAAGCAGAAAATGACTTTATTTCTAGCTGCCTCCTGCCTAAAATTGCCTCTGGAACAATAAAAATGGGGGAAATACATCCCTAACCCCCTTTTTTATTTCCTCACAGTGTCCAGTTGCATGTATGTGAGTGGTTAAGCCCATCAATGACACTAAAAGAACTTTTTTATGAGCCTAAGCCTTTGGTATTGTCAGTGCTTGTTTTCGTCACGTAATGTTGACAAGCATGCTCTGCGCGTGGTGAGGCAATCTCGCCTCGGAGTGGCGCCAAAAACTGTCAATCTGCCGAGGCAGCGTCTCGCCGTAGCTCCGCCTCTCTTGCGGTTCAGACCTCTGTCTGGAAGCGGGGCTCATTTCTTGTGGTCCAATCGACACCTCCCCGCTTTGTTGACATTGGCTGCGCGGCGCCTCAGAACGAGGCTTGACCCGCATCCCCCCTTTCTCCTAGCTGGCTTCAGAACGAGGCTTGACACGCATCCCTTTCTCCGTACGCTGGCTTCCCTCCACGGCGCCGTCACGTCCGCGATGCACCGGAAGTTGGCGTTTGAATCTTCGGCGGTGCAGAAACTTTAATAGTGGCCCCGGGGCTGGAGTTCCCGGTGACCGTATCCCTGGGACCGAGGCGGAGGCAGAGCCGGGGGCTGCAGCACACTCTTAAGGAGGACTACACTGAAGCCAGGAGCTGTGAGTGACGGGGAGGGAGAAGTGTGCACATTAAATACTGCGCTGCTTGACCCCCGTGAGTGGGAGTGACAGGCGCCTTCGTGTCAGGGGCACCTATTCAAGTCATGCCACCACTTGCACAAAGCTTTCATTAAAAGGTTCTGTAACTCATTTCTCGGGACTACACCTCCCAGAATGCACCTGGAAGTTAAATGGAATCCTAGTGTTTGTCAAGGATGTCCCAGTGACATGGGCAAAATGGCAATCTTACTTAATGGGGGGCAATAAAGATGGAGGGTAAATAATAACCATGAGGAGTTGGGGCTATTGCTCGTGGAGTGGGAACTATACACCTGGGAGATGAGGGCTGTGATTAGACGTGTTTATGCAATCTGGGGAAGGGGATTCAGCGCACCTACGGGATTTACTTAGTTTTTAAGTTTGTTTATGTGTCCCAAGTGCGTTGTGCTCGATGGAAGGAGTAGCTTTTGCACTATGGGACCTCTGCACCCTGAGGGAATTAATCGTCCTGACGGGGTTATACAAGGTCGGGGAGGCTGTGCATCCTGGATTTCGCATGTGTAATTGTTTATATTTCAACTTTACATTTAAAACGTGGACACTTTTACTATAATATAGTTTATTTTGTTTACGTTAAATTCACGGTATTTTTTACATTAAAACCACAGGGCGTATTCGGGAATACATTTATCTCGAATACTAATAAAAAGTATTGAACCATATGTTAAAAGTAAAGCACCGCACCCAAGCCGGATCTCGCAGAAAGCCAAACCAGTGGCACGTAGTCCGCTGCTATGTGAAATAATGTACGTGTCACAAGAGGAAAAACAATTGATTATTGTATATTTGCGGGAACACTTACCTGTTCATTATTCACAGCAAATAATTTCTCAAAATGACTTTAAATCACCGGTGCACGCCAAACAACCCCTTTACTCGCAGATTCGTGTTCATCTTGCAAACGGGTACGCATTGGTGTGCTGGCCAGTGTATGTAAAATGATTCCCTGTCCTACTTTTTTGTTCCGCCCCTTTCCTCCATTCAGTTTAACTGCCTTTCAAGATCCCTGTGTGACTATTGGAAAATGTGCTCCAGCTGATTATGCCGAAACGGACAGCAATGCATGAAATATTTCGGTAATAGGTTTCTTTGTGTTTCGCCCAAAATCAAGTGTTGCATGTCAGGCTTTCCATAAATCTTACATTCCCACAGCCAGGTCAGTAGGGGCTATCAGAGATTCCTTTTGTAGTCAGGCATAAACAAACTGTACACTAGCAGCTGTTTTGCTTCAGATTAATCCAACCCCAAACACGCCTCTTCAGAGTGGATCATTCGGGCGAAGATGGCACGTGCTCTTCGGTGCTGCAACTGATGCTTCCCAGCCAGGACAGGTTGAGTTTCGTTAATCACTTCAGGGCTTTCTTTTACATGAATTGTAACAGGCTTTCCTCTGATCCAGTAGTTGCTTTATCTGATCTTGCTGTCACTAGGCTCTTTACACACTTTGCACTCTACCAGTGAACTAAGTTGTAATTTCCTTCTGTAAAGATAAGCCTTTTTAGGTCTTGCATAAGTCTGTGCATTCGCTGTCTGCTGCGGAATATTTTGTTAGCTTACAGTGGGCTTAGAGCCAACCAACTCCTTACCAGTGGTTGGCTTCGTTGTCACTCATTTGCTTGCTTGATTTTATTCGTAAACGTACATAGGCTTTGCTTCCTCTTCTTGAGTTTGCCCCTCCCTGTGAGTATCAGTGCATTGTATGTCCTTCCATTGTTTATTTTTCAGATGCTGCTTTATTTACTTTTTATTGAAGCACTCGGAGTGCATGTGGTTTTCTTTAAAAGGCTCCCTCAGTTGTCATTCTTGATTTCTCCCGCCCCTTCCTTGCTGTTTTTACTTCCCCACCACCACCCTCCTGTATCGGTTTGCTGCCCCTAAACGAATAGCTGACCTCTGTTGTCACGTTGCTACCCTAATACCCTCTGTTAGCTGGCTGCTCCAGCCCCCTCCTGTTGTCAGCTGGTTTCCTTGGCCCCTCCTACCGGTTTGCCATTGTCCGGTGGCTTCCCTGTTGTCTATTGCATGTCATCTCCCACATCAACTTCCTCTTCTCACACTCTCCCTCTGTGTGCCTCGTCCCCAACCCACTCTACCCCCCCATCCACGCCTCCATTTGTTTTTATATAAAGTGTATTAGGCCTGACTGCATCGGCGCTTTATTGTGTGTATGTATGTGTATATATCTATATATTTGTGTGTATGTATATACATAATAATATCCCTGATGCACAGCAGACACATACTGCTATACAGCATGGCTAAAAACAATTGTGAAAGTCAATAGCTCTCATAGGTGAGACTTATTGGTGCTGCCAATGCTTGCTTCTCTCTATTGCCCTTGGAACAAAGGCAGAATTTTGCTTCAAGCAGTTGACAAGTTTCGTGCTTCACATGAGAGCCCTTTTTGGTACAAAATCCTTACTTTACAATGATGTGATTAATGGTAGTAGTGTTAACCTTGGCTTCAGAGGAGGTCTAAAGTGATAGCATTTTGCCCCTCGCTTGGATTTGGAGTAAAGAAGCAGTTCTCATTCCTGATAAATGTGTTTTTAGGGGGAGAAGTAAACTTGTAATTTCAATCCTGGGACTTAATTTTACACAAGATATGCTTTATTTGTAGGTATGAATACATATGTTTGGAAATATCTACTTTTCTCCTCAAGGTGCTTCTTCATATCGGGCAGCAAGAATACTAATTCCTAGCTGCTGGTGGGCAGGTTTGGACATATTTCGAGAGACATACGGGTGGAACAGTTGGTACGGTTCTGAGTCCATTAATTCAACTACTTTTGTTAATGTTGGGTGTGATCAGTCAATGGTGGTGCTTGAATGCTATTTTCTTGTTAGGTTGGTGTTAATGTTTGAATTATATTTTCCCTAGTCACTCACTTCCTGCAGCCTTTGGTTTGTTTTGCTACCTGATATCACGCTGGCCCTTCACTCAACGTCTATAATCGTTATTAAGATACCAACCATGGGTCTCTGAAAGAAAGAAGAGGCTGTAGCTATGTAGTGCTTTCTGGGTGAAGGAGTGAGCACACAGACGTGATAAATGTTGGTTTTTCTGTGTTTCTGAAGTAGAGTTGGCTGAACTCTGTGTTAATATTCTAAGTGTTTTCCATAACCTGGCTTCTTCCACTGGCCCTTTGACATGCTGCATGTAGTACGGAGTAGAATTTTGTTTGTGTGTGAAGATAATTCATATGCTCGGCTTTTAAAAGGAAGGGATAAAGTAACTTCTGGGTAGAGAAGTATTTTTATTAATGACTGCAGCTTTTTGGTTTGGTTCTAGAGAAGATCTGAGAAGCATGCAGGTGGTGTGTACAACCACCTTAGGGAGTGAACGCCTTTACTGCAGCTTCCTAGTTCAATGTACCAAAGGGGAAGGAAATGCCCATTGATCATACAGTAATCACACAGAAAAGGAACCAAGTCATTAAGTTGAATGGCAAATGGAAGAAAGCTAAGACGATACTGTAGAGCAGAAATACAGGATTGTTGCTGAAGTGTTCATATTGTTGCGAGTCCATGGGTGATGGTCCCAGGAAGTGGCAGGATCAGTTGAGGTATTAAATCTGTAGATTTCATTGAACTACACCAGGAGGACCTCTTTTCCCAAGCTCTTATCTTCCATGGGCTTTCATATAATTTTGCAATATCCTTTTGCAGTTCTCTGCCACACACAACACACCCATCAGCTTGAATACTTATGTTTCTAACAGACTACACCAGGTTTGGGTGAAATTACTGGGCCTTACAAACTGTCTGGGCAAAAATGAGACAAGCTGCTGAATTGCACAAACTAATTGGTGGAATCAGTACTCTAGGTTGTTCCAACTAGTTGAGAAAATTGCTTTCTGATATTTCCGTTCATTGAGTTTTTCTCATTACTTTAATAAGAGTTGCACAATAGGAATTCGCAGACCAATCACCATGCATGGTGAGAAAATCAACAAAGTAAAATGCTAATCCAACTGTAGACCATATCTTCTTTAAAGCAATTACTAATTGATAATTCAAACAAGGGGGGAAAAAGAACACAACCAACAAGGAGGAAAAGGAAACGCCTGCAGTGGGGAGGAAAGATGGTAGTGTTTAACACCCACATGAGAGGAGATAAGATGGCCCTCTATCCATAACTTTTTAATAAAAGCCAACTTAACCAACATTAGGGGTTGAAGCCTCGGGGGGGGGGGGGGGGGGGGGGGGAAGGGGCCAGGGAATGGAGTATAGGGGACTATATGACATATAAAGCAGGACATTTTCACCGTAGACACCTTAAATGAATAGTTGAGCTTGACACTTCAGTCATTAAGAAAATAGCCCCAGACCTCAATAGATATCTGCAATTGGTTATTTAGCTTACAAATAGGGTGCTCAATGCATGCCATGTCATACATGTTATCCAACCAGGTCCTTAGAGAGGGTATTAGTCGACTTCCAAAGACAGAATCACCAATTGAGCAACCCCTAGAGCGGTGGAGAGCCATCTACAAACATGCTGGTTCACTGTAGGAAGTTCATAAGTATCATGTGGAAGCACCAGCTGAGCTGTCAAAGGTCACCCTTCCCTGAGGGCCCTCATGATCCCAAACCTGTGACCAGGAGGACTTCAATCGGTCACATTCCCATAATATATGGACTATATTGTAGTCCAATAAGCCACATCTCCAAGAATTGTGTATTAAGTAGAGTTTCTTACCAGACATGCAGCGCTACATTTGTGGGAACAGACCCCTGTTTCTCTATCAATGTGGCATACTATCCTGAGTTAGTAGCCCCCCCTTAAGTTTTTCCAGGTCTTAATGTATTGAGTAATGGGCAAGGTAGGGAGGTCAACATGCGTGTTCCCCAGGACATGGGAAAGGGCATGGGACAATTGAATGCATCTCCAATGTTGAGAGGAGGGAATCGCAGATTCCCATCTCGGGTCTGGAAACAACTTGATAAAACCATTAGAGACAAGGTCCTCAATGTAATGGATACCATGAATAATCCAGACAGACCATTACATTTCCTCCCCACTGACTGTAATGGCCGCTTTGCGCCACAATGGAGCTTTCGCGTGAATATGGCTCGAGACTTGCACCAACCTGTGAGCTCGTTGCCAAGCGTGCTGAGAAGTGTGAATGATCAGCTTACTGAGGGGAGAAATTAAAGGTCTTGAAGTATAATAGACTGCTAGGTCTCTGGAAGACTGCAATATGATGTGCCATCACAACCAATAAGGGTGTGGCCCTAGAAATGGGCAACCAGTAGAGAGCATGGGACAGCTGCTGCACCAACCAATAACCCTACAAATGTGGAAGATGTAAGCCACGCTTCTCTGATGTGGAGTGGAGCTTAGCACCCTGTAGTCTTGGTTTTTCCGATCCCCAAATTAAGTGAGAGCTGGAGCACAGTATGTTCAGCAAACAGGAGATCTGAATAGCTAGAGATAGCATTCCAAAGATGTAGTTAAATCTGGGGAGGACGTTCATCTTGATAAACTGGACCTTACCCCACAGACATAGGTTCAAGGCAGAAAACCTTTTAAAATCTCGATCCATATGATCCATAATGGGTTGCACATTGATTTGCACCATATTTTCTAGGCCCGATTGATATATGCCTCAAGATATTTCAAACAGGACTGAAACAATTTGAATGGCAGGTTACCCAAAGAGACCCTTGAAGTGGAGGGAGAAAAAGGCAGTGCTTCACATTTCAGACAATTTATTTTATAGCCTGAAAACTGGGAAAAAGAATTCAGTTGATAAAGCAAAGTGGCAGCAAGAGGATTTAATAGTGTCAAGAGAATGTAATCCGCGTAGTAGAAGGCCTTAACCTCACCCACTGTTGTGAGAGTACCCATATTGTCGTCATTAGATGGAATTGCAATTAGTAGAGGCTCCAGAGCCAACAAAAAGTGGGGTCAAAGGGCAACCCTGTCTAGTACCTTGTTAGATTTCAAAATACGGTGAGGAGAAACCTCCACAAGTAACTGATGCAGCGGGCGGACAGTACATCCCCCGGGTAAATGTGAGAAAGTTGACCTATTCCCATAACCTCCATGGTTCCAAAAGAGGTAACCCCAATCAACATGATCGAAAGCCTTTTCAGCATCCAAAGAGAGAAACTCTCTCTTCCAGCTCGTCCCTCTCCTGCCAAATAATATGTGAGAGGGTGTGTAAGTGATTGGTTGAAGAGCGACCAGGAACAAAACCCACCTGAGAGTAATGAATAAGCGGTGTGATAACTTTATTCAAGCATGTCGCCAAAATCGTAATGTCCACATTTATCAAAGAAACTGGGCGATAGCTAGAACATGTCAGGAGATCTTTCTCTGGTTTCTGAAGAGCCGAAATTCAAGCTCTGAGGAAATCTGCATATAGGTGACCATCATTTAGGGCCTCTTGATAAACTGAGACTAAGATGGAGGCCATATGGGCTTTGTTAAACTTTAAAATTTCAGCCAGGAGGCCATCCTCGCCAGGAGCTTTCCCAGAGGGCATGGCGTTGATCGCTGAGACGACGTCCTCTGCTGTGATTGTGCCTTCCAGTTGCACAGGTTGTGTGGGGGTTAGCTTTGGTATTTTTAGGCAGTTAAAGAAAGGAAGATTCAGCATCCGGGACCGAGGGCTTACTGGCTGTGTAGAGGCAATCATAGTATTTCTGAAACTACTTCACTATTGCTGACAGGAGGGTGACAAGGCGAGCCTCCCAGACTGTAATTGCAGGAGTTGTTCTAGAAGCTTCAGATCGTTCTCTATAATTTATAGAGATTATGTGGTGGTAAATGTTTGTGATTTCCCCATTTTCAGTGTTTTTTATTAAGAGGTTCTAAGGGGATTGAGATGGTGGTGTTGTGACAGTGCTTTTCTAACTTCTGTGAAATTATGGGGTCAGCAAATGAGTACAGTTTTTTTTAACTTAAGTGGGCGAGAATTGCTTTCTGAACGTTGGGCATAGTAGACTTCACATGGACACTCTTAAAAACTATAACTCTGCGCTTACTTCTGTAAGCATACAACTCTGAAATCTGGTTATATCTTGAAGTCTTAATATGTTTTATTTTTTCTGCAATTGTAAGTCCAGACAAAATGTTTGTTTACAGTGGTTGCTGGATGCCAGTCACAAATTTGCTAGCTGTCCCTAATTTAAGAGTTATGTTATCGCACTGTTGCCAAATACATGTCTGTAGTTACACTGCCAGTCTAGCTCTTAGCAAGAAACTACTGTTGTAGCAGTAACCCCTATGTAGTTCCTAGCAGGGCAGGGTTAACATGACTACAACGGTGTAGCTCAGCGGTGGGGAAAAATGTCACATTGCAGTGTGACAGAATGATACACCTTTTTTTGTAGCCCATGTCTTTTAATTCTTCAGCGATCTGCATTTAAAGGCCAGAGTGTTTTAAACTTGTCAGTCCTTGAAAAGTGTTACTAGACCTGCATGTCTGGTAGTGTGAATAATCTACACTACCTAACTATATTAGCTTGACCCATAAACTACTCCCAAATTGCGTGATCCTAACCAAATATTTTATTTCAGTCGCTTTTTTCTTCATTATCACATATACTCGCACCTTCAAATATTTGAGCCATTTACAGACACTTTCCATTGAAATGACCACAAACATTCCCTACTCACATGCAGTTTGTGATTAAACTATATAGCGTATAAACTATAATGTGTGGAAATTGGGTTTCTGCAAATAATTATCATATATCATTCGCTTATCACCAAGTAAAGTATTCTAATTTGTTTTGATTTTATTAACATTTTCCATCTCACTTCAGATTTACAAAAAGTGCTTTCCAAACTACTGGAATATTTTTAACTACTTGTATAGTTAATATACAAGCTATTTAAATGTTGTGTGCTCAGCATGATTATTCACAGTCCACTTTACAAAATCCTCTAACTCTGCAGTCAGAGACTGAAAAGTAAATGCCAGACTCCGGGATAAAATGAGCTGACGTTTGATTTTACCCTTTAACACACAGCAAATGCGACAAGATGAAAACAAGCATCTTTATTGCTCAGTCACTTTCTAAATGAACAGACCACCCTTTCTTTGCCAGCTTGCCCACTCTTGCCAGGATGGCCAGTAGGCCCTGAAAATAGCTCAGCCTCATAAAATCTGATTCGCCATAGCAAGCTGGTGAGTAGATTTCCTGAGGCCTGCATGTGAGTGTCACTGAGCATCCCCTGAGTTACTTTATTTTGAACCAGAGCAATCTTCATATTTCCAAACCACAGTTCGTAATTCGTTTTTTTTTTTAGTGCTGTTGTACCAGTAGAGCTGCAAACATCTAAATGTCCCCATTCTTCCCCGAAACCTTATTGCTGACCTTGTGATGGTAAGTTAACTTAAAAACATGATTTATTATAATTCAGATTGACCACCTAATGTTTTTTTGCTTGACATGCTTTTCAAAGCTTGAATGTATGTAATGTATATGTTTGCTCAAGAAAAGCATAAATTGGTACTGAAGGTGGTCATTACTGACCTGACTTAAATAGCTGCCAGTTCCGCTGCTAATGTATTCTAAAGTTTGAACCCAAAATTGAGTCTCAATAAAAGTGGATTTAAATGCAGTGCTGACTTACAAAGATGACATGGATATGTGGGAATTATATGTCTTGGGTACATAATAAGTTATCCAAAGTTATCTGTGGAGGTTGTTTTAAAATGTTACTGTCTTTCAGTCATTAGTCTTTCCTGTTCGGAAGAAGCCTGAAAATCCCCTTTTTCTTCACAAACCTGATAAAGATGGGGATCACAGCACTATATTTAAATAACATGAGTTGTCATACCTGTATAGTTGACTAAAATGCATTTAGAGATTGACTAAATTCTCGGGCAATATTGATCAAGAAGTTAGTTATAGTGAAATTTTGTTTTTTCACCTGTGAAATTCTCATTTTGGTTGTGAAATCGTGGATCCTTAATCCCTCAAAGGATTTATTCTCTGGGCTGCTGCTGCCTGTGATATAACCCACCTTCCTTCTTTCATGCTAAGCTTCAGATTTGTTCCCCTCTTGTTTATTTACAGGATATCACTCTATATCCACTAATATCCCTATGTTCAACTGATTTAGAATATGTAGGGAGCCGAAATAATCGGTAATTAGGATTGTTCGGTTTTAGATTCTTCTGATAATGAAATTGTAGCTCATTGGATGTGTTGTAAGAGGCTAGCACAAATTATAATTAACCAATTTGTTTCTCTGACCCATTCAATTTAAAATGTTGCTTAGCCTTTTGTATATTGACACATTCTGCATCAACCGTATTGGTACAATTCTCAAGGGAAAAGGGGAGAGAGGTAAGCTAAGTGATGGTAATGATGCCTTAGCTGTTGGCTTGGAACCAATTTTAGGCATTAAAGTGAGAAGTAATTTTTGAACTTTCTATTTGGGCATCTTAAGGGTACTAGGCGAATAACTATTTTTGTTGAATCTGCGTTCAACTCATCAATTTCTGAAGGGGAATTTGATATGCCGGCTGCACTTTATTTTGGCTGTCAATATTTCCTGATTTATATTTTTGATAGTTCTGTAAGGAACCTTGACTGTGCATGCAAAACGGTTATATAAATACAAGCGCTCTGGACATTACTGCCCTCACTATAAAAAAATAAATAAAAAAAAAATCCTTATCTAGTTGCACAATATTGGGCTGTTTTGCAGTGTAAGCTGCTTGTTGTAGCTGTTAAGATGTTTATTTGTTGACGATGGATCTCTTCCTCTTAATGATTTCCTTAATGTAGAACTTTTCCTGTGCTTTTTGTATCAAAGAATTGCTGCCACAACTGTCTTTGTAACCTCATTTGGAGTACATAAATTTTCTCTGACGACTTGCCAGGTGGCAGCTATGTCTTATTCCTAACTCCACTGCTCGTCTCCTAATCGGTGTGCATACATTTTATTGCATTAACCCCAATCTGCAAAAATTCCACTTGTTTATAGTGGAGCAAATGACCATGTTGGAGGTCAACGTAGAGTATAAAGGAAGAAATGCAGGAAAGTATATAATCTAGGGCAACATCAGGGATTGTAGTGTAGAACAGTGGTTCTTAACTTTTTGACTTCTGTGGACCCCCACTTAATCATTACTAGAACTTAGGGACCGCCTCACTGAATCATTTTTGCGATCTGGGGAACACCCCTCCTGCCCCCCCGTCATAACTGGAAGCAGGAAGCCCCAGTCCAAGCTTTTCAGTGACTTTAATTCCAAAACAATACACAGAAAATAAAACCAGCATTTATCATAAAAATACACAAATGATTACATATTATTTTTGATTAACAAACAGATACAAAAATGACTAATTTGTAATTTTCATGAGAATATTGGAGCTTGTCTAAATTCAATTACTGACACCCATTGTCTGAATTATGTAGCAGTGCTTCTTAATCATTACTGGAAACCGAGGGCCCTCACTGAATTATTATTGGAATCGGGGACCCACACTGAGGTGTTACTGGAAGCTGGGGAACCACTTAACAAGCATTCATCAAACAAATATGCAAATGATAAACAATTATTTAATTCACAATCAAATATAACAAATTAAAATTGTAAATTTTAATAGGGTTGGAGCATTTCTGAATTCAATTGAGATACTTGTCGCCCATTCTATTCGATGCACCTGCTCTGCTCTCAAGTCAGTCTGAGGGTACTAACTTGATTTTTAGTTTTCAGTTTTTTTTTGTGTTTTTTTCATTTACAGAACATTTTAAACTTTGAAATTGTACATTTAGGGTCTTTATTTTTATACTCTTTTTATTAATCGGTTAATATTAAAATTTCTAAGTAAACACGGACTACTTGAGTAGGCTTTGCAGACCTCCATGGACCACAGGTTGGGATTCACTGCTGTATTCTGTTTGATACCCTTGCACTGCTCCCATGAATGAACGCGAGGATCCTAACTTAATTTTTAGCCTTCAATTTCCTTCACATTTTGAGAATGTTTTAAAATTCTCAATTGTGCTTCTTTATATACACTTTATTAATCTGCTAATAAGCAGCCAGGGACCACATGTGTAGGCTTCACAGAACCCCTGGAGTCCCCAGACCACAGATTAAGAACCACCAGTCCAGAAGGCAAGCAGTAGTGGATGATAGACTACAATTCTTCTTGTCATACCACTATGATGAGGTTTTCTACAAACTTTGGGAATGAGCCTATGAATCCAGAAGTAATTTCAGTTACTGAATTATGGGGCACAGGTTTGGGTTTCATATATATGTGCACCAGTTGATGCACTCAAGGGGCCATCTGGATAAAGCCGCTTGAGTTGATGTGTCTCCGCCTAGTGGAACCAATAAGATTGTAATTCTGATATATATATATTTTTTTTAATATTTGTTGGGTGACTCTACTTTCTGGTTTGTGTTTCCTGGTATTTCACAGCTAATCTCCTTTTTGGGGTTTCATTGCTACAATATTCTGCTTGGAAATGTGCCACCAATTTAAAACGAAAAACGACCAGCTTTCATCTTTTTGTGTTAGATGGCTGAAGTATTTACAATTACTCTGCTTTAGTTTCGGCTGTCATACGTGATACTGTTTAGAAGGCGGTTGAACAATTGCATAAACCAAATGTTGCAGAGAGCAGCACTGGCTTGCCTTTAAAACAAATCATTGTATCACCCTCGTTGTGATACGTTAGTCTGCTTATGTATTAAGATGTGCTTAAAGATTGCAAGGTGAGGAAAGGGGTGTGTGTTTTTTTTTTTCTTGGGTCTCAAAATTCACACACTGCCGTAGTATTCCCTGGAACTGAAGGAAGACTTTGTGCCAGTTTGCTCCTTGTGAAAGAGCTGAATGCTGTCGCTCACTGTGAAGATATCTATCAGCATAATTAAGGGCCATATTGTTAACAAACATCACAAAAGTTGTTATGTTGTTGAATTATTGCAGATGTACAACGTTCATGAACTCATACGTATTTTACAGAAGTAAGCCTGGAAACCCCCCCTTCTTCGTGAATTGCATCTTTACATGAGCAGATAAATATTCATGCTAGTTTATTCATCACTTTTTTTTTTTTTTTTTACAATCCCTTTTTTCCCCACCCTGGAAAAAGTGTTACTTCTGCCCATGTTAGGAGTAAATTTCCAACGTCTCCTTATTTGAAGAGATTAAAGAAGTGGTAAACATTAAAACAGGCAATTTTGTAGATGTGCAGATTCTAAAGGATTTTCCTATCCTGGAGTTTCATCTTCTCACTGTTTCCAGCTCTTGCTCATGGATTCGCGGAATGATGGAAAAATCAGGGCATTGCTAGAACACAAACCCTGCTATGAGTCCTAGTGCTAACGCGTCCACTAGTAAGTTTCTTAATCTCAAAACCAAGAAACACATTAGCATAGTAACAATATGGCAACTCTGATAAGATTTCATCAAAGCAAGAATCACGAATATTAGAACATAACACGGCGTAAACATAGGTTATCATTAGCAGAGTATTATCATTACGTTTATTCAACAAAGCATAGATTCAGTCATTTGTCTATTTGCGTACGTTTAGTGAATCCCTCTCCTAACCTCGAATTAGCATTGGCATGTTGGGCTTCATGCAAAACAATTTAGTAACACTGATTTGGAAAACATCTAACTAAGGTCTCTGTCAAAAGAAGCAGTTGGTACCTAGAAAGGAAAAGCAAACAGACAATTACAATATCATTGTCATATAGTTACGCTTCGTATTGGGTCAGCACTCGGGTTCAGTCTTCGTCTTCAGGACATCGGTTGGTTCGCCATCAGAAATTTAGCAATCTGGTAAAAAGGGGGCACTTCCCTCATAAGGAGGTAAAGTATAATCGGGCAATATAAGGCAAGAATGGTTTTAAGAACCAAACAGCAAAGTCTCTATGCAGAGTGACAAAGTGTCTGGATCATAGCAAATCTCATCAGCATCTCCCTAACTAACTCATTTCCTTGTGTCAAGGGTTTTTATCCCTTTTTTGTTGTGCAGTCCCCTAAAATTTGGTTGGACAAGGGGTTGCACCCCACTATCTCCCTCCAATAGAGTTCCGATTACTTCATCAAATTTGTCACCCCATAACAGTTCTCACGTAGTTTATTGGTCCTTATGATTGACGTCTTCAGCGGGTAGAATGTCCGGTATGATTGCATACTCTTGTGGTCCTTTGCACATCTTCAGTCAGTGGCTCCATTGTCTGTACCGGTTCAGGCGACCTTGTACCTGCCTGTGATCTACACTGTTGCATTCAGCTAAAATGTTTCTACAGGCAAGTCTAATTTCATGAGAACGGATCTACTACAGTTGTATTCATCTCCTTGTTGGAAGAAAACAAGAGTTCATGTCCTTCAGCAAGTCAGCACACTGCACGTTAGAAAAGCACATATAATATGAAACCGGGCAGCTAGTCCTCGACTCATGCTAACTAAGGCCTAATGATTTATTAGCAAAACCTATTATTATTAGTTCAAAATCATCTCTTAATATAACATTTTATAATTATTAGTCAGTTTCATTAGTCCCCGTATATATTGGCGGCCACTCCCCGTGGGCACATTCCAAGTGCACGTTTTAGCAAAACATATTAATACATTTTCTATGCAATATTATTACACATTAGTTCATAAACATTTCATGTTAAAATTGATTTATATAAGTTACCCTCTTACACTAGTATAATCAGAAAGGCTTTTTTCAGTGAGATGTGCTATAATTTGCCACCTCAATGCTTGGCAATAAAGGGACGTGTTTTTTTTTTTTTTTTTTTTTTAAAACAGGACAAGTCTGTAAAGAATCCTGCCCTGCGCGCACATAGATAATTGATAAAAGTCCACACCTCTGCCTTCTCTGGTAGTTCGGCTGAACTGTTCTATTGGGACAGTGCAGAGGCTAAGTTGCACATGGCAGGGTCCAAACACAAGGTGGCTTGGTGCATAAAATGACAGTGAACTAGGATGCCGCATGATTAATTACTAGTGTCCAAGATTAATTCAAGGATTCCATACATTACTTTTTCATATACTTTGGTCCATGGAATATAGTCCCCGCGGTTGAAGTGCAGGTCTGAGGCTCTAGAGGAGGTTGGAGCCCACTGTGGTCACTGTCATTAAGTTGAACTTGTTAGTATTGGTCTGTGTGGAGCGTGTGTCTGTGTTTAATGTTAATAGCAGATTTATTTTGTTCTGTATTTTTCAATAAAGGCAGGCAGTTTTGCAGAATTCTTGAGTTTGGGATATGGATGAGGCTTAGAATAAAGAGCAAATAATTTTTGCACTACTTCAAAAGGCTTATGTGCACTGTCCTGTCTCTAAGTGCTTTGGGCCTCAAATTGTAACTGTTGCAAGCCCTCAGATTTGATAAATCTAAGTTTGCAACTGATAAAACACTTTTTGGGATGTACTCAACCCAATTAACAATTCAGAAAAAGGTTTTCGAAGTGTTAAATATGTTGTGCAAACAATAAGGAATCTGTATTTGGTAGGGACGTGTTTACGGAGTCCTTTCCAAATACCAACTCCTTATGGTATGTATTAATGTTCTGCTAGTGAAATGCAATATGTTTTGAAATTCAAGGCCTTTTAGAAAAAATCCTTGCACCTTTACACCGCCCACCCATTTTTGATCCTGGATAATATTGCAGGTGGGCTATTTCCTGACCACCCTCCCACTCCAACCTCTATACAGCCAACCTTTGCGTTGTGCCTGTTTGCGCCGTACCAGTCCATATTCCTGCACGCAGATGTTTCCATTTAAGCCATTACTTCTAGCTTGCCTTGTTTTAATGTTAACAATTAAGCTTGTGTCGGGTGGATCAAAAAAGTGCTAAAAATGGCTTGGAAAAGCAATATAACTATTGGATTTATAGGCTGTTCTTCAGCACCCAGGGATATTACCGTTCTGGGGCCTTCTACACCCCACAGATATCCCAACTGTAAGGCAACATATGTGAATGAATGCTGAAACGTAACTTGCCGTGGACCTGCAAAGGTTCACGTTTCTGGTGTTGGGGCCGGCTTGGTTTCAGGAATCTTGTGATCACAAATCAATCAGTGGCAAACAGACATGGTTCTGGGCCTGGCATTGGCTAACAAATTAACAGTAATTATGGCACATCTTTGAAGTGGGGAAATAACAATATCTGGGCAAATGTATGAGGATTTTTGCTTACAGTCATCTCCCCCCTTCAGTTATACAACTATTTACATGATAGGCATCCAATATCTTGGTGAGAGGATAAACAAACATTTTCCATACAGTGGGTCTTGCATTTGCTCGAGTTAGAGCTATTAGCATTGTAAATTCCTAACTGGGTTTTTCTTGCCAGGTAAATTGAAAATGGAAAAGTAAAACAGTTGACATAGGCGAGCAGATTCAAAGCACCACGGCTGCCATGAGAGTGAAGGAGGGACACAAAAGGAAAAAAGTTAGCTTGCAGTCAAACGTATTGGCAAAAATGCAATTATCCATGTAAAAGGGTCGGTGTCCAAGGCGGTAACAAAACCGCCCCAAAGAGGGACAAACGAAAAGCAATTACCTTTGTGATCATTGGATTTTTTAAAGGCAAGCCTATGAATGAGTGATAGTGATGGGCGTGCTGTGGGTGTGGTTAAAAGCCCACAGATTGATTACAACAGGCTAGAGCACTTGCACGCTCGACCTAAAAATGGTGACTGCACAGAATTTACTATTTTTGGAGGCAAGAGTAACAGGATCGATGGAATTTGTTTGTATGGCAGGTCTAGTTTACTGAAACTAATAGCTTGTTGCTGTGTTTTTGAGGCGAGGTGTTTATAGAGATTGTGTGGTGTTTGATATTTTTGTTGTTGTTGTTCCCCATTTTCAATGTTGTGTGTTTTTTTTTTTTTTGTTTTTTTTTTTCCTTCTTTCCTTCTGTCTTTCTCCGGTTCGAGGGGGTTGGGATGGTGTATTGTGACAGTGCTTTTCTAACTTTTGTGAAATTATGGGGTCAGCAAATGAGTGCAGTTTTCGAACTTCAGTGCACGATTATGGATGTTCCGTCCAGATACAGTTTACCATTTTTTATTTATTTATTTTTCTTCTTTTTCCTATTCTATCCTCTCAGATTTTGGGGGGGAAAGTCAATTGAGTCAAAAGTAACAGTCTTCTTTGATTGTAGGAGGTTGCTTGGGGCTGTCTGGTGGTGTATGGCCTTGTTAGGTAGTAATGTAGACGTGTGCTGTGTTTCTAGTGTTTACTGTTTATGAAAGTGATGCGACTATGTAGCTCAGCAGTGGTGGTGTGTTTATGCATGCAGGGAGAACAGGCTAATCATGTATGCCCCGAATCGCAGGGACTTGGAGTTCCACTAAGCTGTTTTCAAAGCAAAAGACGGATCACAAATGCTCCTTGGGTGATTTGGGCCTACTTTGTGCCCTGAGGACTATTCCTTACAGTGTGTTTAATGTAACCCTAAGGGGGTAGAACTCTAGCTGTAGACTGCGTGGCCTGGAATTTCTGTGGATTGCTGGTTTTCTTCAGATGTGTAACCTTCATCCATCTACTGCAGTAAAAACTACTGTTTGAATATCTGATGAGTAGGATATCTTGCATGGAGGGAAATGGCTTTACATAAAAATATTTATATTGGTGCGTTTTTAAGAAATGGTAAACACCACAGTCCATCTCACCGAAACACTGGCTCAGGTTTATCTATGCTGCACAATACAGTGGTCCAGACCGTGACAGCAAAAAAAACGTAGTCAGTGGGTGGTGCTGCCTGAATATGCGTTCTTGGAGGTTTGCGCCTAATTTGATAATTGGTTGCCCTTGCCAAGCTGGAAACCTTATCTTCCTTAGATGACTATAAAGGACTTGTGCAGTGGTCCAGTTGGATAGAAGTGGTAATTTTTCTGTTTGGGTAGCGCACCTTGGGGAAAACCCTTCTGCCTAATCTGGGAGAGAATCAGCTCTGTTCTGTTTTAGGCTGATGGTTTAATACTACTCAGTCGCACTGCAGTGGGCATTTAAAGTTATTTGAGTCAGATAGTTATTATGGAAATAGTTTGCTGCCAGTGACCGCTGTATGACGAATATGACCCTTTGCCTCTTAAATCAGTGTAGAAGAGGACATCGGAGCAGCAAGTCATGTAGTTTTTTTGCTGTTTCTTTGGAGTAGTTGAGTGTAATTAATCATAATTTATCCTTATTTTGGTTATAAAAACCTTAAAAGTACACATAAGAACATGGGTATAAAAACATAGCAAAGTATAAATATTTCATTTCGGGAGACTGCAGTAGGAGAAAGATCTGGTTCCAAAGAACAAGAAACTTAATAGGGCCTTTTGACAAGCCCCTGCTATCTAGCAGCTCTTCATGTACAATGTATCAGAGTAACTTAAAAATCACTTAAAGGGATCTATAAACCTAGTTAAAGTGCATGGTGCATTAGGGTATTGTTACCTCTTTTTCTGGGATGCCATAAAGAATCTAGCTGGCAAACGAATAAACACAGCTCCTAGTGTCTCCCCAGCATATCCTATGGTCAAGCCCAAGGAGGTGGCACGGAGGATAAAGCAGTGGGCATGCTGTCTGGTTTATGCCCACAGAACTATAGGTGCTTGTCATTCTCCACTGGCTGACATCCCATCAGGCAAAGATTGGAGGAGTTAACATTACTCCTCCAAGAGGAGGTAAAAGAACCAGTTGATAAAATCCCCAGTCTAAATTTAATAGAGACGTAGTCAATGGCATATTCACAAGGTCCATATAATCTTCAAAATAATGACCAAATTTAAAAGACAAGTACTGGTCTGTTAGACTGCCTGAGGGAGCAGCAGAAATTTTAGAGAATTCCATTAATGGTCTTTAATGAGACCGCAGGAGCTGCTGGTCTTTGATGTTTGTTAAAGCCAACATTTGCGCAATCCTAGCTTAACAAGCTATGTTTTTAACATGGGCTATCCACGGGATCCTAAGGGCCTGGTGGCGAGTATGGCGCAAGTTGCTCGGATGTCCATTTCCTTGCCCAAAAATAAAATAGGTTAAGATGGGCTGTGTCTGAGATTTGCCTAACATTTAGGTCCAGCCTTAAGTTAAGTAGTGGCATACCTTTGTGTAACGTAACATAAGTAGAGATCTTAAGAAGGAATTTTCCTTCATCTAACACATCAAGATTGCAGTATCCCCACATCTGAACCATAAAGAGCAACACTACATGCTTGGTGCCTATACATTTCCAGTGGCGGTGAGATAGATTTGCAAATAAAGCCTCTTCCATCCTAACAATTGACCCGGCTTTGTGCTTAAGAGACGGGGAGCTTTTTATTTTTTCTATCTGCACTGACCAATCAGAGCTTGACGACCTCACCCCTAGACAGTCAAATTTTGTCACCCTATCCAATTTGGCTCAGTCTAGAGCCACATTCCCTTTATCTTTCTTATATGTGAATATCATGTATTTTGTTTTAGACTTGTTTATTTCAAGGCCCTGGTCTTTTCAAAATTTGTTGAACTTCCCCAAAAGGACATTAATACCCACAGCAGTTTCAGATAAAAGAAGTGTCATCTGCAAACAGCAGACATGGTATTTTGGAGCCGGCAATTTTGGGAGCATCATTCAGACAATTCATTAAAAAGGGTATACTTTTGTTTATGAATATTAAAAAAAACAGGGTTAGAGCAAGGACGCACCCTTACTGAACGCCACGCCCTATTGGAAAGTTTTCTGTGGTTTCCATCCTTGGGCCACATCTAACTCTGGCAAAATTATCAATGTACAAATTCCAGATCAACATCAGTAGCCCTGAGAACCCGATTTTCGTGAGGGCTTCCCAAAGCGGTGCCCATGGTACAAGGTCAAATGCTGTGTGAAGATCATCAAAGGCGACTAAGCACCTCCAGATCAACAACTTTTCATTTTAAGGTCATAAACCAAAAGACCTGTGTAGGAAAGTACCCTCTTTTTGACATGGTTACCCCCACGTTTTGCCTGCTGTCAGTGTGTTTTGACTGTTTGGTGGGACCCCAGTGACTGTGCTCTCCCCCTCTAAATTTGGTTGTTACTGACTTTGCACACCCCAGAATTGTCATACTGGTGCCCCCATATAAGTCTCTAGTATATGGTACCTAGGCACCCAGTGCATTGGGGCACCAGGGGATCCCCATGGGCTGCAGCATGTATAATGCTACCCATGAAGGGCCCATGTAAAATGTCTCTGCATGCCTGCATGAAAAGGTGGATGCACCCTTTCACTTCAGGTCCCTATAAGTCACCCCTATGGCAGGCACTCCTACCCCAGAGGGCATGGTGCAGGTATCTGTGTGTGAGGGCACCCCTGCATGAGCAGAGGTGCCCCTATGAACTCCAGCTCCTGGACTTCGTAAGTGTGAGGATGCAATTTAATGCGTGTACTGGACACAGGTCACTCACTACCTCTGTCCAGCTACATAATGGTAAATCCAAACCTGGGCTGGTTTGGTATCAAACATGTTGAAATCATACCCCAATACTGTTGCCAGTATTGGTTGTATGATTCCATGCACTATGGGGGCTCCTTAGAGGAAGCCTAGCTTTGCTCCTACCAGTCTGCAGGGTTTTCCTGCGCAGCCGCGTTGCTGCCATGCTACAGACAGGTTTCTGCTCTCCTGCTGCTTGACCAGCTCCAGCCCAGGATGGCAGAACAAAGGATTTCCTTTGGGAGAGGTAGGCAACACCCTCTCCCTTTGGAAATAGGTGTTATATGGCTGGGGAGGGGGTGTGGACTGACCAAGCCACTGGTATGCTTTGAAGGGCACATTTGGTGCCCTCCTTGCATAAACCGGTTTGCACCAATCCAAGGACACCCAGTCGGTCCCTGCTCTGGTGTGAAACTGGACAATGGAAAGGGGAGTAACTCCCCTGTCCATCACCACCCCGGGGGTGGTGTCCAGAGCTCCTCCAGGTGGCCACTTGGTTCTGCCATTTTGAATCCAAGGTGGGCAGAGGCCTCTGGGAGCATCCAAGTGGCCAGGTCAGGTAGTTGACGTCACAACCCCTTCCTGATAGATGGTCACCCTGCTAAGTGCCCAATCACCCTTTTAGGGCTATTTAGGGTCTGCCTCTTGGGTGGGTCCTCAGATTTGACGTGCAAGATTCCATCAGGACTCCTCTGCAATGTTTACTTTGACTTCTGGCCACTGGAACCGCAACTGGACTTCAAAGGAACCCACAGTCTGCAGCTCCAGCAGCGACTTTGCCCCGCAACATTGTTTCTGTGGTTCCTTTCAGCAACTTCAACATTTCCCCAGCTGCACATCCTCTGAGGGCAGCACGTCTTCAGCCTGCACTAGAAGAAAGAAGGAATCTCCCTTGGAGTGAAGGAGTCACTCCCTTGCAACTGCAGGCACCAACTGCATTGACGACTGGCCATGTGGATACTCAATCCTGCAACACAGGTGGTGGTCTGGAGTGGTCCCCTCTACCAGCTGTCCAACTTGGGAAGTGGTGAGTATTTGCCTCTCCTTGCAGGACAGTACCCCTGTGCACTGCGACTATTGCAGCTATCAGGGCTTGTTGGCTCTTCTACAGGATCTTCAGGATTCGTGTAGTCCTGGTCTTCAGCACTCTCCCCTGCCAAGGACACACCTACCTGCTGCTCTAGCGACTTGGGACTCCTGTCCAGTTGTGCTTAGTGGCCCTTACTGCGACTCCAGTGCCTGCTGCCTGTGAAAGGGCTGCATCCTTGACTTCTGGCTTTCCTCACTGCCGAGGGTTGCCTGGGACACCCCTCCTTGGGTTGAGCCCCCTGGACCTTCCTGGCCCCCAGCAGCTCTGCGACTCTTGCCTTTGCCCAGGCTTGTTGGTGGTTTTTCCACACCACTGACTGACTGCAACTCTTCTTCCAACATGGGACATTGACTGAATTGCTTCTGGAACCCTTCTCCTGCTCCTGTGCTGCATAGCAGACTCCTGGTCTTCACCATAGATCTGGTCCTGCATCTACAGAAGGGTGGGTAGTGGCTCCTGCCCCACCCAGACATTCCAATGGGAACTGGACTTGGTCCCCTTCATTTGCAGGTCCTCTGTCAGGGTCCATCTTCTGTTTTCTTCCTGTCTTACTTGTGTCTTGCACTGTCCTTTTTACAAAGTTTACCTATGGTTTTGGAGAAAAACCAGGTACTTACCTCTTCTCTCCTGGTCACTGGTGAGGGCACTCTGGTACTTACCTTTTGGGGTTCCTAATTCCTCCAGCTCCCCTCTACAAATTCCACTTCCCTCGGTGGTGGGGGGGGGGGGGGCGGTGTCTACCATTTGCATTCCATTTACTCAATATATGGTTTGGTCTCCCCCCGGGACTCTATTTTCTGTTATTTCACTGTTTTCTATTGCCCATTCCGGATTATTAATGTGTATGTGTTTACTCACCTGCTAGTAGAGTTTTGCCTTTACAATATTTTAATATGTTACCACAATAAAGTACCTTTTATCTTCCATGTGTGTAAGTGCTGTGTGACTATAAAATGCTTAAAATTTGCATGTCTCCTGGACAAGTCTTGGCTGTTCATCCACAGCTACCTCTAGAGAGCCCTGGCTTCCTAGACGCTGGCTACACCTCACTAATAGGGGATACCTGGACTTGGTATAAGGTGATAACACCATATGTGCTCACCACACACAGTGCCAGCTTCCTACAACCTGGTCCACAGTGCTTGTTTTGGGAATGAAGCCAGCTTGAAGGTGAGATGGGGCCTTATTGTATCCAATCCCGAAGTCTTACTAGAAGTTGTTTACTGTACATTTTTAATATGGTGCGACAATTACGAGGTTCTTGCCCTGAACCCTTTGTGTAAATTGATATTACTTCAGCCCTTCTCTGTGAGTTAGGGATAGGTGCCACCGCCGTGATTACATTAGTCATGATAAAAATATAGGGAGCCTATATCAGTGGTTCAGCACAGAACAAGTTTGAAGGGATCCCGTCAATGCCAGGAGTATTTTCCCCACTTTCTGCTCATTCATTGCATTGTAGGATTCTTCGTTGGTAAAGGACACTGCCTCCTCCATTTCGGCCCTTCTAGAGGGCTGGGTATCAAGGCTGGTTTGTGGTGTTTTGGAGGGTAGCTCTGCATAGAGGCTCGTGAAGTGGTCCACCCAGACTGCCTCAGAATGTGGCATTCAGGGAAAACATAATCTTAGCGGCCATTGTATGGGGCCAAGTGCCAGAACAACCTAGGGTATCTCCCCTTTGCTGCTTCCAACAGCTCCTCTCAAACCTTAACTTTAATCTGGGACTTGCTGTTGAGTGTAGTTAGTTTGCATTAGATCTCGATATTTTAGGGGAGACTGAAATCTCACCAATCATAATTCCTTAGTTCAATTTAGAAAACATTGATGCAGACTAACTGCTGCAATTGGTGTACATTTATCAAGTAACAGCAGCACATGAATATCGTTGTCAGGAGTTGGTGGAAGCCAGTGATAATGTTTAGGCTGAAGTGTAAAGGGCACTGATCAAGTTTGGGGACACTTATCAAGGCCTTTAAATTGAAATCGGGTCTTAGGCTGAGGAAAGAAAGGGCAGTTTGTCCCTTGTAAGTCTGGTTTAAGGAAATTATTAATTCAAGCAGTGCTACTAAAGTTGGTTGTGAGATTTTTGCTCTTTAAAGGTGCAGTTTGAAGTTTGGTGGTCAAAGAGCATCTTCGATCTGTGATATGAAAACTGAAGCTAGGCAATCCTGTGAAGGACCCAGTTGAAAATAGCGGAGAGGGATTTGTGGGGGGGGTAAAAAAATAAACCCTGTAGTGGAAACAATGTTTTGGTAGCATAAAGAAATATCGGAGCCACGTAGGCTACCTTGACATTATTTGCTTTAGTCCTAATTAAATGCCGCTCTTTTATGTAATTGAAACCTGGATAAAGCTCCTATAAATTATAGACTCAAGAGTTTGTCTTGAAGAAAGGGATACTATACCTCAGGCATGGCTTTCCTAGAATGATTTGTAGTTAAACTAAGCAATTCTGTAATGCCTTGTCCATATTCATTTGATTCTAGGTGTTTTCACCTTTTCCCTCTTGAGTTGAATTCACCTGATCACAGTTGAGCTTTGAGCTTCTTCTAAAAGTAAGACCGCCAAAGATGATATAGCTGTATTGTCAAAGAACACCAGAAATGTGGTCCTTATACTGACAAACAAAGGCCTGTAGATATCAGTCTTTAAGGGGGGGGGGGGGGGGGAGTGGGAGTGGAGTAGTGAGGGGGAGGGGTGGAGGAATGCCACTTGATGATTTCCAAAGGTCATTTGTCTTTTTGCTGGTGGTCTAGCGCAGTTGGTGAGGACACTTGCAGGTTGAAGAAGAAACGTTAAAATGCTCACTGGTAACCAGTGAAGAGCTGCTGAGGCCACAGAGAAGTGATCATGTTGTGTTACCCCCTCAAATAAGGGATATTACATCATTCTAAGCCGAACATGGGGAGAAGTATAATTATGTAAATACATGATCCTGCCACCAGTGGCTCCCTGACAATCCAAGAAACTGAGGATTGTGATTTGCCTTTGTATATTGATGACGAGAAGGTGAAAGGCTTTCCAACTTGACTTAATGTACTCTTCTGGAGCAGAGACCTATCTGCCTTGGCATCATGTATTAAAGGCTGTTTTGAACTGGGACCGGCTGTGCCTCATACATCATGTGGTCACCTAGGCACTCCACTAGATTGGGCATAAAGTCACACTCTGAACAGAGCTTGGATGTTTGTGTAGAAATGGTGCTCAGCCTAATTTTTTTTTTTTTTTGAACGTGGGATCATTAGCCATTGAAGGGTGATCCTAATTTGGTGGTGCCATAAGTTGAAGGGGGTTCTGATAACCTATGTTGTTTAAACGGTCTTCTGGTGTTGCAAGGATGACTGCTATGTCTAAGGAATAATATGGAACTGTGAAAAACCCTGTACAGGAATCTTGGAGGGCTTGGATAATTGAATCTATAAATCACAGCTCCTAGTGGGCTCTGTCTGACATGGTCTGGTATAAATCCTAACTGAAATGGAGCAAGCTTGTCTTGGTTTACCAAATAACCCAAATGTATCTCCACAAACCATTTTCACGACCTCACAAATGATACCAAAGTTAGTTATCAAACTTTTTAATTTGCACGGTAATTAAAGTATATTGAGCTATAATTGATAAGAACTAGAATCTACTCGGATCCTTGTTTGTTGCAGCTGGTGTAATTGGCTATTTCTTCTAGACATAATCCGTAGTAGGGTCAGAGTAATCCGTGCCCTTATTCGGAGAGTACTAACTGCAGCAGGGAACCATGCTAAAACTGGTATTTTTTCCCTTGCGTTGGCAGGATGTGGACTATTGCTCTGCATCTGGAATGTTGATTATTCCCCCATTTGCATGCATCCTCTTATGGAGGTGGGATAGCTATGTGCCCTCACTGAAAACTAGGTGTGATGTGCACGCTGGAGAAAATACTGAATTGTAGTCACAGGTGGGTAACTAGTTGGTTGTAGTGAATTTCTCTCATGTTCACAGAAGGACGAAATTACCTAGTTAAAGAGGGTTAAGTATGCCTTCTACATAGACTGGGCCTAATTTTCTTTGGTATTGTACTCTTGGGGCATTTATGCATCCCTGCACCATAAATACATCCCTGGCGATTGGGAAGGGGGCTACCTCTATATGAGGGTCTAATAATGGATGTAAACGCCTATAATTGTGAATCCTCCTGAGGTGTAAGTCTACATCCCTTTGAATGTTGTAACTACAACAGTGATAGCCACCAGATCTACATGAGCGGAAGTGCGAGTCTGCGCTATGAAAAGGAAACTAATACACCAACTCTTAAGCGTTGGTCTGTAAATGTATCCACCCACTTGTCTTGTGCTGAACTTTCTAATGGGTTTGATGTTAATAAGCATGTTTACATAGTCTGTTTTGTATTGAATAACTTTGTGTGCTCTTAGCATAAGTGCCGTAGACCCAGATTCCAATTATGATTGTGTGGATACCCGGGTTCCAGTAATGATAAAGTGGGGGTCCACAAAAGTCAAAAGGTTGGGAACCACTGCTCTACAACCTATGGAGTCCTTGTGCGGCAAACATCCCCACTTATCTGGCAAGGGAGCAGCACTAACTTGTTGCGGCCCCCTCTGCGGGCAAAGTGGCAAGCTACAATTCGTGGGATACAGTCCCGCTCTTGCAGGCTGGCGGTACTGAGCGGTGCAGCCCCCGCAGTGTGGGCTGGCGGTACTGAGCGGTGCAGCCCCCGCAGTGTGGGCTGGCGGTACTGAGCGGTGCAGCCCCCGCAGTGTGGGCTGGCGGTACCGAGCGGTGCAGCCCCCGCAGTGTGGGCTGGCGGTACCGAGCGGTGCAGCCCCCTGCAGTGTGGGCTTGGGGGTGCTTGGCGGTGCAGCCCCCTGCAGTGTGGGCTTGGGGGTGCTTGGCGGTGCAGCCCCCTGCAGTGTGGGCTGGGGGTATTTGGCGGTGCAGCCCCCCGCAGTGTATTCAGGTCATAACTTGATTGTGTCTGGCTGGTTTCTCGGTTGAGGTGTAGCTGGTGATGTAGTGGGTGTCTGGGGAAGTTGATTTGGAGTCTAGAAGCCCTGCGATATAAACTAGCGCTCTTTCGAGGGAGGTGTGGTGTAAGCCAGCGATGGCCTGGTGTGGGGGTGGTGGGAGGTGTGTTCTGCCGTCTTGTACTATCCTCGGTGGCAGGCCTGCCACATCCCCATGCCAGTGAAGACTTGTGTTTACTTTGCGTGTATTGTTTGTACTTGGCCTGCCTTTGGCTGGGATGAACAGGACCCCGTCTCTGGCTGAATTTGAGGCCCCTCTTGGTATACAAAGGGGCCTGGCAGGCGGGGGTGGGCTTCCTGTGTACAGAGGGCTGTAGCTGCGGCCTGTTACTCTTTCCAGGGTGGTCACATGATTCCTGCTCTGGGCAACACATCTTGAGGTAGTTTGGGCTTCTCGGCGCGCTCTGGGGGTAGAAACTGCTTTTGGATGAGGTGCAGCCGGCGCTGTGCCTCCCACCCCCACCATAAATGCAGGAGCTTGGTAGTGCAGAGGGAGGAGGGGGCAAGGCCAGGCCTGTTCCGGAAACACCGGGGTGGGAGGGCAGGCGTCCTGCATGGCGAGAAGAGCAATGAGGGCCTTTTAAACACCGCAAGTAGAGTGAGCCACTCTGCCATCGCCGCTGCGGTAAAAACGAGCTGCCCTGGGGAGGAGGGACCGATTGGAAACTGGTTTGGACCAGGGATGGAGGGATGCTGGTCTGAGGGAGATGTCAGTTGACATTTTAAGTGCGTTTAAAATACCTGCACCTTGGTCAGATAAAATAATGTATTTCGAGGTCCCTCCCAACGAGCCAGCGTCAATTACTATTTTTCTTCTGTTTCAACTCTGCAGTGCTATAGGTGATGTCTACCCGTTTATTAAGCTCCTAAATAATCTAGCAGGCCTGCAGCCCTGCTTCAATAGCGCTTTCTGCTTTCCTCCCGTTACCTTGCGGACTCTGTCGTTCTATAACTCGGTTTTTCTGTTACACGATAGTTGTAGGTTTAAAGAGCTCAAATTAACATGCCTCAGTGTAATCTTGTCATTGGTGGGGTAAACTAGCCACTCTTCTGCGGCAGCAGTTGATGTCTGTCGGACTCTGTTCGTCTGACTGACCCCAGCCGGATGGACAGGGGGCGGGGGTTGTTGACCGTCCCAGGATCCATCTTGCTATGGAGCTGCAAACTCTGCCAAGTACAGCCACTTCACTGTGGTGGCGATGGCGAGCAGCCACGGGCTTCTCAGGGAAGTTAGCGTGGGTACACAACAGGCCCACCACTCAGCCATCCAACAGTGTAATGACGTGATTGTCCAGCCCAGTGCTTGTCTTTGCATTAAAACACTTCTTCTTACACAGTGAAGCTTAGTATCACACAAAGTGTCTGGCACTCGAGTTTTTCTGGGGCAGGACTGTTCCCTCCTAGCTAGAATGTCCCCTTCGCTGTCATTTACTCTAACATAACCCAGTGTAGGTATCGGTGCAGGGCTTTCTACTGCCCCACCCCTCCGGTCTGTTAGGCACTAGCAGAGTCCGTGGTGGGCCTTGCACCTCAGGCCTGATCTCCTGTGGTCAGAGAGACGCCCAGCAACATGTGCGGCTGGTTCACTCCTTTCAAGCAGGCTGCACAGCGGTCTCCAGTTGGTGGCCTTTGTCTGGGCAGGGATTGGCTTAGCTGTTGGTACAGCACTTAGGCCTCCCTGGTCGAGCCATGTATGCAGTTCACTTATGTTCCATTCCGTGATGACAGCTGAGTTGCTTTTAGGCGCTTTAGTGCAGTGACTGTTAGGTCCAGTCTGCAAGCTTCTGATCACTGGCTCGACAATCGCTGTTACTCGGGCACAGTCTCGAGGCAGGGGCTCACTTCCAGCAGGGTAGTCTGCAAGAACATACTTTTGGGAAAGGAGATAGCCACAAAACAGATCCATTGAGCACACTTGGGGCAAAGGCTGCACCAGCAAAGTCATTTCAGCCACGTTGGACCTGGCCCTTTTTACAGGATCATTCTCAAACTTTTTGCCTTCCTTCTCTTGTTGTTCTGACTCTTTTATTGGCTTTAGGACTCCGGACACTTCATCACTGCTGATCAGTGCTAAAGTGCATACACTCTCTCCTTTAAACTTGGTTTGATTGGCTTACACATATTTGGCACATTTAATTTACCTGTAAGCCCCTTGTACAGTGGTATCCCATATACCCAGGGCCTCTAAATTAAATGCTACTAGTGGGCTTGCAGCACAGCTTGCGCCCACCACAGACGTAGCCTTTCAAGCTTGTCTCAGGCCTGCCACTACAAGGCATATGTGCACAGTTTACTGCCCAATGCCTTGGCATCAAAAGTTACTTGCCAAACCTGGCACTCCACTTTTACTACCTATAGGTCCTCCCTAAAGTAGGCCCTGGGTAGCCCTATGGGTAGGGTGCTTTGTTAGGTAAAAGGTAGGACATGTGCCTTCATTGTGTGGCATGTCCTGGTAGTGACAACAGCATATTTGGTTTCTCACTGCTGTGAGTGTGGCTCCTCTCATAGGTTTGCATTGCAGATTCCCTTAAAGGTACTTAAGTGTAATTTCTGATCTATGAGGAGCAGTGTGGAATAGTAATGAGAAATCCTGCTCATTGGTGTAGATGGGTTTTTATTATTACTAATGTGGAAATGCCTCCTTTAGAAAGTGGGCATTTCTCTGTGCTTATAACTCTTGTGCTTTGCAGCTGGACTCCAATCCACGTCTGGGGTAGAGTGACAGCTGGGCTTTGTGCATACTTCCAGACAACCATTACACAGAGAGGGTGGAGGTGTAAAAGGTTCACATCTGCATACTGAGTGGTCTTCCTGGGCTGGAAGAGTGGGAGGCGGTGCACACTTACATTTGTGTAGGCTGTTTTTCTGCTCTCACACAAAGGGCTTGATTGGCTCCAGGCATCACTTGGAGGTATTTTGGGGTTGGAAGGGGGTGTTGTGCACTTCTGATCTTTTGAAGTGCCCCCTAGATCCGACATTTTGAGTATAAGTACAGGGGATGTAGCCCCATGTTTTTAGACACTATGTGGACTTGAAACCAGATTCTGGAAGGAGCTGTTATGCTAGGAGGAAAGGCCAATCGGACTGACCAGTTGTGCCGACCTGCGGCCTGCTGGTCACAAGGACTGACACTTCACCCCAGGGACCCTGATGTGCTGCATAGGATTTCCTCCTGATACACATGCTGCCCCTGCCGTCATAGTGCTTGGAGACCACTATACTCTTCTGTCACTGGAGCGCATGGTGAGCACTGCTGTCAGCCTGCAAGGAACGTGTGCCTAGCACCCCTGCCCTCCCTGTGGCTGCAGGTCCCTGTTTTCAGCTGCACTTACACGTATCGCACTGTCCTCAGTCCAGGAGGGCCGGTAGCAGGAGGGCGGCTGTGTGCCCCTGTTCTGAGCTGCATTCATGCGTGCCGTGCTGTACACCCCCTCCCCCCCCCCCCCCCCCCCCCTCCCAAGGAGGGCTGGGGAGGAGTGCAGCAGTGACTGCCGGCAGTGTTTCGGGAAGTGTGGCACTCCCTGGTGGCTGCGGTGCACAAGCAGGCAGGCACTCCTGTTGCGAGAGCCTGGAGTGAGGTTGCGCTCTGCTCATCTGTGTTTCGGCTCTCACTGCAGCGACCAAAGTAGACTGATCAGGGCCTGGGAGGCCGTCTTTGCCCGTACTGGGACGGAGGTAGTCTAATGGCAGACAGCAAGCTGTTGTGAGCTGTCCCTCACGTTCGCGGACAGCCAGTCTCCTTGAGCGGAGATGTCTGATAGCAGGAGCTGTGTGCGTGCTCCTCCCCTTCCCCTTTAACCCTCCAGTCTGTGTGGAGAGAGGCTGCAGGGTGGCGTTGCCACACGGCAGGGAGGACCGAGGAAGCCTGTAGTGGCCCCAGCAGCCTTTTCAATATTTCCCCCCCCTGGGGAGAGTTCTCTCCGCCGACGTAGTTGTGGGGACCTCCCCATGTTTGGGCGTCTCTTTAGGGGGCACACATGAACCAGTTGGCAGATCAGGAAGGGATCCGCGATGGAGGTCCCGGTCTTGCCGGTGTTGAATTTGCCACCGTATTTACCATAGGTGTGCAGTGGTGGCAGCTCCCTACATTGTGGATTTCTGTTGTCTTATTTATTTTCTTAACTCATATGACATAGGTGCGCAGTAGCTCTGAGTCTCATGGTGAGACTGTTGATTGCAATATGTGTTGGATGAGGGGATGGTGAAACATTGTTCTGCATTTCTCTATGGTGTTTCTGCCCTTACTGTTTCTGCTGTATTTTATGACCTGGGGTGATTTGCGATGTCATTGTTGCCTTGTTTGGATAACTGGTATATTTCAGGATCTGCATTTCACATAGGAGACAGTGTGTTCTTATGACATAGGCAATATAGAAATGTTTGTTAATCGGCACTATGATGGTTTGACAAGTTCCAAGTTGATAAAGTAATTATTAGTCTAAGTTTTATATGCAATACAATTTATTTTCATATACGTTTGCAGGGGTGTGGAATTAAATAAAATATCTACGTCTCCATAGTGGTTGGAGGGAAAGTGAGCTTGTAAGCACAACATTTTCAAATTGGCAAATCTACACATGCATCTTTGCTGGTGCTAAAATACAGTTCACAATTAATATCGAAGTATGATTTTTCTGGTCTACTTCTGTAAGTTCTTGTGAATTCATGAAATATGTAAAGCTGCACTAATGCAAAGGCGTATACTATGGGTGCACATTTGACTTCATCAATTGGTCTCCTAATTAGGTCTGGCTTTAATCAAGACCTTTATGTTTTTTATTACAATTCTATCTTTAGCCATCTATTGGCTGCCTTCACTGTGAGTGATAGCAATTTGCTCTTTCTCAAGCAGCATATCAGCACACAAAGTAGTTTTGTTCAGTGCTAATGGATGATTTTTGAGACCAAAAAATATTTTTGCGTTTTGACAAGGTTTGTTACAATGATGAAGGCCCTCAGATCCCACAACAATAAAGTTTCAAGAAAGTTATGTCAAAATAAGACCTGCATTGCCAAAACCAAAAGACTGACCGCCTATGTCAGACCTATTGACTTTGCCAATGCTTGTTTATTTTCATGTTTGCCATAATCTTGTTGAAACTAATTTACCCTTATGATTTTTTTAAATACTAGCCTGCATCAAGTCATTTTACTGAATGATGCTTCAAAGAAAGTACCTAAAATTTCACAGTAGTTTAGCCAAACATTGTTTTGTTAGCTGCATTTTTTTTTTTTTTACGAACATTTTATTTTTAAAGCAAAGAATCCTCACTCTTGCTTTCAAGCTTCTGCAAATATTTGCATCTAATCAGAAAGCATTCTGGAAGCATTACATGACCCCTCCTAGTTAGTTTGCAAACATGTAGACCTTTTTTTTAAAAAAAAAATATTTATTTTTCTGGAACCAATGGCAGTAGTGCAGTCTGAGCTTACAATATGTATCTAGAGCGCTCACGCTAATATTAAAGGCTTTGCATTAATGAACTATAAATAGATGCTTGAACAACATAAGCATACGGACACATTACCTCGACTGCTGACAATTACCATCTCTGTAATGTGGTACTGTAAACTGGCAGCCACAGGATTTGTGCTTCAGGGCTTTGGGCATACTTGTCCTAAGGACAAAATAAAAATCAAAACTTGTTGTCCTTGACCGCAAACAATATGTCCTGGGCGTTAGGCTATTTGAATTCCACACCCCTGACAGGGGCGTGGAATTGTATAAAATAGGTACTTGGCCTTGGGACAAGTTGTTTCATAAATCTACTTGTCCTGTACCAACAAAATAATAATAATCCACTTGTCCCTTTAGTGCCATGTAGTGCAGCAACAAATTGTCAGCAATCTCATAAGGTCTGATAATAGACTTATTGCATGGCTTATTTGGGCACTTTTCAGCAGATCTACATACAGCAGCTGGAGATATGGGGGTAAGGAAATGTTACTACTATAAAATATTTGAACTACGTTTTAGCAAGAGCAAATATGTATGTGTAGATTTGCTCAAGCAGAATTATCTGTACGAATGTTTACAAGTTCACTTTCCCTCAAACCACTTTTTTTCCCCAACTCTCGAAGAAATTTTACTTATTCCCATGTCAAATTTTCAGGCTTTCTCGGTATGGCAAAAGATTAGAGAGGAGCTGGTGGACACCCCTAAAACATGCAAGTTAGTAGGTGTGCACAAACCTAAAAAGGCATTCCAGCACTGGAACTATTGCTTACTGCTACCTCTAGCCTTTGTACGCACATCTGTGGAAAGGTGGAAAAATAAGTGAATTTCTACATATTCAAACCCTACTATAGTATGTGACCCCCGGCATAATCAGAGGTTATTAGCAGAGATGTGATAAGATTGCTGCTAAAATTTGTTGCCACACTACATGCCACCAAAGTGAATTTTGTTACAGAACAAGTAGATTTATGAAGCAACATGTTCCATGGAGAAGTAGATAGTTTATTAAATTCCATACCCCTGGCTGTATTATCTGTTGTCCACTTTATGCTGACTGTGCGATTTCCATCACCTTCTATGGTGAATTTTGTTATAAAAGGATGTGATTTTGGGGGTAGGCCAGAAGATCTTCCTGCTCTCTCTCAATAGATAGATATAGATAGATATATAATTTTCAGTATGCATTCCTTATCATATATTTTTGGTTTCTTTAATGTATTTTAAAATTTGAATAAACCCCCAAGGTTTCTAAGTGACCCAACAAGGCTTGAGGTTATTAACAGTCCGTTCTCATTGATTGCCATTTTAAATGCTGTTTTGAATGTAACCTTTAGGGAAATGTTTCTTTATGTGCTGTTAAGGTCAAATGTGTGAAACAGTAAGCAGCATTCCTGTAAAACACTTCCTACCAAAACCCATGTGTATGGGGGTCTGAATTCTGTAATCAAATGAGAGGAAAGATGTGATTTAGTGAAAGGCATGCATGTGCATTGCACCATACAGGGAGTGCAGAATTATTAGTCAAGTTGTATTTTTGAGGATTAATTTTATTATTGAACAACAACCATGTTCTCAATGAACCCAAAAAACTCATTAATATCAAAGCTGAATATTTTTGGAAGTAGTTTTTAGTTTGTTTTTAGTTTTAGCTATGCTAGGGGGATATCTGTGTGTGCAGGTGACTATTACTGTGCATAATTAGGCAACTTAACAAAAAAATATATATACCCATTTCAATTATTTATTATTACCAGTGAAACCAATATAACATCTCAACATTCACAAATATACATTTCTGACATTCAAAAACAAAACAAAAACAAATCAGTGACCAATATAGCCACCTTTCTTTGCAAGGACACTCAAAAGCCTGCCATCCATGGATTCTGTCAGTGTTTTGATCTGTTCACCATCAACATTGCGTGCAGCAGCAACCACAGCCTCCCAGACACTGTTCAGAGAGGTGTACTGTTTTCCCTCCTTGTAAATCTCACATTTGATGATGGACCACAGGTTCTCAATGGGGTTCAGATCAGGTGAACAAGGAGGCCATGTCATTAGATTTCCTTCTTTTATACCCTTTCTTGCCAGCCACGCTGTGGAGTACTTGGACGCGTGTGATGCAGCATTGTCCTGCATGAAAATCATGTTTTTCTTGAAGGATGCACACTTCTTCCTGTACCACTGCTTGAAGAAGGTGTCTTCCAGGAACTGGCAGTAGGACTGGGAGTTGAGCTTGACTCCATCCTCAACCCGAAAAGGCCCCACAAGCTCATCTTTGATACCAGCCCAAACCAGTACTCCACCTCCACCTTGCTGGCGTCTGAGTCGGACTGGAGCTCTCTGCCCTTTACCAATCCAGCCACGGGCCCATCCATCTGGCCCATCAAGACTCACTCTCATTTCATCAGTCCATAAAACCTTAGAAAAATCAGTCTTGAGATATTTCTTGGCCCAGTCTTGACGTTTCAGCTTGTGTGTCTTGTTCAGTGGTGGTCGTCTTTCAGCCTTTCTTACGTTGGCCATGTCTCTGAGTATTGCACACCTTGTGCTTTTGGGCACTCCAGTGATGTTGCAGCTCTGAAATATGGCCAAACTGGTGGCAAGTGGCATTGTGGCAGCTGCACGCTTGACTTTTCTCAGTTCATGGGCAGTTATTTTGCGCCTTGGTTTTTCCACACGCTTCTTGCGACCCTGTTGACTATTTTGAATGAAACGCTTGATTGTTCGATGATCACGCTTCAGAAGCTTTGCAATTTTAGGAGTGCTGCATCCCTCTGCAAGATATCTCACTATTTTTGACTTTTCTGAGCCTGTCAAGTCCTTCTTTTGACCCATTTTGCCAAAGGAAAGGAAGTTGCCTAATAATTATGCACACCTGATATAGGGTGTTGATGTCATTAGACCACACCCCTTCTCATTACAGAGATGCACATCACCTAATATGCTTAATTGGTAGTAGGCTTTCGAGCCTATACAGCTTGGAGTAAGACAACATGCATAAAGAGGATGATGTGGTCAAAATACTCATTTGCCTAATAATTCTGCACTCCCTGTATAGTTCAGTGGTTGAAGTGCCTGTCGCTTTGAGCTGTGGGGTGGAGAGAAAGAAAGCAATAGCTCAAGAGCAACATTAAAGCTCATTGTTAATGTTCTACAGGTAGCTAGCCACCTGTAGTTGTAAATATAATTTAGGAGGCTTGTAAATTTTAAGTCATCCTCTGAGGAAAGTAACTATTGACCATATAAAGCGCTCTAAAGGCCTCGTTCTTGAAGGAAAGCTTTGCTTTCTAAAAAGATAAACCTACACCTACAGTGCGCCACCACTGAGTAGGATAGCTGAATGGTTGTGCGTCTGCCTCTGTGAACAGGTGATAGCCATGTTTAAAGGGGGGCCTAAACTCTTTAATTGAACAGCCGCATAATGCCCACAATCTTAAAGGAAAGGTGTGCTTTAGAAAAAGATAAACATACATACACATCACTCCAACCTTGAGCGAGGTAGCTAAGTGTGTAGAGTTCCTGCTGCTGAGAGTGCAATGAATGAGAATTTCCTAAGCGCAATGCTAAGGCGCACCATAAGTGTTGTACAGATAAATATTCATTTAGAGGTTTGTAAGTTATGAAGTCGTACAGCATTCACCACAACTGAGTGAGATAACTGGTTGTGCGTCTGCTGCTGTGATCAGGCCATTGCCATGTGCAAAGGGGGCCTAAAGTCTTTAATAAAACTAGAGCATAACGCTCACAATCTTAAAGGAAAGGTGTGCTCTATGGCTTTCATGGAATACTTACTTATGTGCCCTAATGTAGAATTGCCAAGTTTGTGGTACATAACTCTATGAAAAAAGAAGCCTTCATGGATCTGTAGTTTGTCTAGCTGTAGCACGTCATGCGTTAATTTCCACAATATTAGTTTTAACACCATTCTCTCAAAGTAAAGCACAAAGGCCATATTGTATTGCCAAGCAGCAGCAGACTAAAGATTCCTTTGCAGGCTGCAGCACACACCCAGGTCATATTAACCACAGTTTTGTATTAATAAAAAAACAAGGAAAGTAATACAAGGTGGGTGAGGGAGGGAGGTTTGGGCAAACACAGGGCTTTTAATAATGAAGTTGTAAAAGCAATTATAGCGTGCTTGAGCATATGGACTGCAGACGTGTGTTCCTAGAGAGCATTTGTGAAAATAAAAAATAAAATAAAAAAGTACTTTGGGAAACGTGGTCAGTAAAAGTACACTGGCCAGTGACCGGAAGATGTACTTGGTCTAGGCACCACACAACGGCATAGACAGCAAATCGGAGAGCAGGAAGGAAACGTACAACTTGCTGCCCAGTCAAGCATGTAATTTAGAACCACGCTGGAATAAACCAATGGTAATTAAGTAAGGGGCGGGTTCTAAGCCCTTTTAAGATAGAACACTCAAAGATTTTACAAGTGTGCACATGCAAGAGACTCCTAAAAAAGTAATCGGGTGGGTCAACCGATAAAATCTATATTGTGGGCTGTGCCAGCACCTGTGGTCACTTGTTAAATGACCCCAAAAGAAAGATTGTTGAGGGAAGTCCCATCTTGTTTTGCTTTTCACTAATGACTGAGCTGACAAAAATATCTGGAATGCACTTAGTCCAAAGAAGACATTTATTATTTCACTATGCGAGATTCCTAAAAGGTTAGCATGTTGACATCACATGTTTAAAAAATATTCACAGCAATGAAATGAAAACATACCAAAATGATTCTCCACTACAATAGACACAGCAAATATATGTATCTACATTATAATGCAAAGCAAATTAAAAATGCATCACCGTTGGGCCTGTCTGGTGCTAAATCTTTCTCACGACAGCAAGCCAATGACCTGTTCGACTGAGAGAGAGATCTCCGCCCTCACGGGAGCTCTATATCAGGCATCAGATGTCTGAATCCTGACTGAAGCCACTCCAACCCTCACTGTCGCACTGGGTCTTTTTATATCTTAAAAAACCAAAGGAGCTTTCAGGAAAAACCCCTCACAAGAAGTATTCAAACATGCTGGCTAGTTTAGGTATGCTTTGAAAATAACATGTTTGGGTTTGGCCACAATCCCAAGATGTCAAGTCCGAACAAGGCAGTTCCCTGCCATCGGAGTACATCCTTATCAATCAAAGCCCTTGGTGAGAAAAAGCATGAAAACAAGACAGAATGCACAGTTTACAATGTGGAAAATTAAGGGCAGCCTTTAATATGGCAGTGTCTAATGCTACGATAAAGTCAATAGGCAAAATGAATCTAGGGCTAAATTGAATACAAAATGTAGTCTGTAATTGATGAACGCTGGACAGCTAATCCAGGTGCAAAGTGGTGCAACTCAGTCAGTGGTCAAAACACACATTTCACTACTCATCCAAAGGTCGCCATGAAAGGCTGGCGTACTGGTGGACTCTGTCATGTTAACTCCTGAGAACAGTGAACCCTATATAGAATTGCTTCATAAAGGCTGGTCAGACTAGTTTTCAGTAAACCGTATATCTGAGGTGATTCAAAAGGATTAGCAGGGCTTGACCATGTCAGCAACTCGCAAGGTGAGGATTAACGGCAGGACATATACCTCTTGCGCTGAGAAAGGACTCCAGTGCCGAAGGATCCGAGAGGTAGACAATTAGGAATTTGTAAACTGCACTACTCACCTGTGAGGGTCTCAAGGCGCTGAGAGGGGTGGGGGTCAGGGGGGGGGGGGTGCTGCTACTGCTCGAACAGCCAGGTCTTGAGAAGTTTCCTGGAGATAAGGAGGTGGTCTGGTGCAGGTGGGTGGGAAGAGTGTTCCACATTTTGGTGGCGAGGTAAGAGAATGATCTACCGCCGGTTGTAGTTCTGCAGACACGTGGGACAGTTGTGAGGTCGGCAGGGCGGAGATGTCAGGTCAGGGTGTAGGAGGGCCATCTGAGGTATTCTGGTCTGGTGTTGTGCAGTGCTTTGTGAGCGTGGGTGAGGAGTTTGAAGTTGATGCTCTTGTTGACTGGGAGCCAGTGCAGGTTTCTCAGGTGGTCTGTGATGTGGCGGGGATGCCCAGGATGAGGCGTGCGGAGGCGTTCTGGATGCATTGCAGCCTCTTCTGGAGTTTTGCTGTGGTTCCTGCATAGAGGGCATTGCTGTAGTCCAGTTTGCTGCTTACGAGGGCTTGGGTGACTGTTCTTCTGGTTTTGGTGGGTATCCATTTGTAGATCTTTCGGAGCAACATTGGGCCTTGCCACAAGGAGAGAACCTTCCTTGCTCAGACAGTTCATTGTGAGTGTCCTATTGTGAGGAAGTGTGAAGCCAACCCTGCCAAGACTGGAAACTGTGAACCGGTCTTCACATGACCTTTTGTTCTTTGAATGCAGCCAAAAGCCGGTGTTTCATCTGTCTTGGGTTGAGGTCTGTCTCTCTGAACCATGCACCACCGCATCATTTCTCCAAGCTACAGTTGAGCATGAGGTTTCCTTATCCCTCCCCCTTGCATTAGCCACTCATCTCTGTCCGTGGACACCTGACTCCATGAGCGCGCTCATATTCCCACCTCACTGCTGCCTTTCCCCTGTGTGTCCCAGAATGTAACTGTTGCCTCCTGTGGTACTCAGTACCTCTGCAACCTCCTGCAGGCACTGCAGTTCACTGTGTGATGCCCACCAAAGAAGGACCTGGGCCGTCAGACTGAACCGCAATAAACTCGGAAAACTTAAAAGCCATTGCTGTGCTCAGTTACCATCATAATGATCCCTGTGGATGTAAACACTTTGTAATTCGAATGAGCTACGGACTTACACTTGTACCCAGAGATATACAGTCAGATAATACCAACTCTCTATCTTATTGGGCTTATCTGCTTAATAGTAAATCTTATTTTGTCCTCTTGTAGACTAACAGTGCCTGTTGTATTTGTAGAATACACATGCAACCTGAACTAATTCTACCTCCCTGCCATCTGCCAAAAGTAAGCCTGGACTGTCGACGTTCGCTACCCCTGACAGTGAAAGCCTATGAAGGAGGCCCTGGGAGCTTGCAGCATGCATTCCCTCGTTTCTCCATTTACAGCGACTGTGGTAGTGCTTTCCTACAAACATTTATCTGCCAGAGTTGCTTAGGCTCAGGAGACCAGATCTGACATAAGTCATTGAGCGAAGAGTTGGTTGTCATGCATTGCAGCTAGTCCTTATATACTGTCTGTGTTTGATACTGTAGCCTTTAGGGTTCTAAGGTGAACTCTTTGGTTGTGGGTACATATGGAAGTCAGCCAGGTTTCGGTTGTGAATTTCCTCAAGTTCCTGAAAGGTGTTGTCATGCCGTCTCCATGCGTACCACTGACCCGGTGCCAGTGTATGAGGTGTTTTTTCTGTGGGTGAGCATTATGTTGTGAGGAAGGGGATATGAATGCTGTTGGTGTGGGTAGGTACCAGGGGTTGATCTATGCACACTTTTATTTCAGTTTTACGTAGTAAAGTTGCACTTGCCAACTGGTTAAGTGTTATGAACAGCTACAGAAAACCCCGATTAATGTCTCTTTAATGGTATGCACACAGTGGTCAATTCCACTTTCATCATACCTTGTGCGATATAGTTTTCTTGCGTATACATACTGCATTATTTGCACCTACAAGTAGAATTGTCAATTATTGGTGGACTTTGTTTGCACTGTAGCATATTTGGCTTATGGTGTGCAGAAGTTCATTTTGTAGCTTGCATTCCTTTTCATATTTATTTTTACATTTACTTTTGTATCTCTCCCTTTGTTTTGTTTTTTCATTCATGTGCTGACAAACTCAATGACAAGTAGGGCATTCTGTATTCATGGAAGGTGTGTGTGTGTGTAAATATGTATTTTCTTTAATTACCTGCTGCTGGTGAGTAGGTAGGTATTGTTAGAACAAACCTTTCCCATAGACACATCGTTTTTTGTTTTGTTAAGAACTTTGGAGCTGTTTGAATCTTCTCAAGTTTTTCAAAACTAGTGTACCAGTTACTTCAGCTGCTGTCTGGACAATTTCATGGTGATTCGTCACCTGGGGCCAAAGAGGAGGTGGGGTGGGGTTAGGGGAGGGGAGGGGGATAGGGGGGGGGGGGGGTAGGAGAGTCGCAAAACGCTTTTTCCCCAGTGTATGTCAATGAGGATTTCACAATCTTTAGACACTGCTACAGCCCGAACCACTGAGTGGAATTACCCCAAATCTGGCAAGAAGCTACATCTTGGTCTGCAGGTTGTGCCTTTTTGTGTTTTGGTGTAAATCTAGTAGTTTCAAAGTTAAGAGAAACAAAATATAAATCTCTCGGGACGTCGCTCCAAAGCCTAATTGGGGTGGGGGGGTGATGGGGAGGAGGCAAACTCACACCATACCCCGGTTGCACACTGCCTTTGGCCATATTAACGTACGGTATTTATATATATTTTTACATAAAAATAAATCCATAGAAACTCACTGAAAACATCCAATGGCTACATGGACGTTAATAACATTTTACCCATGCAAAACCATTGAAATTCAGCAGTTATAGTTGTATGTCTAGTTATACTTAACTGAAGAAACTAGAACTCATACCGGAAAGTAACTTTAGGCTGCGAGTTATAGTTTAACATAACGAAGTATAATTAGCTGCTGAATTCGTGTTTTTGTGGGTCTCACTTTAACGCCCCTGTAGCCTTCAGTATTTTCAGTGTGTGTCTGTGTATATATTTCCCTTATGCCTGTCAGTAAGGCATAAGTCTCACTAAATTGCTCATTTATGTCCTTTAGCACAGATTGAACTTGCCCCATCCTTTCCAAGGTCTATCAGTATAATGATTATGTAATGTCTGGTGGGATGCCCCCAAATCCATAGTTTGGTCTGGCTGTTTCGTTCAATTGTCGTTAGACCTTGTCTGATCATCAGAAATAAGCCCCAAGTGGGACTATTGACAGCAGGGCTTAGGCTGTGCCCACAGGCTGACCTGCTGTATATGTTTTTCATTGGACAGAAGGTGTACGCTTGCTCTGAAAGTGCTTGTATTGCATTTTTTGTGTGTAAACCTTATGTTCAATACTGTAGGCCTGAGTTAGTTATAATGACCAGCTAATGCTAAACACTATAGGGCTGATTGGTTCTTTGGGGAAAGTTATGTTGGCTGTTGCTCTGTTTTGCTTTTCACTAATGACCGAGCTGACGAATCTCTGGAATGCACTTAGTCCAAAGAAGACATTTATTTCACTACGCAAGTTTCCTAAAAAGGGATTAGCATGTTGAAAGCACACGTTTTAAAAATGGTCACAACAATGAAATGAACACATACTAAAATGATTCTCCACTGCAATATACACAGCAATTATATGTATCTATATTATAAAATGCAAAGCAAATTAATAAAAATGCATCACCGTAGGGCCTGTCAGGTGCTTCATCTTGCTCATGCCAGCAAGCCGATGACCCCGTTCGACTGTGTGAAAGAGAGATCGCCACCCTCAGGGGAAATTTATATCAGGCGATTGACGTCTGAATCGTGATTGAGGCCTCTGACTCTCCCACTGTCGCACTGGGTCTGTTTTATATCTTAAAACCCAAAGGACCTTTCTGGAAAAAACCCTCCTGTTGCGATTCAAACATGCTGGCTAGTTTAGGTATGCTTGGAAATAATACTTTGGGGTTTGGCCACAATCCCAAGATGTCAAAGCAAGGCCGTTCCCTGCCATCTGGGTACATCCTTATCAACCAAAGCCCTTGGTGAGAAAAAGCACATAAACAGACAGACAACGTGGAAAATCACTGGCAGGCTTTAACATGGCAGTGTCTAATGCTACAATAAAAACAATAGGCAGAATGAATCTAAGGCTAAACGGAGTCTAACTGGTAAAAACGAATGGGACAGTGGGCAGCTAAGCCAAGTGCAGAGTGGTGCAACACGAAGTCAGTGGTCAAAACACACATTTAACTACATGCTCTAATCTTAGGAAAAGTTAAAACAAAGACAGTAGGTCTGACCTGAATTATTGTAAAAGGGCCTTTATTCAAGCTAATGCATCTTTAATGGTGAACTTGATTTTAGTCTGTTAAAGTCAGTAGGTGGGTGTTTTGCAGATTACTGTGGTAGGCAGCAGTTCTAGTAAACTTGCACTGAAAATCCTTGTTTGGCCATCCAAGGTTGGGGCAATATATTGTTTTACTAGTTGTAATTTTGTACATATATTTTTTCCTGCCCAGTATATAGCAGCATGCATATTAAATTATTTTTTCGTTCTACCCACGTTGATTTAGCTTTAGGCCAGGATCACAAACACTGAAAAAATGTATACATAGAAGGGCTTTGGGTCATCCTCCTTCAACCACTCGCTCTGTTCCTCTGTGCATGGCAGCATTTCACTTGATGGCGTGTGGCTAGCCGCCTGAAATTGAGTGCGCTTCAGTGCCAGGGCTGGCTCGATAGTCTTCTAGATGTACTTTTTTAAATAGGTCCTTTTTTAGTTTTTCTTTCTAGTTTTTTGTTGTTGTTTTTATTGCCAATCCCCCGACAGTGCTATTAAGTGCCCATTTAATCTGCAGTGTGCTATGTCCTGCAGCTACTGCTTCTAATCGCCCTGCCATCTTGGAATAGTATTGTGCATAGTATCATTGGTTTACCTTTCCAAGGTTGCCTTTAAACATGGTGGCCATGTTGGACAAAACAATGATTGTCTTTATACAGTACCCTTCACACGTGGCAGCCCACTGCGTTTTCTTCACTCTGTTTATTCTTTTAATTTATCTTCCATATGCGTGATTGTTTTTTTTTTTTTTCCTTTTGTCCATTATTTTACTTGGAAGGGGCGGATGCAAGAGTGAGATTGTGGGTGGATTAATGGATGCATGAGTGCAAAGATGAGGAAAATCCTCTACTTGGACCCAATTAGAGTATACCAGTAAAAGAAAGCATATTCACTGCCTCCTGCTTACCTGCATCCGGTATTAGTGTAGCCAACTCCATGCTCTCTAAATAGTCGAGTGGCCCAGTCAGCACACAAAAAAAAACAATTTCTTGTGCATGGGCTGCAATTATTGTTGATAGGGCTGGTCCCTGCTGTGGTAATATTTGCATACAGATGGTGCAATGTTTCACAACTTGCAGGGTCTTAATCTTCTTACTAGGCTCAGGGCAAGTTCAAGTGTGTGTGTCTAGTAGAACAGGGCCACAGGCCTTTTCTGATTGTAAAGTTTCCACTATTTAACTTCTTGTGGGCTTACTGTGTGTCGGGTAGTTCCATGACTTCCTCTAACATGGACCAGTGTGGGACAGACACTGTAGTTCGGCAGCACTGCTTCAAAAGGGTTTATTTCAGTATATATATATTTTTTTTTTTTAGAGTCTTAACATAATACTACACTTTTGTGAAAGCAACAACTTCAGCATCTATATTATTCCCGTGTAACCAAGATACCATTAGAGAAATGCATGTTTGTACGGCGTCTGTTTAAGTAATCTTTGCCCATTTCAAGGCCAGGATAGCTTTAAGGGGAGTGTACTAGGTGGTTATTGGGCAGTGCTCAACTAACTATAAAGTGATTCTGTCCCAAGGCATTGCTCAGAACCGCCCACAGCGTCTATTGCTGTCTAAGGTTTGAGGTTGGGAAGTGGATGCTTCCTGTAAGGAGTAGTTGTGGGTTACAAGCTCCTAGTGGGATATACGAGTACAACTCTGTTAAAGTTGGTCCACAGGCTGAAATCTTTTAGAAAGATTATTTTTTTCAAGATAGATGAATAGTAAGAGTGTGAATAAGAAAAAAAAGTCTGCAGTTGCTTGCATCTCCTAGACCTGTGATACAACCTCATATGTTTTCTTGTTTGTACATCTTGACTGTACTAAGGTAAACATTAAGCTTGTGGCCTGTGATGCATCCAAGTTGCTGCTCTTTACTTTTCGTGCACGGAGAAGTGCTAGGCTTTGGGGAGACTTGATCTAAATCACATTACTTCATTTGACAAGCGTACACTTCTGTGATTTGTTCCAGGTATGCCTTTGTTCAGGACTCACAAGCGTGATGTTCCCTAGCATTCATTCTATCTTCGTTTATTGCTAAGAGGGTACTGCAGCAGGGATAGTTTCATAATTCCAGGACTTGTCCTGGCCTTCAATCACAGCAGCGCAGGATCTGGCAACTGTTTCTCTTTCTTCTGTACAGTTATACATCCATCTAATAATGCTGAACGTAAGTTATAATAGGTTTTTACCCTGTTTTGATTTTAAACTTGTTTCGGTGTCTGTATATCTGAATCCTCACGCTTCTACAATTTCTTTGATGCGACTGTTGGTCATGTTTTAATCTTTCTAGTGCTATGGTTCCTGTTGGACAGGGGATTAGTAACAATCAAGCTCTAGACCAGTGGTTCTTAACCTATGGTCTGGGAACCCCTCTTGATTAGGGGTCTGCAAAATCTTCTCATGGGTGTCTGACCACACATTCAAAAATTGTTTAATGGGTGTCCCCAGTTCCTGTAATGATTAAGTGGCGGGTCCGCAGACGTCAGAAGGTTAAGAACCACTGCTCAAAACATATACGTTTTTGGGGCATGGTTCAGGAAGGTTTAAATGCAGGTATATTGGGGAGGGATTGCACTGAACCACAGACCATTAACCATATGTAGACCTCTCATAGTTTTTATTTAAGCCTTTTTCTAGCCAAAGGATGGCACTGAATAGGTTTTCTACAGGTGTGTCCTGTTTACATGCAGAACAAACTTGGTTTGGGACAAACCAGACTCCCCAACAAAGACAAAGGTGCCTAAGAACGTCAAAGGTGATGGTGCTTCCCCGGGCCTCTCCATGGAGCAGATTGATTGAGTTAAACTGTGGCATTAAGCAGTTGTGAGGCTGTCTGATTTTGTGTTCCAAGGTTGGCACAGTCCATCGGCAGCTTCCCGGTTTTACCAGTTTCAGCTGGGCTCTGGTCCTCTGACAAGCAAGGACTTCTTACCCGGTGCAGCTTATCCTGCTTACTGGCAGAATTTTTAGTGCAGTGGATCTCAGTAGCCCTGCTTGAGTAGGATCCATGCTTTGCTTCAGCATGGTGAAGGAAAGGACATTTGCTAACTAAGCACAGCCCAGGAAGATTCAGACCATCTGCCACACTGGTGTGCAGCTCTTCCTTGGCTAGAAAAGGAATTGTGGAGCAACTTTACTCTTATGCTTTCTCTGGTTTCTGCTTAAGTCTGCCTGGAGAAGGCCAGTGCTGGTACCTAGCTTGGCTCACTCATTCTTTGGTTCTGTCTCTGTTTAGACAAAGCTATCAGAAAACCTAGGGGAAAAAAAACTTGTTTTCGGACTACAGTCCGCAACACAGGATACTAAATGTTATACTGTGAGGGGCTACGGCTGAATGCTTCCAAGTATTCTGGTTAAATGTCAGCTATATTTCAACCAAGTTGAAGTCCACTAGTACTTGATTAGCAGAGTTAGCTACTCCGCAGTATCAGCTGAACATCAAGGTGTATTGACTCACATGTATGTGGAAATGGAGAGTGATAACTAAGACTAACCTACCTTTGTGCATTCACGTGCAACCAGATGAGTATCCTAGTCTGGATCCACGCTAGTAGCTTAGGTTGCCTCCTTTGTGAGGATGTCCTCTTCCATAGTGTTAGTTGTAGCTACTGATGTGGTGGAGATGGAGCTTTGCCAAGTTCAGAGGAAACAGGCACAGGACTGTGGCAGATTTTATGTGAGCATGGCCTGGGCTAACTAATGTGGTTGAATCTCGTCTTCCCCTACTGCATGGCCCTTATGCTCTACCCACAGCCCCTCAGGTTGGCTCGATTCTCCAAGCAGCTTCTTTCTTGCCCAATTGATGCACTAATGACCAGCCTTCATTTAAAAGGGGCTAAATACTTGACATACCAGTTTGCTCCTCTTGCATGAATTAACATAATTTAGAGTCTAGTATTAAGTCTATATTGTATCCCACTGCATGTTGTTTTTCTTTTAGTATTTTGGCGTCAAGTCTGATTTGTAGTATTCCAGGCAATCTCTAAATAAAACATTGCTCTTACAGGTCCCAAGTTGTCCTTTCCGTTCAGATGAGCCTTATGTCCTCCTCTTTGTTGCAGGTAGATGCTTCTAGATGGCTGGCTAGCTACCATCCGTGCTCAGTGTTTCCGGTGTGCCCGATCTCCGCTGGCTACTCCACTGCAAGTGCTTAACATGAAATAGCACCAAAGTCCCCTCAAGGTATGCATTAACTTTTAGTCTGTGGGTTTGTTTTATTTGGGCAATTATATTGGGAATGTTTGTTAAAAAAGTAAGGAACTTGGCGGAGCCTTTTGGACCTCGCAGCCCCTCTGAATGGTGGCAGCAGAGTTGACGCATTAGTGATAGGAACTGCTCCTGCTGCACTTTGAATTTTTTTTAATGTGCTGAATGTTTTGGGCATTTTTGTTTTATAGAAATACCTGCAGTTTGTCCCTCCTAATCAGTATACACGTCAGTTGGTAACTGACATGTTTAGGGGAGGTGGGGAGTGGGAAGGGGGAGTGAGATCAGTCGCAGTCAAGGGGTGCGGTCACGTCACCAGCATGCCCAAGGGAAGCCTGTCTGCGTCCAAGCAGGGCTAGCTGCTGGTTACTATAACCAAAACCTCACCTATACCTCCAATGAACTTTAACACACTTGGACGGATATCAACTTGTGCCCACCACTCGAGTCGATATCACATCTGTCTAACTTAGACCTACTAAATAAAAATAGCTCAGCAATTGAACTAAGCAACAGCCATTCCCCCCCCTCCCTCCCCCCCCCCACCCCCCCTTACCAGCACCCCAACTGGGATTGATAGCTCGGTTAACCAACTTAGGTTTATCTATCTGAACACTAGATCAGTGGTATGAACACCAAATATGAATATTTCAGTTGCTGAACTCTGAAATTGCTACCTACGTCACAGTAAGCGACCTACATGTAAATTAGGTGGATAAGTAGAAGCTATAATTAAATAAAGCAATAAAAAAAATGAAGTTTACCTGTAAGATTCTTGGTGTGGTTTCCCCTATCTTTTCGGCATCTGACCTCCTGTTTTGATCCTGTACTGAATTTAGTTTTTGTTTGCTTCAGGACTCTGGGCACTTTACCACTGCTGACCAGTGCTAAAGTCAAGTGCTCGCTGTCTAAAGTGTATTTTTAATTGGCTTATCCATGGTTGCCAGATTTGATTTACTAGTAAGTCCCTAGTACAGTGTGTGCCCAGGGCCTGTAAATCAAATGGTACCAGTGGGCCTGCAGCATTGACTGTCACCCACATGATTAGCCCTGTAAGTATGACTCAGACCTGCCACTGCAGTGTATGTATGGGCAGTTTTAACTGCCAATTGATCTGGCAAGTGCACCCACTTGCTAGGCCCAAACCTTCCCTTTTACTACATGCAAGTCCCCCTTAAGGTAGGCCCAAGGCAGCCCCTTGGGCAGGGTGCAGTGCATTTAAAAGGTAGGGCATGTACTGGTATTTTACATGTCCTGACAGTGAAATAGTGCTAAATTCGATTGTCATTATTGCAAGGCATACCTCTCCCAGAGGTTAACATGGGTATTGCCTTGAAATATCTTTCAAATGTAATTTCCCGTTGGGAGCAGATGGAGGTATGGAACTTGGGGGTCTCTGAACTTACAATTTAAAAATACATTTTATGGTGAAGTTTTTTTCTTAAATTATAAGTTTGAAAATGCCATTATTGGAAAGTAGGCGTTCTTACTTAACCGTTCCGTGCCTCTGCCTGGTTGTGGAATGCACATCTGGGTCAGGATGATCGTTGGGCTGTTTGTAAATTCACTGTAGACCCGAGGCCAAAAGAAGCAGCATACAGATAAGGGGGCTTTGTTTCAAGCAGAAGGATGTTATTGCATTTTTAAAACGGTAACAGTACTTAACAGCAAATATTAAATACATATTTAAACATTGCCATCTTTATAAAATAATTGGGAAAACTGAGGTGGGGCCCAGTGATTCTTATTTTTCAGCTGAGGGGTTGGGGGGGGGGGTGGGTGCAGCATTAAACTTTTTGGAGGCCACTGCTGTAGAAGTCGCACAAAGGGAGCTGAGGTAGGCCCTGCATATCCTGGTGGTTCTTTCTGGGGTAGAGTGGAGGGAGGAGCTGACACTTGCACCTGAATAGGGCTGCGCCTGTCCTTACACAAAGTAGTCTCCAACACCCTGGATTGCGTCTGGGGGCCAGGCACTACAAAGACTTTCCTTTGAAGTTTTCTTGTGTCAAAAGCAGAAATGAGTATAAGTATTGGGCCTCCGAGACCACACCTTTAGAACACTTCCATACTGAGGACATTCTCCCAGGAAGAAGAGCTGGATGCTGTGAATAGAACTGCCACTCAGTCTGTTGCTTTGTTGTACTGGCCTGCTGCTTCTGTCCTGGGAGTGAAAGGATTGGGCTTTGCTTTCTGCATCCTGCTTTCCATGATTCTCCAAGGGCTTGAACTGCACTTTCCTCCTGCTAAGAATTCTCTGGGACATCAAAGACTTTATCTGCCAGTGCCTGGACTCTTCTGCTGAGAGTCCTGACTTGTCCAGTGGTGCCAAATCAGTCCCTGGGCCTTTGGAAGTGGCAACTGGTGTCCTGAGGAAGAAAATCCACGTATCAGATCACCGTGGCCGAAAATCAACGCATCGTTTGGCTTGCAGCTGAAGAATTGCCTCAGCATCTTTGTCCCTCCTTGGGGCGGTTTTGTTACTTCCTTGCAGATTGCTCCTGTTACATTGATAAAGCGAACTTTTTCCATTTGTGTCTCTCCTTCGCTGTCATGCCACTTTGAATCAACACGCTTATGTCAACTGTTTTACTTTTCATTTCAATTTATGTGGCAAGAAAAGTCCTGTTAGGAATTTACAACGTTAATGGCTCTAACTCAGGCAAATACAAGATCCATTGCATTACAAATGCTTGTTTTTTAAGTAATGCTGCAGTGTAGGTAATGTAAAAGTCAGTTGAACAGCAGTGTTTTTAAATCATCTGAAGATGCTTGATTAAAGTAGCAGTTGCAGCTACAGCTACATAGATTAAATTAATTTAGCCCAGTTATAATAGAAGGAAGTAACAGATTGAACTAAAGCATGAATGATCAGGACATAAAGTCTCTTGTTGAGAAAGGAAATGTTGCGACATACTTGAATTTGACACTAGTCACTTTGACAGCATGCGGAATAAGCAACAGTTTAGCATCCAAATAAATGTCTAGATTAAGGACTACTGGGGAAAGAGTAAGGCAGGTATCCCTAACTAAAGACCAAGAGGCATGACTGGGTCTATAAGACGTGATTATTAGCAATTTCTTTTTCAACAGAATTAAAAATCATTACATTTTGAATTGTCTACTAGCAAATTAGATGAACGCAGTAGGACAGTATGGATGACTAAAGCAGTGCTGATCAAAGACAAACTGTATAGTTTGCATACATACAAAAACTTGCACAGACTGAGGTTAACAGATTGGTTGAGAAGGACCCTAGAAATAAAATGACATGAAAGGATAGAACCCTTAGGAACAGCACTGGTAAGAGGCGAGGCTTAAGAATTTGACCTAAAGTGGTTGTGAAGGCCTGGTAGAGTTCTGTCAGGTATGAAATTGGCTTTCTTTATAGAATATCAGACATTTTGACCGACTTTAGTCTAGATAAAAGTAGTGAATAGGCAATATTATGGAGTCCAGCAGATACTTACAGGTTTATGTAGAACTTCTAGGATTACCACCACTACAAGTTCAGTACTACATCTGGGTCTGAAAACTGTTTGAAACAAATGTAAATTGTCATTGTGCACTACAAATATTGGAGCTGTAATTTTAAAGGAATTTAGACTTGGCAATGAAGCAAAGAATTTGATCTGAAATTGCTAAGGTCTGAGGGATCCAATAAAGGTTTTATCAGCAGAGATCTAATCGTTGTTGTTTTTCCGTTTATCTGGAAAAATACCCGATAGAAAAACCGATTGGAAAATGTTTAGCAGCTTGTCTGTCATCAGTACATTGAGAGGGCAAAGTCACTCTGCTAGTGCTGGGTTATAGGGGAGCCAGCAGAACTGTTCTCAATAAGTTTCTAAAAGAGCTTCTCTCTAAATGATGGCAAAATCGTCCAGCTCCCTCAGGCAGCTTTGTTGCATTGGAGAAATTTCAAGGATAGCCTACATAGGAATGACTTTAGATGTAAAACAAGCCCTGATCTTAACACATGTTTTGCAGCATGAATACTTTTCTGGACTTGCATGCTGTGTGTCTGCTCTGCAATCTAGTGGTTGGGTCCTGAACTTTCATCCTATCTTTCTTGTTTTTTAGTTTTTTGTTGGGTTTTTTGGGTGTGTGAACTTCGTTGACTGCCATTTGGTGATAAGGCCATCCTTTCTGTGATGTCAGATGGTGCCCCGAAGTTCCTGGGGGTCGCTGTCATCTTAAGATTCCTTTTTCCACCGTTAGGTCTAGAAGTACACGGGAGGAGCGCTAAAGAATGTTTCAGGAAAGAAAAGCAAAAAAGGCACTGAAAAGCACCAAAAACCACTGGAGGCCATGAGGAAGATTGAAGCCCGGGAAGAGAGCTTCCCTCAGGGAGGGGGACGCTGTTGCTGGAGGACACATGGACGGAGAGTACAGACTAGAGGGCCAGATAAGGAATATGGAGGTCACCCCCTTTAAATTCTCTCCACTCCAACCACAAGTTTGAGCAGAGGAATCCACACAAGGTCTGTAAGTTGTCAGATGAATCACAATGCTGAAGAATGCAAGGCCTCTGCCAAATTCCTGCCAAAGGCTTTCAAGGCCAGACTGATGCAGCAACTCGCATTAAGTCATGACTGTCACCCTGAAAACACAAGAGTCTCCGAAGGACCTTTGATCTCTCCAGCAACGACCAAGGTTGAAGTTGAGAAGGAAGAAGTCCGGTGCCAAAGGGAGCGTTGTCGATGGAGCAGAAGCTGTGAGTAAAATGCTGAGTGAAGCAGAATAGAGGAAGGTAACGAAAGCCCCAAAGATCCCAAAGGCTAACTCTATGTCGAAATAGTGGATGACCGAAGGTCGGCAAAAAGAGCCACACAGGTCCTGACCAAAGTACACCGATGGGTACAAGCCTCGACACCGGCAGACACAAAGGAGTTGCCGATAGAAAGGGCCAGGGAGGTAAAGTGCACTCTTTGCATTCATTCATTTATTGATTTTATTTTTTTAATTGCAGCATTGAGTAAGTATTAGGGAGCAGACTAAGATGTGCACATGATCGCTGTTTCACCACATTGACCCTATGCCACTTCTGTAAATAATGTGATGAATACAGTAAGCCTACTGAGTGTGTCTGTCTTCACAGGTGAACTTCAGCAAATATAAAGTTCCTCCTTGTTTGAGGAGACAAAGCCTGGGGAGACTTTAGCCACTTCACACTCCCTTGTTCAGTCCCAAAGACTGACAATCCAAATAGGTTGGCAGAAACATGTTGACTACATATTAAGAGAAGTCAACGCTGACAGTTGAAAAAGTTAAATTAACTTAAGGACTGCCTGCCTAATTTCATTGGATGTTCTGCACATAAGCTTAGTCGGCGGCTACTGATAAAGTGGACTATCTCTTGACTGACCCTGCTTAAACTCGCATTGGTCCTTCAAATGCGACAGCTATTCATATGTATAAAAGGATAGTGTGATTATCTTAAACTTTGTAATTGTGTTTGTAACAAGTATCTACATAACAATGTTGCTGTATAGTAACACTAAGCAAGGCATCTAGATAGTAAAAAAAAAAAACATTGTTTAAATGATGGTGTTGTCCAATAATAGTGTTTTGTTGACTAAGGAAACTAAATGTATCCTGCTAGAGTTATTAAGGTTCCTTTTCTACACAAATGCCCAAAACTTTATAGGGTTGCTGGGGACCACCCCCCTTTCTCTCTGCTGCCCATGTAGATTGGGGAACTGTCACGTGGACCCAGCCACGCTCAATCTAGCAGTGTCTCCTGAACACCTGGAGTTCGGACACCTTCATCTGTCCCCAGGACAATGGAAATCCTGAGGAATGCAAGACAACTGAGCACCAGAAAGTGCCACCAAACCAAGTGGACCAAATACATCCATTGGTGCAGAGACCAAGAAAGATTAGAGGCAAGGGCAGAACATGGGGTGGTGCTAGCATACCTAACCCCCCTCCTAGACTGTGGCCTAAATTATGTATCACTAAAGGTCCTCCTGGCCTCCATAGTCACATCAGAGGAACTGAGAAGAGCATTTGTTTACTACCAGTAATGAAAAGATTCTTGTAAGGATCAGAGAGTGGTGCCACCAAAAGCAGTGCCAGTGCCCATGTGGAACTTTAATACAGTGCTCATGCAACCTGTGACGGAACCTTTGGAACCAATGCCCAAGACTGAATTGAAGTTCCTCACCCTAAAGATGTGCCTAGTAGCACTCACGCCGCAGTGTCCGCAAACTGCTAGCACTGACAATCCTAGAAAGCATACCTTCAGGTCCACAAGGTTGATCTGAGAACGAACCCCACAGTTCCTACCAAAAGTGGTTATCACCTTTCCACATCAACCACATCATCCAACTGCCAGCCTTCTTTCAGAACCCAAAGACTTAAGCAGAAAGTGCACTACATACCTTGAACGTACGAAGAGCACTTTTGTGCTAACTACAGGAGATAAAAGCAATCCGGAAGGGTTACCAACTCTTCGTCCCCTTTGTAAAGGCAAGCAGCGGAGACTAGTAAGCAAAGGGACAATTGCATGATTGATAGTGGAAGCTATCAAAACTTCCCTGCCCTCGCATAGAATGACCTTACCCACATGTCCCAGGTCACACAACAGGGAGAAGGGTGCAACCCTAGCATTCATCGCAAACATACCACTTGCCTACTTTGGCATGGCTGCATCTTGGGCATTCCCACACATTTACAAAAAGCTACTCTGTGGACATCTATTTGAATTGGGAAGCACTGTTGGGACAAAAAGTACTAGGATAACAGTTTGCCAATTTACCCACATTGCCACCCATCCTTCCCAGAGAACCAACCTCTGCTACAAAATCCAATGCACATCATGTGAATCCAGAAAAGGATTCCTGTTCCAAAACGACATGGTTACTTACCAATGAGAGTAGTTTTGCAGCCTGAAGAGTTTTCTGATACACATGCAACCCTCCCACCTCTCCAGAAATGGGAGCAAAGCAAACAGGTGAGTAGAACAAGACTGAGAAAGGAAATTAAAAAAGAGAGAAAAGAAAAGGGAAACAGAAAAAAAATCTGAAGATGTCGGCAATGCACAGGAACTTCCAGGGTGTTTGACGTTGCACCAGGGATGGACTTACCACGAAATGGTGGTAGACGCCCACCACCCCAAAAAAAAGAGGAGAAAGCAAAAATAGTACAAAACGTGATTCTGTGCCCAATCACTAGATGGCAAAATAGATGCACAGCACATGAATCTGGACAACTCTTCAGGCTGCAAAACTACTCCTACTGGTAAGTAACGATTTGGTTATAAAAAAAAAAAAAAAAAAGTCAATGCACTTTGCTATCACAGGAGTCCGAAGTTCATTTGCAGTTTTAATTTGCTTCTTTGCTAGATTATGGAGGATGATATTAAATCATAAAGCTTTTTTTGTTTTGCTTGTCCTATTTATACGTTTTTGATATCTAAAGATACAGAGACCCAAGATCAGGGAAAAGGTTTTCTTCCAGAGACTTTTGACTCGTCTAGTTTGTATGCTGCATACTGGAGAAAACCATGGATTTCTTGGTGGAAAATGTTCATCCCCTTATAGGAATGAACTTGTCCAAAGTAGCAACTGTGGACTAAAACAACCTAGACCAGTATTGACCCTATACTCACTACAACTACCTAGTCAATTATTTAGAAACTGTTTAAAATGAACCACAATGGATTAAAAATTTTTTCTCCATTGCCCCCCCTTTGATAGTTATGCTTGGATGTAGGGGCAATAAACAAGTACCATCAAAGGAAACCGCAAACTGATAAGACCTACTTATGGTGATAGGACTCCCCATCTTGCGATTACGAAAATTGGAAAGGATTGGATTTAGGAAAATGGCCTTTATTGTGAGTGTTGAAAAGTAATTTTTAAATGAACCATTTCTAGCACTTCATTAACGTGTAGCAGGATATCTTGAGGATTATTAATTCATAGGTTAAACTCACCAAGAACGGTTTTGCGCTTGTTCAAACAGTGTGTGTCATTGTCCTCCAAAAGGGCAAAGATATTATTGGTTGTTAAATTGGGGCTAGCCTCAATTTATTAATCAATTTGGGTTAGCCCAAATGTTTCCCAAGGTACCCACGGCCACTTCCTCTTATATTTCCCTGGCAGTCCTTCTTTATCTAATCCTGGCTTGAGGACTACTCACTCTTCTCACCTTCCCCCTTGCTACTTCTCCATCTCACCTTTTATCGTCTTATTTCCCATGTCTGCAACAGACCGCATCTTTCTCCCCATTCCACTTAGTCTCTTTTCTACTCCCCTGACCTCAGACTTCCTGTCCATTTCATCTATTTCCCGCCGCGCTCAACTTCACATCCACCTTCCTGTCCTAGAATTTTCCTTCCTGTTGATCGTGCTAGTCACATAAGATGTAGACCTTTCTTATGCTTCAATACTCATTCATTTTAAGCATTACCTCTTCTTAGTCCCTCACCAAATCTATATCCCTAATCAAAGAAGTCACATATTCCTCCTTGTCTGCTAATCAAAGGACTAGTCTCTGTGTAACTCACAACTATACTCTTCTTTCCTCCCCTTTTATCCATCATAACTAGGGCTTGCAGTTTGATATTCCATTTTTTTTTTTTTACATTTCCTTCCATTTATCAGCATTTATGTGCTCATTTTACCTGTATTTGTCCTTCCTAATTTGCGTAGTGTATAAATAAGACTGCGATGGCTCTATTTCCACATTTAATTGAGAAATTAATGCTCACATTTGAGTGTCCAACTGGCTTTAGAGAGATACAGTATAATGCAGTTATGTAAAATCATTTGCATTGTAGTACAGCACAAACTGCCTTATATTAGCACTTGAGCTCCATTAGCAAATGTTTTAACTCCACCAGCTGTCAATCTAGAGGCCTACTGACCTAGCTCTTGTGAATGACAGCAGTGAAAATCATCCAAAACAAACGACTTGCCTTATTTTTCCATTTTTAAAAAAAGCCATAAAAACTGTTTTCTGTCTGTATTCATCTGTAAAAACAGAACTTTGTGCCCTAATCATAACCCTGCTAAATCTTTGATCTATTTTTGTGATCAGCACAACAAATCGGATGCCTCACCTTGCCCCCTGGACTCTGTTACCCACCAGCTTAAACACTGTAACCAGAGCGTTCACCCAACAGACAACCCATGGAAACACCCCACCCTCCCAAAAACCTTAACACTACAACACCCTTCCTACTCGCACCGGAGGGGCACCAATGACTTGAGGATTTCCAAACCTAGCCAGATTATGATCCATAAAACCCATCTCTGTTTGAAGGTCAGACTATTCCCTCATCTTATTCAACATTTTTGAAAGGTCCCTTCAAAGACCAGAGTAAATAGCCAAAGTCAGACCTTATAGAAATCAGCCGTGCAAGACTGAACTTTTCTTGCTTTACTAATTTGTCTTTATTATAATAAAGCATCCAGTCAGTTTATGGACCTTGCCGTAGACACATGCAAATAACAAAACAACAAAAATAATAATCCCCAAAAGGCCCTTCTACAGGAGATGGGGGGAATTTCCAATCCCCTGTTTCCAAACACTTTACCAACAAAAGAAATGAAAATCCTATAATTTCTATTCGTCAAAGTGAGTGTTTTTCAGCTTCACAATGCCATGCACCGGCCCACAAGACCTTTTTAAAATCATTCGTGGGAAATCAGATGAAACCATGGTTTCTACACCCACACCATTTAACTCCAATAAACTGAGCAAACCTTTAATTCACAAAGTCCAGCTGAGGAGGGAAGTTAACTGATCCATACCACACTCCGTCCAGAACTGGAACTTCTTTCTCTTAGCCAGGAAAGTAGCCTTAGTACCATCTCTAAAACAGACTTGCGAATTGTCCATTCTAGCACTAAGTATTCACCCTTCTCTTCTGACTTGATGACATTATACCTTGCCAGAAATATATTTTGAGTTTCACATGCCTGTATGGGTAACATTTCTAAATTGTCCTCTTGTGCATCAAACCTTTTTTAATTTACTAGCAATACGCAAAGTTTGTTCCTTACAAAAAAAAATTAAGTTGTATTCATGAAAAATAGCTAATGTTACTGCACCTGTGTGGATTTAGACTGGGCAGTAGCGCAGAATTTTCCCCTTTTCATTTTTTTCTCCAAGGTTGTTTTTTAATCAGTTCCACCACAGTAAGGAACAGTACACTGAAGATAACCAAGTGATAAGAGACACATATACAAAATGGTAAACATAAGTCATCCAGCTCAAACACATGGCTAATTATAATCTTCAACCATACAACTCAAAAAAGAAAAAAAAGTAAATTTATAAAAACCACAACACTTCCATTGCTGAATTTTCCCATTCTTCAAAACATGGAGGACTTTCTAAGAATGTTTTAGGGCAACCATTGCATGTTGAAGGCATGCTATGCAACTCTGTCTTAAACTAGCTTTCCAATTATGTCCAGAATAGCTAAAGAGGCAGCGATCTGTACATGGACGAAGATACCTCAACCAGCATACCTGTCTGAATTACCTCGTCCGAGGAACAGCCGTAATCCAGGAGTACGATGCCTGTCACCTTTCTTCTGGACTCCCTACAGAAAGAGGTGCCCGATCTGCCTGGAGATGCCTGACAGAGGCTCATGATTAGGGAAGGAAAGTTCATTGGACACTAAACTGTGAGGTAGTTTGAGTCATCCTGTGATCTACCAGCTACATCGGAGGAAGCCATGTATCCTTACCAGCTTGCCCTTGGTGTGGCCAGATCTGCTCCCACTTACTCATTTCAGTGACTCAGATCTTTCCTCAAATCACCGATGCTGTCAACATCAGCAGGATTCCACGTCCTTGCATACTATACTGAGGTTTTAGGTGGTCTCTTGAAGTCAAAGTACTTAACAACTAGATTGAGTTGAGGGCGTAGTCACCCTTTACACCTTGATGTCACCTAAAACGATGGCTTAACCTGTTGCCTCGTCAAAAGATGGATGCATTTTCAAACGTTAGTATGATTGTTTGCTATACGCATGCTTTCTTATATTCTTTTCATTTAAAAATATGCTGTGAGACCTGCATTTACAGGGATTTCCTGTTGAAAGATTCAGAGACTATCTTGGACCAAGAAGTAGAATTACAGGTAACTTTTTATTTCCATGGTCATTGTCTTGCTGGCTTCAGAAGAGGCCGGTCTGATACATTTTATAAATCGTCAAAGTATGTTTGCAAAGTTGCATTTAGGAAGTGATAGCCCTTTAGGAATGCCATTCACCCTTGTGTGATACTTTGTTCATGGGATAACTGTCTTGTTTTAGACACGATAAATACTCAACAGCATGCAGTGTCAGCCACTTATGGATTCCAGACTATGGTTATCTTTCTCTCTGCCCAAGTTTTCTGATAGTAAACTGTGCCAGACTGCACTTATGTCTTTTTTTTTTGTTTTTTGTTGTTGTTTTAAAGTGGTGCATGTTCTTCACACCCAATTAGTAAACAGCCTAATATTTAAAGCATGATTGAGTTCAGTATTTTAGCCTCTGCAATCAATTTATAACTTGTCCCTCTTTAGCCTGTCTTCACTAGAAGAAAAGTCCAGTGACCATGGGTGATGGTGTCCCATCTCTGACGCAGAACTTACGTAAGTCACCTTTGACCCTGAGCTGCCTGCAATGTCTTTATGCCCGTCTTGTGGTGATCTTTTCCTCTAACATTGGTACTCTCATCCATTATGCTGTTATGTTTAAATAGATGGTTTTGGACAGGAGAACGGAGACAGTTCTTGCTTCAGTTTTTTTTTTAAGAGGGGTCATCTGTGTTCTTGGATTCACATTGGAGCTTGTAACAATGAGTTAAAGTCCAAATAGGTGTGTGTGTTCAGAAAATTGCAGGAAACGCTATTCCCAATGAGCAGATTTTGAAAATTTATATCGGAATGGTGCTAAGGTTGGGCCTGATGGACTTAGAAATATTACTGTTAGAAGAACCAAAGCCAGAATGGCAAATACCAGATCACTCCTGGTTATGCTAATATTCATGCTTTCATTATCAGGACGGAAGCAATCGCCAGTTTACTTTTTTCACATAAAAGCAGTTGTAGGCTGAAATCTCTCAGCTGTTAGACATCCAATACCTCAAACATGAGAACATTATACAAATAAACCCAAAATAAGAGTGTTCACTTTATAAAATTGTCTGCAAATGCCAACAGTCCTAATTATTACATTTAAAATAGCTGCTGGATTGTGCTGCACTGCCATGATTGCTATAATTGGCAATATTATCCAGCATCATTGTTGCTTTTAAACGCCTAACTCTTCCCCACTGCATCAGTTACTCGTAATATCAGATGAAGGCTATGGTATTTTCATGAGATGCTTTTGAAGAGTTTGCTTTCTTGCAGCTGTACAGGTTTTGAATATAGTACACTAAAATGAAATACTGTACCAAGTGATTTTCTAATCTGAATGTGGTTTCTGGGAGTCCTTTTGGAGCGCATGGTTAGAAAGGGTATTTGTAGGTTTACCTATATGGATATGTTTGTAAAGAGAAGAGAAACCACGGCACATCACACGTATGTAGAGTATTAGATTTATTCCTCTATGGTGTCTCGGGAAGCACATCACTTGACCCGGTGAGGCAAAATAGGCACGTCGTCAGAAGGCCAATACAATTCTCATATTCGGGAAAACAACAGCAGACACGTGTTTCGTCATAATTGACTTTTTCAAGGCTGTGAACATATACAGATGGAATACGTCAGTCACACATATTGCTGGTATCATCAAATATTATAATGCCAAGTGTGCGCTAAATTAGAGAAAAGTATTGTGAATAACAAGAGAGGTCCGATGCCACAGGTGTTTACATATATATATAAAAAGATAATATAGCCCTTCTATAGCCTACTGGGGCTATAGAAGGGCTATATTTTTTTATATATATGTCTGGTGGGTATAACAAGATACACCCTCAACCTGCGGCATCGGACCTCTCTTGTTGTTCACAATACTTTTCTCTAACCTGGCTCCTGCTGGCAGCGAGGGAGACACTGCCCATGCAGGGAACCGGCTGGAGCAACCTGGGTTGGGCTCTCTGGGCTGCTTCCAACAACGAAATGCATTGGGGGTTCCCAGGTGGGTCTGGGCACCCCCAAGAAAAATACCACGTCTTGTTGTGGCCTTAAGATGATAGAGCCACCACCAGCAAAAGAAAAGGAGTGTGATGGAGCTGCAGAAGCACCCAGCTCCCCTTTATACCTTTCCCCCTTCCAAACTAGCTCAAAGAACTTCCCTAGAGAGATGTTAAGCGGGGTCAGAGGTGATGACCACCCTGGACCCTGCCTATGATTTCCATGCACTCCCCAGGCTGGAGCTTCAGCTCCACAGCTGTGAGTGCACCTCAGCACCCTCTAGGGGCTCAGTCGTAGGTTATGTGGACTAAAGGATGTTAGAGAAGACACAAATATGGTGTATATTGAAAAAATGCTTTATTTAAAATTGTTTTTCATAATGGTCTGAAAATGTTTTACTTAAAAATGGTTGTCATAAGGATTTGAATGATACTTTGATAATTCTTATTCATGATGGTTTGACAGTGTTTTATTTAAAAAGTATTGACCATGGTTTTAAACAATACTTCATCCAAAGATGATTACAGTGACTACATAGAGGGGTGTTAACGCTGATAGTAATGCATATGCCTGAAAGGCAGTGGAAAGCACAGTTGCTGGGGTCTTTATCAGACCCAGTGAAGAGTACAATTTCATCTTCACACATGTTGGGAGTCAAGGTCCTGGAAGGCCCAATGGAGTTAAGCAACTGTGTTAGGTGAAATACAAAAAGCGATAGGCATATTTTAAAGAATTTGACAGGGATGCTGTCTGGTCCTGATCACTCACAGGCATTGTTTGAAGTGCCTTCTGAATTTCTTTGGGGGGAGGTTGGGTCGTCTGGGAGTTCCTTATGGGTGCGGGATATGGCGTTGAATCAGTCACATAAGTATTTGTGTATGTCAGAGTTGCTCATACACTGCTTGGTAGAAGTCTTGGAATGCTTTGTCAGGTTCCATGACCACCCAGTTGATATCCTGTAGTTTGAGCCTGGCTATGAGCTTTTTGCCCCATTGGAGGTGCAATTTGTGTGCCAGAATTGTTCTCACCTTGACTCCTTTGTCATAAAAGCTCTGCTTCAAGTAGAGTAGGGAGCAATCAGCCCATTCGTTCTGTGGTGATGCGTTGGGGGGCACAGGATAGCTAGTTTCCTGTGTTGGGTCTTAGTAGAATCTTGTTTTCCTTGTCATTCCAGCACCCTTATTTCAAAGAGCCTTGACTCCGGTGCCCTATCCGTCTTAAGCATGATGAGGAAACACCCGATTGTGGTTTGGAAAGCATCTGATAGGGTTTTTGGGGAGCAATCAGCACGAGAATAAATTTGAAAATATTCCTTGATGGCATTAACCACTGTATCCTTATGCACTGGGCCATGCAGGATATGGGGCTGAGGCTGCCACCTCATGGAATAGCCTGGTAGGCCTCTGTCCTTAATCTATTGGCTCTCCCAATGAGTTGTCTCTGATACTGATATCGGAGATATCCACCAGTTGCATTCACTGGAGGACTACATGGGTAACAGGGATATAGTCTGTTCTTGAGCAAGTGGTGTGCACATGGGAGTAAAAGGAGTAACCTCATGTTTCAGAATACATGTATCGCCAAGCATCGACTAGTCCAAGCTCGGTAATTTTCTTTTAGGAGCGACCGCATCACTTTTTTTCCCTGATGCAAGTCACAAGTTCAGTCCAGGGAAGGGTCTCAAACCAGGTTGAAGACCCCTTCTCCCCCTACTGTGTCTCCTACCGCATCTTTTATGTGGTTCTGTAAAAGGGAGTGTAAGAAGGAATCTTGTGTGGTGTTTGGTTTGTAAATGTTCAGTGGTAAAGTTTTTTTTTTTTTTTAAATAAATAAATGTTAAGGAAAAGGTACTTTTAGAAAGTTAACTTTTCCCTGTTTAAAACCTCTAGAGGCCCATTTGCTTTCCCACTTCTACCAGCCAGTAATTGTCTTTCGTTTAGGCCTGAATGGGCATGAAATACCTGCCACAATGAAACTAGTTCACTGAAGACTTATCTTAACCTGACAGAATACACAGACTGATGGCTGTAAGCATCCGTTTTGACATAATGTCAAATCCTACTTGGCCCGTCTGCTGGAGTTTTAAATATAACCCTTTGGGCACACTTCAAAGGGTGGAAACAGGGATGCCAAAAGAGTTCTTCTGTATCCACTGTCTAGTTGCTAAAAAATAAAAAAACCCTTCTTTTTTTCTATTAGACATTTGTCTCTGGGTCTGTTGTGTGTACAGTTGCTGCCCTAAATTGGATTTTAGTGTTGGATGTGGGAGGACAGAAGGAATACTGTTCCCCCACACACCCTCAGCCCTTAGTTTGGCTGAACAGTTGAGCCATCTTTAAAATGCCAAATACCCCATTGGTTAGGGCATGGCTAGGAGTAATTTTAATCTACTAACTCAAGCCTTGCATAAATGCGACACCTTCATGCACCCATTTCAACACAATCCTGGACCTGTGAAAGAACAGAAGAGGACTAAACCTGCTGTCCGTACCCTGAAAAGAGCCCTGAAAGGACTGGATCTGCACTCTTGTATCCAGGACAAAGACGTGGACTCAAAGGGTCATAAGGCTGACCTATTAAAGTTACAGGGACAGAACAATCTCCAAGAGGCCTTTACCCTTAACTGCCCAGCTGACAGTGGTGACTGGACCCTGCTATTAAGCCCCCTTGTTGTGTCCAACGGTCTCCCCTGAGTTCCTGTGGTGCTTGAAGTATACATCTCTGGTGAACTGGGATATGAAGGGCTGGCTGAAGCTGGAAGGGAACTTCTTTTTTTTTTTTTTTTTTTCTTTTTTTTTTTTAACAGGACAAACCTGGTTGGTGAATCCAACCTGCTCTCCATAGCAGTCAACGTCAAATTACACATAGGTGACAGTCTACCACTACCATTGACTGTCACTGGCACCTTTTGCTTCTTTGCGCTAGTCACTGTCGCTGTTACCCCTTCTGTCTTCAGGCACCAACGTTCCATCATCTTTTATGGCTCTGATTCTAAACAGAATTTGCCACAGTCGGATAATGGGGATGATTTACCCTGTTACGATGATTGCTGTGTATAGATGGTTTTTCAGAGGCCAGTGGTTTTGATACTTCCCCTGATACATGGTTGAGTTCTTACCTTGGACTCAATGGAGAAGAGTGCTTTATTTTTGTGGTAGAGATGAGATGTGCAGGGAGGTCCTGGACCTACAGCTTCCTACGGTTGAAGTCAGGACTAATGTTCTTACTGTGGTTTTGCATGCTGAGCCAGCCTCATCTGAGCCCCTACTTTATTTCATTAGTCCCTGACTGACGCTCTTGTGGGTACTTATTCTAAGCGTTGCTCTTGCCCATCAGTGAATAGGTGTCAGGCGCAAACAGACCAGGACCCTAAAACACAGGTTTTATTATGCTGCCTCCTGTTCCTGAGAGCTAGATGATCCAGACTTCCACCAGCAAAGTAAGTCTGCGCTCATTCCTCATGACCTCTCCGGACAAGAAAGTTTTAAGGCATTGAGGAAGTGAGTTTTTTTTCTTCTTCAGCCTGATTGACATTGAGATCGGTGAGTGCAGCCTTCCTGTTAGGTAATTATAAGCATGCTCTGTGGGACCTGGTCGGTGAGATCTTTCCGGCACTCCCAGAGTTTTGGGCCTGTTAGGCTCACACTATTCAGGATGGCTGGGATGCAGCTTATGTAATTAGGGGGTAGCCTTAATACTACTGATTGCTTGGAGTGATCAGTAGTATCAACTAGTGCTTGGGGCACTAGTTTGATGCTTCGCTACCAATGTGGATGTAATCCACTTGCTTTTCAGAAGATGTGCAGGCATCCCTAATGAAAATGCTTTTTGCTGGGTGCTGCCTAATTTTAAAAAAAAAAACTTTATTTTTTTTTAATTTTCTTTTTTTTAATTATGGACTCTTTCCATTGGCTTTATAACCACTGCTCATCAATTTCCTTATGAGTTTCGATCCTTTTGAGGCTACTCAAGAGGTCTGACCTATAGACAATACCAAGCCTCACCACTGCTGCAACAGCCAACCTAGCCCTTTTGTGGCTGGGGAGGGGATCTGATATTGCACAGGTCCCCAGGCACAACATTCTTCTCTGCCCAGCACTGCTCCCCTTCCCCCTGCATCCCCCCTCACACCACAGGGAGTCCTCAACTTCCAAACTGTATTTGTTGATCCTTAGCAGCACACAACCACACTGTGGCACGCAGAATCATACATTTTCTTCCAAGGCAGCATTCCATCGCAGCCCACAAATGGATCCTCCAGAATGTGGAATTGGCTCAAGTATCAGGACATCTTCCTGATCATGAATCACCTAACAGGCAGTTGCATCCTGAGCTGGTGCAGGACATTTTCCAACTTAGGGGAGAAACCTCCATGGACCTTTTTGCCATGTCAAACATGCAGTGTCAAATCGTCTATAATGAGGGAGCTGTTCTTGGCGATGCATTGAACCTAGAGTTGAGCACGAGATCCCCTGTATGTCTTCCCACCTCTGCCTCTCCTGCCAAGAGGTCTAAAGATCCTGGACAAGTCATTCTAGTAGCTCTGGACTGGGCCAGGAGAGTGTTGTACCCACAACTCCTGGGCATGAGCATTTGTCCCCAGATCAGGCTACTGCTTCGGAAGGATCTTCTGTAACAGCAGCAGGGCATGGTTCTGCACCTGAACCTGGCTAATTTGCACCTCCATGCTTTGAAATTGAACAGCAGCAGTTGACTGCGTTTGATCTACCACCTAAGCTTTTGGGATGTCATCTTTGCAGCCGAGCTAGCCTTTAAAAAGTATATCTACACTGGGATAGATTTCTGTGTGGCATCCACAACCTAGATCCCTTTACAAGCTGAACTATCAGATACACAGCTGCTTGTTGCTTCTACTGGCTCTCAAAACCACCTTCACGATCATTTCAGCTTGTTGCATGAGTAATCTCTATAGATGTATGTGTAAGATGAGGGCTGTGGCTGTGTGAGGAGAGTTGCATGAGTGAAACAATCTTCTGTGGTTGCTCAGGTAGTGACTGGGGCCTGGCAGTCATCAGAAGTGATTGGTCCCAAAGAAAGTGTCAGTGACATCAGTTTTTCCCTTCTTTCCATAACATTTTCTGTTTTTCTTCGCAGAAAAATAAAACCCTTATTTTATATCCAAATTAGATTCTCCTAAATAACTGTTCCAGTTTTACTAACTACAGCACAGGTGGCAAAACACACCATGTCCTTTGGGTTCAGTCTCCAAAGAATATTCTTAGGTTTACTGTTCAATATGATCTCGGTAGAGCAGTGAAAGCTTTTCTGGCCACTGTGACCTGTCCAAAAAATATGCCAATGCCGGGTAGCTGACTCATGAACAATCTTGCCACAGGCCAAAGTGGGCAAAGACACTAAGTGGAAAGGTTGCCTGATGGAGATGGAGAGCTGACTTGTTCCTTTTGTCCTCTCCTTTACTTTGGTGGGCTCATACTCCTGCTGGCAGCTCCCCACAAAACATTTAAAATCCTTTTGATGGACGGGCAGGTTCGTGAAGGAAGTAGGGCTTTGTAATTTTACTTGTGAACGTTACTTCCTCTTGTATGGTGTTGCCTCCTTACAGTTTGGCTGTACTCAAGTTTAGGGGAAGCACCATGTCCTCACAAAGCTCTGCATGTGATTCTGCATCTCTAGGCTACTTGGGGGTCTCCATATCTTTTCTCTTTTAGCTCTCCTGTGGGTACAAGGAGCCCTAACATAACTAGCCAGGTTGGACACCACATTGGTCACTGGTCATGCACTGCTCTTCCCATAGCAAGTGGGCAGGGTTGTAGTTATCTTTCCACCTTCCAGCCTCATTTATGCATTTCTGCTTCTGCAGCTGATCTCACTGGTCCTGACAAATGCAAGATGTAATTACGCACAGTCAATCCTAGTATGCTTGATGGGCCAAGATGGTCTGCTGACCCTCAGCATCTGCCCACCGTTGACCTCCTCTCTGGGAAGCTATAGTGTCCCAGCAAGATAGGGTGCTATAGCGGAGCCTCCCCAGTCTACATCTTCATGCTTGTGGATTGAGCGTAAGTGGCTGATAGGTTTTAATCTACTGAAGGTGGTGATTGATCTTATTTTATCTGCTTGCTGGCCTTCCACAAAATTGATTTACTCAAGTTGACCTGAGTTAATCTCCTTTGTTAAACTGATCCTCACAATCTGGAGGCTAAGTAGTCTGTGACCTTTTGTTCATGCTGTTGTTGGCCAGGTAAGGCTTTTTTTTGGGCACAGTTAAGCTACCTGCACCTGTTTCAGCCTTTGTTCTTTAACCAATCAAATCTCTATTTCAATCTCTTGTTGTGGTTTGCTGCCTAAAAGGCATTTTTCCCATGTTTTTATTTCCCTGCCCCCTTTTTTAATTTGCCCCATGAGGACCTCAGTTTAGGGATGATATTTTTTAAATGTTCTAGAAATTCTAGTTTTACTCTGAAACTTCTGAGGACTGTTTCTCATTGTAGTCACTTCTGCATTTCACACTTGCGAGCTGAATGTATTGTCAGTCCAACCTCTGTAAACTACCTTGTTTCGTGTCAAACACGGTACTTGTGCATTCTTTCTTCTGAAAGTGGTGTAAACCTTTTGGATGCAGAAGTCCATCCTGCTGTCTGCAGTCTGCTCTCTGCCACCGCCATCTAAGCAGGAGGAAGTAGCAATACCAGTTGGTTCCAGGTTTAGACATCTGCCAGTTAGCCCAATGTGCATCTGTCCATACTGTCGTAGTTTGGACTCTTGCTCTAGGCAAGACTGCTGGTTTAAGGATAACAGTACTTGTTTGTAGGCGACTATGCCTATCCTACAACAAGTCGCAGCTTATTGTCCCAACCCTTCCGGCTCACTAGCAGCACCTCACCAAAAACCCAAATAGTAAATAGTAAAAGGTGATTTTTGGCAGCCTTTACGCATGGACTCTGAGTAAGACATCTCAGGGAGTGCCGTGGTTAAACGGAGATTACCCCTTTCTCACAGATACATCATGTCTCTTTCAAACACAGGCAATAATGAAGATGCAGTAAAGTTTCAATAGTTTTTATTTAACACAACTGCACTCTGCGATAAGTTGCATGGGCTGCAATGATTAGGATAATGAACAGTGCAAGAAACAGAATTGTAAAGACGAGTCATTATCACAAAGACCCCCACCATCTTGCAATAGCATGTAAAGACATAAGGTGTGTAATATGTCCTGATACCCTAATGATAGGCCTAACCTCCTACCTAAAGGAGAGCTGGGTTTGATTAACCTAATCTGCCAATGCCATGTCCATGAGAGGAGCCCCCAACCCTCGTTACCTTGGAATGAGGTCTCTAGCTCAGACTCCGCAGGGAGACGAAGACTGGGTCAGCGTCAAGACATGCAGCATCGGTATCAGCGATGGTGGCGATGCCCGCTGGTTGGAATCCCTCGGATTATCTGTCTAAAATGTAATGTAATTATAGAGATCTACTTGGACCCCTGACGTAGGTGTGTTCCCAAACAATAGATAACAGACATGCTTGGGGCGGCAATTACTATAAACAATTCCCTCAAAAGTATAGAGAGGGAAAGTCCCCAAGTGTAAACACCTACTGTTTGTTTGTCTTTGTCACTTGATCTTGACGCCTTAGCACGGTGACACTGATAATGCAAAGCATAACAAGTGGCCTAACTATAAACAATGCAGCCATCTTAGAAGAATTAAATCGTCTGCAGTTCCAGTAAGAGAGAATATTACCAAAGGTAAGTAACTCATTTGTTTAGTTGTTTATCTCCCATATACTGAGTCTGAAAGTCTTTTGTGGAGTAAATTCATAATGTGCTTTCTGTTTCAGCTTGTGTTTTATGTGGGCGGACAGACAACTGTCCTGAAAAGTATGGAGAAAAGAAAACCTATGCAGATGAAAACATCACCCTTCATTATTACTGCCTGGTAAGGCTTATCTGCTTTTAAAGGTTTTGCAAAATATTTTAATGTCTAGAAGACACATTTAGGCATTTTACGTGGCTTTCACAAGTTCGGTTGGTACCGGATGTTCATTCCACAAGCTTACTTCCACTAACATCCCCCTTTATTCTTTACGGGAGCTAAACTGGCCCTTCTTGGTGCTGGGTGGAATGTTGATCTTGTGCTTATTACTGAGGATAGGCTAGTGTGTTGGGCTCTGTATAGTTCACCTGTCCTAGTTCTTTCCACTCTAGGTTGTAGATTAAAAATGAGAGAAGGGGGTGTGGTCTAGCAAGATGTCCGAGCAGACGTAGAGCACAAGAGCTCCTCTGGCCCTGATCAAAATCTTGCTGAATCCTGCTAGGAAAGTGGCTCTTCCAGATCAAGAACGCTCCATCCTGCCTGTATTGTAAGGAACCAGGCGATCGGGGGCCCAGAGGAGACACTGCAGCTGAAAATCCAGGGCTGGAAGGTGCGGCTTGCAGATGAGGAGCGCCACCAGCCATTTTTTACCTTTTGACTATTGCACCACTTCCTTGGCTTCCAGACAGAATGGGCCAGTGCAGAGTTTCATGGAGGATTTGATTCGCCGGGAGCTGGAACCCTCAGAACGGTCTTCTGTGTTTGACATAGAGAGGGCACACCTGGGCCTTGGTGGTGCAGTCCCTTTCCGGAGTGCACCTGCAAGCCCTGATAGCAAGTACCCTGAACTAAAGAGATGAGGACTGTATCGTTTGAGTTGTTTGCCTGTCCACGCAGAGTGTTCGAAAACCACACCATCATTGAGTACCAGGTTATATTCAAAAGGTTTACACAGAGCATATCCTACATAGAGGAGAAACACAAACTCGGAGCAATGAAGTAGCAGTATTCTGGCTTACCTGCTGCCTGAAGGTCCTGGTGCGCAAGGCAAGAGCCACTATTTCGGCCAACGCAAATGAAGTATGAACTTAGTTAGAAATGAATTGAAACTGTATGAAATGGGCACTTATAACCTGGAATGGTGGGGGGGATAAATATTGTATCAAGTGAGAGTGTACTCCCCCAATTCAGCGGTATAAAGTACAGATTTTATTGTTGCTGGAAACCCATCTTCTAGCTATGGTGCGTGGGGAAAATGGAGGAGTTTCGTGAACACTTAAACTAACTGCTTGGGGTGTAATGATGTAGGTTGCTGCTAAGGTCCTCTTTGCAGAGACTGCATTGTTCTCCAAACCGGGATGTGAGCATCATTGGAGTCTTGGATGACTTTGACACTTGCTTGGATAACAGTTATGGCTTTAATGTAGATGACAACACCTTTTACCCAGACGTAATCAGGGTTATAGCCCCATATATGCTCACAAGGCTCTTGTGGGTGGGAGACCTTCAGTGTGTTGGACTGGTGACTTGATAAGCACCCCTGAACCTTTATACAAATATGGAATTTGGTGCCATCACCACTCAGCAGACCACACATACTTGTACTACTAACATGTACACAGGTGTATAGTATGCTGGATTATGTTTGAGGGCATAGGGAGGTGTTGCTCCTTTGTGTACCTTAATTTACCATCTTTCAGACCACTAAGCATTGCTTTTCACAGTGATCCAGAGGGGATTTAGGCTCAAAAGTTTGTTATGGAAGCTACCGTCCGAGGTGCTGACGGACAGGATATTCTGTAACCACATAAAGGACTTCATGTCACATTTTATTTCTTTCAGGGAACCTCAACCAGTAGGAAAGCTGAATGGGAGGCTTACAAGATGACATTGAGGAGAGACAATAGCCTGTTTGTTTGGGATGCAGAAATGGTTAGGTCAAGTTTCAGGTCAAGAGTGCTTGTCCTGAAACTTGCGCAACCACAGTTGTATCCCGCACTGACCTGGGGCCTGACTGTTTCCACCAGTTGTCTATAGTTAAGCCACTGGTGGGATAGATCTATAGTAGAGATCTGGAGTAGATTGGGAAAAAAATATACCTGTAAGCGATACAAAGGCTGTTTGGCAACTGGGTTAAGTTCGGAGGATGTTGGCATGGCTGCTTAATAGGGACTGTCTGCAGACTGCAATCTTGCCCGAGAGTGAAGGATGGGGTGAATATCGTAGACCGAGGTCAGATTAATCTAGCCTGCACAGAATACTCTCAAAGGTTGTGCCCATGTTCACACATCCTTAGGGAAGGAGCTTGGCCGAGAGCTTTTTTAGATGGAATGCTGAGGTTGACTGCAGAACCATGCCAAATGCTCGAGGCACTGCTTCAGATGAGTGAATTGAAGGAGACTCTTGAGGGCTTGATCTGGGAGCAGGACCCTGGGAGCTGATGGCTTCTCAGTGGAAATATAGCAAATGATGCCGTTCACATTTTAGAGCGGTTATTACCTATCGGTAGCAAAGGCCAATTTTAGGAGAAGTTCCTTTATTATGCACTCTCTGGATGCTTCTACTGCCCACTTTCCACTGGCTGCTTTAGACTTAGAGCAGGTGTTTGATAAGGTGGGATGGCAATATATGTGGGTGGTTTTGCAGAATATGGGATTTGGCCTTAACTATATTAAATGGATTCAATTATACATGGACTGCAATGCCGTGGTGTTTGCTGGGGCATCGTGTCCGTGTCAGCCACGTGTAGTCTGAACAGGGGAACCAGGCAGGGATGTCTGCTGCTCCCTGTGCAGTTTGCAATGGTGGTGGAACTGTTGGCATGCAGATTACAGCTGAGGTTATTGTACTCAGTGGCAAGTTTATTTTAAGGACCTGGATTGGTCTGTGCCCCTCCTTGGAAAGGAATGGAAGAGTTTTCAACAATGTCTGGCCTCCTACAAATGAGTAAGACTAAGTGATTTATTCCCTCTGAGAGGACTAGGCTGGCCAGCAGTAGCTGTCCTGCTGCAGTCCTATCCCCAATGGGAAGAGGAAAGGTGACATGCCGCCCTGGGGGACATTATGATCTCAATGTGGTTGTATTGCTGAGAGGATTGGAACGCTCTGAGTTTTGGAACAAATTACAGCTATCTCTCATGGGGCCGCATATCCTGCCCAAAATAGTTTTTCTCCCCTGAAGTGTATGTCATGCAAAATGTTATGTGCCCAATTTAGACTGGCACATTTCTCTGAATCAAATGTTGACTTCATTGGTGTAAAGAAAAACCAGTCAGATGAAATTAGATGCCCTCAACCCCCTCCCCCACCATACTCACCCCCCCCTTGTTGAAGGGCTAGGACTTCGATTTGTTTGTGTGTGGCAACACAGAGCATGCTACTAAGTGGCCTAAATGGGAGTAATCTCTGCTTGTGGATGAGCGTGGGCCTTGCTCCAGCGGAGCTTTTTCTGATGGGCAGGGTAGTCCCTTGCTTTATTAAGCTGGTGTTGGGTGTATGGCATAGATTGGTATGAAAAGGGACCATCACTTTATTTGCTGAGAGCCTATCCCTCTGATATTTTGATATTTAATATTAATTGAGCGCATTAATACCCAAAGGTGTGTTGGCACTGGCCTCTGAGAGCACAACAGTTTTGCTGCCCCATTAAAGAAAGTGACCTGTGGCTGACATCAGGGCAGTTGCGAGTATGTGGGGGAACTGGTACCACAATGGTAGTTTCATAACATTTGAGCAGGCACAGGAGTGTTTTGTAGTGGGAAATGGCCACTTCCTGCATGTGCAAGACTTTCAGTCTATCTGGTTTGAAGGTGTTCCCTACAAAGCTGCAGAAATATGCCCAGTGTGGCAGCTAGTGAAGCTTGCAGGGTGTGGAAAACAGATAATGCACTTCCACATTGCCTTAATGGGGAGGTGGAAGTGGGGAGCAAGCCCGAAAAGGGCCAGGACACGCTGGGAGGACAATTACCTGGGTGAACGGACAACACGCGACTAATTGAACTGGGCTTACCATGTGTATGGTAGGATTCTAGGTGGCATTGGTAAAGGAATTGTTGCCTATTTTAGCACTACAGTTAGAGGGGTCTGTGAAACTATACCTGCTTTACAAAGTGAAGGAACAGAATGTCATGGAATGCAAACCTGCTTGGGTTGGTGTTGGCCAGGCACTGGATAGCTGTACACTGGGCAGCTTTGTAGGCTCTCTAACTCCTGGTATGGCAAAGAAACCTACTGGAATGGGTGATTGTTGGTGACTAGCATATGGAACTAGTATGAAGGGATGATAGAGTGGGAAGGGCCTAGCTGTTTGGGGAGAAATTATTGCAAAAATGAATGAACCATCTTGGGAATAAATCTCCTAATTGACAGTCAATGGCAGCCTGTGGCATGAATAAATGGATGGGGGTGGCTGACACCGGAGGGTGTTTCCTAAACATCTGCTGTATTGGCTCACATTGTACTGTGTAGATGAGAAATTGCATTTCTACTGAATACTAGAAGCTGGTTGCAATTAATGTTGAGGTTTGTGTACTGTGGTGAAAATGTCAACAGTATTTCAAAATAAATGAGAAACATGTTCGAATTTCTTTTGTGTCCTTGGTCCTTACTCATCACAGCTCATCCCTCGGTTCACATGGTGAACAATAAGACATACTCTGATATAAAATAGATTTTTTGTTACTGATCAAATGCATAGTTTCAGAATAGTCCCTCTTTGGTAAAGCTATAGTCCCTCTTTGGTAAAGCTATAATCCCTCTTTGGTAAAGCTTTGCATGGGTTGCTGTCTGGAATCACGTTTTCTCTCTTGGTGGTTAAAGCTACACTAAAGCTTGCATTTCTCACATGTTTGCTAGTCCTTTTGTCCCAAGACTTTTATTTTTTATTATTCCTTCCCTCATAACTCCATCCCTGTACTACCTAATCGCTGGTTTCCAAGCAGAACTGATGTAGTTGCAGGGGTGTGGAATTTAATAAAATATCTACTTGTCCATGGACAGGTTGCTTCTTAAATCTACTTGTCCTCTAAAAAAAATCTACTTGTCTCTTTGCTGCCATTTAGTGTTTTGACATATTATAGCCGCTATCTCATGTAAGAGCTCTGATAATGGCTTATCTGATTATACCGTACTAGTTCAGTAGGGCTTTAATACATACAATTGCAATCCCTATTATAGCAATTTCCTTATTTTGCCACCATTCTGCAGATCTACATACTCTGGGTGGAGGAAGCAGTAAGCATAGTTCCAGGGCCTGGATGCCTTTGAGTCTGCAAACCTAACATGCATGTTTTAAGGATTTTCACCAGCTTTCCTCTAATCTTTTCCCACAATGAGAAAAGTTGGAAATTTACTCCTGACAATGGCAAAAGTAGAAGTTCTTACTGGGCTGGGAAAAAAGTGGTTGGAGGGAAAGTGAACTTGCAAACTCAATAGATTTTCACATGAGAAAACCTACACTTACATATTTGCTTGTGCCAAAATACAGTTCACAAATATTCTCTAGGAGTATGTTTTCCTGGTCTACTTCTGTAAGTTCTTGCGCACTTTTGCGACTAAAAATTGTGCCCCTAATTAGGTTTGGTGTTAACAAAGAAGTTTTGTTTGTATTAAATTTCTATTTCTCCATCAGCTGGCTTTATGAAACTGGAGGTTGTTTTTTTTTTAAATACTAGCATGCATCAACACATTTTACTAAATGAAGCGCCGAAGAAATAGCACCGAAAATTTCATAGTGGCGAAACGTTTGTTCCCTACTTGCTTTTTTTTTTTTTTTTTTTTTTTTTTTCTCAACCTTTCATTTTTAAAGCAAATAATTCTCACTCTTGCTCACAAGCTTCTGCAAACATTTGCATCTAACCAGAGCATTCTGGAAGCATTATACGTAGCCTCATATGAAACTTTTCAAACGTGTACAATTTTTTTTATTTATTCTTGGTAGTGCGGTGTGACCTTAAAACGTTTATTTACGGCACTTACAGTAATAATGAAGCCTTCTCATTAATGAACAATGAATAAAAGTTTGTGCAGCATTAACATGTGGACAGACATTACAGAGAAGGAAACTTTCTGCAGTTGTGGTAAACTGGCAGCCAAAGGGTTTGTGCTGCAGGGGGTTGGGCCTACTTGTTCCAAGGACAACAAACATGAACCTGTTTCTCTTGACCCCCAAACAATATGACCTGGTTGATAGGAATTCCTCATCCCTCAGTTTTATTTTGCTTATTTTTAATTGCATTAGAAGAACAGCACCAGCCTTCCTTCCGTTTATGAAAAAATTTAAAACTCACCTATCCGTGTAACACACTATCCCAGATAGGCTAACTTCTCACATCTTTAATACGTAGCTCTGTATCCTCTCTGTCCTCTGCACCCATTTATTGCCACTGGGGCTTGCACCCTGTACAGCTTTTTGTTGCTAGGCTCATTCTTTAGTAATACCAAAACATGCATACAATCCTATGCGGACACAATCTATTGTAGTGTAGCCCAAGGCTTTTCATCCCTACGACTAATGCAAACTACTTCTAGTTCTATGCACTCAGCACTGCTTAGTGTAGACCTAATTTTCTATGATGGGGCATCCATTCATAATTTGATTAGATTTGAAGGGCAGGTCTCGAGTTGCCTGAATACTACTCGACAGATCCACTCCAGTAGACCACATTGGAAGTAAATGGCACAATTTAATTTCACTGAGGCACCTGGATCCTTAAAGCTTCTTTTTTCTAGAAGTAAAGTGACAACTGAGCCACCACACTGCCAGCTGCATGACGAATTAGAAAACCTAGCAGCTGCTTTGCACTTTTACTACAGAACCCAGTGGCTTCTTTATCAGACAGATCTGCTAGAAGATGCTTCACACATGAGGTGAAACAGTTGTACTCACATTCAAGGACGCTGAAAGATGCTTGAAACCTAACAACGTGACAAACCAGATTTCTTTAAGTCAGCACATGTATTATAAAACCTGCCTCCATGCTGCTAAAACATCCTTTGTAGGCTCATCGGGATAGTTTTACACTTTTTAAGATTGTCAAGTCATTTGAGTCCAGACTTCTGGGGACGCATGTACTTCCATTTCTCTAGCACTCTGTGATGACATTCTTTCCTTTTTCTGTCCTCCGATTAAAACCATCTGTGAAGAAATTAGCAAGACTCATTTCAGTAGTTCCTTGTCTGCTACCGAGGAGGATATTGCAAAATCTCCCACTACTACCCAGCTTCTCTTGTCACAAAATGAAGTACTTGCAGCACTATCAATCTGGTTCTGGCACTTTGCAAAGTGATCAACGCCTTTTACCTCCGGAATAGGTGCGGTTCGATGCAGACTACTTCCAGGTCCACCTTAATTTGATAACTTGGCCGCTGGTTCTGTGCTACCCCTCAAGAACCGCTTGAGGTCCGCGTGGAGCTACATGTCTCCTGACTTCCTCAAGCTTAATGGCGACAAGACAGGAGTCTGGGGACAGCACCGTGATTTGAACGGAGTCTTTAGGGAACAATTCACTAGGTAATCTCTCTAGCCCAGCCAAATTCTGGCTTGATTAAGATCGGTTGTTGGGCATCGACGCACTAGCAGTACATGGTGTTGCTGTTTGGGCAAATGCATAACATTTTCACGACTGGTGGTAAATGTTCAGTTTCAAAGTGAGGAGTTCATATAACACCAACAACTGACTAATGAAGCCATGATGTTGAGCACTGGCAAAGGAATACCTTCGATGCATCAGGACCCTTATCAAAGGCTTAGCTTTATGGTCAACGCCCAGAAGTATCATGTGACGCCTCTTCAATTGGACAATGCTTTTTGCATCCATCATTAAGGCTTTTATTCCGTCTCAGAGGGTTGCAGACATTCGCAAGGTGATTCCAATTTTGCAATCCCTATGCCTAATGGGTCTGGCTTCATGCATTCTGTTGGTGCCATGTGGCAGATGGCTGATGAGAGCAAATCAATGGTTTCTGAGCAAGATCTTCACATCATGTTCAATGATCTCGATTAGTAGATGTGTCCCTTCAGGCTGTTGGTTCGTCAGGAAGAGTAATTCTGGTATAAGATGACAATTTTACGTGAATGTGTTCAAAATCAATGGCTACATCCTGATGTATCATCCCATCCACCAGATTTTTCTCGACCAAATCATAATTTTTTTAAAATATTGGTTGTAGGAAGCAGTCCTTTTGTGTAGTGTACCAGTGTAGGGGTACATCATGCAAAAAGTCCAGCCGACCCTTATTTTACAGGAGCTTACTTTAATATTTCCAAGTGCTCTATTTGTGGTAGTTTGGTCGAGCAGTTCAGGTGAAGCAGAGGCGAGTGAGCATTTGCTGTACACAGTCAATAAATCCAAGACCAGATTAGAAAAATAACATACACATATATATATATATATATATATATATATATATATATGTGTATATGTATATACGTGTGTGTATATATATGTGTGTGTGTGTGTGTGTGTGTGTGTGTGTGTGTGTGTATGTATATATATATATATATATATATATATATATATGTGTGTGGTTTTTTTTTTTTTTTTTTAATAGGACCTGAGCCTCAAAAGCAGTAATGTCATCCTATAGGAGAAACATGCCCTGGATATGGGTATACTTACAAACCGTTGTAGAGGGTATCCTTTAGGAATTAGGGTGGGGGAAAGGATCCCAAGTACACCAGTAGTTCAGGTTTACCTGCCCTGGTATGTCCAAGTGCAGAGGTGCTGGTCGCATTGGTAGCTTGAGCACTTCAGCAGTAAATGTTTACAGGGACGTGTCAAGTGTCTGCAAGGGGTTGGATTGGGGACCAGTCCGGCAGAACCCAATGTGGGGTTCGGCTTGTAGGGGCTTAAAGTTAAAGGGGCCACAGGCATAAGTTGTGTACCCAGCCTGAGTGGGGGACGCGGTGGCTCAGGTTCAGAGGTGCTGGCAGGCAACTTAGAGTTGGAGGCTCCCACAGTTCTCGCTCAGCCTGCAGAGGAGAGAAAAACAAAACAGCAGGGCCACTCTGGATGTGGAGCTAGTCTGTCCTGAAGTCCCTCGATGTGCAGGTAAGTTTTGGCAGTGGTGGTTTCTGGACTGGACACAAACAAGCCTTGGTGGGTGCAAGTGCTCCGGCTAAATACTGAATTTATGAGCACTTAAGGGAGTGTAGGTTAGTAGGCAATGGACTACCTACCCCTGGGGTGACTACACCCGCTACATAACCACTTCCCGTGGGAAGAGGGAATATTCCTGACCCAGGGTGCCTAGTTTCACCAAAAAACAAGATGACAAAACCCCTTCTCAAGTGTTCCCTACAGGTAGTGGGGGTGACCATGTCAAAAAGGGCACGTTCCTACATTGATCACAGGATTTTCTTCCTTTACTCCAGGGAAAGAAAAACACAACCTCCAAATAAATGTCTCCCCTAATACCCTGAACCCAGCTGGCATGGACACTGACCATTGTTCCTAGCTATCTGCTCTTTCAGTCCTGGCATCTGCCACACTGGGTCAATTCCCACCCTCGGTCTCAAAATCTCGTTTCGCAGGAACATGTCTGGTATTCTGTATAAATATGGGAAGGGTTTGGAGTCCTCCAGGAGTAGTGAAAAATAAATAAAAATCGCAACATATCTCTTATTTAAGTACTGTTGGTTGTCACTGCAGCTAGTTTCCTTGGCACAACGTCTGAGTGCTTTCTATTTGACTAATTTATTTCCAATTTGCCCCCTTCAAGGAACATTTAAGCCACCTGGGCGTTCCAGCACAACTTTTACATGGTTCCTCTCATCAGGCAAGATTGCCAATACCTCTGGGGGGATTTGTTCAGATAGTTTGTAACAGGGGGATACATTTGTGATAGAATAGAAGCATCGCAGGGCCCTCGCATCCACCAGAGCGCTCAAGGCTACAGATTTCAAATCACGCCTTATGGCTTGTAACATTGTGATTTTTGGTAGATAAGCACTGATTTCAGGATACTACCTTTTAATATCTCCCATATAACCAGTCTGTCCACAGCCCTCACCTGCACTTCAAATAAAGCCTGGGGGATTATCTTATTCAGTATAACTTTACTTAGGGGCTCAGAAGAATAACTACTGTATTTGTGGCAAAACTGCTTCAAACCATTCATTTCTGCCATCAATGCAAGCCTCCAACCAATGAGGTGCTTTTCCCATCTTAAACCTGAAAAAATCAACGTAAGTATTTATATTCCTGGACCTCCATATATGTATTGTCTAGGAACCAAGAGAATCTCCTTTCCACTTTGCAAATAGACAAAGGTTTTTGTTTTCTCAGTATTCATTGTCCATTTCTCTTGACAGTGAATGCTTAGTGCATTTAGTTTACATTGAAGGCCAGTGGCATAAGGTCGATCACCACCAAATTGTTTGCATACATAAACCAACTCGTATGCCTCCCTCCAATCTAGGGAGAAAAACAGTGTGCCACTTGGTACCTGAGGTAGGTCCGCAATGAATACGCTAAACAATAGAGGAGCGAAGACCTATACCTGTCCTAGGCAATTCTCTACCAGAGTTTTCCACAAAAGGCTACCTTGAGTGCAAGATCATCCTGTACCCGTTATTGCTATGGAGTTTAATCATGAGATCTAACAGCGCCTCAGGTGTATTCCACTGTCGGAGCTTAAGCCTTAACGTGACTGTCCACCCTGTCGAAGGCAGCCTAAAGTGATATCTGAAAGAGATACCAGGCAGTTTTTAGCTGGTAGGTTTTACCTTTTTTGTGACTAGGCTTCTCTATTGCTCCCGTCCATGAACCCACTCAGGATTTGGCCCCAGAACCTGGGGTCGTTTCTAAAGATAACTGATGGAAGATCATCTGGGCCCACCTGCCCTGGAAGATTTCATATTGCAAATAACTTCTGATATTGCTACTGCTGTTTGGAAGTGTGTGATAGCCTCTGTCAGCTAGCAGAACATTCAGGGTCACCAGCTGGTTTCCCGAATATTCTCCACTATAGAAGGAATCCTCTATCTGTGCCCCCAGGGAGGAAAGAGAACGAGGTAACTTAAGTTAACCAATCTTCAAAAATACTTGCTGTTCTTCCCTACAATTGCAGCTAACATTAGCTCCCAGCTTGATTTTTAAAATTTCCTTTTTCATAGTCTGATAAGTTGTGATGCTTTTTTCGCAGCCTCCATTACTTCCCTTAAACTTGCTTTTTTTTGTATTTAAGTTAAAGCATCCGCGGCGCTTATTCAGAGTTCATCTTCTCTCCTGACAATCTGTCAAACCAGTTGTTTGTATTTGAATATTTGTCCAGTGGTGCCTGTCGGATGGTCTCAACCACTTTGTTTATTTCTGATGTTCTGCACATCACACTGTCTCCGAACAGGGAGTTGCACTTCCTACACTGAAAGGTTGTTTGGCTTTCCTTCCTCATTCATGTGTCTTCCTACTGCTAGATTTTTTTCTGAACGGTTTTCTTTGGTTCCTCCCACTATGTTCATTTTTCGTAGGTGGGATGGGAATCTTGTGCTGGCTTTCCTCATGCCACCCCCATGTGAACTAATGCACAGTTACCAGTTTCAATTTTTCACATGAAAAAAATGATAATCACTGACTTTAGCCTGGAGACTTGGTAAACGTCAGGCCTTCTTTGCCCACCACTTGGATGTAACCTATATAGATAATTAGTTCTTAGCACTTGCCAGTCTTTTTCAAAGTGTGGTATCTGCTTTTGACATAAGTCTATCGCCTTTCCTTCTTTTTTCCCCCTCTTTCTCATTCCACTAAGAAGTGACTCTATAGAATAAAACCACAAGTATGAGTACTGTACAGCATCAACAGAGTATGAATGGGCTTTGCGACTATAGTTATGAAGAAGTGCCTGCTATATTTTGATGTTTTTGTTTAATTGGTTGGGTCTAGAGCTACCAGTATTACATATACAGTGCACTTTCCCGGTTTGCACCATGGCCCGCCTTTCAGAAGAGGTGTCAGGCGCAAACCAGAATAGTTCACCCGGCTGCCCCGGTGGCAGCACATTCTAGTGAAATAAGAAGCAGCTGCTTCAAAGTTGCTTCCTTTCGCATGCCACCTGCATTTAAGAGGGAGAGAGAGAGATGCCTGCAGAGGGATGTCAGGAGGAGAGTGGGGGGGGGTCATGGTATTACATTCCAGAGGGCTGTCTTTAGGAGGCACTGAAAGTGGGCCACCTTTGTGTGCTGCACTTTGTGTGCCCACCAAAGGCATGTTTGCCTCTGCGCCCATGTCGGTAATACGATGCAGGAGCAGCATCAAAGTGATTACCTCATTTGCATGAGGAGCACCCTCTCATGATCTGGGCAAGGACTATCGGTATTACAGAAGGGAATACACACAAGTGTCTGATGCCCTTTCTGTAGTACTGAGGGGGGCACTTCGTGTGTTTGAGTCAACCTTTTGACTTCTATTTGCTAGTTTCAGTGTTTCTGCATCTATTTGAAGTCTTGTGGTCTGTTCCACAAGTAGGTCTTGTATGCAGATTTGACAGAAATCTCCTGAAGAACCCGGACTTCATCTTAATTTTTAGGTCTTGCCTACAAGACAGGGCAAGATGTCTGATTTCCAAGACCTATTGTAGACCTGCAGTGGACTTGCATCCCACCCATTGCTTGCCATTGGTTGACTTTACTGTCTCTTTTGCATGCTGCTTCTTTTGATGGCATGCCTTGTTTTTCTCTGCCTTGGAGCACAGCCTCTCTGCAATAGTTTAGGCTGGATGACTGTTATCCTTCCACTGCTCACATCCAGGGAACTACTTTTTTTTTTTAATGTATTTTTTTTAATCATTCACGAGTGTGTGTCTTCTAGTTCTGTCTCTGGTCTGCTGCTTCCCCCTTCAGTTCTACCCCCTTCCCATCCAGCACTGTTGATCCCAACCCTCCCAGTTTGTAAAAGATCAGCAACGCCGATTCTATGTCCATGTGGCTCAAGAGCCGGCTTAAAGGTTGTTTTTGTTTTATCTCCTGTAGTTCCTATTTTGCATGAAAGCACATGCTTTGTTGCACAAGTTGTTACGGAGCTGGGAGAAGGGCCATTTGCTCCTTCTACCCATCTGGTGCCTGAGGCAGGAGTTGTAATTAGCACAGAGAACCAAATGTTGGAAACCTGTGAAAAGTAAATTGGGCTTACACAAGCATATCTCTTCACATACATTCTTACGCTTCAATTTGTAAAATTTTGTTTAGTTTCTTGAGTGAAAAATAAAACCATTTAAAAAGATTGAAAACGTTGAATTTAGTGTACAGTTTGAGATACTATAAGATTTATTCGATTTTCCTCCAGTATTTTGAAATCATTTTGTACTTTTTTAAAAATATACTTAAACATTGGCAAAGCCAAACGTTCAGCACACATTATAAAGACAACCTATTGGCTTTGCCAGTGCTTCAGCTGAATTATGGTGAGCCTATTAGGAACACCCATAACAACTGAGCCATCTGTCTCCTGTTAAATATGTAGCTTCATTGGTAGCACTACCTGATATGTTTAAATTAATAGAGTGATGGGGATTTTGAAAATATTTGTGCATTCCGGGCTACCCAGTATACACCAAGTGGGAGGTCGTGGTTTAAAACCTGTTTATTTCAGTATAAAACTCCCAGCATAGGGGTGAAGACAAACATTTGTGAGCAGTGGTTGCACCTAATCTAGATAAGAGGCCTCAAGTGGACTGCAGTTTCAAGAAAAGGCATATAAGTACCAGACTGGATGAGGGTTGGTCATCCCTTACAGAGACTTATTTGGTCTCTGTCCGGCAGAGGGACACCTTGAATCGTGCTCATTCCTCAGTGTAGCTTGACCAGCATCCCACAATCGGTGTCTGTTGGGCCTCCGATGTCAGATCTGTTTCTACACCTTTACTGTTCACTAAGTATCCACTGATTGTAGTTTTCTGTTTCCCTATAGTTGTTGTCTAGTGGAATTTGGCAGCGGGGAGAGGAAGATGAAGGCATTTATGGGTTCTTGGTTGAAGATATTCGCAAAGAAGTGTCTCGATCTAAGAGGCTGGTAAGTGAGGACTGCAGTCGTGCAGAAAATACTGAGAAACAATCCTATCCTTGTTCCACATCTAGTCTCCAAGTTTCATCAGTGCTCCATTTTGTGTTTAGTCTGAGATGTTATGATGATTCGGGTTAAACACAAGGTTTTTATTTTCCACCCATTGTGCCCCTGCTGAAAGTTCTAAAAGCTACTCTTATGCATTGTCACATTCACCTCTGCCCACTCTCCTTTGGCAAGTCTGCGCATCTTCGAATGGTGTTGCTGCGATTCAGGAAAAGTTCTGTTAAAGTCTCTGCACCATTGTCAGTCCCACTGTCTGTCGACACTAGTGCGTTCAACATTCATGAATAGTTTAATGCTGAGATTTCACTTTGAAGTGTCCTTGAAATATGTTCTTACCTTTTGCCTGGACTACACAGTTGAGTATTGTTGCTGTATCATTATGAAACTAATATTATCAAAGTAAGCCTCTGCTTCAGAAATCTATTCGAGAGATTATCTGAGAATCTATAAAAGAAAGCTTGTACTAGTATCAACATGTTTGATCTCCAGAATAAAACCTGTGTATGTGACCCATGCCGCAGAAAGAGGATAAATAGCTTTCATAAGACATACAACAATGGAGTTACTTGTGCACTCTGTTGTGGTACAGTACAACCACCATTGGTAGCAAAGCTGTTAACCATTCCTACACAATTACAAAAATACAACAGCCAAGTGTAAGACCTAGTTACCTCCAGATCTACACAACATAACTCATCACTATCACTTTACACACATTGCCTATTCTGATGAGAACATTACTGATTACATACCAGAGGTACATTGAGGATACTGGAGGCTGTAATCTTCCTTTTTGTAAGGTCACTAATAGAGGCACCTAAATAATTGTCAAAACTGTTATCCTGTGTCTCAGGTCTCAATCTGATTAGAAACATGACCAGCAGCACTTTGAGTCCATCTAGTACGTGATACCATGTGGCCCAGAATCAAATCTTGTGCTGACGGACAATTGTCAAAGCAACAACGAGAGCAAGGTGGAAAATGTATTGTACTAGTGCAATATGCACGCAGCATAGATGGTAGCTCTGCCCTCTGTGTTTGAAGCACTGAGCGTATGATTCTTCACTGAAAGATGCGGGCCAGTACCGAAAAGGGCTGAGGGCTATGAGGATGCTAAGCAGCTTCAGTGATGTCATCGGTGTCCATGGTGATGTGATGCGGTTCGTAATGTGTGAGCTCAAACTTCGTTATTTGATGGTGCGTAACTAATGCATAGCTATGATGAGTGAAATTTTCTTTGCGTTTTACATCCCACCCATGCCTTCATCTGAAGGTTTTTAGGCTAAAATATGGTATTTGTTAATATTGTTGAGTGAGAAGAGAAGCAATCGTTTGACAAGCAATCCGCCAACAGTAATGCCAAATAAAGTGTTCTCTTTGTCCATGTATGCCAGTATGTTTTGATGGGTACTTCTAACTCTAGAGTCCTCACTTCTTAAACTCCACGTGCTGGTCTGGATCCAGACATTTTAATTGTATCCCCTGTGCCATAGAGCCATCACCCTCAATTTGACATCCTGGAATCCTGTAAGGTTCTAACCGGTGCGCTGATGTCCATTTCCACTCTTCAGACCTTTCATCTGTTCTGAATTTTTTTAAATGTAGATCTTCTGTCAGTCCACTGTCATATCTTTCCACAATTTCAACGTGGTGCACCCTCCCCATTAGATAACCAGTTTAATTCTATTCAGTGTTTCGCCAGAAACAGGCAGAGTGTTGTAAATTTGCATTGCAATTTATTCTATTTGGAATGGGGTTCATATCTCAGTAGCTAGTGCTTTATCAATAGCTCGAGCCAGATATTAGTCACCTGCCTAAGCCACGCCACCACCCAATACACCAAATGTATTCTACACATCCAGGTCACATGTAGCAATGCTGCTTTAATTCACCACATTTTGGGCAATCCATGGTGCTGCTAGTATATATTCTGTGTAGTTTAGTGTGTGGCAGGTGTGTACATTGGAGGTAATTAAAATGCATCCTCTTAATTGTTGCATTACCTGGAAAGTCCTGCGACTGTGCACAAGTCCCAATACACTTTGCAATACTCTGCAGGTTCAGTTCTAAGTTCCCTTACAGGCCTTTGCCTTTTGGTGAGTACTATGTCATGCTTTAAGTACTGTGAGGGTTTTGTTTTGGATTCAGACCCCAGTTGCACGCTAAATACAATTTATGACCGCAATGATAGCAGCAAGACAGAAAATCTTCCCTCCTGAAGCATGGACAATCAGGACTATTTGGCCGTGCAGAGTGCCAGTGGCTTTTCTGCCTCCCCAGAGGTGGATTTAGTGTCTCCTCCGTGGTCTCCCACAGGAAGAGGTTGCCTTGTTCATGCAAGGCTGCAGATGTCATTGAATTCTCTTACTCTGTGAAAGAGAATGAGGCTAACCCCACCACTGAAATTCTGCAGCAGGCATCCTCCTCAATTGAGATGTTGCTCCCCTTCAACAAGCCATTGATGTATCTGATGTTGGTCATCTAAAGCAAGCCAGCTTCTTCCCGTGTAGTGAATTGTCGGATCTCCTGTAGCCATTGTCTGGCTTCTGGGGACCCAAAGTTCTTGAACACTCAACCTGGAGAGCCTTCTAATTGAGGGCTCCTCTTTCTCTGACAAAACCTTGAGTATTTCCTCAGCTCCCACTGAATGACATTCAAAACGGATGGAGGCAATAGGGAAGATGGTCATTGCTTCCGGTGGTAAAGATGGCGCATGAATTTCATGCTCTGCAGGGATTGGCAGAAATGGCCATTCTGAACCTCAACCATCTTCACGATCATCTCTTCCCTTATTTGGGGCTGTCATCTTGATGCATTGGAAACCAGGGTCTTGTGGGCTACCAAGGAGCAGAAATCTCATCAATCTGCTCAATCTTCAAGTTGGCCATGTGGTCTGCAAGCGTTTTCTCCCTTCCATCCACAGTCTGTAATTTTGGGTCCTGACAGACTGTACAACTGCGATGTAGTATGCCAACAACCAGGGTGGCATGGACTTGCAATAGAGATCCTCCAGATGCACAGAATCTGTAGTCTGCAACTCAGGCTTACGATGTCTGGTTGGTCATGAGCCTTTTGGTGGGCTACTTGAACATGTGGGAAGATTATCTCATAATACAACATCTTGCAGAAAACAAGTGGCATCACACCCGGAGGTGGTTTTGCCCATTTCACTCGGAGGTACTCCTCCCAGGGACATCTTTGGCACTTGCATGAACACACACACACACACACACTCAACAGTTCTGTGCCCTTCCATTGTGCTGTACAGAGCCCTGGGAGATGCTTGAGTGGGGACTTCAATCTTTATTACACCTTTTATTCCTGATTCCTCTAATTCTGAGGAAGCTGCATAAGGGGCTGCGTATGGATGACCTGCATCACTCCAGACTTTCCTCGGAGGCTGTGGTACTTTGATCTGCTTGTTCCTGTGAGGACTTCCGCTCAGGACAGCCTCATCTGGGCGTCGCTCTTTTAGACACAGCTCCCATTGCCAGAAAGCAGAGTTCCATAGATCCTTTTTCCACTCCTGTATTTAATCTCTACCACTTGCTGATCATTCTACCCCTTATGTTTCGTAACGTTGCAGTAGTAATCCACTGTTACGCCTTTGTTGGATAATCCATGTTGGATTATCCTTGAAGACACAGGGCTGGTGGTGGAAAGCCAGGTGCTCACCTTGAACCCTGAACAGACTAGGAGATAATGAGGAACCCTGATGAACACCGAAGTCAATGCCTTTTTTTCTTAGAGTGTATTCAAAGTAGGCAGTTTTTTTAAATTCCATAGTACCACCTGCAAAGTAAGACTTCCAGTGGAAGTAAGCACAACAGATGTGTTGACAAAGTGAAAGTTATGCCTAAATTAAAGTCTGTGATGGGGGTTGGAGGCCTAAAAGAGCACGGTCTATCCTCCTGGACCTAGTCCCAAAAGCTATTAGGACGACCAGCAGGTCCTTGCAAGAATGGAGAGGAGCTCTTGGTGGACTTATCTATTGGTTCCTTTCTTCTCCTTCCAAGAACTAAGACTTCGCATCAGCATGCTAGATCTCGGTCTGTCTTTATTTGACCCTTCAAGACTTCCTTCTCTCCTTCCAGCCATCATATTTACTAACCAAAATGGATTGCACAAGGTCCCTGTTTTACATAAACATGGAAGGAGAGCAAGATCTGAAACAACTTCCTACCGAAAGTGCAAACCCTCTGAAACAGGACTCTTTAGTAAGAAATGTAAATCTCCATAAAGCATCTGCCAACTATAAAAAAAAAAAAAAAAAAGATTGTGTGGGGTTCCTCGGTACACCCTCGTCACACGTGGTAGTTGAACAATCAGCAGGTCACAATATCTAAAACTTGCATTCCCCGCCTTACAAGGGGAGTAACTCAAGTATGTGTACTTTATTATTTACATATAAGCTGAATGTGTACGTTTTGGCTGACTTTTTTTTTTTTTTTCTTGTAGACTTGTACATTCTGCAGGAAGAAAGGTGCATCCATCGGCTGCGTAGGGAATCGTTGCAAGAAGAGCTACCACTATCCGTGTGGCCTAGAGAAGGAATGCATCTTTCAGTTCATGGATTCTTTTGCGTACGTCTTCCTCTAATTTATTTATGGGGTGGTAAACCCAAATGTACACCTATGCCCTTCCTTGAGCACGAAGGACTAAAGCTTTTTTGTACAGCACAGGGTTTTGTAATAGTGCTCAAATGTGCGTGCATGGCCTCAACAATTTTTCCCCTGCTGTTTACTGGCTAACTCTGCTTTTCTTCACACCCATTGGGCATATGAGGTTTTCCCTCTGTAGGAAAGTTCCCCTTTTTCACATGGCCACCCCCACATTTTGCCTGGTATTTTGATGCAATTTTGACTGAAGTGCACTGGGTTCCTGCTAACCAGGTCCCCAGTGCCAGATCTTTCCCTAAAACTGTCCGTTGCTCCCCAGTTGGTAGTACCTTCCACACCCCTAAAAGTCCCTTGTAAATGGTACCCCTGGGACCTTGGACATGAGTATTAAAGAGTGTCCTTAAGTGCTGCAGCATGGCACCAGGACAGGCTGGAAATTAGCTAAGCTAGGAGGTGTGGAGTACACCCAGGTCAGACACCCCTAGGGTGAGTTCTCTCATGTGCCCCACTCTATGGAAATGATGCCGTCTTGATGGCAGAATTGGGAACTCTGGGTCTGGGTTATGGCCACTCCCCTGCAGGAAGTGATCATATAGGGGTTGACCCAAGGGTCAGTAGCACATTGGTGCTAGCCTTCACTCCCCGTAACTCCCCTAAATCTAGTGTTTAGTGGACCCTGGCACCAGAGAAACATTCTACTAACTCAAGGAGGACACCAGTGAGCTGTGAGAAGCAGGAACAGAGGAGCAGCGACTGACTTGGTGCCAAACCTGCCAGCCAGCCTGCTGTCCCAGACAATTGCTCAAATGACAACTTTTGCAGCAGATTACCCTCCAAAAGTCTGGGAGGGCTGCAAGAAACAGCTAGCATCTTCCATGGAGTAGCAGAGCTACTCCTGTGCACTCTGCAGGCATCAAAATACAGACAAGGCCTCTGCCAGCCTGATCCCACCAGACAAAACAGTGTTTAAAGTCCCAAATCCTGAGGACAAGTGAAACAATGGTGCTGCTGAAGAGCAGAGACTCAAGAGTTGGGACCCTCTTTTGGTTTGGTCAGACTGGACTCTAGTCCCTGCCTGCAGCCTCTTTCTGCAAGAACCACAAGAGCCCCGCACCATTGCAAACCTCACACCAGAAAGCACCACTGCACCCGAGCCCTCACCTCAAGTAGCAATGGGCCAACTGTGCCAATGGAGTTTTGAGAACCTCTTAAGTGGAGCCCCCCATTTGGCTCCCCACTCCGCGCCCTCTTTTGCAGGGAACGCAGAAACCGCAAGTGCCTCCCACAGCGGGACCCCGCCTGACAACACCACTGCACATGAGCCTTCCAGTCTGACTTTCGGTGAACCAACAGTATCCCTGTGCGCAGTGCTTAATTTGTGCTTGTTTCCAGTGCTGAGCACCAGCACTTATTTTTGAGGGCCGGCACTTATTTTTCTGCTGCAAGCATTGCTGCAAGCAAAAGACACAGATGGGAAAGACGTAGGAAGAGAAAAACGAAAAAGCGTTACAATGGGAGAAAGCAGAATGCTGCAGGAGGGAGCTGAAGGGGCAGCGTGGCTTTAAATGGATTGAAGAGGCCCGAGATGGCTTCAGGATTACGCTACCTTAGTATCCTGGGCTCGCACATTTAATTGCAGTATCTGCATGTTTAAGAAGAGTGCTTTGGGCATTACAAAGTGTATATCATTTATTGACTGTGTATGCAACAAATGTCTAACACTCCTCTTTGATAAGCCTAAGGCTGCTTGACCACACTACCCTAGATAGAGCACCTTGGGATTGCTAGAGCGAGCCCCTGTCTACTCATAAGGGACACCTAGATTCTTAAAACAGCATACATCTTTTTGGTATAGTATATAAAGAGCCAGCTTCATACACCCTCTAATTGTATGGATTTTATTAGATTACTGTAAGGAAATGCCTCCTTGGCATGGTTGCCCCCTGACTTTTTGCCTTTGCTGATGCTATGTTTACAATTGAAAGTGTGCTGAGGCCTGCTAACCAGGCCCCAGCACCAGTGTTCTTTCCCTAACCTGTACTTTTGTATCCACAATTGGCAGACCCTGGCATCCAGATAAGTCCCTTGTAACTGGTACTCCTAGTACCAAGGGCCCTGATGCCAAGGAAGGTCTCTAAGGGCTGCAGCATGTCTTATGCCACCCTGGAGACCCCTCACTCAGCACAGACACACTGCTTGCCAGCTTGTGTGTGCTAGTGAGGACAAAACGAGTAAGTCGACATGGCACCCCCCTCAGGGTGCCTTGCCAGCCTCTCACTGCCTATGCAGTATAGGTAAGACACCCCTCTAGCAGGCCTTACAGCCCTAAGGCAGGGTGCACTATACCATAGGTGAGGGTACCAGTGCATGAGCATGGTACCCCTACAGTGTCTAAACAAAACCTTAGACATTGTAAGTGCAGGGTAGCCATAAGAGTATATGGTCTGGGAGTCTGTCAAACACGAACTCCACAGCACCATAATGGCTACACTGAAAACTGGGAAGTTTGGTATCAAACTTCTCAGCACAATAAATGCACACTGATGCCAGTGTACATTTTATTGCAAAATACACCCCAGAGGGCACCTTAGAGGTGCCCCCTGAAACTTAACCGACTGTCTGTGTAGGCTGACTAGTTCCAGCAGCCTGCCACACTAGAGACATGTTGCTGGCCCCATGGGGAGAGTGCCTTTGTCACTCTGAGGCCAGTAACAAAGCCTGCACTGGGTGGAGATGCTAACACCTCCCCCAGGCAGGAGCTGTAACACCTGGCGGTGAGCCTCAAAGGCTCACCCCTTTGTCACAGCCCAGCAGGGCACTCCAGCTTAGTGGAGTTGCCCGCCCACTCCGGCCACGGCCCCCACTTTTGGCGGCAAGGCTGGAGGGAACAAAGAAAGCAACAAGGAGGAGTCACTGGCCAGTCAGGACAGCCCCTAAGGTGTCCTGAGCTGAGGTGACTCTAACTTTTAGAAATCCTCCATCTTGCAGATGGAAGATTCCCCCAATAGGGTTAGGATTGTGACCCCCTCCCTTTGGGAGGAGGCACAAAGAGTGTGTACCCACTCTCAGGGCTAGTAGCCATTGGCTACTAACCCCCCAGACCTAAACACGCCCTTAAATTTAGTATTTAAAGGCTACCCTGAACCCTAGAAAATTAGATTCCTGCGACAACAAGAAGGACTGCCCAGCTGAAAACCCCTGCAGAGGAAGACCAGAAGACAACAACTGCCTTGGCTCCAGAAACTCACCGGCCTGTCTCCTGCCTTCCAAAGAACTCTGCTCCAGCGACGCCTTCCAAAGGGACCAGCGACCTCTGAATCCTCTGAGGACTGCCCTGCTTCGACGACGACAAGAAACTCCCGAGGACAGCGGACCTGCTCCAAAAAGACTGCAACTTTGTTTCAAGAAGCAGCTTTAAAGAACCCTGCAACTCCCCGCAAGAAGCGTGAGACTTGCAACACTGCACCCGGCGACCCCGACTCGGCTGGTGGAGAACCAACACCTCAGGGAGGACCCCCGGACTACTCTCCGACTGTGAGTACCAAAACCTGTCCCCCTGAGCCCCCACAGCGCCGCCTGCAGAGGGAATCCCGAGGCTTCCCCTGACCGCGACTCTCTGAAACCTAAGTCCCGACGCCTGGAAAAGACCCTGCACCCGCAGCCCCCAGGACCTGAAGGACCGGACTTTCACTGGAGAAGTGACCCCCAGGAGTCCCTCTCCCTTGCCCAAGTGGAGGTTGCCCCGAGGAAGCCCCCCCTTGCCTGCCTGCAGCGCTGAAGAGATCCGTTGATCTCTCATAGACTAACATTGCAAACCCGACGCTTGTTTCTACACTGCACCCGGCCGCCCCCGCGCTGCTGAGGGTGACATTTCTGTGTGGGCTTGTGTCCCCCCCGGTGCCCTACAAAACCCCCCTGGTCTGCCCTCCGAAGACGCGGGTACTTACCTGCAAGCAGACCGGAACCGGGGCACCCCCTTCTCTCCATTCTAGCCTATGCGTTTTGGGCACCACTTTGAACTCTGCACCTGACCGGCCCTGAGCTGCTGGTGTGGTGACTTTGGGGTTGCTCTGAACCCCCAACGGTGGGCTACCTTGGACCAAGAACTGAACCCTGTAAGTGTCTTACTTACCTGGTAAAACTAACAAAAACTTACCTCCCCCAGGAACTGTGAAAATTGCACTAAGTGTCCACTTTTGAAATAGCTATTTGTCAATAACTTGAAAAGTATACATGCAATTGAAATGATTCAAAGTTCCTAATGTACTTACCTGCAATACCTTTCAAACAAGATATTACATGTTAAATTTGAACCTGTGGTTCTTAAAATAAACTAAGAAAAGATATTTTTCTATACAAAACCTATTGGCTGGATTTGTCTGAGTGTGTGTACCTCATTTATTGTCTATGTGTATGTACAACAAATGCTTAACACTACTCCTTGGATAAGCCTACTGCTCGACCACACTACCACAAAATAGAGCATTAGTATTATCTATTTTTACCACTATTTTACCTCTAAGGGGAACCCTTGGACTCTGTGCATGCTATTCCTTACTTTGAAATAGCACATACAGAGCCAACTTCCTACATTGGTGGATCAGCGGTGGGGTACAAGACTTTGCATTTGCTGGACTACTCAGCCAATACCTGATCACACGACAAATTCCAAAATTGTCATTAGAAATTGATTTTTGCAATTTGAAAAGTTTTCTAAATTCTTAAAAGACCTGCTAGGGCCTTGTGTTAGATCCTGTTTAGCATTTCTTTTAGGGTTTAAAAGTTTGTAAAAGTTTGAATTAGATTCTAGAACCAGTTGTAGATTCTTAAAAAGTATTCCAACTTTTAGAAGCAAAATGTCTAGCACAGATGTGACTGTGGTGGAACTCGACACCACACCTTACCTCCATCTTAAGATGAGGGAGCTAAGGTCACTCTGTAAAATAAAGAAAATAACAATGGGCCCCAAACCTACCAAAATACAGCTCCAGGAGCTTTTGGCAGAGTTTGAAAAGGCCAACCCCTCTGAGGGTGGCAACTCAGAGGAAGAGGATAGTGACTTGGAGGAAAATTCCCCCCTACCAGTCCTATCTAGGGAGAACAGGGTCTCTCAAACCCTGACTCCAAAAATAATAGTCAGAGATGCTGGTTCCCTCACAGGAGAGACCAACACCTCTGAAATCACTGAGGATAACTCCAGTGAAGAGGACATCCAGTTAGCCAGGATGGCCAAAAGATTGGCTTTGGAAAGACAGATCCTAGCCATAGAGAGGGAAAGACAAGAGATGGGCCTAGGACCCATCAATGGTGGCAGCAACATAAATAGGGTCAGAGATTCTCCTGACATGTTGAAAATCCCTAAAGGGATTGTAACTAAATATGAAGATGGTGATGACATCACCAAATGGTTCACAGCTTTTGAGAGGGCTTGTGTAACCAGAAAAGTGAACAGATCTCACTGGGGTGCTCTCCTTTGGGAAATGTTCACAGGAAAGTGTAGGGATAGACTCCTCACACTCTCTGGACAAGATGCAGAATCTTATGACCTCATGAAGGGCACCCTGATTGAGGGCTTTGGATTCTCCACTGAGGAGTATAGGATTAGATTCAGGGGGGCTCAAAAATCCTCGAGCCAGACCTGGGTTGACTTTGTAGACTACTCAGTAAAAACACTAGATGGTTGGATTCAAGGCAGTGGTGTAAGTAATTATGATGGGCTGTACAATTTATTTGTGAAAGAACACCTGTTAAGTAATTGTTTCAATGATAAACTGCATCAGCATCTGGTAGACCTAGGACCAATTTCTCCCCAAGAATTGGGAAAGAAGGCGGACCATTGGGTCAAGACTAGGGTGTCCAAAACTTCCACAGGGGGTAACCAAAAGAAAGGGGTCACAAAACCTCCCCAGGGGAAAGGTGGTGAGACAGCCAAAAATAAAAATAGTCAAGAGTCTTCTAAAGGCCCCCAAAAACCTGCACAGGAGGGTGGGCCCAGAGCCTCTTCACAAAACAATCCTGGGTACAAGGGTAAAAACTTTGATCCCAAAAAGGCCTGGTGTCGAAACTGTAGTCAGTCTGGACACCAAACTGGAGACAAGGCCTGTCCCAAGAAAAGTTCCACTCCAAACTCCAATCCAGGTAACACTGGAATGGCTAGTCTCCAAGTGGGATCAACAGTGTGCCCAGAGCAAATCAGGGTCCACACTGAAGCTACTCTAGTCTCTGAGGGTGGGGTGGATTTAGCCACACTAGCTGCCTGGCCCCCTAACATGCAAAAATACAGGCAGCAGCTCTTTATTAATGGGACAAGTGTAGAGGGCCTGAGGGATACAGGTGCCAGTGTCACCATGGTGACAGAAAAACTGGTTTCCCCTGGCCAATACCTGACTGGAAAAACTTATACAGTCACCAATGCTGACAATCAAACTAAAGCACATCCCATGGCAATGGTAACTTTAGAATGGGGAGGGGTCAATGGCCTGAAACAGGTGGTGGTCTCCTCAAACATCCCAGTAGACTGTCTGCTTGGAAATGACCTGGAGTCCTCAGCATGGGCTGAGGTAGAGCTAAAAACCCATGCAGCCATGCTGGGTATCCCTGAACTGGTGTGTGTAAAAACAAGAGCACAGTGCAAGGCACAGGGTGAAAAAGTAGAGCTGGAGTCTGGAAAAATGGCCCAGCCTACCAAGAGAAAAGGAAAGTCAGTTGGGAAACCAACTGCAACACAGTCAGAAAAAGGGAACCTCTCTTCTCAGGAAGAAGTTCTGCCCTCTGAGGGAACTGAGCCTTTGGAGCTTGAACCTTATCAGGTTGAGCTCTTAGGCCCAGGGGGACCCTCAAGGGAGGAGCTGTGTAAGGGACAAGAAACCTGTCCCTCTCTTGAAGGCCTTAGGCAGCAAGCTGCTGAAGTGTCCAAGGGCAAGAAAAATGGAACACATAGGGTCTATTGGGAAGATGGACTCCTGTACACTGAGGCCAGAGACCCCAAACCTGGTGCCACTAGGAGAGTGGTAGTGCCTCAGTCGTTCAGAGAGTTTATTCTGACCTTAGCCCATGATATTCCCCTTGCTGGGCATTTGGGACAAACCAAGACGTGGGAGAGGTTAGTCAACCACTTCTACTGGCCCAATATGTCCCAGAAGGTTAAGGAGTTTTGCCTCTCCTGCCCCACCTGTCAATCCAGTGGTAAGACAGGTGGGCACCCAAAGGCCCCCCTCATTCCACTTCCAGTGGTGGGGGTCCCCTTTGAAAGAGTGGGTGTGGACATAGTTGGTCCACTGGAACCTCCCACAGCCTCAGGAAATATGTACATCCTAGTAGTAGTGGATCATGCTACTAGGTATCCTGAAGCTATTCCCCTTAGGTCGACTACTGCCCCTGCAGTAGCCAAGGCCCTCATTGGTATCTTTACCAGAGTGGGTTTCCCTAAGGAGGTGGTGTCTGACAGAGGTACCAACTTCATGTCAGCATACCTAAAACACATGTGGAATGAGTGTGGAGTGACTTACAAATTCACTACACCATACCATCCACAAACTAATGGCTTAGTTGAGAGATTCAACAAGACATTAAAAGGCATGATCATGGGGCTCCCAGAAAAACTCAAAAGGAGATGGGATGTCCTCTTGCCATGCCTGCTTTTTGCTTACAGAGAGGTGCCACAGAAGGGAGTAGGATTCTCACCCTTTGAACTTCTGTTTGGTCACCCTGTAAGGGGACCACTTGCTCTTGTTAAAGAAGGCTGGGAGAGACCTCTTCATGAGCCTAAACAAGACATAGTGGACTATGTACTTGGCCTTCGCTCTAGAATGGCAGAGTACATGGAAAAGGCAACCAAAAACCTTGAGGCCAGCCAACAGCTCCAGAAGTTTTGGTATGACCAAAAGGCTGCACTGGTTGAGTTCCAACCAGGGCAGAAAGTCTGGGTCCTGGAGCCTGTGTCTCCCAGGGCACTCCAGGACAAATGGAGTGGCCCTTACCCAGTGCTAGAAAGGAAGAGTCAGGTCACCTACCTGGTGGACCTGGGCACAAGCAGGAGCCCCAAGAGGGTGATCCATGTGAACCGCCTTAAGCTCTTCCATGACAGGGCTGATGTAAATCTGTTGATGGTAACCGATGAGGATCAGGAGGCAGAGAGTGAACCTCTCCCTGATCTTCTGTCATCAGACCCAAAAGATGGCTCAGTAGATGGAGTGATCTACTCAGACACCCTCTCTGGCCAACAGCAAGCTGATTGTAGGAGAGTCCTAAAACAGTTTCCTGAACTCTTCTCCCTAACCCCTGGTCAGACACACCTGTGTACCCATGATGTGGACACAGGAGACAGCATGCCTGTCAAGAACAAAATCTTTAGACAGTCTGACCATGTTAAGGAAAGCATTAAGGTGGAAGTCCACAAGATGCTGGAATTGGGAGTAATTGAGCGCTCTGACAGCCCCTGGGCTAGCCCAGTGGTCTTAGTCCCCAAACCTCACACCAAAGATGGAAAGAAAGAGATGAGGTTTTGTGTGGACTACAGAGGGCTCAATTCTGTCACCAAGACAGATGCTCATCCAATTCCTAGAGCTGATGAGCTCATAGATAAATTAGGTGCTGCCAAATTCTTAAGTACCTTTGACTTGACAGCAGGGTACTGGCAAATAAAAATGGCACCTGGAGCAAAAGAGAAAACCGCATTCTCCACACCTGATGGGCATTATCAGTTTACTGTTATGCCCTTTGGTTTAAAGAATGCCCCTGCCACCTTCCAAAGGTTGGTGAATCAAGTCCTTGCTGGCTTGGAGTCCTTTAGCACAGCTTATCTTGATGATATTGCTGTCTTTAGCTCCACCTGGCAGGATCACCTGGTCCACCTGAAGAAGGTTTTGAAGGCTCTGCAATCTGCAGGCCTCTCTATCAAGGCATCCAAATGCCAGATAGGGCAGGGAACTGTGGTTTACTTGGGCCACCTTGTAGGTGGAGGCCAAGTTCAGCCACTCCAACCCAAGATCCAGACTATTCTGGACTGGGTAGCTCCAAAAACCCAGACTCAAGTCAGGGCATTCCTTGGCTTGACTGGGTATTACAGGAGGTTTGTGAAGGGATATGGATCCATTGTGACAGCCCTCACTGAACTCACCTCCAAGAAAATGCCCAAGAAAGTGAACTGGACTGTGGAATGCCAACAGGCCTTTGACACCCTGAAACAAGCAATGTGCTCAGCACCAGTTCTAAAAGCTCCAGATTATTCTAAGCAGTTCATTGTGCAGACAGATGCCTCTGAACATGGGATAGGGGCAGTTTTGTCCCAAACAAATGATGATGGCCTTGACCAGCCTGTTGCTTTCATTAGCAGGAGGTTACTCCCCAGGGAGCAGCGTTGGAGTGCCATTGAGAGGGAGGCCTTTGCTGTGGTTTGGTCCCTGAAGAAGCTGAGACCATACCTCTTTGGGACTCACTTCCTAGTTCAAACTGACCACAGACCTCTCAAATGGCTGATGCAAATGAAAGGTGAAAATCCTAAACTGTTGAGGTGGTCCATCTCCCTACAGGGAATGGACTTTATAGTGGAACACAGACCTGGGACTGCCCATGCCAATGCAGATGGCCTTTCCAGGTTCTTCCACTTAGAAAATGAAGACTCTCTTGGGAAAGGTTAGTCTCATCCTCTTTCGTTTGGGGGGGGGGGGGGGGTTGTGTAAGGAAATGCCTCCTTGGCATGGTTGCCCCCTGACTTTTTGCCTTTGCTGATGCTATGTTTACAATTGAAAGTGTGCTGAGGCCTGCTAACCAGGCCCCAGCACCAGTGTTCTTTCCCTAACCTGTACTTTTGTATCCACAATTGGCAGACCCTGGCATCCAGATACGTCCCTTGTAACTGGTACTCCTAGTACCAAGGGCCCTGATGCCAAGGAAGGTATCTAAGGGCTGCAGCATGTCTTATGCCACCCTGGAGACCCCTCACTCAGCACAGACACACTGCTTGCCAGCTTGTGTGTGCTAGTGAGGACAAAACGAGTAAGTCGACATGGCACCCCCCTCAGGGTGCCATGCCAGCCTCTCACTGCCTATGCAGTATAGGTAAGACACCCCTCTAGCAGGCCTTACAGCCCTAAGGCAGGGTGCACTATACCATAGGTGAGGGTACCAGTGCATGAGCATGGTACCCCTACAGTGTCTAAACAAAACCTTAGACATTGTAAGTGCAGGGTAGCCATAAGAGTATATGGTCTGGGAGTCTGTCAAACACGAACTCCACAGCACCATAATGGCTACACTGAAAACTGGGAAGTTTGGTATCAAACTTCTCAGCACAATAAATGCACACTGATGCCAGTGTACATTTTATTGCAAAATACACCCCAGAGGGCACCTTAGAGGTGCCCCCTGAAACTTAACTGACTGTCTGTGTAGGCTGACTAGTTCCAGCAGCCTGCCACACTAGAGACATGTTGCTGGCCCCATGGGGAGAGTGCCTTTGTCACTCTGAGGCCAGTAACAAAGCCTGCACTGGGTGGAGATGCTAACACCTCCCCCAGGCAGGAGCTGTAACACCTGGCGGTGAGCCTCAAAGGCTCACCCCTTTGTCACAGCCCAGCAGGGCACTCCAGCTTAGTGGAGTTGCCCGCCCCCTCCGGCCACGGCCCCCACTTTTGGCGGCAAGGCTGGAGGGAACAAAGAAAGCAACAAGGAGGAGTCACTGGCCAGTCAGGACAGCCCCTAAGGTGTCCTGAGCTGAGGTGACTCTAACTTTTAGAAATCCTCCATCTTGCAGATGGAAGATTCCCCCAATAGGGTTAGGATTGTGACCCCCTCCCTTTGGGAGGAGGCCCAAAGAGGGTGTACCCACTCTCAGGGCTAGTAGCCATTGGCTACTAACCCCCCAGACCTAAACACGCCCTTAAATTTAGTATTTAAAGGCTACCCTGAACCCTAGAAAATTAGATTCCTGCGACCACAAGAAGGACTGCCCAGCTGAAAACCCCTGCAGAGGAAGACCAGAAGACAACAACTGCCTTGGCTCCAGAAACTCACCGGCCTGTCTCCTGCCTTCCAAAGAACTCTGCTCCAGCGACGCCTTCCAAAGGGACCAGCGACCTCTGAATCCTCTGAGGACTGCCCTGCTTCGACGACGACAAGAAACTCCCGAGGACAGCGGACCTGCTCCAAAAAGACTGCAACTTTGTTTCAAGAAGCAGCTTTAAAGAACCCTGCAACTCCCCGCAAGAAGCGTGAGACTTGCAACACTGCACCCGGCGACCCCGACTCGGCTGGTGGAGAACCAACACCTCAGGGAGGACCCCCGGACTACTCTCCGACTGGGAGTACCAAAACCTGTCCCCCCTGAGCCCCCACAGCGCGGCCTGCAGAGGGAATCCCGAGGCTTCCCCTGACCGCGACTCTCTGAAACCTAAGTCCCGACGCCTGGAAAAGACCCTGCACCCGCAGCCCCCAGGACCTGAAGGACCGGACTTTCACTGGAGAAGTGACCCCCAGGAGTCCCTCTCCCTTGCCCAAGTGGAGGTTGCCCCGAGGAAGCCCCCCCTTGCCTGCCTGCAGCGCTGAAGAGATCCGTTGATCTCTCATAGACTAACATTGCAAACCCGACGCTTGTTTCTACACTGCACCCGGCCGCCCCCGCGCTGCTGAGGGTGACATTTCTGTGTGGGCTTGTGTCCCCCCCGGTGCCCTACAAAACCCCCCTGGTCTGCCCTCCGAAGACGCGGGTACTTACCTGCAAGCAGACCGGAACCGGGGCACCCCCTTCTCTCCATTCTAGCCTATGCGTTTTGGGCACCACTTTGAACTCTGCACCTGACCGGCCCTGAGCTGCTGGTGTGGTGACTTTGGGGTTGCTCTGAACCTCCAACGGTGGGCTACCTTGGACCAAGAACTGAACCCTGTAAGTGTCTTACTTACCTGGTAAAACTAACAAAAACTTACCTCCCCCAGGAACTGTGAAAATTGCACTAAGTGTCCACTTTTGAAATAGCTATTTGTCAATAACTTGAAAAGTATACATGCAATTGAAATGATTCAAAGTTCCTAATGTACTTACCTGCAATACCTTTCAAACAAGATATTACATGTTAAATTTGAACCTGTGGTCCTTAAAATAAACTAAGAAAAGATATTTTTCTATACAAAACCTATTGGCTGGATTTGTCTGAGTGTGTGTACCTCATTTATTGTCTATGTGTATGTACAACAAATGCTTAACACTACTCCTTGGATAAGCCTACTGCTCGACCACACTACCACAAAATAGAGCATTAGTATTATCTATTTTTACCACTATTTTACCTCTAAGGGGAACCCTTGGACTCTGTGCATGCTATTCCTTACTTTGAAATAGCACATACAGAGCCAACTTCCTACAATTACCTACTTAAATTCAATCTCCAGTCTCCTCCTTGTGCTGCAAATGGTCAACTTCAAGTTATGCTTTTGTTGCCCATGCGGCTTCCAGGCGACAACCCTCACATCTTTGTCTTGGAAAAGAGTTTCCTTGCCCTGAAAGCCCACTTTGCAATTGGCCTTCTTTCACACTGCTGGCTCTTCATCAAATCTACCTGCACATAAAAAAAAATGATTGCCTGTGTGCTATGGACCTTTATTTTTCTTTATCGCAACATCTCGGGACATTTCTGAGATTTCTAGTAGGCAATGAAAATGCTGTGCTTGTGGCCTAAAAATATCCCCATGAACCTTTTCAAAGTACATTGCCATAATTGCAGTTCGTCTATAGAAGAAGGGGATTTTTGTTTATTCTAACCTTGACGAATGGCAAATAAAAGCGTACTGTCGGTCTAAAGCAGCGCAGGACTTCAAAACTCACAGGCTGCTTTCCAAGCTGGGTCTTTGATACAAAATGAACAAATCAAGTCCATCAGTGCAGGGTCTAGCATATCTTATGGAAAAAATACACACATTCAATGAAAGTGTGCATGCTTGTGAAGAGAATGTGTTATCCATTTTGAAGAAAATGTCTTGAGCGGAGTCATACCAATGATCAATAACCCGCCAGTTTACCTCACTCTTAGATTCATAGCATCCTGCTTACTCTTTAGCACCCCTGCAACAGGCCTTACGTCTCTAAGGCCAGGTGCATTATGTTACATGTAAGGGCAAATCTGATTATGCAGATATGTCCTTGTTCTGTCTAGTTTAATTGTTAGAGGGTACAAGAGAAGAGGGAAGCCATCTTAAGTTTACATACTGGGCACTGGTCACTACAAGTTACCTCGCTACATAATGACTTCACTGAAACCTATGGTTTTTGTTAGCTCGTCTTAATAAACCCATAGTGATGCCAGTATCGGATTTGTTATGACATGCACTCAGAAGGCACTTGAGGTGCCCCCTGCTACCTACTAGTCTTAAAGTGTGCTGGATGACTGGTCTTGCCCGGTCTGCCACCACAGACATGTTTCTGAATTCCCCCCAAAAAATAGGGGAGAGCTTTCTTAGGTCACAAAATAATGCCTCCCCTGTAGAGAAGATGTTATCACCTCCTCCAGCAGGATAGCTAGCAAATCTGCATGCAAAGGCTAGAAGCTCCAAAACCCCTACCCCCTTTGATATGCAACTGCATCTTCAAAGCCCCTACTGCCTTAGATATGCGGCCCGGCTTTCTCCAGACCTGGAGAATGCCACTCACTGCCCAGAGAACCATTTGGCAATAGGACAGGCAGTAAATTAGTAGGGGTGGGTGGAGCGCATGGAGTTGTAATCTGCGTAGTTATGTAAAAACTCCAGGAGATTCTGCTGAGTGCCACCCACTTATGTTTATGTGACCACTCTATCAAAAATGGTCTCAAAGGCAAACATGAAAATCGTAATTTCACCACTAGATGGCAGGGTCGAGCTATAAACCAGGAAAAAGCTATATTCTTTCTTTAAGGTTATTCAGACTAGAGCGATGCCCATAGTGTGAAAACAAAATCCAATTCACTGGACAGGTCACAAGCTCCCAGCAAAGTTAGATAATTGTATAAATGTGCTTTCTGCGGAAAACGGTGTGCAACCTGCAGGCCATGATACTGAAGGTCAGTGCCAATATTATATGCTGGAGTAGTTTGCTGCACAATTTATACCAGAGAATAGCAAATAAACAGACTTTATCCTTGCCTAAAGGAGCGCAGTGCTTAAGGCTCAACTTGAGTCTGATAGTTCCTGGTTAACTGTTGCATTATGTATTCCATTTCCTGATGAGTCCGAACTTGTTTCTGACTGCTTGTGCACATGGTGACTCATTTCATTACAGCGACTACTTCCCAGCTGCTCTACGTGTAACCAGCAGGTGTGGGTGACATGACATATCCTCTTCCAGCCGCATAGGGCGAGGTACATCCATAACGCACATGTGAGAGGGGAGTGTCTCATGGGCTCTCATTATCCTAATGAGGCTGTTGGATTTGGGAGGGCAGCATCACCTTAATTGTGGGAAACTGAGTCCAGTCCCACACCATGTGACAACTGTTGAATCCGTTTCCAGCCAACTAGCAGCGCCTCATCTCTTCCCATGAGCAGGGGCGATTTATGGCAACCAGGTGCATGGCGATTGTGGTGGATCAGATCTCATACTTTTCTCTCAGTTACATTAGTCTCACACATGCAGAGGCAGGAAATGGTTCAATAAGATTGAATCAGCTGTGTCGTAGATAAAATTGCAATAATGAGAATGATGAAACATGCTAGAAGCAAAATTGTGACAAGGAAGGGAAAATACAGAAAATGTCCCACCATACTGTCACTATGCACAATGTGCTTCCTACCTAAGCTGTGTTAGAGCACAGCATAAGCCCTAATCCCCCCCTTCAGGATTCCCCCAGGAGGACATAATCCCCCCCACACCTGAGTATGCCTGTTGCCTATAGAAGACCATCCCCCAAGTAGGACAGGGAACTGGTGGTCTTGGCAAGCAACTGTAACAGTCAGTCAGCATGCGGATGTGGAACCTCCCTCTGACGTGCGTGGGGTATGGAAATGTTTTTATAATAAATCAGCTGATGTTTTGCGAAAATATCCCTACGTAAAACTACATGCGTTTCTGTGAATGTTCGAGATGTTGTATACCACTTGTGCCGACAAGCCTATCTTGCTGCAGCCTTGAGGAAAGCACGAAGTGAGTGTCATGCTTAAAACACAGTGCTTTCCTAGGCAAAAAGATAACTAGATAAAGAAAAGAAAACATCACCACGAATGTGTCTGATTCTAAAATAATAAAAAAGCAGAATAAAATGTTACTAGGCTAAGGGGCACAGGCACCAGGCCTAGTTGTTAACATAACATACACTGAGACATTAATAAAATGGCTATGCAACACCTTCCCTTTGTCAGTTCAGAAGTGGTAAAGCAAGCTAGAATCTAAAATAAAGCCACCTAAATGCAAGACTTTAAAACATATATAGATACATTTCAATAGTGACAAGTTAAAACGTACTGAAGCAGGTAAAAAGATATCAAAGGATCAATATAGAGGGTTAGAAGTGGCACCTATAAAAACTGAATTTAAAAACCAGTGTCACTTTGAAAATCTCCAATTACATCAGGACAATTGAAACAAGGAAATGTTCCACTCCAGCAGGTGGTAATGTGACCAAATCGGTCCAAAGGATAACCAACAAGCACTCATGTTCGAAAGCCTGAGCTCCAGATGAGGCAGCAGCATTCAGTGTTGTGCTCGATGTTAAGAGCTTCATGATCCACAAAGGGCAGCTCATATAATTGTTTCCCATAGCAAATGCACCCTCAACGTGCATGACTGGTAATGAGCCCTCAGCGAGAACCTCAACAGATCAGCGTCTAATGAAAGTACGTGCTGCGTAGAAATACAAACTTTCAGTGCACATTCGAAAAGGCACCGGAGGCATCGAAACACAAGGTGCCCACAATCTTAAACCGGTCTGATTGACAGACCAGTTGCACTCCAGTTCCTCCAGGAGTGGTGCTCCGAAATACTGCATCATTCGTTCACGACCGTTGCGCTGGTGGAAGCACCATCAGTCCTTGTTGCGATGGGGCAGCTATTGCAAACAAAAAAAACAGCACGATCCAACCTATTAAGGCCAAAGTAATTGGAAAGCCCTTTCAAATATAGTGTATGGCTGAAGGTATTAAGCCAAATATAGCAGAGAAGGTGTTAACGAAACCAGAACCAACGGCCTTAAAGAAATGTACAATCCCAGTGGTACTGGATGTGTTAAATGTGTCCCACGAGCTCACGAAAGTGCCTCGTAAAGTTCGTATTGAAGAGGGACTGTATTTCTGCCGATTACCTCGCCATTTGGAGTGCATATGTCTTGTGTGCTGATGTCAGCGCCACATGTTTTTGAAACAAAGCTTTTAGTCTGCTCAACTTGTCAAATTTCACATCTGAATTAGCAATATGAGGCCAAAGATCTGCTACTTTAGTCTGTTGCGTAGCATGGGGGGGAAATAACATTCCCGCAACAGGTTACAATTTGGGAGACAAATGATGTAAGTTATTCTGGCTTGCATTTCACAACAGCTCTCACTGTTACGCACATAGTTTACACTGGAGAGCGACTGGAACTCCCTTCAGATGGCAAGCTAAATTCACTCGGTGTAAGGACAGCCGCTTGCAAACCATCGAATGGCTTACAGAAGTCTTGCAGCTAAGAAAGACCTCTTTCATGCCATTGAGACATCAGTGCGAGAAGGGAAGCTCCCACACTTCATGAATGTGACTTTCTCCCAGCCTTTCATATCTGCCTACTGGAATGTTTCAAGCAGGACATGAATTGCAGTGTTGAAATGGACAGATTAATAATCCTTTGTATTAACCATTCAGCAGATGATATTCCAGCCACAGTAGAAGGTAACTTTTCTAATTAATGTTTAATAAAAGCTGCTTCCTTCTTAGCCATTATTTGTTGTTGCCTCAAACTAAATGCTGAAAATATATCTCTTGTGCCAACATGTTGCCAGGGAACGTGACCAGATTTCAGTGTCTGTAGTGCCCGACCCAGCTGCATAATGGACTTTAGCTGACTCTGTCCATGATGTAAAAATGACATGTCACTTTCCACAATGACTATTGCAGATGAAACAATGTTTAAAGTGTATGTGCGGTTGGAGATGGTATTAATACCATTATCTACAGTTGCTAATGCTTTTGGTAAATGTTCATGATCTATTTTCTTTAACTCTGTACTGGCTTCTTCTTGAGAGAGTTTCCAATTTTCATTAAAGACTACATATAAGAAGTGCTTTTTACGTTGTTTTCTGGGTCCTAACAGGAAATCCTGCAAATCTGTGTTAGAGAGGAGACTGAGTTGTTTAACAGCATCTAGTGAGGAAGGGTTTAACCATTGCTGGCATAATTTCCGTATACTGTATGTTCTTACTATACAGATTGTTCTGATGACATAGAGCAAGGGTCTGGCCTATTGTTTTTTTTTTTTTTTTTTTTTTTTTTAAACCCTGTGGAGTTTACAAAATGTGCATGACAACCGTTTGTGTCTACTGCCACCTGCTGCGACGTGAAATTGAGGTGTGAAATGTAACATTTTGGACCCACTGATCGAGCTGATTTTCAGTTGCAATAATGTAATTTTGCCACTTGTAGAATTTAGCAGGGGGCAAGAATCCTGGGCACATTCAAACCCTTTATTTTTGCAAAGCCTAAACATGTTTGTACAGTTTCATTTAAAAAATATAATTTGAACAGGTATCAGGTGTGCTCTTTAAAAAAAAAAAAAAAAAAAAAAAAAAGCTTTGTTTCCCTAACACTTCAAGTAAGTCTACTTAAGCCAATATTCATAATCTTAGATAGCCAACATGGAAACAAAGGAATCACAGTAAATCAATTTTGTATCCGTTAATAAAACAGAGTGCATTTCCATCATTGGCAATTTAAAACAATACAACGCAGCATTTTTAACATCCAGCCCATAAAAATGTTAACTTTTCAGAATGTTTTTGAGCTCCCAATTGGCGGAGTTGGACAATGTTCTCATTGTGTGTAATTAAAAATAGTCTTTGGGGTACTTGCTCTGTGGATGTAATGATGTCCATAATAATTATAGCAGAACATATCTCCATAAATTTCTTTTGATGAACATCTTCACTTTCAAATACAGTAAAATCTTCTAATTCAGATAACATAGAATCAACTGTTTTTACATCCCAATCAGAAAACTCCAGGTGTTTTTTACATCATTCCATGAAAGTTTAAATACATATGAAATTTGAATAACCTCCGTCGGGCATTATATATCAAAAGGTACTTTATCCCAAACAATCATTAGGAATTGGTATAGCTAAAATGTTCACTAGGGACAAGTCTCTACAAACCTTACAGAAGGTAAAATATGACTTTAGGACCCCATCCACCAGTTCAACTGTAGAGCGTTCAGGAAGGTAATGACCATGTCATTAGTAAGAGAGACAATGGCAAACACAATCCAAAGAAGGAAGGCAAGTGCAGTTAATAAGAACCACATATAGTTCAGTGAAAGAATGAATTATTTTGAAGATAATTTATCAGCTCACGTGCTCTTGTCAGTCTTGTTGCAGAAGAGGCAGATGAGTTGGTGAGTCATTGATGCCTGCAAACTATCCAGAAGCAGTTCGGGAAATACTGGAGCAGTGTTTCGAAGGGGAGAACTGGCAGAAGTCTCCCCTGGTGGTTCATAGTAGATTAGTCCATCTGTTTGGGTTGAATGTAAGTAGAATTACTCAATATTGTTGACATTACTTGTCGCACAAGAAGTTAATAGAAATAATGAAAGATCATTTTTCACCCTCCCCAAGCTCAGAGGTATCGGCGTTGCTGCTCAAACCTGTAGAGGAGCATCCTGCTCTGTAGTGAGTCCACTAGGTCTGCTGTGCAGGATTCACCAATAGGGTGTAGCTTGAAATTGTCGATGGAGACAAAGGGATTTTCTTTTGACCGAGGCAGCGGTGGTAGATCTAGTACCGTATATTCCCAGGACTGGAAGGGGTGCACGATAAGGACCAAACTCCTTTTCAAAAGCAATCTTTTTCACACACTAGATCCCCAACTTTTGGAATCTAGCCGGTTGGTGTTATTGGTACATTCCCTATTCCCAAGGAGGGGGCACTGAAACTCTTGTAAGTCCTGCAAGACAGTGCCATGTTCATTTATGTCAATAGGTGCATCTGCCGCCTCTGCTCGAGGACCATCAAGATCTAGAACATACACTTGTGTTCCAAAAAGGGATTCATACCCTCCCGGGGACCTTCTGGTCAGATTAAGTGCTCTCTAGATGCCGTACAGGTGATTAAGACAACTTTGAACCACGCCTAATACTCGGACTGTTAAGGATTGCTTTAAATACCGGTTTCTTTGCTCCACTAGATAATACGGAGACGAATAATACAGTTGCACCCCTAACAAAGCCATGGTGTCCTTGAATTCCCTTGAGGCAAAAGTAGGGCCCTAGTCTGAGTGGAAAGTCAAAACTGCATATGTGCCAATAAAGACTTGCAAATCTTTAATAACAGTTTGATCGTCAGCAGATCGTTTTGGCCATATCCATAGAAATCTGAAGCATTGATTTATTTGTATGCATCATTAGGTGTCAAGGGACCACAGTGGTCCAGGTACACACATTGTAGAGGTTTGTTGGAAATTAGGAGGGGTGTCTGCAGTGGGTGTTTGATGGTGGACCCTTTTATTTGCTGACAGATGTCACCACAAAGGACGTACTGCTTGGTCTGTTTGTATAGACCTGCACACCACAAGCGTGCTTGTAACAGAAATAGTAGCCCCACACAAGTATGGGCAGAAGTAACTCCCTTGTGCGCCGCTTTAATCAATTCATGTCTTTGATCTTGGTTGGGATCACACGATCACCCACCCCTGGTATTGCTGCTACAGCAGTATTGAGGCTAGGTATGCGGTAGGAATATTTAGCAGGATATGCCTTTGGCATGGACTTGCCTTCAGCTGAAGCTTTCACAGCAGCCAGTGTTTCATCATCCAGCCTCGTCCGTTTAGTTATTGTAGCAACAGAAGCGTAGCTACTGCTGATTTGGCTGCTTCATCAGCCAAGGTATTGTCAGTAACGTGTCCCAGTGTATGAACTACATGGAAATTGGGTAGTGTTTCTTTCAGATCTGCTACTTTCCTCCGCAGTAATTTGTTTTCAATGCCTTCTGAATCTCTGAACCCTTTCTGGCCCCAGTAATGCAGATATTCATTGAAGGACTGGAGACAGTAATATAAATAATTTGATTAATGTTAACTGTCCTGGATCCATGTGTTCCAGTGCCAACCACAGAGCCTTGAGCTCTGCTAATGGTGCAGTCCAGTCCTTTAAGGTCTGTGTGTAAGTGTGTTGTGGATGGAATTCACCACCCTTCATGTAGCCACTCGCGACCGCACAAGCAGCGTAGTATTGATGTTTAGTGCCTACTGCAGGTTGGGCTGAGCCATCAGTGTGGATAATTGTTTGATATGGTTCATTAGGCGATGTGTTTGCTGGAACTGGTTATTCAAGTTCAGATTGTAAGAATTCTTTAGTTTGTAATTTTGGGTCAAAAACAGTCAACATCAGTGGCCGTCAGACATTATTGCCCATTGAATCCAACGTGGATGAGGTGCCTTAGCATTAGGAACACTGGATTTGGTACAGCCTCAAGGGCTGGGATTGGAGATACAACAATGATGCATTTCCCCTAGGCCAGATGTCTCTTTAATGACAGTCAACTGAACAGCATTCAGAATGTTTTCTGTAGGAGCAAAGCGTGGTTCAGCTGTGGAGTACTGTGATTTGTATGCAGTAGGGACAGTATCACCCTCATTGAACGTTACATAGGTGAAACCAATGGCACCAGCAATTACTCTGACTTGGACACTCATTATGAGTCTGGCGGTTTGAAGAGTTCAGCGGTTTGGCCCAAGTCAAACTGTCAATATTCTGCCCGTCCTGCTGCTTTTCTGCGGCATGCCGGTGAGCTCCTCTGACCCAGTGGACGCTGTAATACCGCTAGCGGTATTACGACGTGGAAGACTGCCAGCATTTTTTCTGGCGGTCTTGCATCCCAGTGACAGGAATCTGCATTTCTCTCTCCAGGATAGACCCCCCCCCGTGCTCCCCCACACTCACATCGTTCACCCCATTCACACTAACAGTTACCCAAACACTGTAGGCACGCATTTACTCCCCCAGCGCATGTATACATTCACACCCCACTCCGCCTCCAGCGCATGCATACATTCACTTCCCTTCCACCTGCACAACATACTCACTCACCCGCTCTCCCCATCCACTGACACATGCACCTGCTCTCCCTGTTCGCTCACACACACCCCTGTCCACACTCTCACCCTCCTCCCTGTCCACTTAACATACACATATACACACACACACTCACCCCTTCCATCCGCTCAATCGCACTCACACATCCCTCCCATCCACACACTCACCCCCCTTCATCCCGTCCACAATCACTGACACGCAGACATACACACACAACCCCCCCCTCGCCGTCCCACCTGTTCTCTAGCTGTGTGAGGATTTACTTCACAGGTGCTCTAGCTTCATACTTTATTGGATATTGGGGTTGAGGATGGGGTTTGGAATCTAACTGGTATTGTATGGTAAGGAGAATCTTTATCCCACTGTACATGGTTGCTATATAACACGGGTGCCTGCGCCTTTGCCCAATCAATTGCAAAAAGAACAGGGTCAAGACTGATTTGCATATGGTTGGGTCCAAACTGGGGTTGCATAATGAGCAAAAGATTTGATGGATTAAACCCAGGTCTGTGACTGGGGTGAATGTTTGATTTGTTCCGCATTCCGTCCATCATTTGTGTTTGTTTGCTTTTGTCACCATTGGGGTGCGAGAAAGAGGCTTCAAATACCTCTTCCTCATATGGGAGATTACAGACAAATTCTGGTGGCCAGTCTTTTTTTGGACAGCAAAATTTAAATGGTGGTAACGCGATCCCAAAAGATAGCGTCTTTTGTGCACTCAATGTCTCCTGACTGTATTTTCACCTATCGGTGTGGAGACGCGCACGTCCTCAGTCTCGACTTGTAAAAAGTCATCAGTTGCTTTCGTTTCCAGATGCTTCTGAAGATTGCGGCAAACTATTGTGACCTCCATCGTACTACCTAGCAGGGCCAGTGCCCACATTCTGCTCTTCAGCAAAGCTCTCATCCTGAGGTCTCATGGGGAAAGACTGCTTCCAGTGCATTTATTTTTTGAGCTAATCAAAACGTAATTTCTTGTTTGACGGGTACCTTAACTGTCATCAAATGTACAGTTGCAGGGTTAATGACTGCATGATGTTGCGCTGGGGCAGCTTGTGCAGAGTTTTGTATTTAATGTTTGCATTACAAACTGTACTAAGCATCTATATATCGCTGTAAGTTCAACATATAGGCGGCAAACCTCAGCTACAGCCAAGGTGGCTGCATCAGGATCTGGTGTGTATGTGGCCAATAAAGGCCGTCATGGCTCAGGCGAGTTAACAGAACGTGTAGTGTTGTGTGTGGTAAGGTGCCATCAAGCCAGTTATTATGGTCTTGAAAGGAAAGAGGAATCTCTAGATATGCATAAGCTCGGTATTGTGCAGGTATGTTAGCAGGAGTATAATGATGAAAGGTATGTGTTTCCATCGACTGCTGGAAAAGTGACCCAAAAAAAAAAAAAAAAATCGGTTCTGTAGGCTGGATGGCCTCAACAAATGTTAGTGGACCCCCTTGGACTATGAGGCCATCAGCTAGCAAATGAGTGTGAGAAAGTAGCCTCTTTCTAGCCTTGTTACCCCCACTTTTGGCCTGTTTGTGAGTGTATGTCAGGGTGTTTTCACTGTCTCACTGGGATCCTGCTAGCCAGGGCCCAGTGCTCATAGTGAAAACCCTATGTTTTCAGTATGTTTATGTGTCACTGGGACCCTGCTAGTCAGGGCCCCAGTGCTCATAAGTTTGTGGCCTATATGTATGTGTTCCCTGTGTGGTGCCTAACTGTCTCACTGAGGCTCTGCTAATCAGAACCTCAGTGGTTATGCTCTCTCATTTCTTTCAAATTGTCACTAACAGGCTAGTGACCAATTTTACCAATTTACATTGGTTTACTGGAACACCCTTATAATTCCCTAGTATATGGTACTGAGGTAACCAGGGTATTGGGGTTCCAGGAGATCCATATGGGCTGCAGCATTTCTTTTGCCACCCATAGGGAGCTCTGACAATTCTTACACAGGCCTGCCACTGCAGCCTGAGTGAAATAGCATCCACGTTATTTCACAGCCATTTTACACTGCACTTAAGTAACTTATAAGTCACCTATATGTTTAACCTTTACCTGGTAAAGGTTGGGTGCTAAGTTACTTAGTGTGAGGGCACCGGGGACACCATTACACGCGTGCACTACCTATAGGTCACTACCTATATGTAGCTTCACAATGGTAACTCCGAATATGGCCATGTAACATGTCTATGATCATGGAATTGCCCCCTCTATGCCATCCTGGCATAGTTGGCACAATCCCATGATCCCACAGGTCTGTAGCTCAGACCTGGGTACTGCCAAACTGCCTTTCCCGGGGTTTCACTGCAGCTGCTGCTGCCAACCCCTCAGACAGGTTTCTGCCCTCCTGCGGTCCAGCCAGGCTTGGCCCAGGATGGCAGAACAAAGGACTTCCTCTGAGAGAGGGTGTTACACCCTCTCCCTTTGGAAAATGGTGTGAAGGCAGGGGAGGAGTAGCCTCCCCCAGCCTCTGGAAATGCTTTCATGGGCACACATGGTGCCCATTTCTGCATAAGCCAGTCTACACCGGTTCAGGGTCCCCTCAGCCCTGCTGACCGCGCTGAAAGCCCGCAAAACTGCAACAAAGTAGCAAAGACGACTACTGCAACTATGTAACGCTGATCCAGCCGCTTTCTCGACTGCTTTCCTGTTGGTGCATGCTGTGGGGGTAGTCTGCCTCCTCTCTGCACTAGAAGCTCCGAAGAAATCTCCCGTGGGTCGACGGAATCGTCCCCCTGCAACCGCAGGCACCAAAGAACTGCATCGCCGGTACCCTGGGTCTCCTCTCAGCACGACGAGCGAGGTCCCTTGAATCCAGCAACTCTGTCCAAGTGACTCCCACAGTCCAGTGACTCTTCAGTCCAAGTTTGGTGGAGGTAAGTCCTTGCCTCCCCACGCCAGACTGCATTGCTGGGAACCGCGACTTTTGCAGCTACTCCGGCCACTTTCGGCGGAAATCCTTTGTGCACAGCCAAGCCTGGGTCCACGGCACTCCAACCTGCATTGCACGACTTCCTAAGTTGTCCTCCGGCGACGTGGAACTCCTTTGTGCGACTTATGGTGAGCACCGTTTCACTCCACTTCGTAGTGCCTGTTCCGGCACTTCTGCGGGTGCTGCCTGATTCTGAGAGGGCTCCGTGTCTTGCTTGACGCCCCCTCTGTCCCCAGACGCAATTGGCGACATCCTGGTCCCTCCTGGGCCACAGCAGCATCCAAAAACCCTAACTGCACGATTTGCAGCTAGCAAGGCTTGTTGGCGGTCTTTCTTCAGGAAAACACTTCTGCACGACTCTCCACAGCGTGAGGGATCCGTCCTCCAAAGGGGAAGTTCCTAGCCCTTGTCGTTCCTGCAGAATCTTCAGCTTCTACTGTCCAGTAGCAGCTTCTTTGCACCCACAGCTGGCATTTCCTGGGCATCTGCCCATCTCCGACTTGCTTGTGACTTCTGGACTTGGTCCCTTTGTTCCACAGGTACCCTCGTTTGGAAATCCATCGTTGTTGCATTGCTGATTTGTGACTTTCCTGCAGAATTCCCCATCACGACTTCTATGTCCTTTGGGGATCTTTAGTGCACTTTGCACTCACTTTTCAGGGTCTTGGGGTGGGCTATTTTTCTAACCCTAACTGTTTTGTTACAGTCCCAGCAACCCTCTACAAGGTCACATAGGTTTGGGGTCCATTCGTGGTTCGCATTCCACTTTTGGAGTATATGGTTTGTTTTGGTATTGTGTACATATATCTTGTGTATATTTGCTATCCTCATACTGAGGGTACTCACTGAGATACTTTTGGCATATTGTCATAAAAATAAAGTACCTTTATTTTTAGTATATCTGTGTATTGTTTTTTCTTATGATATTGTGCATATGACACTAGTGGTACTGTAGGAGCTTCACTCGTCTCCTAGTTCAGCCTAAGCTGCTCTGCTAAGTTACCATTATCTATCAGCCTAAGCTGCTAGACATCCTATACACTAATAAGGGATAACTGGGCCTGGTGCAAGGTGTAAGCACCCCTTGGTACTCACTACAAGCCAGTCCAGCCTCCTACAATGAGCCATAAGGAAAAGGTTGCATGTTTACTGCAATTGCTACCCATTGTGGGTTCGCCATGGTGGGTATACCGGTTCAGAGAAAATGACACCAAAATGGGGATTGATCCTTTTAAGGTTCAAGATTGAACAACCTACAACATTGGATAGATACTACCTACTTAGCTGAGGATGAAAATCTGCAATACCACAGTTGTCTCCAAATGTAGTATTAAGGTGCCTTAAGCACGTAGTGAGACGGATACTCAGGAGGATCTGAAAATTAGTGCCTAACCAAACACTGGCAGCGCCACGGCGCGTGGGCTTTTATTATCCTAATGAGGCTGCTGGATTTGGGCAGCAGTGTAGAAAAGTACTCTTTTATGCATGATTTCCCCCACTTTTTGCCTGCTTTCAGTGTGTTTTTGACTGTGTTCACTGGGATCCTGCCAACCAGCCCCCCAGTGACTGAGCTCTTCCTCTAAATTTAGTTGTTCGTGACTTTGTACACCCCACCACACTGTAGGTCACCCCTATTGCAGGCCCTCCTACCCCAAAGGGCATGGTGCATGTGCCTATGTGTGAGGGCACCCCTGTATGAGCAGAGGTGCCCCAACAAACTCCTGCCCTATTTTCCTGGACTTCGTGAGTACGGGGAAGCAATTATATAGGTCACTACCTATGTCCAGCAACATAATGGTAACTCCAAACGTAGGCATGTTTGGTATCAAACGTGTTGGAATCATACCCCAATACTGTTGCCAGTATTGTTTGTATGAGTCCATGCACTCTCGGGGGGGGGGGGGGGTGAATCGTGGTAGATCAGCTCTCATCCAGTTCTCTGTTACATTAGTCTCACACATGCAAAGACAGAGGCAGGAAATGTTCAATAAGGTTTATTAAATCAGCTACGTCTTGGATAAAATGGCATGAATTGCAGTAATGAGTGAAATATTCTAGAAGCAAAATGGTGACAAGAAAAGTGAAACACAGTCCCACCATACTCACTGTTCACAGTATGTGATTCCTAACTAAGCTATGTTAGAGCCCAGCATAAGCCCTAATCTGCCCTTCAGGATTCCGCCCTGGGAGGACATTATCCCCCATACCGGAGTGTGCCTGTTGTCTATAGAGACACCATCACCAAGTAGGCCTGGGAACCGGTGGTCTCGGTAAGCAGCTGTAACGAAGTCAATTAGCATGCAGTTGTGGTTATCTCACTGGAACCTCCCTCTAGTGTGCCTCAGACAGGAATGAGGTTTTTATAATAAAACAGCTGATGTTCTGAGAATATCTCTACACAAAACTACGTGTTTCTGTGAATGATAGACGCTGTGTATTGGGCCAACAGTCCTATCTTGTTGCAGCCTTGAGGAAAGCACAGAGTGAGAGAAAGTCATGCTAAAAAACGGCGATGCTTTCCTAGGCAAAAGGACAAATAGATAAAGAAAATAAAACATCACCACAAATGTGGCCGATTCTAAACTAATAAAATTTAAGCAGAATAAAATGTTACTAGGCTAAAGGGTGCAGGTAGCAGGCCTAGTTGGAAACAAAACATGCCAGAGACATTAATAAAATGGGTATACAACAGATGAGCTCTAGTTTCGTGGGAATTGTAGTTCGCAAATTCTCCTGGAAGCCCAGCCCACCACCACAGCTCTTGGTCTTCTCATGCCGTCTGAGTACAGTAATGCTCTATTGGTTCCAAGAGCATCATGCAGCTACCAGGGGGTGAGCAGATTGATCTACCCAGCAGTATGCAATGAACGGCAGCACATTTTTAGCGCCTGGTAGTGTTCTAGCTCTTTAATAGAACTTGGTGTTCATTGCATGGAACATTGGCAAACTGCAGCCGGTCACTTGGTGATTGTGGAAATTAAAATGCTGATTAATCCGCCAGCAGAATATTTTAGTAATGTCTCCAATTTTGCCAGCAGAATTAAAAAATTCCACGCATGCCTTGAAATTAGCAATGCAGGTAGATGTTGCACCTCCAGACTAGTCACACCCCTAAGATGGGCTACCTGATGTGCTCCACTAAGGAAGGATTCCACCTTCCTGGTTTTGGTGGACCTAGAAACTCTGGGTCACGAAAATGCCCACTCCCCACAAGACGTGATATTCTAGGGGGTGTAGACACCCCATGGGTAAGTACCCATTTGCTTCTACCCTACACTGTCCTTAATGTCCCTAAATCCATTATTTAGGTATCCCCGACAACAGGAACTTAGATTTGTCTGACTACAAGAAGGACAAAGAAGAGTTGACCAGCACAAGAAATGTGTACTAGCTGTGAACTTTGGTGCCAAACTCTTCCTCCCTTTTCCTGTCCAGATGATTGTAAAGACGTGGCTCCTCCTGCAGCTGTGAAACCTCCCAAAGCCTTGGAACACTGCCAGAACTATGTCAACCAGCCAGCATCTCCCTCGGAGTGGAGTCACTTCCCTGCACTGGTAGGCATCAACTGCAACGTTCCAGCCCTTGTTTTGCTGAGCATTGAGTCCACTCAGTGAGCATCTCACCAGGAGGAGTATTTTGAGCGTCCAGGAGGTCAGCCTCATCAACCCATCCAGTCTTTGATGCTCAACCTGTGTGGAGCCATCTTGCAGCAATATCTGGGGTACCAGAGCCCTTACAGCTGCCAAGACCTGATAAGTGTCAAGCCTGGACACCAGCACAGACCTAGCGACATGGGATGTCAGCATCACGAAGGCCATCATTGAGAGTAGCCTTGTTCTGTTTTGTCCCCATCTCTAGGTCGATCTAAAGTGAGAGCCTCCAATGCATGTGACCTGACAAAAAACCTCTGCATCCGAGTCCCATGACCTGAGTTTGAGCCTTCCGACAGTGCACCCTTGCTCCACAGACCCTCAAGAGCTGAGCCCCCCCACCCCCAATTTGGGTTCTGCTTGACTGGTTCCCCAGTCCACAGTTGCAGCCTTTTTCTTACAGGTACTTCCCCCATTAACTTCAGCAAGTAGCGTTTGAGTGTACCACAGCTGGAAGCACCTCTGTACCCAGACACACTAGGACAGGTAAACTTGAACTGTTGATGCTTTCTAGGACCTTTGCCCCTACATACCTTAAGTCCAGAAGAACAGGCCTGTACATTGTTTGCAAGTGACCGTATGCAGTGTATGATTCACCCATCAGATAACTTTACGTTGTTCAAGGCTCATGCCTCAAATCGGACATCTCTATTTTATGTAGTTTCTTATAGAGTGCCTCTCGTTTAATGACTGTTCAACAAATGCTTAACACTAATCTCTGAGCCTAAATTCCTCGCCCACACAGCTACAAAATGAGCATATGGGATTATTTAAGTCCTGTAAGCCAACAAGGGTCGTCTGGAGTATCTGCATGGTGTACTCCTACATTGGTACAATACATAGCCAGCTTCCTACAGGGAGCCCACATGAAAACTGTGCTGATTCACGAGTCTGAACAGAGACAGGTAACTTATCAGTCTCCTACAACTGAAAGCTGTTCTCATGGCACTCGACCTTTCTCCCTTCTCTGTAAAAGGACATGACTGAGAAGGACCATACCACCATCATGGCTTATACCAACAAACTGGGAGAGACAAAACCAGTCTCTGCAGAAGCAAACCACGTGGCACTAGACCCGGACCAGAAGAATATCCTTGACAGCTGGATATCCCAGGGGTTCAGAACCAAAAAGCTTATTTCCTCAACAGACGTCACAAGGAAAACCACAAATGGGTGCTGAACTATGAAGTTGTAGACTGAACCAGAAATGGAGATTTGACATACAGGGCACCGGATCAGCACACATTGGGCAGTGCTCCGTTTGATCAAATGGTCAAACATTTGTCTGTGCCTTTCCTCCGAACCCACATAACAGTAATTAAAAATTGGAAGGTCAAGGACAAAGATGATCCTGTTGGCACCAGATAAGCTCAGAAAAAGGTGGCGGCTGGAGCTGCTACATCTGTCCCTGCTACAACATACAGATCAAATCTTTTGGCAAGACTTTCGACCCAGATTTGGCACCCGAGCCTTCAATCGTTGAATTTGGCTCTGCTCAGACAGTGATGCCATTTGAATTTACCACCTGGCTCATGGAGATACTAAGAGGCAAACTGCCCATCCACAGTATCCTGTTGTACATTAAAATGGGAACTGTTCTGCATTTGGTGCCCAAGCAAAGATCATAACCCCATTTCGTGCCAGATATATAACCTTTTCTTACCGACTACATCGGAATTACACGTCATCAATACAAGTTTTTTTGTTAACTGCCAAACAGCAGATATAACATCTCCACAGCGGTTGACTTTCTTTAATATTCCAATGATGAAAGTCTTTCCAAAAGCTCTTATGAGGGTTTTTCCAGAAGTGGAAAGACAGTCTCCTCTAACTGCTCAAGTTAGTGCCATCAAAACAGTTCACCATTTGAAGCCATGCATAGTTACTTTGCAGTATCTTTCATTGAAACCGCTTTTGTAATCGCAGTTAGATCTGTACATAGGGTTAGTAAATTGCAAGCCCATTAGCAGCAGAACCGTTTAGCATTTTTCATCCTGACAGGGTTGTCTTGAGGACTCACCCTTCTTTCTTACCTAAAGTGATATCAGATTTTCACATTGGACTGTTAAACTTTCTGCTTTCTTTCCAAATCCATTTAGGCAATCGGCGGACTCTTTCACTTTACATTAGAACAGTCTTGATGTTTTAACTAGATGAAACCATGGACATTAGCTCACAAATTATTTTGTTTTTCTATGGTCACATTAGAAAAAGGTCTGGTTACATTCAAACAAACCACTGCCAGATGGCTCGAAGCATGAGTGTTTTTGTTGTCTAATAGACCACTTCTAGGTAGACCCAAGGCCCATTCAACAAGAGCGAAAACTGCAAGCGCAGCGTTAGACATGTCCTTATTGCTGCCATCTGTAATGCTGCAACATGCAAATCAGTACATACCTTAACTAGACATTGTTGTCTAGAGCCAGATACTCAAGCAGAAGTAACTACATCTGTATTACAGATTTCTCTAGCATTTATCTTCTCTTGTATTGGATAGCTTGCTACTTTATTCAAGAGATCAATCTGTTCTGCCATGTTGTGCGGCAGCAGTCTGCAAAATATAAAGCCTAGAAATATGTTCTTTCTTGCAGATGTATTTCTACCAGTTGTTGGTGCTTTACTTTCAATGTCACTGACTTGTTTTCAAACAATGTATATTGAAGTAATTTGTTTTCCTTCTTTACTGTCTACGAAGTATTAATAAACTTTCCTTGTTGAGTTAATTGCATTCAACTGACTCCAAAATGACTTCCTAATTTATTTATATGGCATTTGCCCTAATCTGTTAGCTGCCAGTTTGTGTTCTTCCTTGTGTTGAAGTGTATTTTCTAATGCTGATTGGGCCATTTCGTCACCAACCACACACAGGTTTGAATCCCTTCTTCGCCAGTTTGTGAAACCAAAGGGTCTGCAAATAAATGATTATTGCAGCAGACTTAGGCAGCATACATCTGATCTGTATCATAAATGCTGGAACTAGTTGACCCACCATTAGACCCCAGTTAACTTTATAGACTTCTCACTCTCATTGGAGCATATATCCCCAAACATCCCATCCTGGAGGCTGCTTCTTTTAAGAGATGCTTGTCAGCAACTGTGCTGTTTGGGGTGGGTAATGAAAGGATTGTTGACCTATTTTATTTGGCATCCAACACTTGCAGTAGTCAAGAGCCATCAGTTGAGTATTTGTCTTGTGCCTTATAGGTCTTTCTGCCCTGAACATCGCCCATTTCAGAAGTGTGTACAAGACCGAGGTTCTTCCACCTGCACCATATGCCTGGAAATTGTACAGCATCACCCGTCTTACCACATCCTGCACAGCCCATGCTGCAAGACTGCCTGGTTCCACAGGGACTGCTTACAGGTGAGAGGTGCTGACCAGACTTGGCTGCAGTGGAATTAGAGCAAATAAAGTTACTGTAATCTTGCATGCTTCCTGTGGGGAAAGTTCTTTGAGTGAATATGGACAAAGGTCATGTCTTCTCCATATGTACTACTGGCCCTCTATAGTGTTGACACTTTCAGATTATCTGCAGGAGTTTCTCTGACCGGCTATGAAAGCAAGAGACATGGCATGTCTTTACTTCCCTCCAGGCTTTTTTTTTTTTTGGCAGAAAACACTGGGCCCATGTCACCCATGCACATTTGTCCAACAAGAGACCTAAGGTTGCAGGATGTGAAGCCTTGTGTAGGGTTTCTCGGTATTCTCTACAAACTTGCATAGATATTGTGGTCACCAACAGACGGTTTTTTTTTTGGTAAATGACCTTTTTCTAAAGGTGGGGTTTTGTCTGTTGGATAGTGAAGTGAGACACCCATGTCCAAATGCAGGATGTTCTGCTGGTGAGTTCAGAGTGCCATGTGCCTCCCACAAGACTAGGACTTGAAATTCATGGGGCTAGAAAGACTATGCCTAGATTTGAGCAAGAATGATCAAATAAATGCAAACATTTTAACTTTGCCAGGCTTTATTTAGGGACCCTATGGGAAACCACCTCTGAGTAGATTGATGGTGAATTTGTCACAGCCTGAATAAGGAATTGGTGTTGAAGCTTTAAAAAAAAGAAAAAAAAAGAAAGAGAACCTTGTCTACAGTGAGCTTCTACCTTACCTGTATATGCTGGCTACATACATCCGCACAGACGTAGCATATCTGAAGGTACACAGGTGTCAAAGCTGTAATGGAATAGTCTGTTTCTATTGATTCATTTTCAGTTGACAGATTTCAGCCCTCCCCCCCAGCCTGTGTTCCTTCCCATGTATTTTTACTTTTGAAAGGTGAGCAGGCTTTCCCAGGCACAGTGTGTTGTGCAAGTTTTCAGGAAGGATTAACATATTCTTGCTTTTTTTTTAGTATAGCCAGTTACTCCTTAAAGAGTGCAGTCTCATAGTCAAAAACAGGCCAGTTTACCAAAATACAGGACGTGGTGTTGGGGTCCTCACAACACATACATGTATCCCAATACTAGCAATACATCTGACTGCCAGGTATAATACATTAGTGACTCTGCTAGTTGGTGGGCTTCACTTTATATGGCACTTTGTAAGGGCAGTGTAAGGAAATGCCTCCTTGGCATGGTTGCCCCCTGACTTTTTGCCTTTGCTGATGCTATGTTTACAATTGAAAGTGTGCTGAGGCCTGCTAACCAGGCCCCAGCACCAGTGTTCTTTCCCTAACCTGTACTTTTGTATCCACAATTGGCAGACCCTGGCATCCAGATAAGTCCCTTGTAACTGGTACTTCTAGTACCAAGGGCCCTGATGCCAAGGAAGGTCTCTAAGGGCTGCAGCATGTCTTATGCCACCCTGGAGACCTCTCACTCAGCACAGACACACTGCTTGCCAGCTTGTGTGTGCTAGTGAGGACAAAACGAGTAAGTCGACATGGCACTCCCCTCAGGGTGCCATGCCAGCCTCTCACTGCCTATGCAGTATAGGTAAGACACCCCTCTAGCAGGCCTTACAGCCCTAAGGCAGGGTGCACTATACCATAGGTGAGGGTACCAGTGCATGAGCATGGTACCCCTACAGTGTCTAAATAAAACCTTAGACATTGTAAGTGCAGGGTAGCCATAAGAGTATATGGTCTGGGAGTCTGTCAAACACGAACTCCACAGCACCATAATGGCTACACTGAAAACTGGGAAGTTTGGTATCAAACTTCTCAGCACAATAAATGCACACTGATGCCAGTGTACATTTTATTGTAAAATACACCACAGAGGGCACCTTAGAGGTGCCCCCTGAAACTTAACCGACTGTCTGTGTAGGCTGACTAGTTCCAGCAGCCTGCCACACCAGAGACATGTTGCTGGCCCCATGGGGAGAGTGCCTTTGTCACTCTGAGGCCAGTAACAAAGCCTGCACTGGGTGGAGATGCTAACACCTCCCCCAGGCAGGAGCTGTGACACCTGGCGGTGAGCCTCAAAGGCTCACCCCTTTGTCACAGCCCAGCAGGGCACTCCAGCTTAGTGGAGTTGCCCGCCCCCTCCGGCCACGGCCCCCACTTTTGGCGGCAAGGCTGGAGGGAACAAAGAAAGCAACAAGGAGGAGTCACTGGCCAGTCAGGACAGCCCCTAAGGTGTCCTGAGCTGAAGTGACTCTGACTTTTAGAAATCCTCCATCTTGCAGATGGAGGATTCCCCCAATAGGGTTAGGATTGTGACCCCCTCCCCTTGGGAGGGGGCACAAAGAGGGTGTACCCACCCTCAGGGCTAGTAGCCATTGGCTACTAACCCCCCAGACCTAAACACGCCCTTAAATTTAGTATTTAAGGGCTACCCTGAACCCTAGAAAATCAGATTCCTGCAACTACAAGAAGAAGGACTGCCTAGCTGAAAAACCCCTGCAGAGGAAGACCAGAAGACGATAACTGCCTTGGCTCCAGAAACTCACCGGCCTGTCTCCTGCCTTCCAAAGATCCTGCTCCAGCGACGCCTTCCAAAGGGACCAGCGACCTCGACATCCTCTGAGGACTGCCCCTGCTTCGAAAAGACAAGAAACTCCCGAGGACAGCGGACCTGCTCCAAAGAAAAGCTGCAACTTTGTTTCCAGCAGCTTTAAAGAACCCTGCAAGCTCCCCGCAAAAGGCGTGAGACTTGCAACACTGCACCCGGCGACCCCGACTCGGTTGGTGGCGATCCAACACCTCAGGAGGGACCCCAGGACTACTCTAAGACTGTGAGTACAAAAACCTGTCCCCCCTGAGCCCCCACAGCGCCGCCTGCAGAGGGAATCCCGAGGCTTCCCCTGACCGCGACTCTTTGAAACCAAAGTCCCGACACCTGGGAGAGACCCTGCACCCGCAGCCCCCAGGACCTGAAGGACCGGACTTTCACTGGAGGAGTGACCCCCAGGAGTCCCTCTCCCTTGCCCAAGTGGAGGTTTCCCCGAGGAACCCCCCCCTTGCCTACCTGCAGCGCTGAAGAGATCCCTAGATCTCCCATTGACTTCCATTACAAACCCGACGCTTGTTTCTACACTGCACCCGGCCGCCCCCGCGCTGCTGAGGGTGAAATTTCTGTGTGGGCTTGTGTCCCCCCCGGTGCCCTACAAAACCCCCCTGGTCTGCCCTCCGAAGACGCGGGTACTTACCTGCAAGCAGACCGGAACCGGGGCACCCCCTTCTCTCCATTCTAGCCTATGTGTTTTGGGCACCACTTTGGACTCTGCACCTGACCGGCCCTGAGCTGCTGGTGTGGTGACTTTGGGGTTGCTCTAAACCCCCAACGGTGGGCTACCTTGGACCAAGAACTGAGCCCTGTAAGTGTCTTACTTACCTGGTTAATCTAACAAATACTTACCTCCCCTAGGAACTGTGAAAATTGCACTAAGTGTCCACTTTTAAAACAGCTATTTGTCAATAACTTGAAAAGTATACATGCAATTTTGATGATTTGAAGTTCCTAAAGTACTTACCTGCAATACCTTTCGAATGAGATATTACATGTAGAATTTGAACCTGTGGTTCTTAAAATAAACTAAGAAAAGATATTTTTCTATATAAAAACCTATTGGCTGGATTTGTCTCTGAGTGTGTGTACCTCATTTATTGTCTATGTGTATGTACAACAAATGCTTAACACTACTCCTTGGATAAGCCTACTGCTCGACCACACTACCACAAAATAGAGCATTAGTATTATCTATTTTTACCACTATTTTACCTCTAAGGGGAACCCTTGGACTCTGTGCATGCTATTCCTTACTTTGAAATAGCACATACAGAGCCAACTTCCTACATTGGTGGATCAGCGGTGGGGTACAAGACTTTGCATTTGCTGGACTACTCAGCCAATACCTGATCACACGACAAATTCCAAAATTGTCATTAGAAATTGATTTTTGCAATTTGAAAAGTTTTCTAAATTCTTAAAAGACCTGCTAGGGCCTTGTGTTAGATCCTGTTTAGCATTTCTTTTAGAGTTTAAAAGTTTGTTAAAAGTTTGAATTAGATTCTAGAACCAGTTTTAGTTTCTTAAAAAGTATTCCAACTTTTAGAAGCATAATGTCTAGCACAGATGTGAATGTGGTGGAACTCGACACCACACCTTACCTCCATCTACAGATGAGAGAGCTAAGGTCACTCTGTAAACTAAAGAAAATAGCAATGGGCCCCAAACCTACCAAAGTACAGCTCCAGGAGCTTTTGGCAGAGTTTGAAAAGGCCAACCCCTCTGAGGATGGCAACTCAGAGGATGAAGATAGTGACTTGGAGGGAAATTCCCCCCCTCCAGTCCTACTTAGGGAGAGCAGGGCTTCTCAAGCCCTGACTCCACAAATAATAGTCAGAGATGCTGGTTCCCTCACAGGAGGGACCAACAACTCTGAAATCACTGAGGATAACTCCAGTGAAGAGGACATCCAGTTAGCCAGGATGGCCAAAAGATTGGCTTTGGAAAGACAGATCCTAGCCATAGAGAGGGAAAGACAAGAGATGGGCCTAGGACCCATCAATGGTGGCAGCAACATAAATAGGGTCAGAGATTCTCCTGACATGTTGAAAATCCCCAAAGGGATTGTAACTAAATATGAAGATGGTGATGACATCACCAAATGGTTCACAGCTTTTGAGAGGGCTTGTGTAACCAGAAAAGTGAACAGATCTCACTGGGGTGCTCTCCTTTGGGAAATGTTCACAGGAAAGTGTAGGGATAGACTCCTCACACTCTCTGGACAAGATGCAGAATCTTATGACCTCATGAAGGGTACCCTGATTGAGGGCTTTGGATTCTCCACTGAGGAGTACAGGATTAGGTTCAGGGGGGCTCAAAAATCCTCGAGCCAGACCTGGGTTGACTTTGTTGACTACTCAGTGAAAACACTAGATGGTTGGATTCAAGGCAGTGGTGTAAGTAATTATGATGGGCTGTACAATTTATTTGTGAAAGAACACCTGTTAAGTAATTGTTTCAATGATAAACTGCATCAGCATCTGGTAGACCTAGGACCAATTTCTCCCCAAGAATTGGGAAAGAAGGCGGACCATTGGGTCAAGACAAGGGTGTCCAAGACTTCAACAGGGGGTGACCAAAAGAAAGGGGTCACAAAGACTCCCCAGCAGAAGGGTGATGAGACAACCAAAACTAAAAATAGTAAAGAGTCTTCTACAGGCCCCCAAAAACCTGCACAGGAGGGTGGGCCCAGAGCCTCTTCACAAAACAATGGGTACAAGGGTAAAAACTTTGATCCCAAAAAGGCCTGGTGTCATAGCTGTAAACAGCATGGACACCAAACTGGAGACAAGGCCTGTCCCAAGAAAGGTTCCACTCCAAACTCCCATCCAGGTAACACTGGTATGGCTAGTCTCCAAGTGGGATCAACAGTGTGCCCAGAGCAAATCAGGGTCCACACTGAAGCTACTCTAGTTTCTGAGGGTGGGGTGGATTTAGCCACACTAGCTGTCTGGCCGCCTAACATGCAAAAATACAGACAGCAACTCTTAATTAATGGGACTAGAATAGAGGGCCTGAGGGATACAGGTGCCAGTGTCACCATGGTGACAGAGAAACTGGTTTCCCCTGGCCAATACCTGACTGGAAAAACTTACACAGTCACCAACGCTGACAATCAGAGAAAAGTACATCCCATGGCAATGGTTACTTTAGAATGGGGAGGGGTCAATGGCCTGAAACAGGTGGTGGTCTCCTCAAATATCCCAGTGGACTGTCTGCTTGGAAATGACCTGGAGTCCTCAGCATGGGCTGAGGTAGAGCTAAAAACCCATGCAGCAATGCTGGGTATCCCTGAACTGGTGTGTGTGAAAACAAGAGCACAATGCAAGGCACAGGGTGAAAAAGTAGAGCTGGAGTCTGGAAAAATGGCCCAGCCTACCAAGAGAACAGGAAAGTCAGTTGGGAAACCAACTGCAACACAGCCAAAGAAAGGGAACCTCTCTTCTCAGGAAGAAGTTCTGCCCTCTGAGGGAACTGAGCCTTTGGAGCTTGAACCTTATCAGGTTGAGCTCTTAGGCCCAGGGGGACCCTCAAGGGAAGAGCTGTGTAAGGGACAAGAAACCTGTCCCTCTCTTGAAGGCCTTAGGCAGCAAGCTGCTGAAGAGTCCAAAGGCAAGAAAAATGGAACACATAGGGTCTATTGGGAAGATGGGCTCCTGTACACTGAGGCCAGAGACCCCAAACCTGGTGCCACTAGGAGAGTGGTAGTGCCTCAGCTGTTCAGAGGGTTCATCCTAACATTGGCCCATGACATTCCCCTTGCTGGACATTTGGGACAAACCAAGACGTGGGAGAGGTTAGTCAACCACTTCTACTGGCCCAATATGTCCAACATGGTTAAGGAGTTTTGCCTCTCCTGCCCCACCTGTCAAGCCAGTGGTAAGACAGGTGGGCATCCAAAGGCCCCCCTCATTCCACTTCCAGTGGTGGGGGTGCCCTTTGAAAGAGTGGGTGTGGACATAGTTGGTCCACTGGAACCTCCCACAGCCTCAGGAAATATGTATATCCTGGTAGTAGTGGATCATGCTACCAGGTACCCTGAAGCTATTCCCCTTAGGTCGACTACTGCCCCTGCAGTAGCCAAGGCCCTCATTGGTATCTTTACCAGAGTGGGTTTCCCTAAGGAGGTGGTGTCTGACAGAGGTACCAACTTCATGTCAGCATACCTAAAGCACATGTGGAATGAGTGTGGAGTGACTTATAAATTCACTACACCTTACCATCCACAAACTAATGGCTTAGTTGAGAGATTCAACAAGACATTAAAGGGCATGATCATGGGGCTCCCAGAAAAACTCAAAAGGAGATGGGATGTCCTCCTGCCATGTCTGCTTTTCGCTTACAGGGAGGTACCACAGAAGGGAGTAGGGTTCTCACCCTTTGAACTTCTGTTTGGTCATCCTGTAAGGGGACCACTTGCCCTTGTTAAAGAAGGCTGGGAGAGACCTCTCCATGAGCCTAAACAGGACATAGTGGACTATGTACTTGGCCTTCGCTCTAGAATGGCAGAGTACATGGAAAAGGCAACCAAAAACCTTGAGGCCAGCCAACAACTCCAGAAGTTTTGGTATGACCAAAAGGCTGCACTGGTTGAGTTCCAACCAGGGCAGAAAGTCTGGGTTCTGGAGCCTGTGGCTCCCAGGGCACTCCAGGACAAATGGAGTGGCCCTTACCCAGTGCTAGAGAGGAAGAGTCAGGTCACCTACCTGGTGGACCTGGGCACAAGCAGGAGCCCCAAGAGGGTGATCCATGTGAACCGCCTTAAGCTCTTCCATGACAGGGCTGATGTGAATCTGTTAATGGTAACAGATGAGGATCAGGAGGCAGAGAGTGAACCTCTCCCTGATCTTCTGTCATCAGACCCAAAAGATGGCACAGTAGATGGAGTGATCTACTCAGACACCCTCTCTGGCCAACAGCAGGCTGATTGTAGGAGAGTCCTACAACAGTTTCCTGAGCTTTTCTCCCTAACCCCTGGTCAGACACACCTGTGTACCCATGATGTGGACACAGGAGACAGCATGCCTGTCAAGAACAAAATCTTTAGACAGTCTGACCATGTTAAGGAAAGCATCAAGGTGGAAGTCCACAAGATGCTGGAATTGGGAGTCATTGAGCGCTCTGACAGCCCCTGGGCTAGCCCAGTGGTCTTAGTCCCCAAACCTCACACCACAGATGGAAAGAAAGAGATGAGGTTTTGTGTGGACTACAGAGGGCTCAATTCTGTCACCAAGACAGATGCTCATCCAATTCCAAGAGCTGATGAGCTCATTGATAAATTAGGTGCTGCCAAATTTCTAAGTACCTTTGACTTGACAGCAGGGTACTGGCAAATAAAAATGGCACCTGGAGCAAAAGAAAAGACAGCATTCTCCACACCTGATGGGCATTATCAGTTTACTGTTATGCCCTTTGGTTTAAAGAATGCCCCTGCCACCTTCCAAAGGTTGGTGAATCAAGTCCTTGCTGGCTTGGAGTCCTTTAGCACAGCTTATCTTGATGATATTGCTGTCTTTAGCTCCACCTGGCAGGATCACCTGGTCCACCTGAGGAAGGTTTTGAAGGCTCTGCAATCTGCAGGCCTCTCTATCAAGGCATCCAAATGCCAGATAGGGCAGGGAACTGTGGTTTACTTGGGACACCTTGTAGGTGGAGGCCAAGTTCAGCCACTCCAACCCAAGATCCAGACTATTCTGGACTGGGTAGCTCCAAAAACCCAGACTCAAGTCAGGGCATTCCTTGGCTTGACTGGGTACTACAGGAGGTTTGTGAAGGGATATGGATCCATTGTGACAGCCCTCACTGAACTCACCTCCAAGAAAATGCCCAAGAAAGTAAACTGGACTGTGGACTGCCAACAGGCCTTTGACACCCTGAAACAGGCAATGTGCTCAGCACCAGTTCTCAAAGCTCCAGATTATTCTAAGCAGTTCATTGTGCAGACTGATGCCTCTGAACATGGGATAGGGGCAGTTTTGTCCCAAACAAATGATGATGGCCTTGACCAGCCTGTTGCTTTCATTAGCAGGAGGTTACTCCCCAGGGAGCAGCGTTGGAGTGCCATTGAGAGGGAGGCCTTTGCTGTGGTTTGGTCCCTGAAGAAGCTGAGACCATACCTCTTTGGGACTCACTTCCTAGTTCAAACTGACCACAGACCTCTCAAATGGCTGATGCAAATGAAAGGTGAAAATCCTAAACTGTTGAGGTGGTCCATCTCCCTACAGGGAATGGACTTTATAGTGGAACACAGACCTGGGACTGCCCATGCCAATGCAGATGGCCTTTCCAGGTTCTTCCACTTAGAAAATGAAGACTCTCTTGGGAAAGGTTAGTCTCATCCTCTTTCGTTTGGGGGGGGGTTGTGTAAGGAAATGCCTCCTTGGCATGGTTGCCCCCTGACTTTTTGCCTTTGCTGATGCTATGTTTACAATTGAAAGTGTGCTGAGGCCTGCTAACCAGGCCCCAGCACCAGTGTTCTTTCCCTAACCTGTACTTTTGTATCCACAATTGGCAGACCCTGGCATCCAGATAAGTCCCTTGTAACTGGTACTTCTAGTACCAAGGGCCCTGATGCCAAGGAAGGTCTCTAAGGGCTGCAGCATGTCTTATGCCACCCTGGAGACCTCTCACTCAGCACAGACACACTGCTTGCCAGCTTGTGTGTGCTAGTGAGGACAAAACGAGTAAGTCGACATGGCACTCCCCTCAGGGTGCCATGCCAGCCTCTCACTGCCTATGCAGTATAGGTAAGACACCCCTCTAGCAGGCCTTACAGCCCTAAGGCAGGGTGCACTATACCATAGGTGAGGGTACCAGTGCATGAGCATGGTACCCCTACAGTGTCTAAATAAAACCTTAGACATTGTAAGTGCAGGGTAGCCATAAGAGTATATGGTCTGGGAGTCTGTCAAACACGAACTCCACAGCACCATAATGGCTACACTGAAAACTGGGAAGTTTGGTATCAAACTTCTCAGCACAATAAATGCACACTGATGCCAGTGTACATTTTATTGTAAAATACACCACAGAGGGCACCTTAGAGGTGCCCCCTGAAACTTAACCGACTGTCTGTGTAGGCTGACTAGTTCCAGCAGCCTGCCACACCAGAGACATGTTGCTGGCCCCATGGGGAGAGTGCCTTTGTCACTCTGAGGCCAGTAACAAAGCCTGCACTGGGTGGAGATGCTAACACCTCCCCCAGGCAGGAGCTGTGACACCTGGCGGTGAGCCTCAAAGGCTCACCCCTTTGTCACAGCCCAGCAGGGCACTCCAGCTTAGTGGAGTTGCCCGCCCCCTCCGGCCACGGCCCCCACTTTTGGCGGCAAGGCTGGAGGGAACAAAGAAAGCAACAAGGAGGAGTCACTGGCCAGTCAGGACAGCCCCTAAGGTGTCCTGAGCTGAAGTGACTCTGACTTTTAGAAATCCTCCATCTTGCAGATGGAGGATTCCCCCAATAGGGTTAGGATTGTGACCCCCTCCCCTTGGGAGGGGGCACAAAGAGGGTGTACCCACCCTCAGGGCTAGTAGCCATTGGCTACTAACCCCCCAGACCTAAACACGCCCTTAAATTTAGTATTTAAGGGCTACCCTGAACCCTAGAAAATCAGATTCCTGCAACTACAAGAAGAAGGACTGCCTAGCTGAAAAACCCCTGCAGAGGAAGACCAGAAGACGATAACTGCCTTGGCTCCAGAAACTCACCGGCCTGTCTCCTGCCTTCCAAAGATCCTGCTCCAGCGACGCCTTCCAAAGGGACCAGCGACCTCGACATCCTCTGAGGACTGCCCCTGCTTCGAAAAGACAAGAAACTCCCGAGGACAGCGGACCTGCTCCAAAGAAAAGCTGCAACTTTGTTTCCAGCAGCTTTAAAGAACCCTGCAAGCTCCCCGCAAAAGGCGTGAGACTTGCAACACTGCACCCGGCGACCCCGACTCGGTTGGTGGCGATCCAACACCTCAGGAGGGACCCCAGGACTACTCTAAGACTGTGAGTACAAAAACCTGTCCCCCCTGAGCCCCCACAGCGCCGCCTGCAGAGGGAATCCCGAGGCTTCCCCTGACCGCGACTCTTTGAAACCAAAGTCCCGACACCTGGGAGAGACCCTGCACCCGCAGCCCCCAGGACCTGAAGGACCGGACTTTCACTGGAGGAGTGACCCCCAGGAGTCCCTCTCCCTTGCCCAAGTGGAGGTTTCCCCGAGGAACCCCCCCCTTGCCTACCTGCAGCGCTGAAGAGATCCCTAGATCTCCCATTGACTTCCATTACAAACCCGACGCTTGTTTCTACACTGCACCCGGCCGCCCCCGCGCTGCTGAGGGTGAAATTTCTGTGTGGGCTTGTGTCCCCCCCGGTGCCCTACAAAACCCCCCTGGTCTGCCCTCCGAAGACGCGGGTACTTACCTGCAAGCAGACCGGAACCGGGGCACCCCCTTCTCTCCATTCTAGCCTATGTGTTTTGGGCACCACTTTGGACTCTGCACCTGACCGGCCCTGAGCTGCTGGTGTGGTGACTTTGGGGTTGCTCTAAACCCCCAACGGTGGGCTACCTTGGACCAAGAACTGAGCCCTGTAAGTGTCTTACTTACCTGGTTAATCTAACAAATACTTACCTCCCCTAGGAACTGTGAAAATTGCACTAAGTGTCCACTTTTAAAACAGCTATTTGTCAATAACTTGAAAAGTATACATGCAATTTTGATGATTTGAAGTTCCTAAAGTACTTACCTGCAATACCTTTCGAATGAGATATTACATGTAGAATTTGAACCTGTGGTTCTTAAAATAAACTAAGAAAAGATATTTTTCTATATAAAAACCTATTGGCTGGATTTGTCTCTGAGTGTGTGTACCTCATTTATTGTCTATGTGTATGTACAACAAATGCTTAACACTACTCCTTGGATAAGCCTACTGCTCGACCACACTACCACAAAATAGAGCATTAGTATTATCTATTTTTACCACTATTTTACCTCTAAGGGGAACCCTTGGACTCTGTGCATGCTATTCCTTACTTTGAAATAGCACATACAGAGCCAACTTCCTACAGGCAGCTTATAGGAAGTAGTTGAAATTGGTTCAAAAGCTCACTGCAGGTGAGCTTTTGAACCAAATCAATGATGCCTTTGTAATATTCTGGCACGGCAGACCAGTTTTTTTGTATTCTTGCCAGTGGCTCTGCTGGGTTAGTTGCTGCCTGTGCCAAATAGTTAGATGGTTTAATTTTTCAAGCCAGTGTACGACTCTTTATTCATGTTTAGTGTGTTTAGTCTAGTTTTATCTGTAACTTGAAGCAGAACGTGTTGCTCTTTGCATTTAATAGTGGATCTGTTTGCCAATGCCTTGATGTTGCTCTATCATCTCTCCACAGTACCAAGCCCTTAGCGCTGGAGTGTTTTTCTTCAGGTGTACAGTATGCAACAATAAAGATGTATTTCAAAAAGAAATGTTGCGATTAGGTATCCACATCCCAGAAAAGTAAGTCTTTCTCCAAGAATTTTCTTTACTTTTTTTAGCATAATAGCGTGCGTGGGCAGTGTATCGTAGGGACATTGTGTGAATGGAAATGTTATATGATAGTGACTTGTTGGAAAGTGATCTATTTTCTACTGCCCTATTAAGTGTGTATGTGCTCAGGGTGAGTTTATGTAATGTTTCCAGTGATCTCAGCACATTCTGCATTTCCTCATGCCTGGTTACTTATAAATTTGTTGCTAGTGTCTAAGTGCTCAGTGAGCACAAGTGGAGGGTCACGGGGAAGAACTAATGTTGACAGAAATCCTCTCCCCAATCCAATATGGCTTTAGGCCTGGATTAGGCACAGTGGACCAGGCCCTAAATTTGCATCTTATTCTTAGCAAATATGTCACTGCCAGGAGAAAATCTATTCATTTAGCTTTTATTGATTTATCTAGCGCGTTTGATCTGGTGAATAGAGAGAAATTGTGGTCACTTATGGATGCAATGGGGGTTGATCAGGATCTGCTCAAGCTGATTAAACGACTGTACACTGATCTTACTATTTCAGTACAATATGGCCAGTATGGTGAAAGGTGCCATCCCCTCCCATTTATGCGGGGGATTAGACAGGGTTGTACTTTAGCACCTTTTTAATTTTTCTTATATAAAATGGCCTTTATAGTTTTTTAGTAAAAAATGGCAAGGATTTTCCTAGGATTGGCTCGAGACAACTTCCGATTTTGCTGTACGCTGATGATGCTGTTCTAATTGTTCGTACAGCAAACGGTTTACAGAATCTATTGGATCTTTTCTTCACTTTTACATATGAGCTTGATTTGAAAGTTAATTTTACAAAGTCACATGTTATGATTTGTGGACCTAGAAATACGCGAACTAAACGTTTTAATATGGGGGAAATATTTTAACTAAGGTGAAAGAGTTTTGTTATCTAGGACTGCATTTAAGTTCTTCTTTGTCGTGGAACTCCCATCTTCTTTTAAAGGCCCAACAAATGGAAAGAAATATGGAAGCGATTTTTCGCTTTGCCCGTAAATTAGGACATAGACCTGTCCACCAGATTATTATGCTCTATAAATCTAAATGTGTTTCTGCAGCTACTTATTGGGGGGCCTTTGGGGATACACTAACTCAACCCTCCTACAACGTATAGAGAATACATTTCTGCACCAGCTCCTTCTGGTACCCAAGAATGTAGCTAATATTTGTCATGAGGAGCTGGGAATACGGTACATTAAGGACTCGATTGATATCGCCCCACTTCTGTTATGGATAAAAGTATGGTTAAATCCTGCGGCTAGCCTAGTGCAAGACTGTTTAATTGATTGCATTCAACCAGCCAATCATAACAAGATTCCATGGCTTACTTTTGTACATAATTCTTTTCGGAATTTGGACCTGGAGATTATGTATCTCAAACCAGAGCTTATGCCTGCTAATGCAAAGGAAATGGTCAAAACTCGATTTATAGAGTACATTGCGAACTATAGATATCAGTAGCAGAGAAATTGAAAACATTTGACTTATATGTGCAGATTTCAACTTCAATTTTGATAGAACCATACTTCATCTGGTTCCCAATTCCTTCTCTGTATTCTCTACCTGTTCTCTTTAGACTAAATATGATCCATTTTAGAGTGGCTTTTCCAAAGAAATGTATGTGGCAAAAGATGCTACCGCTTTGTCCTTGTAACAATTTTTCTTTTCTAATCTTCATTTAAAGAGTTAAAATCTCATTAACATTCTCTACCCATCACACTACTACGAAGTCTCATCACTTTTAGGGTCTTACGTAGAGGAATAGCCTGGCTTGGGAAAGCAATTCCCTTCCTTTTTGTGTTTCTGAAACATTGCATTTTGTCCCTGAAAACAGCTATGGGAAATTCAGGCACACAACCTTTGAAGCTCTACTAGTATCATCTGATCTGTAACTAAGATCTTCTAATCTTTGTGGAGACCATAGGGTCAGACTTCTGCTGAATCTAGCCATCCCGCCATCACTGTGTGACTCCCTTAGGATGAGGGCTGACCCAGGCCGGGATACTGCTGTAATTGGTTCTTCTCCTCATGTTAGTCTCCTCACTGCTCGCTACAGTCTCTGGCTACCAGCCCTCAGTTCAGCTGCATGTGAACCTTATAAACCGGTGACCAATGTAATTTATAGCAGCTTCTGTCTAATGCCTTACTCCTGTAGTATCTTGCCACACTTTAGTGCCAGAAACCAATCTCGCAGCTGGCTTGGTAACAGCCAATATTGTTGATTACTAAGAAAATGCTAACAGCCTACAGGAAATCATATACTTCACAAATTAATCCTTCGAGTAATGCTGGTCCCAGAGACACACAAGTTCTCATTTGTGATATATATGCTAAGAAACTCACAGCGATTTGAGAGGATCTGGCCCATTATCAAATGCTTCATGTCACAACAATGTTTTGGAAGAAGCCCTACTCTTGAGCTGCAAAACACTCTTCGTCCAATGCTCACAACTGTTTATTGCTGGTAGCCCATGTGGGTGACCTTGGGAAACATTTAGGCAAGGGTTAGAGTAGCCTTTTTTTTTTTTTCTCTTCTGTTTTTGTTATGGTAGGGCCTCCTACTGTCCTTCATGTTTGTTGGTATCTGAGAGGTATGCACTTTATTTGCCACACTGAAGAAAACATTTTTAAAAATGCAACATTTGGTATATGATGCATTTACCTTGACTTTTCCAGTTTCACTGCTAAAGAAAGTGCCATGATGCGTTTTGTAAAGAATTGCTTTAAGTAGCTACAGAAATAACCTTTAGTCTGCCTATGTGGCTGACAAGCTCAACAACTCTATTGGTAATTGACTCTCCGGCAGCCAGAATAGAAACAAAAAGTTTAAAAAAAGGAAGAAGTAAGGCAACAGGCCCTCTCAATCTATGCAACAAGGATAAGGAACAAAATCTGTATATTCACGAGGGCTACTCCAACTATGCTGTCTGAATTTCAAATGAAAGCAAATCTCCAGATCAAAGCGCAAACAAATTAAGAAAAATGTAGAGTTTATTGTGCAAGTTCCTGGTGTGCTAATTGTCTATTGGATGACACACCTTCCCTTTGCCCCACCCATAACCGAGGCTGTAAGAAAGCCCCAGTCTGCTGCTGGCAGGAGTCTGCTCTCATACTCTGCTACTGGTGGTGTTACAATTTCAGCATTAACCTGTGATGAAACTTTTTCAGAGATGCTGCATGGGAGCTGGAGGAAAATGCATATCAAGAGCTTCTTCAGCGTTACCAGCATTGTGATGAGCAAAGGTGCCTCTGTAAAGAAGGGCGGGAGTTTGATGACCCAGAGAGGTAAGGCAAAGTGAAAGGTTTCAGAAAGTGTGTTGTGACCTAGCTCTATTTTAGTTTAGTGCTGTTTACAGTGGTTTTATTTATCTAGCACAGTAGTTCTTAACTAGTTTAACTTCTGGGGACTCCCTCGGAGTCATTACTGGAAGCCGGCGTGCCTGGCTTTAGTAATCTCAGTGATATAAACCTTACAACAATACACAGAGACAAGCATCAAAACAAATAGCACAAATGATGGCATTTTATTAAATATGCAAACAAATATAAAAAACAATTTTAACTTTAATGAAAAGGTTGGGGCTTTGCTAAATTCAGCTGAGGCCACCCATCTTCTATAATATATTGTTTGCATTTCACTGCGCCCACGAATCAATGAGAGCACCAACTTCATTTTTAGCCTCCAATTTCAAATTTGTTAACATTGAAGATTTTGAAGCATTCTATAAATCTTACATTTTGGTTCTTTACCTGCATACACTTAATCTTTTTTTTTTTCTTTTTTTTTTTCTGAGCTTGAGTAGGTGTCACTGAACCCCAGGGGTCCCAAGACCACAGGTTAAGAACCACATGTTTAGCACCTATAAGTGTATTGGCCAGATGGGTCGGGAGGTAGAAAGGGGAAGATGAGGGATGGGGGTGGTGCAAGGAACTAAACCAGAAAACAAGACGAGGTAGAAGCAGAGGTGGGCCTGTTTTATACGAGGTTCCAGTATGGTGCAACATAAGCATGCCTTATTTAAGACTTTGGTTTTAAAGAAGGGGGCTGCAGAAACTTTGGTAGCCCCTTACGTGATAGTGATCCTGCTGATGCTCAGTGTGTGCCACCACGCTCTCAAGGTGCCCTCTTCAAATGAGGGAGTCATTTGACTTTGCACCTGTTCAGACACTGGCCCTGAGGCACTGCAACCTCCGATTCAAGGCCAAGTCTTGAAAGGGGGCAAAAGGATTCCAAGGACTCACAGGCACATTCCCCCCCCCCCCCCCAAACTGGCAGTCTCTCACTGCACCCTCTTGCAAAAGGATCTCTGTCACAGTTTAACATGTAAGCTGGGTTACCACCTCCAAAGTGAAACAGCCACCGGTGACGGACACCCAGTGGTCTAAACCCTCTGCGCTCGACCTAGGGGAAGAGGACCACTGGTGTCCCTATGTCCCCGAGCATCGCAAGACCTGAGCCCACTCAGTGGCTTGCCCAAACGGGGCCCCCAGTCGAAGCCTGCAGGCTCTTTTCACAGTGAAACATCTCCGTAGCCTCTCAGCCAGCCCAGACAGCTCTTTGGACGTAGTCTCCTCCTTTGGTAGCAGAAGTGAATCCACAGGTTGCTGACAAATCTAGCCCCTCCCCCACTTAATCTGTTGCTTCAGAACTATCACAAGGGACCACTGTCTCCCATTTCATTCGCATTTGCTACACGCTATAAATGAGGGCGAGTCTGCCTTCAGGTTTGTTGGTTTTGTCATTTTGTACCCGGGGGAAGGTATTGGCCACTGCTGTGTCTGGAGAGGATGATGGGTTAAGCCAGATATCAATGGCCCAGAGTTATGTTGTGTAGTAGGTCGCAGACAGCTGTGGCGTGCTTGGTGAGTGCGGGTGTTGAATAGGTGGGGCGTGTTTTTTGTGTGTGTTGTCGTCAGAGGCTTGGTACAGTTGTGTATGCAGTGTGCTCTGTTTAGGAGAGACAGGTGTAGGAAAGTGCCTATTTTTTTTTTTACATGTTTTCTTCTCCCTCCCCCCCACCCCTTTTTGCCTGGGATCTGATGTGATTTCAACAAAGTGCACTGGATTCCTGCTAACCAGGTCCCCTGTGCCAGATCTTTCCCAACACTGCACAATTGGCAAACCCTTTAGCACCCTCTAAGTCCCTAGTAAATGGTATCTAGAGCATGGGGTACGAAAGAGGGTCCCTTAGGGCTGCAGCACGAATTGTGCCACCCTAAGCGACCCCTCACAAGCATGTGACAGGCTGCCATTGCAGACTGTGTCTCTTGGTGCAGACAAAAGTGAAAACCCGACATGGCACACAGCCCGTGTACCATGTCCTATAACACTGCATGTGATATATGTAAGTCACCCCTCTAGCAGGCCTTACAACCCTAAGGCAGGGTGCATTGTATTACATGTGAGGCCATATCTGCACGAACAGATATGTCCCTGATATAACTTTGTCGATTCTCAAATCTAGTAAATGACCAGGGAAGCAATTTTAAATACCTGTGCTGCACACTGACCAATACGAGTTTCTTAGCTACATGTTTGCTTTACTGAAATAGGGATGTTTGGTATTCAACATCTTGTATTGGTGAACCCACTCTGATGCCAGTGTTTGATTTACAATACTTGCACCCAGAGGGCACCTTAGAGGTGCCCCTGAAACCCTACCAGCCTCTAGTGTACTCACTGACCAGTTTCTACCAGCCTGCCACCCAAGACACTGTTCTGAACCCCTAGGGCGAAAACCTTCTATCGCAAGAAGCCCAGAACAAGGAGAAAAGGACCACTGGTGTCTGTGTCCCCCAGGCTTGTGAGCCTTGGGCCCATTTGTTGGTACACCGAGACTGGTTCCCCAGTCCACACCTGCAGCCTGTTTTATGGGTCCCCCTCCACCTCACCTGTACCATATTACAGACACTGGCCCTGAGACACTGCAACCTCCCACCCAGCCTAGAAGAGGACCACTGGTGTCCCTACGTCCCCAAGCATCGGAAGACCTGAGCCCACTCAGTGACTTGCCCAAGCAGGACAGATCTCCATAGGAATGCATAGCACTCTGCACACACCCCCTGCTGCTGAGGGTGTACTGTGGGTGCTGCCTTGGATCTTGCCCATTACTCACCTTAACCCGAGAGATTGGTCTTATAAGTCGCTGTAATGTACCTGATTGCAGAACATTTATTTCCTCCCATAGGGTAACATTGCAGAACTCAGAAATAGCACTGTCCACTTTTTAAAGTGAGAAGAATTCCTATTTAAAAACGTACTCACCTGAATTATTTTTCCCTGCCTAATCCTACATAAAGATACTTGTTGTTTTTATAAATTGGTGTGGCTCTCCTTTTTGAGTTGTCTCATTTCGTGACTATTGTTTATTTGTAGATGTCATGAACTCCTCTATTAAACTTAAGGCTGCTGGACCACACTACCCCAAAATAGAGCACTTTGGGATTGCATAGCAAGCCTGTGCACTCACTGGGGAACCTCGGGACCCTTAACACGGTATTCACATACCACATAAGGGGCCAGCCTCCTACAGTGGCGATTGAGAGCAAGGGGAGGCTCAGGTGAAGCAGCGGATGTAGGACAGGTCTGGGGAGTCCTGGACAAAGTTCCTGGATAGGAATCCAGGGTTGAGTGTGCAGGGATTTGACTGTGTAACCTTTGTTGTGGGTTAATTATACACTCTGCTTGGGCACACATTTTAGCTTAGGCCTGCGGCCTGTGCCTTTTCACCTACATATGTGCTCTGATATAATTCAGTTTCATTTTTATTCATTTTTAGTTATCCTGCTTTCAGCGGGGATGTTTTTATTCTCCAATTGGCTGCAATTTTGTGGTTCTGCGAAAGCATTATGTGCACGACATTACACCATGTACCTCTGTCCAAGGCTGACAAAAACAGTAGATGATCCACCTGGCAATTGTCTCCACAAGAGTATGTAAACAGTGACACTTGAGCACATGCCCACGCCAGGCCTTTTTCACAGAACAAAAACATTTCTTGTAAAAACACTACAGGCCAGAGGACAACATGGAGATAATTCTAGCCAGTATTCTGTCCACACTGCATGTCATTTCATTGCTGACCTCAGCCCTGTCTTCTCAACGGATCCAGGAAAAGGTGGCCAGACCCCTGTTATCAGTTCATGAGAGGAGCACCCACCCCCATTACTTAAGTACGTACAGATTGGGCTATCACTGCTGTGCTCTCCCTTAGGAGTTATGGGTTAGGTAGAATTCATCTATGTATGTTATTCCAATATGTTGGGACAATTTTTCTTCTCGCTGGTCACCACCACTCTAATCCTGTTATGTGTCCTTGCCCTAATAATTGAAGCTTATATTTGTATCATAGATTGCAGTCTTTTCAATAAATGTATTGAAACTTATCCTGCATCTTTCTTTGGTCTAAATGTATGCAGGATCTTTAGCTAAGGAGCGAAAAAGAGTGAGACCTGTCGACCATGTCTTACCCTGAGAAGCCAGTGTCATGTTTCACACTGCCACAAATCACCTTTTCTTTCAGGTTTGGGTGAGGTGCTGCTAGCTAGCCGAAAGGGTTGGGCCTCCAGCTTCCAAGACAGTGTGGGATTGACTCAGTCACCCACAAACTGTAGCGCTGCCGCCCCTAATCCACCAGTCTCGTTCTGATAACGGGAGTCCTACAACATGGTGCCACCGGCATTGGTGTGGCACTAATTATGCAGATCCCCTGAGCATCTCACTCTTACTCTCTAAGGGTACCCTAAGTACCACTATACAGCGATATCTGACGTCTTAGGAAAATTCCTCAGCTGAATAGGGAGCACCTATCTAGCGTGTAGGTTGTTAAAGCTTGAACCTTAAAAGGATGACCTCATTGGTGTTCCCAAGATGGATTCCTATTTTTTTAATATTTCACAACCAATATTTGAGAGAATTGTAGACAGCCTGTCACACAGTTCATTTTAGCTAATGGATTAACAAAAGAACAGCAAGATGGGTTTTATGGTGCCCGTCCACATATAATAAAACCCATTACGTTCGGTCCTTCAAACAATGACGGGCCAACATTGTCCACATATACACCACATCCCGATGAGCAGTCTCTGCCAGTAGCTGAAGTATGGACATTCTACAATGAGCTAGCAGCAATGTATAGACGATTAATATAATTCATAATGCAGACTTTAAACACCGCCACAGCGGGGGCTGCTCTAGCTATAAATCAGTTGGCCCCTACAGGGATAAATCCATAAACTGTCCATTCAAAAATGAGAGAAGTGCCCACTGAGCGGGAGAAGATTCCGTTCTTACAATGCTCTTGCCATTAGTGAGGATTGTGCCACTTGGGGCACAGTGTTTGCCGCAGTATGTACCATTACATATGGTATGCCAACACTTGCAAATTTACCAGAAGTGTTTAAACAAATTCAGAATGAACATGGGGCAGGTCTGGCCCTGAACCTGGGGATGAAACGGATGCTCAATTTTGGCAGTGTCCTTAATTTTAAGGAATATTAAAGGGGAAGCAGCAGCATTGGCAATTCGCTAGTGGCTCTGAGAAGTCCCTCAGTGGGACAAGGAGCGCGAGCCGACAATGAATTTCTGAAATTTATAATAGTATAGATCGGGATTACTTGGCAGCCAGACCAACTAAACCTCAAATTCAAAGTACTTCCACCAAGAAGGGCACCAAGCAAGCGCAAGAGGGAAAAAAGAAGAAAAAAAACCACACTGGGAAAAACAAAAATAAAATAGATAGAACACAGAGGAGAATGTCTGCCAGAAGAGACCTCAGTAAAGACATGCAACCTTAGAAATAGGGAAACCTTAAAAACAAATTAAATATCAATATACTGATAGTCGCTAATCTTGTTCCTGCCAGGACACACCGGATAAACGGAGTGACAGAGGAGCACGGTCAGAACATCAAAACTACTATGTGAAGCCGTCAAAGGACTCTCGGTGCTCCTGACTGTCACAAAAAAGGAAGAGAAACTTCCACAGCAAAAGCCCCAGTTTAAAAAGAAAAAGGAATTTCAATCAAGAATTCTTCTCATACTGAGAACAGGTCGTGGGCAGTGACTCTGCTAGACAGTGTGGCAGAGGTCACGGTCACCAGAGTCTTATAAATGTTCTGGATGGGACAGTGGTCAGGTGTCTCCCCACCCAACAGGGTACACGGATTAAGCATACGGATTAAGCATACAGATTACTGAGGGAGACATAGAACTCACTATTAAAATCTCCTGGGAAAGGTTAACAAGAAATTGATAATTCATTGGCAGAAACATATTTGCCACCTAAATTTGTCTGCACGCTCCCACAAGTGGAAGGTGTCAATTTGCCTCTCTCAGTCCTAGTTCTGAACATAGTAAAGGAAGCTTACCCTCCCGATTAGGCTTTGGCTCAGGCTCCGGCGCAGTAGTGCAACCAAGTAGGGTAGGATAGAGATTCTCCCTACCATGTAATACCAGTATGATCTGCTCCACAGATCCACCCACAATATCCTATTAAACAGAAAGCTAAAGCACCCGTGAGAGGTTCTCGCACATCTTTGTACCAGAGAGTCCGAGAACTCTGTGTGTTTCTGTAATGAACAACCTGTTGTTCCCTGTAGCAAAACATGACCATTCATATAGAATAGTCTTAGATTAGACATTTAAACAGTCATACATGCACCTTTGCAATCCAAAATGCACACCAAACACTTATCAACAATATAGTGTGGGAAAAAATACAAAACAATCTTGGACATTTCCAATGTTTTTTGTTTTTGTTTTTTTCAGCCAAAATCTATCGTCGGAAAGCAGAGATCTGAGCTCATTCAGTGCGTCAGGCTCTCAGCAGCATGTTTGTAGTGTATGCCAGGGGTTTAAGAACAGCCCAGGGGTATTTTTTGCCCATGTAACATCAATATTATAGGATAATGATCCAGAGGCTCTTATGTCGATGACATTTACGTAACAGATGACCACATTGCACATTTGCCCGGGGTGGATCGCACTGTTTTAAGATTCGCTGCGGAAGGCTACAAGTTTCACTTTGAAAAAAAACAAAATTGCTTTTCTTAGTTTCCTGTTAGGATATGAATCATCTGATGAAGGCAAAAGCCTAGCCCTACACTTCCTAAAAAAGTGCACTCAACGTCAACCTCCAAACACCATCAAGAAACTATAGTCAGTACTTGGTTTTTAATTTTGGCAGAACATACATTCCTGATTATGCACAACGCATAAAACCACTTTAATTTAATTTGTCCAAGAAAAAGAAGCAAGAGACACAAAGCGGAACACAAGGCAAAGAGATGCTCAGTAGCAAAAGCTTCACTGAATCAAGGACTCTCACCAGGCTGTTCACTGATCCCTACAATTTTCAAAATATATTTGCTACTTTTTGCCACATTAATGCGCTCCTGTAGTTTCACAATCTTATCCTGTGCTTCTCAAGCTGAGTTTTGTCATTACCAAAGCCAGCTTCCAGGCATGCATGAGGTGTAACCTAGATGTTCTTAATCTGCTTTAAACTTAACTTGTACAGGAGAAAAGTACTCCTTGGCAGGCCCACTATTTTCTCCCTGTGAATGGTCTATGACCGCTACTAGAGCTCCTCACATTCCTGTCCATCTGGCAAGAAATGTAGGTATTATGCTAAACAATGAGCTTTCCATGGCACAAGTATGTCTGGTTACAGTAATCTGCTTCACTGTTCTGAAAATGATAATGATTTCAGTTTAACATTGAAATCTCATAAGCCTGTTCATGGTCTAATCTTTAACAAGATGGATTACTGCAAGTCACTTTGCCTTGGCTTACCTTTAAGAGAAATTGCAGAAGTTCAAAGAACTCAGAACATGTTGGCCAGATTAATACTTGATCTGGTCAGTCATATTCATATATCCACTTTCCTTTGTGAACTGCATTGGCTCATAATGGAAAGGACCACTGGCAAATCTTTGCTTAGTCCACAGATCATAAATGAAAACAGCCCCAAATGTTTTTTGAAAAATATCCGTCCATATCGACCCAATAGGCTGCATCACTCAAATTCTGCTACTTAACTGTGCTGTGTCCTCACCGCACCAGCTGAGTCGGTCATGTCTTCGCATACCTTGCTCCCAAAAAAAAAATGGGACCAACTCCCAACGCTCATCCTTTTGGAAACCAGCCATCTTCTCTTCAGGACTGGTTTTTCCTCCTTTTGAGACTTCTTTAGTTTAATAAATCAACTTAGTACACCGGAACCCCTTTTATGGGCTACAGTGCCCTTTGCAAATTGCTTAGCTAGACATCAGGCACCATACGGTCTTTGAAAGATTGGTTAAAATAACTGAGGTTGCTAAGAGTACTGACAAACATCTAACTCTAGATAGGAGACTGAACTTGTAAACTGGGTTCAAGGAAAGAACTAGGCCAGGGCATAACAGAAAAAAAAATGGACAGACTACTGTAGAGTGCAAGATTCACAAATAAACCCCATCCCAAGAATCAAGGATTAAAATCATGACCTGTCAGAATTTTACACCTAACATATTAACTAAAATATACAAAGGGGCATTTAACATATGCCAACACATTTGGGGGGTCATGCCAAAGCTCGCAGCTGACTGGAAGAAAATTCTATCTGCAATAAAAGATGGCAGAATTTCCAATCCCAGCTTAACCAAAAACAATGGTTGCAGGTATGAAGCCAATGAAGTGAGAGAAAATTGCAACCAGAGACTGGGCATGAATACCTCAGTTGCTCTTAACTGCAATGATGATTGCACATTGGTAGAAACAAGCAGCCCCTGATTGAACGCATGGTTCCTCAAATTTTGGGGCATTATGGAAAGATTAGGTAGACACTTGATCAAATATAGAGATGAGTTCCTGTCAGGGTGGCCACCAGTACTAGGTAACATAGTCCTGCACTACTGCGAAAGAAAATGCCCCCCTGATTGACAGCTTTTCGTTTGTTTGACTGGTGGGTTAGTTGCTAAAGTGTATTTAGTGTTAATAAATGGACCAAACTAGGGGGAGGGAAGTAGAAGTTCCTGTGAAAGTTTGAGAAATATATGGAGGAGCATTCTAATGTGATCACATTATTTGAAGCCTTCAATAAAAAGTAATTGGAAAACAAAGGAACATATTACACCAAACCTGTGCTTTTGAACTGGTGCTGCAGCTTTTTGGAGATTTACAGTATTTTGTCCTTTTTCTGTTTCTTTTGTAGTAGTAAGTGGGAGATTGTGCGCTGTCAGTGCTGTGGCTCGCGTGGGACTCATCTGGCCTGCTCCTCCATGCAGATCTGGGAAGAGCAGACTTGGGAATGTGCGGAGTGCAAGAATATCATAAACCGATCAGGTAAAATGTGTCTAATTTTCCTTGTTTCTGGTATCTGCTATTAGTGGAATAGTTACATGTATCACCTTCCATTGACCTCTTGGGAAACCTGGACCTAAATGTTTAACACCCGATTTATTATAAAATGTTGAATCCTTCTCTGTCCCAGCCTGTAATTACCACTCAAACATTGTGTTGCTCAACTCTAAGTAGTTAGTAAAACTATACTATTGTAGTTTAAAAAAGGAGCTATCCAGCCCTGCATGGCATTCCCCAACTTGAAGGTCAAAGTGGGATCAACTTTCTGTAGGTTTCAATATTTATGTAAAAAAATACATATATATTTAGCCCTATAATTCAGTCTGCAGATTTATAACTAAACAGTTTTAGCTTTCCTATTTTTCAGGGCCTTTTCACCCTCGTCGTTGTCCAAGGTGCCTAGTCTGACAATATTAGAAACCCTGTTTGACTGCTTTATAATCGCCTTTTCATTAACCGCAGCAAGAATGATGTTTGTTTTCCTTCATTTTCTGTTACTGGTACAACCAGTCCTTGCATCAGATTCCTGGAGTGTCCACGTTGGCAGTTTGCAGCATGGATGTTGTTCCCACCCCCTCAATATAAATCAGCATGGAGAAAACTCTGGCATGTCCTGATAGAAGCCCAGGGGATTGTTTAGGGAAAATGTCCCCTGCGGTAATTGATACCCGGTTTTCATCTTATCTAGTTGTTGTGGCCAAGGGAAGGAGCACCACACAACTGGAATGCCTGCTAGGGATGGAAACCCACGCCGAAGAACCTGTTGCATTGTCTGGTCGAGTTCTGGGCTTGGTGGAACATAGGATTGTTTCAGTTTTTTTGTTAGTGTGGTGGGGCAGGCTTACAGATCAGAGTTCAAGCCCATATCTTTACCAGGCGGTTAACAAGTGCAGTTTACTCAGTAATTTGGGAGGGACTGTGGTTTAATAGTTGTAGCAGCCGCACTGGGGACTAATGCTGAGCTCCACTGGATGCCCCATTTTTACTGACAAAGCCCATCCTTCTTCCTGCTCTGCGATAGATCCTAGCTCAAGGTTGACACAGAAGATTGAGAGGCAAAACGTCAGCATGTCTTAAAGCTCTTACTTAAAGCACATTAGTTTGATTGCCTGGATCTATATTTTTTAGGGGAAGAGAGCAGTGCTGCATGGTAAAGTATCAGTCCTGCCCCAGGTCCTTCATGGGTGAGAGCTTGCACTAGAGTTTCTGATGAAATCTTACAGTTCCTTTGGGGCATAGCCATTACTGGCTGGTCATATTTACAGGCCTATTTGCAGTGAGCGTTTCCTTTTTAGAGTCTCCACATGCTCACCTCAATCATTTGGTGGTGAAACTGCCACCTTGATACTTGTGTTCTAAGCAAACAGTTTATTTTCTCAGGGCAGAGCACCAAATGTGAGGTTGAGGCATCAGACCAGGTCTTTCCTTAAACTGTGTGTTGAAAGCCAGGTAGGGCACTTCATTTTGTAGTGAATTCCAGAGATGGAATTATAGGAAGGAGCAGCAACAAGCAAGAAATGAGTAGACTTCAGTCCGACTGTCGCTACCCTTACAGAGCACCATGTACGGAGTTGACTGTTGCATGTATCCCACCTTGTGTGTACCCAAGCACTCACGTGTGTGCACACCTACTCGCAGGTGGAGAAAGGGGTTTCAGGTACGACCTACTACCAGAATGCAATCCACACATTGGGGTTCAGGTAAAAAGGCCTGCACCTCACTACTAGAATCCCTGGTCACCGACTGTCAGCGTCTTAGCCTCTGCATTCGGATTGTAGTCATAGATGTTAAAATTGGGTGGTTCTCAAAACCCTTAAGAGCCACATACATGTACCATGTGGATCACTCATGTGACTTGTGCTAAATCTCTTGCACAAGAAAACATATAAAGTCTGTCAGAGCTGTAACCTAGCAGACACTCCATTTTATTTAGGCTGTCCTGTTCTCCGTGCTTGTTTTTTGCATTTCAGGGGTGTTTTCAGTTTTTCAAAGTTTTTGAAATCTGTGCTACCAATGTTTTTTCAGCTACCTAACTCCAAAACATGATAAAAGTGTTTTCCATTTATTACAACGCATGCTGTTTTTACAGTGATTGTTATAAAGCACATTTAGTTTAAAGGGGAAGTAATGCAGGGTATGTAGAACCTTCTCTTTGGCAGTGTGTTCAGTGGACTTCTAGTAGACTGTTTTAAAAATAAAAATCTGGTGTATTGCACTGACTGAAATCTCATTAGCCTCTTCTGCATCTCTTTATCTCATACTCTCAGGACTGTCTGGTTTACAGGGCTATCTATAGAAGTGCTATATTCATGTTTCATTACAGTTTCCTGGATACATTTAGGGGTCATTCACCTAACCCTAACTTACTGCAACGGCACAATACATTGTGAAACCTTTAAAGTTTAGCATTACACTAGATTCATTTGTAGCCCTACATTCTAAGGCACATGAAACTTGATGCTTTAAGCATGCACACAATTGCTTTACTGCAATTTGTGCCCGGACTACATTAAGGTTATGTTCCCACTGTGTGGACACTAATTCGGCTTGACCTACTAACAGATCACATTGTATTCTGAGAATTCTGGTTCAAAAACCCCAGCAGTAAAGTGTATTTGGGTAAAAAGCCAATATTAGCTGAAGATATAACACACATCGGCAACCCTTGTAACTATGCGTTTTGGTGGTACGTGGAAAGCCTTTTCACCAGTCTTTCATGTGCTTGCAGACAGCACTCTTGTAGGAAGTCGGCTCTGTATGTACTATTTCAAAGTAAGAAATAGTGTGCACAGAGTCCAAGGGTTCCCCTTAGAGGAAAGATAGTGGCAAAAAGAGATAATTCTAATGCTCTATTTTGTGGTAGTGTGGTCGAGCAGTAGGCTTAGCAGAGGGTAGTGTTAAGCATTTTTTGTACACACAGGCAATAAATGAGGAACACACACTCAAAGGCTTACTCCAGGCCAATAGGTTTTTATATAGAAAAATATATTTTCTTTATTTTAAGAACCCCAGGTTCAAGATTCACAAGTAATACTTCAAATGAAAGGTATTTCACTCAGGTATTCTAGGAACTTTGAATAATCACAATAGCATGTACAGTTTTGACAAAAATGGCAAGCTATTTTAAAGTGGACACAGTGCACAAATCAACAGTTCCTGGGGGAGGTAAGTAAATGTTAAGTTCACAGGTAAGTAAAACACTTACAGGGTTCAAAGTTGGGTCCAAGGTAGCCCACAGTTGGGGGTTCAAGACACCCCAAAGTTACCACACCAGCAGCTCAGGGCCAGTCAGGTGCAGAGGTCAAAGTGGTGCCCAAAACACATAGGCTTCAATGGAATCAGGGGTGCCCCGGTTCCAGTCTGCCAGCAGGTAAGTACCTGCGTCCTCGGAGGGCAGACCAGGGTTTTTTTGTAGGGCACCGGGGGGGACACAAGCAGGCACAGAGTACACCCTCAGCGGCACAGGGGTGGGCGGGTGCAGAATGCAAACAGGTGATGGGTTTCGTTTTGAAAACAATGGGGAGACCCGGGGGTCTCTTCAACGATGCAGGCAGGCACAGGGGGGGGGGGGCTCCTCGGGGTAGCCACCACCTGGCCCAGGGGGTTCGGTTCCTTCAGGTCCTGGGGGCTGTCCTGACTGGTGGGTGGCGACTCCTTGTTTTTCTCATCTCCCCTGGACTTGCCGCCGAAAGTGGGGGCTGTGTCCAGGGGGCGGGCATCTCCACTAGCTGGAGTGCCCTGGGGCATTGTAACACAAAGCCTGAGCCTTTGAGGCTCACTGCTAGGTGTTACAGTTCCTGCAGGGGGGAGGTGTGAAGCATCTCCACCCAGAGCAGGCTTTGTTTCTGGCCTCAGAGGGCACAAAGGCCCTCATCCAAAGGGGGTCAGAAACTCATCTCTCAGCAGCAGGCTGGCACAGACCGGTCAGTCCTGCACTGAACAATTGGGTAAAATACAGGGGGCGTCTCTAAGATGCCCTCTGTGTGCATTTTGTAATAAATCCAACACTGGCATCAGCGTGGGTTTATTATTGATACCAAACTTCCCAGTATTCAGTGTAGCCATTAAGGAGCTGTGGAGTTCATTTTTGACACACTCCCAGACCATATACTTAATATGGCCACACTGTACTTACAATGTCTAAGAATGGACTTAGACACTGTAGGGCAGAGGTCTTCAAACTGGGGGGTGGCCCCCCCTAGGGGGGCCTCAAGTGATCCCAGGGGGGGCGCCAAACTCTGGCCAACAGAAATATTATACAGATAACAGCCCTTTGTTTTAAGCAGAATCATGTAATTGCAGTTTTAAAAAGGTAACAGTACTTAACTGCAATGTTTAAAAAGGTTTAGGCATATTTAAACATTGCCATCTTCCTAAAATAATTGTGAAAAATTGATGGGGGCCCAAAGATTTTTATTTTTAAACTGGGGGGGGGGGACGGCATTAAAACGTTTGAAGACCACTGCTGTAGGGGCATATTGCTCATGCAGCTATGCCCTCACCTGTGGTATAGTGCACCCTGCCTTAGGGCTGTAAGGCCTGTTAGAGGGGTGACTTACCTACGCCACAGGCAGTATTTTGTGTGCATGGCACCCTGAGGGGGATGCCATGTCGACTTTGCCTTTTTCTCCCCACCAACACACACAATCTGCAATGGCAGTGTGCATGTGTTAGGTGAGGGGTACCTTAGGGTGGCACAACATATGCTGCAGCCCTTAGGGACCTTCCCTGGTCCCAGGGCCCTTGGTACCACTGGTACCTTTTACAAGGGACTTATCTGTGTGCCAATTGTGGAAACAATGGTACATTTTAGGTGAAAAAACTCTGGTGCTGGGGCCTGGTTAGCAGGGTCCCAGCACACTTCAGTCAAGTCAGCATCAGGCAAAAAGTGGGCGGTAACTGCAACAAGGAGCCATTTCCTTACAACTCTTTTCCGAGATACCTTTCACTACAGCTTGCTTTGAATTTTTAATTTGTTTTGCCAGGTTACCTGCTGTCAATACTGACTTGTTAAAAATGTGGGCTGATGTGTCAAAGTATTTTTCCATTCTGTATCTGTGGGTAAATGAGAAAGTACATATTGGCAAGATTCTTATGAGCCGACCATTTCACCAATCCGTGCAAGAAATACAAAAAAAGCCACAAGATCAAATATGATTTTTAAAATTCCCTGATTCGCTATAGTGTATAGAATAGTTGTATCAGGTCCAGAACATGCCTCTAAAACCTGCACCATTAATCTAAGCACACAAGTGGATGAAACAAAAAGAAGAAACAACAATATTTTAGTGACATCCCTAAATAACGAAACTCAAGCACAATCTCAGAATAATCTTTTATGCTGCTTCCTTATATAACAAAATTACATTGTTTGCCCCTTCGGAAAGAGAAAAAACTAATTCCCTCTCTCTTTCCTTTCTTTGAATGGCATTTTAGTCCAGCCTTTCCTGACGCCATACACCCTCCCTGGAAGCTTCCAAGCGTGGTCGCCATCTTCAGAGTCTGTTTTTCCACCGTTGGGTCTAAAGGCATCGCTGAAGGCTATTCAAGCATCGAAAACAAGAAAATGTTGTCAAAAGTTCATCAATAAATCAGAGGAGAAAACCTCAGACTCTGAGACAATAAGGGTCCACACACCAGGGAACACTGGAGAAAGTCCAGACAGGGGACCTACTGTTGCCTGTGACATGGAAAATGCACTGTTTCGCTTGTGCCCCAGGTGCCACCACAAGTTTGCACAGAAGGATAGCCACCAGGTGTGTAACCTCTGCCTCCCATTAGATCACCGAAGTGACAACTGCAATGCCTGTGAAGTGTTTAAACCAAAGACTCTGAAGGTGAAAGAGAAACGGAGGCAGGCACATCATACCGTAAAGGGCTGGAAAAAAACACGGTTACAGAGAGACCTGGTGTTGTCAAGTGATACGGAGGATAGTATCGCAGAGTCACCAAGGGTCCACACACCAGGGAACACCAGGGAATGTCCGAACAGAGAAACCCCTGCTCCCCGTGACATGGAAAATGCACTGTTTCGCTTGTGCCCCAGGTGCCACCACAGGTTTGCACAGAAGGATAGTCACCAGGTGTGTAACCTCTGCCTCCCATTAGATCACCAAAGTGACGACTGCAACGCCTGTGCAGTCTTTAAACCAAAGACTCTGAAGGTGAGAGAGAAACAGAGGCAGGCACATCATGCCATACAGGTCCGGAAAAAAACTCTGTTGCCGAGAGACCTGGTGTTGAACGAGGAGGATAATATTGCAGTCTCACCAAGGGTCCACACACCAGGGAACACCCGGGAATGTACTAACAGTGAACCCTCTGCTCCCCATGTCATGGAAAATGCACTGTTTCGCTTGTGCCCCAGGTGCCACCACAGGTTTGCACAGAAGGATAGTCACCAGGTGTGTAACCTCTGCCTCCCATTAGATCACCAAAGTGACGACTGCAACGCCTGTGCAGTGTTTAAACCAAAGACTCTGAAGGTGAGAGAGAAACAGAGGCAGGCACATCATGCCGTAAAGGTCCGGAAAAAAACTCTCTTGCCGAGAGACCTGGTGTTGTTGAACGACGAGGAGGAGGATAATATTGCAGAGTCACCAAGGATCCACACACCAGGGAACACCAAGAAATGTCCGAACAGAGAACCCCCTGCTCCCCGTGGCATGAAAAAAACACTGTTTCGCTTGTGCCCCAGGTGCCACCACAAGTTTGCACAGAAGGATACACACCAGGTGTGTAACCTCTGCCTCCCAGTTGAGCACCGAAGCGATGACTGCAACGCATGTGCAGTGTTTAAACCAAAGACTCTGAAGGTGAGAGAGATACAGAGGCAGGCACATCATGCCATGCAGGACCAAAAAGAAACTCCAATGCAGAAAGACTTTGGGTTCTCATGCGAAGAGGAGGAAAATATCGCCGAGGAGGCCAAAGGAGAGGGCTCAAATGTTGAGACGAGGGTCATCGACGTTCAAAAGGAACAGCGAAAACGGAAGGAGAATATACCTCAGGTAACGCTGAAAAAGCATGTGGGAAGTGAGTATCATTCATCAGACTCTGAATCAGTTAAAGCTGCCTCTGTGTTTAAGATTTCGTCGACCAAGTGTAAGCAGAAGCCAAAAGAACCCCTGTGGTCCCATTCGAAGGACACTGCAGGCAGCACAACTTTGGCGACGGCTATGGTGTCGAAAGACGACCAGAGCTGGGAAAAGACTAATCAGACAAGCGACACCTCAACAACGGAAGGCTTAATGTTGAAAAGAAAGTCATCGCCATTGCTCGAAGCCGAAGATTGTTGGGCCAAAATCAAACGCAAGAAGAAGCACCTTGGCGTAGAGATGTCTGCAATTCTTCAGAAGAAGAAAGAGTTTGACACCTCTTTTAAGATGTACAGAATCCCACCGAAAGCCTTGACTGAACAGACAGGAGGAACAAAGGACATAAAAGAACTCGAACCTCCAGCAACACCAGAATCTCTGGAGGAGAAGGTACAATACATCTTCCTTGCAGAGGAAGACCTAGAGTCACAAGGCATGTTCCAGGACTCAGAAGGGTTTGAGTACTTCGAGACACAGTGGCAAGACCTCAAAACAGACTACTCAGAAGACACTTATCTATCAAGGCCTTCACCCCCAGATGACATCGGCATATACAATCAGCTAATCAAAAGGGCTGCTGATAAGTACAATGTACAGCTGGAGGAAGAAAAGGCACAGTCATGCTTTTTACTTGAGACCTTATTACCATCTCAAAGCAAAACCCAATATCTCCCTATGTTGCCAAGCATACTGGACCAAGGTAGAGAGGCTTTCAAAGAACCGGCGGCATGCAGGTATGTAGCACTAAGGGCTGAAAAGAAATATAAGCATTCCTCGAAGGACCCGGCTTACATCAGAGGCACAGTACTAGCAGACTCTATCATTGCAGCAACAGCAAGCAAGTCAGCAAATATTCCCACATCAGGCCCTCCTCCAGACAAGGAGAGCAAGAAAATGGACTTAGTGGGAAGAAAGTTTGAAAGGGGAGCTGCTATGCAGTGGCGTATTGCCAACTCTAATGCACTGCTAAACAGGTATGCCTATCAACATTGGGAAGAGATGGCAGAGCTCATAAGACATCTCCCTGAGCAATATCAGAAGAGAGCAGCATCCCTCACAGAGGAGGGAAAAAATATTGCAAATACCTGTCTGCAGTCAGCTTTAGATGCTGCGGATACAGCAAGCAGACAAATGATGATGGGAACCACCCTAAGAAGACACTCTTGGTTAAGGGTGTCTGGTTTCAAGAGCGAGGTCCAGGCTAATATAATAAACACTCCGTTTAATGGGGAACAACTCTTTGGAAGTGAGGTGGATGAAACACTACAGCAACTAAAAAAGGATAATGAAACCTCCCAATCCATGGGGGCATTGCAGTTCAGGGGAAACCTAGGAAAAGAATCCATGCCTACCAGACCTGTAGGGAGAGAGAGTTTCCAAAGCACAACCTTGCATCAACGGATGCAGAATTCCAGCACAAACAGAGGTGCAACAGTGGCAGTATCAAGCTACACCACTGCAACCCTTTGAAGGGCAAGCAAGAGGGAGACCACAGTTCCAGAGAGGAGTGGCAATTCCAGAAAAGTGACTCTACATGAGGGCCTCCTCTCACACCCCTGTGGGAGGGAGGATAAGAGACTTCCAAGAGTGGGAGAAAATAACAGACAAATGGATACTACACATGAAAAAATGTGGCTTTTACATAGAACTTATCAAGGACCTTAAGTAAGGGAGCCTAAAGAAAGAGGTTCACACAAAGGAAGTAAATCAGATTGTTACATAAACTACAAGAATTACTTCAAAAGGGATCAATAGAGTGCTTGAAGAGATCAACCAGGGAAGCTACTCAACATACTTCCTAATACCAAAAAAGATCTTTGTCCAATTCTACATCTCAGATTCCTAAACAAATTCCTAATGATATAGAAATTTAAAATGACAACTCTGTAGATCATATCACAATTGCAACATTTTTTATGGCGACAATAGATTTAAGCAATACTTACCTTCATATCCCAATGAACCGCAAGCACAAATACTTGCATTTTATGGTAAATTGGCAGCATGATCCATTCAAAGTGCTAGCAGTGGCTGCACATTTAAGATGACAGTCTACTTCATGTTTACCCTTGTTTGGATGATTGGCAGGTAAAGAGTATAGCAACAAAAACGCAAAGAACAAACACCGTTATGTCAACGTTATGAAATCTGGAATTTCCTCTAAATTAAGTGAAAGTCACACACCGAAAAACAAGAAAAGCAGTTTCTTGGAGCAAGAATCAGTTTGATAGAGGGGAAGTATACCCTTGCGAGGAAAGAATATTTTTGCTGCAAAATACTCACCAGTACGGGAAGGATCATTCTCAGACAGTGACAACTGTGCAGTAAAGGGTGGGTGAACTGCATTCTGCTTACCGCTCCGACCACACGCGACGCTACATATGCGACCGATCCAGAAACGGATCCTAAATTAATGGTCACAGGGAGCTGGGAAAGATCTAGTGGTTGTCACGCAGAAGGTACAGGAAGAAATGAAGTGGCGTAACAAGACAAATCTAACAATTGGTAGACCAGTCTAAAAACTCCCAAGGTAACCACTATTACCAGTGCCTCGCATATGGGTTGGGGAGCTCACATGGGGAGACTAGAGTACAGAGGAATTTGGGGAGAACTGGAAGCGGTACACAATCAATATACTGAAGCTAAAAACAGTGTTCCTAGCCTAAACACCTTCCAGAAAGAGCTGTGGGGAAAATAATTAATTCAAACAGACAACACAACCGTTGCGTTCTCTCAACTAACTGGGAAGAACGAGATCCTTTGCACTTTTTGAGGCTAGCACACGAGATCTGGATGTTGGTCATCCAGAGATACACAACAAATACATCTACCATGGAAGGACCATGTGCAAGCAGACAGGCTGAGCAGGCAAGCGTTTACCTCGCACGAATGGCAACTCAACCTAACAGTACTCAGATTTTCAGACAATGGAGAACACCAAAATTAAGTCTGTTTGCAACATCAGAGAACCGAAAATGCCAATTATTTGCATCCAGGCACCCACACCCCCAATCTCTGGGGAATTCTCGGTTATTAGACTGGTCAGGGAGATTTGCTCACGGTTTTCCCCCGATCCCACTGTTTCACACGTGATCAACAAATGCAAGCAATCACCAGTGACACTGATTCTCATTGCTCCACATTGGGTGAGACAGACCTGGTTTGCAGACTTAATAGAAATAGCACAAAATAGCATACAGAGACTACCAGTTCTACACTATCTAATCTCCATACCAGGGGTTTAAGTCTGCCATCCAGAATCAAAGATACTAAGTCTAGCAGTGTAGGTTGGACACTTCTCAGGGATGCTAGAATACCAACAACAAGAAAATGTAACTTAGCCAAGTTGCAAAGACACTTGAAATGGTGCCAAAGATGGGCATTACTAACAGAATGTGAGAGACACAACAGTCTTACGATATCCTACTCGTACTCATCTGCTGGATAGCAAACTGAATTATGCTTCATTAAAAGTACATTTGGCAACAATAGTGGCCTACACAAGAGATCCTATCGGAAGGAGTTTCTTCACAACTCCAGTAATTACAAGATTCCGTGAGGGAGCAAAAAGATTAGCACCGTCAAGAAAAGTACCAGCCCTGACATGGAGCTTAAATTTAGTGCTAACACAACTGATGAATAAACTTTCAAACCTCTTCACAAAGCATCCTTGAAACTGTTCACTTGAAAAAATCTTTCATTAACGCAATTACATTGTTGCGTAGAGTAAGTGAATTACAGGCACTCACAATCCAAGAATTATACATGCAGATAGTCAGTTATGAGGACGAGACCCGCATTTCTTGTCAAAGGTCATCCTTTTTTCCACATCACTTAATCAGTTTAAAAAAAAAAAAAAAAAAAAACTTTCAAGATCCAAAACGTTCAGTGGAAAGAGTGGTGCACACACTAGAAGCCAGAAGAGCGATAATGCTTTATATGGAGTAAGCTAGACTAATCAGAAAAGGAAATCAACTTTGTCATTTGCACACAAGAAAGGAAAAGCAGTTACAAAGAGGACCATTTATAGATGGATCTCACACACTATACAAATGTCATGAAACAGCAGGAGTACAGCTCCAGAGCAAACCAAGGGCACGTTCTGCTTGCAAAAAAAGAGCGACCATAGCCTTTCACACAAAAGTCATTCCAGAATTTTTGCAGAGCTGCTACTTGGTCATCAGTGCACACTTTTTCAAGACTCTATTGCATAGACATTCAGAAAATTCTTCAAGCTGCAAAACTATTCCTACAGGTAAGAAGCCATTTCATTATTAGTGTTTGTTTTATACTGATAAGGGTTGTTTCCAGTTCGGTGGGTTTTTATCAGTTATTATAGGTTTAAACCTAAAACATGGTATCCTGCAGTTTCTGTGGTTTTAATTTGACTAATTCAGAGAGAAATTCAGTAAAAGCTGTCTTGTTCACCACTATAAATATTTTAAAATCTTTAAAATTGAGTCTGCCTGAGGAACTGTGAAACCGCCGTCTGGAACAACCTCTGCACCCAACGTCCCCAGCTTGAGTCCAAGTTGAATAACATTGGGTGCCTGATGCTGTGTTGGCACTCTTCACCTGGCTGCCGCTGTGCTGCTGAGGGTGTAAGTTTGGTGCTACCTTGTGGTTGGCACATCTCCCTAGGAGGGCAGAAAGGTGTCTGTTTCAAGGGGTGCGGGGGGCAAAGAGTGCTGCAGTAGAGTTTGGGGTGCTAAAACGATCTTCCTAACTTTCAGGAACAGAAACCCCAATTTTTCAACAGTTTTGCCATTTTACTAGGAGATAGCCAATTTCTCCTAATTTTTGTGCTTTCAACCGCCTTCCAGTTAGTGGTAGAAATGGGTATGAAATGAAAGGTGAATCCTGGAAAGCTATACATGTCTGAAAAGTACACACATTTCTGAATTCAGCAAGAGGTCATTTTATATATATTGAAATTGGGTTGATAAACTGCCATTTGTCTGTTTTAATCTAACTTTTTCTAACTATGGCAGATTTTTCAAAAGCTATATGCTGTTCTGTCCTCGGGTCCCTTCTGATTACAGGGATATATAGGGCTTTGTATGTTCACCAAGAGCCCGAGGTACCCAGAGCCAATAACTGAGATGGGCCTTGCAATGCTTTTTCATTGTGTACTGGATATACAGCAATTAATTTGGTAAAATAGTGTGTGAAAAATCAGTGCCAAGGAAACCTGTGTATTTCTGAAATGGGCACAAAATATGGAGTTTAGAAGCAGTGGTTATTTGCACATCTCTGAATTTGGAGGTACCCATAATAGCATGAGACTTAGATGGCTTTTCTCAAAATTACTTTTTTCTTACACATCTTACATTTAGAAGGTGCAAATGCTAAGAAAGACAATTGGTTATAACTCTTGTTCTACTATTCTGTGTTCCCCCAAGTCTCCTGATGAAAATGGTACCTCACTTGTATGAGTAGGCCTAGTGCCTGTGACAGGAAACTGCCGAAACGCAACATGGACACAACATTTTTCCACTAAAAACGTAAACGTGTTTTTGCAATGTCTAGCTTTGGAGTTTGGGCCCTAGCACAGCCGACACCTAGGGAAATCTAGCAAACGTCTACATTTTTTTGAAAACTAGACACCGAGGGGAATCCACATCGGGGTGACTTGTGGCTCTTCCCAGGTTCTGTTACCCAGAATTCCTTGCAAACATCACATTTTGACCAAAACACATTTTCCTCACATTTGTGGGATTAAAAGTTCTGGAACCTACGGGGAACCACAAACTTCCTTCCACCCAGCATTCCCCCAAGTCTCCTGATTGAAAATACATTTAAAAAAATGGTACCTCACTTTTGTAGGGAGACTTAGTGGCAAAACACTGCATGGACATCACCTTTTTTCACTAAAAGCTGACCCCTTTAGTTTTTTTCCCCTGTATGCCTAGCTGTGAATTTTAGCCTCTAGCTCAGCCAACACCTAGGGTAGCCTAGCAAACCTGTAAATTTTTTAAAACTAAACACCTAGGGAAATTCGTGATGTGTGGCCCTCACTGCAATGTGTTACCCAGAATCCCTTGCTAACCTCAATTTGTCTTAAAAAAAAAAAAAAAAAAAAAAAAAAAAATCCTCACATTTCTGTGACGGAAAGTTCTTGAATGTTAGGGGAGAACAAACTTCATTTCAGCACCATTTCTCCATGCCTCCCGATAAAAATGGTACCTCACTTGAGTGGGTAGGCCTAGTGCCCGTGACCGGAAACAGCCCAAAACGCAGCATTGACACATCACATTTCTCCACTGAAAACTGACCCTTTCATTGCAAAGTGCCTATTTGAGATTCTTTTGGCATTGCCTCACCTGGCACCTGGTGAAACCTAGCAATCCTGCACATTTCTGAACTATTTACCTAGGGGAGTCCGAAATGGGGTGATTTGCATGGCTCTTACCAGGTTGTTGGCCAGAATGCTTTGCAAACCTCACATTTTGAATAAACACATTTTCTCCACATTTCTGTGATGGAAAGTTCTGGAATCTGCAGTGTCACAAACTTTCTTCCACTCAGCATTCTAAGTCTTCTGATGAAATTGGTACCTCAACAGAAAGACTGTTTCCCTGTTTTGGGGTGGTGGGGAGCATTCCAATATCCATGCTGGTCAGCCCCCACATATACAAATAAAATAAAAGTAATCCCTGGTGTCCAGTGGGATGGATCCCTGCTTGGGCATTGTCCTCCCTGGGCGATCCCTAAGCAGGGATCCACTTGGGACAGGTGCCATTGGAGAGGGGAGATCATCCCCTTTCCCACGATCTCCCCTCCTGTGTGTTGCGGTGCTCAGGGGGGTGAGATAGCCCTGTGAGCACCAAAGCAGTGAAAGTGAAATGAGCCGATCAGCTCTTTTCACTTTTAATGTAATGTCAGCGGGCCGTGCGCACAATTATCATTACATTGAAGCAAACAAAAAAAGCCTCGTCGGCTGAGGAAGCTCTTCTGCAGCTTCAGGGGCAAAAAATCTCCCTGCTGTTTACAGCGGAGAGATTTGGTGGTTCTGTGTTGAGGATGGAACGGCTCCATCCTCAGCACATGAGCACCGGGGCGGAGTATGGAACCATTCCGTCCTCAACAGTGAACCAATTAAGAGAATCCATAAATGGTGTTAAACTGTGGTTTCAAAGTAATGTTAATAACAATCTGTATGTCTTATCTCATCTTCCCAACTCTTCCAATATTGAGAGAATTGTATACTCTTTTAGAGTTCAGTTAAACCTGTCAATCACACTTTTAGGCTCTGGATGATAGTGAGTATGCTTTGTGTAAAATTCCCATTTCTTTTACTAGAAATTCTCCATCTCCTTGGAAGAGAGCAGGACCCTATTATACTTAAGAATGGTCCTTGGATGTCCCTTGAAACGCTTGATCTAGAAATGTAACCACTGACCTGTTATTAAACAAGCACACACTGAGGCGAACAGCCTTGATAAGATCAAGAACTTCGGGGTATGGTTCAGAAGGAGGTTCACAGCAAACTATATGTGGCGTCCTTATTTTACATGTGTTGTCAGTGCAGAGTCAAGTCTATATTGAATCATTAAACTTGTAGCTCCATCCCTGGCTCCCAGTTGTCTCGACATAACTTTTCTTTGGTCTTAGACACCCAGACGACTGGGTGCATTAGCTCAATGTTTGTTACTTCTACTGGAGTTCCAAGAAAACAGTCCTGCAGTTCATCACTGCTTTTTAAATTCTCAATGCACCTATAAAGCATGACTGTATCTTGATCTTTTTTTTTTTCCTCACTACTTCAGACCATTCTTTTACAGATAAGCATCCTTCTGTTCCAAAACACATTAACTTGCTCACTGGGGGAGGAGGAGGAGAGAGAGAATCTCACTTTTTTCTTTTTTTCAGCCAACCTCTATAAATAGTCCGCCCTTTTGCTGCCAGTGGCAGGATTATATTATTCAGAAATACACAGTCCTGTTGAACCCTGGTAACACATTTATAGATTTGTGCCATGAATGCATCCAGGTCTTCAGTGTTGTGTTTTTTTTTTTTTTTTGTGTTTTAGTTTTTGTTTTAATAGAAAAAATCCCCTCAAAGGTTTGTGAAACAGTTGCCTCTGAAGTAGTTCTTGATGATTATTTTTTGTAGCCCAAAACACTGCCACAGCTTCTTCCTCCATGAAGGAGTTTTTTGTTCCGATCCCTTTACAGTGTGTGAAGAAGCTATAGTACAGTCTCCTGTGTCTGTCTTACAACTCCTAGCCCCTTTTCACTGACATCCGCTATCACGCTGCGTCTTGCACCAGGAAAAACAATTCTGACAGTCGGGAGCTTTACTGGGACTCTAAAGTTCAAAAACATCTTTTCACAAAGCTTAGCCCAGACCGGTCTCTCTCAGGTGACTCTGCATGGCTTTATTAGTTCTGGAATAGAACTTACCCATACCAAGGAAGGTTGAAACTTTCTCTTCTCTCCAGACTTGGTCTTATGCCATTGGTCTGCACTAAATCCTCATTTGGGGTCTCGCTTCTTTTGGATAAAAAACATAACTCATAGTTAACCCCATCCTCTTTGCCAACTGTGGACAGGTCATTCCTTTAAAGCAGATAATGCTTCCACCAAGATGTAAATTGTATTTTTTTTCAAACGCTTACTCTTTTTCAGCACCCACTAGTTGCTACCTTTGTGAAATCGTAGACACAGCGGTTCACCACATCGCACAGTTGTGTGCTGCCGTATGCAGTAGCACTAGACTGGTAGCCATGACACTCCACACTACTTCACACTGTGGGTGAATCCGTTCATGGTTCCTCTCACTAGACCAATATTAGACCACTAGAAGGGTGAGTTTGTGCTAGGCGTTTACAGCTGTTCCTTCTTATTGGGTCAGTATTCTCAGTTGGTGGTAGTGATCAATTTTTCTAAAGTGTAGTTTTTTCCTTCAGTGAAAAGGCGGCGATCGGGTTCCCTTGCTACCTCCGAAAGAATAGAGCTGGTGGATCGGAGTCTGGATCATTCGACTCCAAAAAGCATGCGACTCTCGACGGGGGCTCACCGCAAGATTCTGCACAGGTTGGTAGAGATCTTGGAAATGTGTGCCTTTCTGACATGCGGCTGCTTCGCTTTATTTTCAAAGCTAGTCTGATGTTACTGTTTTGTATTGCTTGATAAAACTAGGCAACCCAGTTTTCTCACATGGAGCTGGGTAATACAATATGGAAAACACGTTCTGATGGATTATTTGTATTCCAACTAACAACATTGTATAGTGGTCAATAAAATGAACCACCAGCAATCAATCCATCAGTAGATTTGATGAATAATCAGTTGACAGCGTATTGTTGTATGTAGGAAATAATTTTTATATATAAAAAAACAAATTACTACATCAATACTTAATCAGTCAGCGAGCATATACACCACTAGATCCATACAATCGCACTGTCACCCCCTGTGATTCCCATATAAACACAATCCAGGGACGTCCACCCAGTGCTTTTTCTTATTAAAATAAAATATATTATTTTATGTATACAACACAATACTTTATACGCAACATTATAGAGCACTTATGTTACACCAGTATACTATTCATGAATTATGGTGCTTTATAGGGAAACTACCCCAAATGTTTAGTCAGTAAATGCTCCAAATAGACTTTAAAACCTTTTGGTATGGGGTTGCTATTCTGTGTGCGGATGAAGGGGGTGTTCATGCTCTACCTCCTCCTGTAATCTGGGTAATGCCTTCGCTCTGGAGGTCAGTTGAAGTTTGATGCTGCAAGTTTTCCTCCTCTTTCTGGAGTCAGTTTTCACAGAACCTTCTGTCCACGTTGCACTTCGTGTGACACTGGCCAAGCCAATGCACGTCTGTAATCTGCGCGGCAGCACTGCTCTAGGAACTGTGCCCAGTGCACGGAGTGGGAATCATCTGATCTGTGCCCTGTGCCAGCAAACATTCTTGTGGTCTGCACAGTGCATGCATTCGCACAGCCACTCCTGTTAGCTGCTGTGCCAGGACAGTGATGGAATGGCTGTGCGGCTAGCAGTCCTCTGGGTTTGCTTTGATTTTTCTTTGGCCCAGACTTAAGCACCCTACTCAAATAAGCAAAGCGCAGACCCTAGGTCACAGTAGTGATATTTGAGTGTCTATTGATGTCTCTGACAGGGGATGCTTTCCTTTTTCACATAGGCCGGTTAGATGTGGCCACACTTTAATTGACCCCACAACCTAATCCACCACCAGAGTGCACTGCTCTTGCAAGGGCCCCTCCTAAGTAGTTTTACTTCCTTCAAGGTCACTCCACGTCTCCCCCAAGCGGCTTCTCATTGCATGCTATAGAAATCTTCAGCTTCTTGTCCCTCCCCTGCCGAAGGAAGTTGGATATTCCAATCCAGAGGCACATGAGTTTCTTAGTAACTACTGGTGTGACATCTTGGTTCTGCTAGGAGAAGTTAATCGTCTCCGGTTGGACATTTCTGCTCCATCTTTGTACAAAAGCTTCAGGCAGCATTTGTACATCTCAGCTGTCATCTCAGAGGCTGGTTTTGGGCTTTGGTTTCCTGCTATTTCTATGAATGTTTCAGCTGTAGTCTTCATATACAGAAGATGTTATATAGGCAGGATACCTGAAACAGTGGTAAATGAGAGTGGGAGGCTGGCCCGCTTAACTTCCTGTTAACATGTGGGAGGTGGTTGTTCTACTAAATGATGGGGCAGGAAAAGGCAGGGGAGTTTCCTCAAGCTTTAGAGAGACAATGTCTTCTCTCCTCCACACCCTAAAGTCTGACCCAGTACAAAGGATCTCTGAAATATCCTGGATGAGCCCTGTCATTCACCATTGCTGTAAAAGTAAAAACCAAATGTATTCCTGTTTGGCCACTGCCACATGTAACAGACTGTCAGAACCCTGTTCAGGGGCCCACAGGGCAGACCGTAGTTACTGGGCCCAACAAAGGTGGTTGAGGCCTTTTAAACCTGATGTTCTGGGGCCCACGCTACTATGCATCCTGCTCAACTGGTTTGAGCACCCCCTTCTTCACCAGAGTCTCAGGTAGCATAGCACAAGCAGTCAAGGCACCTTCAGAGGAAAGTGTAGATACAGATCTGTGAACACGACTCATAACTCAATGTGCAAGCAACACTCGCAGTAAATCAATGTCCCGTTGAATACTTATATTGGACAGAAGAAGCATTTTAATTTTAATGCTACACATGCAAAGGCAAGCAACGCTCAAATCAATAACGGTTCCCCCTTGAGATAGGTGCTCTACCAATTGTAAGGCCACTCCCTGTCTGTCCCCCTACCCCCCAACAAAAAGGGTGTGCTGTTAGTCCCCATTCACATACAGCAGCATCCAGGGAATGTGAACTGTTAGGCCCTGTTAATGGGGTACACCCTCTCACGCTCAGTCAGGTGTAGTCACTTAGTCAAGTAGGGCTGCAAAAACCAAAGGTGTTATATCCCTGGCCGTGTAGGTCCATTTCTTTGCTTATCTGCTATGCTGGTACAAAACCTGGCAACAATGTAATGCGGTCCTGGCCTGGATCGGCAAACTTGGCCTGCATGCATTCACATGTACAGCCCCTGGCAGCCGCCGGGGTCTCTCTCCTGGGGAGAGCTTACCAGTGTCCTGATTATCAGAGTTGCTCTGGCCACACACAGTAATTTTTTTTCTTCCTTGCTCAGGGATTGTAGCAGTCTGCTTGCTCCAGCAGGGCTCAGACAGCATCTTCTCTGATCTCCTAAGATACAAAGCCTCTCATCATAGTTTTAGCAATAGTTGGGTCACTGGCAAAGACCTGGATCTCTGCGTCGCCCCCACCCAACCCCCAGGATACGGGGCTGCTTGAGCGAACCGCACGGTCAGGTCATGCTTTCCTCTGGGTTCCTCTCCCATGGCACAGTGAGCACCGGGGACCCATGTTTGGACATACTCTTCCCAATTAGGCCCACTATATCAACACAAAGATGGATAGAATGCTGAACATCAAACATTCATCCACAGTTGCAGATCTGGGTTAAATCTATGATTTGTTTGCTCACAATCAATGCTCTCAGTGGGAAGTGGATGCCCAGACGTGGGTCCCATGCCTACTATGCCACTGGGATTCAAGCTAGCCTGGCTGAGGTGCAATACCCCGAAACCGGTCCCAGGATGCTGGTTACCAGTCCAGGGAGGACCTGGCCTTGCAGGTCGGTCTGTTCTGTTCTGTTCCCATGGGGAGCAGGGTCGTGACTGATTTGTCTATGGCTGGGTCCAAACCGGGGGCGAGGCATGGTGAGCGATGGTTTCACCTCTGACCTGTTTCTGTGGGTGAATGTTTGACAGAGTTCAGCATTCCATCCCATCTTTTTGTGGTGCTGTTCTCAAACCCTTTTAGACTCAGTGGCTCAAGTCCTCCCAGGTATCCTCATCTACTCGCCCAGGCTATACAGAACAGTTGTGATGCAGCCGAGTTCACAATTCATTGTGGCTTGAACACCAGATAGCATTTGGCAGGCCATTGGCCATGCTTGGCTGTGGTCCACCATTTTTTCGGGTGATGTCCAGTCAGATCTCATGGACTTGCTGCTCGACAGGACTCAGCTGTTTAGGGAGAAGGCTGACTCTGCTCTCATGCAGTTCAAGGAGAGTAGGGCTACTGTTCCTTTAGTGGCTTCAGCAGAGGTATCCCATGCCGTCAGCCAAACCAACCATAACATTGTACTCAGTCCCGTACCCCCTCTGCAGCCTGGCCTGCTAAACCCCTTTAGTGTGCTCTTAGTGAAGCACAGTCATCCGGTAGGAGGCAGGATCCAATGATTCTTAGCGGGTTGCCAGACTATAATATCCCACAGGTTGGTCCTGCCAATTATTAGGAAGGTCTATACCCTCCCCTTCCTTTCAGCTATGTTGCAATCTCCACTTTCTCACCAGTGGCTGACGGAGGTCCATCTTTCTATTTTGCGCCTGGAAATCCAACCCGTTTTGGCACAAGGGGGCTATGAAGACCTTGCCCGCGCCAGGAGGAGAATGTGGCTGCTATTCCCACTACTGTTACCCAAGATGGATGGAGACCTTTGGGCTATTTTAGACCTGTGCCCTCAACGTTTTCTTCTGGAAGGAAAATTTTTAAATGCTCACAATGACCCAAGTCTTCTCTGCCCTTGACTCTGGAGACTAGATGTTGGTGTTGGACCTGAGGGACTCCTATTTCCATGTACCTGTCCTGCAGGCTCATCTGCGCTACTTGTGGTTCGTGGTCGGACCAGAACATTTTCAATTTGCTGTACTCCCCTTGATCTCCAGTGCCCCCTTGAGTGTTCATGAAAGTGATGGCAGTGGGGCAACACATCTTCAAAGGTGCTAGTCTTCCCCCTACCTCGATTGCCTGAGGTGAGCATTCCTTCAACAGCCAGTCATCAACCACCTCCGAACTGCAGCAAACCTGTCATCTTTGAGTTATCAATGTGCCAAAGTCACACCTTACTCCCTTTTAGATGCTCTTTCATCTGAGACATTTTGGGCATCATTCAGTTTTGTGCCTTTCCCCAGGAAAGATTAAAGGACCATTCATGCTATGATCCAGATCTTTCAGAAGAGACTACAAAAGATTTGCAGTGGTGGTTACTGGATCCTATTTAGGTCAGTGGCAAACTCCTCTGCCTTCTGTATATTGTAGGTATATTTGTAAATTCATGCATAGTACTAAGCTGTGTGTTAAAGATGTACTTCTCCTTTTCTTGGGTGGACAGCGGTGACTGATACATCTCTTCTGGATTGAGGTGTCCTTCTGGGAGAGATGGAGATCAGAGATTCCGGTACTTCTGGAACGGAGGGCCACCCGCTTGGTGTTAATTCTTTCAGTCCATCGGGGTGATGGTACAAGTGCTCCTCGCAACACCACTGCAATGTGGTACTAAGATCCAGGAAAGGTTGGGGGTCAGACATTGTGCCAGGAGGCTGTACGCCTCTCGAGATGGCTGGACCGAAAGAAATTTCCTGGTGATGAACCATCTGAAAGGGTCTTTGACTGCTACAGTGGACAAGCTCACTAGTCAAATCTTAGTGAATCACTAGTAAATAGCTACAACCGAGGTGATGCAATCTCTCTCCTGGGGAGAACGATAACTCGATCTGTTCGCACTGCTGAGAGCGCGCTATTAACGCACTTCTGTGCGTTGGAGTTTCCTCTTTGTCTCACTCGGAGAATTGTTTTGCCTCAAGTTGAACTCAAATATTGAGGGTTTATAAAGCGAGGCTAATCATCCGTATCAGGTGCTTGCAGGTCCCGGAGGCTCAGTCGAATAGCCAGGTCTTGGAATTCTGGCAGTGAGGTGATGGTCTGGAGTACTGTGGGGAGGCAGCACAAAAATTAGGGGAAAGCGAGAAGAAAGCAGTGAAAACAAGGGAAAAGCAAGGAGAAGGCATGCAAAACGGGGGGATAAAAGCAACAAAAATCAGGAAGAACGAGGAAAGAGCTCAGAAGGCACTCAAAAGGTGGGAAAAAGCAAGGACAAGAATATAAGCAAGAGCGAGGCACCAGTACTTGTGGGGCAGAGCTGGGACTCGTGACTCCGGTATGCTTTTCTGCCAGTGATACTCCCACCCAGTATTCTCAAAAAGATCAGGACCAACTGGGCCCAAGTCATCCTAGTGGACACAGACTGGGCACAGTGAATATGGTATCCAGAACTCAAGGGCTTGAGCATCTGTCCTGTCCTGGGAAGAGGCTACCCTTGGTGACGTATCGATCTCCTTTGCGAAGTTTAGAAACGGCCCCAGGGTGGGCCTAGACCTGGAGGCCGACGCAAGGGATCATTAGCAATTATATCAACCTTGGGATGTGGCATGTGTGGGCTACCCCTCTCCTGAGCACCCTCAAGGAAGACGTAAACTGGCCTGGGAACCCATCTCCTGGCCTGATGTCAGAGTAATTTGGAAGGGGCACTGTAACCCCCCGCCCCCCCAAAAAGGCTCCCAAAAATGTTTTACCCCACCCTTAGTTGTATTTGTAAATTATTACAAAGTAATAAGCTGTGTGTTAAAGGTCTACTTCTCCTTTTCTTTAAAAAAAAAAAAAAAAAAAATGACTGAGCAATCATTTAAGTGTTATTATTGTCAGTGAATAGTGACTAGAAGCCTAAACCACCTCCCCTGAGTAGGCTTTGCTGCCCTAAGTTAAGCACTACAATTGATATAGATATATATTTTGTGTGTGTTCCTACTGAAGGTGGGATTATGGACACATTTCTTGTATAGGCCCCGAAACTAATGGTCTGTTTTCTTTCAAATACCTACAATGTAGCTAGGGCTTTTAAGTTAAATGTCAGTTGGTAGCAGCACCCATTGTGTCACCCACTGCAGTGACAGTGCAAACATGACTGCAGCCTGCTATCAGTATCCTGGATGTGCAGGTTTAAACTGCAAATTTGACCTGTCAAAATAGCCCCTTTTGACGAGCATAAACCCTTCTTTTAAATATGTCACCCCTAAGTAGGCTTTATTGCCCAGAAAAGCAGGGTGCGTGGTATTTAAAAGTAGGACACTTAAAGGTCAATGTTACATGTCCTAGCACTTCAAAGCTATTTCCACTGTGGAAGGGTTGGTTTAACCATTGGGGTGCAATATTAGGTTTAATTAATGTTACCTTCTTGCCTGCTTAAAGCCTCTGAAGGTCTTTTTTTTTAAAAATAAGTATTGATCTGTCAACTGGTAGCTTGATGGCTCTACTATGGTGAGTAAGAACTGCACCCAGGACGGGGACGATATGTCTTGGGGGAAGTTCTCTTCCCCAGGGCAGGATGGCCTGGGGGATGAGCCAGACTATTGATGCTCCTCAGAGGCATCCCCTGTTAGACAGATGTAACTCACACCTGGGCTTGCCTCATCTTTTGTCCTTTTAGCCAGCCATGCACCATCTTAGTCTGAGGCAGGGCTGAGGTAGGGCTGTGAGCATGCTCTTTAATTTTAGTGTCAAATCCTGCTTGAATTAACCATTCTGCTTGACAGGTCTGCTGGGAATTTACATATAACCTTTGGGCACACTTCAAAGGATGGACATAGAATGCCAAAACACTGTGTATCCACTGCCTGGATCCTGAAAGCACAGCTTTGATCTTTACCAGACTTCTGTCTGCAACGCACCCACTTAAGAACAATCCCTGACCCCTGGAGATCAGACAAGGGCTGAACCTGCTGTCAAACCTGAAGAGCCTAGACTGTCAAGGGTACAAGAGGGAAAGCAGGTCCAGCAAAGAAATAGATTCAAAATGTAATAAGGCTGACCTTGAGGAAAAGCTACAGGGACACGACAAGGTACAAGAGGCCTTTTCCTACAGCTGTACAGCTGACCAGTGGCAACTGGACCTGGACTAAACACTGCCTTTGGTCTCTGCCTGCCACCCCGTGAAGTGGAACCCGTGAGAGATCCTACCACACAGTGTCATTCGATGTCTTAAGGAAGTCTTTATTCGTGAAGGTTTTCCAGAGCAGATATTGACTGACAATGGAGTTCAATTTGTTTCAGCAGAAATGCTTCAGTTTCTTGTCAGATGTGGCATTAAACACGCAAGGACTCCTCTTTATCATCCACAAAGTAATGGAATGGTAGAACGCTTTAATCGTGTTCATTGTGATTGTATTCAGGCCACGTACAGGAATAATATGTCCGTAGAGCAAGCTATTAATGAACTTATTTGGTCTTATCGAACCTAACCGCACGTTGCTACTTGCAAAAGTCCTTTTGAACTTGAGAGGGAGGGTAGCATCCACTGAGTTGTCTCCCTTTTGGGTAGTCAAATCATTTCATGAAGGGAGTAATTTGAAAGAAATTTGGCAAGAGGCGAAAAACAATTCTGATAATATGAGCAGAGGAAAGTTGAGTGGTGGTCACTATAAAAGTGATAGGTTAAAGGTGGGTGATTGGGTGAGAGTGAAGAACCCTGTTTTGGTTAGAAAAGGTATAGCCAAGTTTAAGGACTCGCAACAAATTTGTGATATACGTAAGAATGCTGTGAAATTGTCTGATAGTAGTTGGTGGAGCACTTCACGCATTGCGCTAGACCCTGGAGTGCATGCTCAACTCAGTAATAATCAATCTGCTAAGAAAATGATGGAAGAGTTAGATGAAAATGAAAGAAAGAAATGTAGAAGTCACAAGAGCATATTTTAAACCTAAAAGATTCCAAGAGTTTGTTGTGTATTAAGTGTAATACTGTTTTAGATATATTTGCATTAGAATGTAACTTTCTTCTAATGGTCCTATTTCTTATATGTAAATTTTCCTAGTTTTTATAGTAGTAGTTATTGTAGTTTTATCATTTTAAGTAAATTGAGTTTTGAATTTGTGTAATTCAACTTCTTGTTTTGAGAGGGGAGAATTGTGGTGATGTTAGTGGCTTCTGCCTCTGAGGTAGCGTGGAACTTCTTGACATCGTATGCTTATGATGTCAGGGAATTCCATGTTCCTCGATCAGCAGTTATTCACTCTGTACCCCTTTGAATGGAAGAAGACGTTTCTATGCTTAATGTAAAGAAATGGCTCCCTGTTGCAGTTACCCCCCACTTTTTGCCTGATACTGATGCTGACTTGACTGAGAAGTGTGCTGGGACCCTGCTAACCAGGCCCCAGCACCAGTGTTCTTTCACCTAAAATGTACCATTGTTTCCACAATTGGCACAACCCTGGCACCTAGGTAAGTCCCTTGTAACTGGTACCCCTGGTACCAAGGGCCCTGATGCCAGGGAAGGTCTCTAAGGGCTGCAGCATGTCTTATGCCACCCTAGGGACCCCTCACTCAGCACAGACACACTGCTTGCCAGCTTGTGTGTGCTGATGGGGAGAAAATGACTAAGTCGACATGGCACTCCCCTCAGGGTGCCATGCCAACCTCCCACTGCCTGTGGCATAGGTAAGTCACCCCTCTAGTAGGCCTTACAGCCCGAAGGCAGGGTGCACTATACCACAGGTGAGGGCATATGGGCATGAGCACTATGCCCCTACAGTGTCTAAGCAAAACCTTAGACATTGTAAGTGCAGGGTAGCCATAAGAGTATATGGGCTGGGAGTCTGTCAAAAACGAACTCCACAGCTCCATAATGGCTACACTGAATACTGGGAAGTTTAGTATCAAACTTCTCAGAATAATAAACCCACACTGATGCCAGTGTTGGATTTATTAAAAAAATGCACACAGAGGGCATCTTAGAGATACCCCCTGTATTTTACCCAATTGTTCAGTGCAGGACTGACTGGTCTGTGCCAGCCTGCTGCTGAGAGACGAGTGTCTGACCTCATGCGGTGAGAGCCTTTGTGCTCTGAGGACAGAAACAAAGCCTGCTCTGGGTGGAGGTGCTTCACACCTCCCCCCTGCAGGAACTGTAACACCTAGCAGTGAGCTTCAAAGGCTCAAGCTTCGTGTTACAATGCCCCAGGGCACTCCAGCTAGTGGAGATGCCCGCCTCCTGGACCCAGCCCCCACTTTTGGCGGCAAGTCCAGGAGAGATAATGAGAAAAACAAGGAGGAGTCACTGGCCAGTCAGGACAGCCCCTAAGGTGTCCTGAGCTGAGGTGCCTCTGACTTTTAGAAATCCTCCATCTTGAAGAAGGAGGATTCCCCCAATAGGGATAGGAATGTGACCCCCTCCCCTTGGGAGGAGGCACAAAGAGGGTGTACCCACCCTCAGGGCTAGTAGCCATTGGCTACTAACCCCCCAGACCTAAACACGCCCTTAAATTTAGTATTTAAGGGCTCCCCTGAACCTAGAAAAATAGATTCCTGCAACAACAAGAAGGACTGCCTAGCTGAAAACCCCTGCAGAGGAAGACCAGAAGACAACAACTGCCTTGGCTCCAGAAACTCACCGGCCTGTCTCCTGCCTTCCAAAGAACTCTGCTCCAGCGACGCCTTCCAAAGGGACCAGCGACCTCTGCATCCTCTGAGGACTGCCCTGCTTCGACGACGACAAGAAACTCCAGAGGACAGCGGACCTGCTCCAAAAAGACTGCAACTTTATCCCAAGGAGTAGCTTTAAAGACCCCTGCAATCTCCCCGCAAGAAGCGTGAGACTTGCAACACTGCACCCGGCGACCCCGACTCGGCTGGTGGAGAACCAACACCTCAGGGAGGACCCCCGGACTACTCTACGACTGTGAGTACCAAAACCTGTCCCCCCTGAGCCCCCACAGCGCCGCCTGCAGAGGGAATCCCGAGGCTTCCCCTGACCGCGACTCTCTGAAACCTAAGTCCCGACGCCTGGAAAAGACCCTGCACCCGCAGCCCCCAGGACTTGAAGGACCAGACTTTCACTGCAGAAGTGACCCCCAGGAGTCCCTCTCCCTTGCCCAAGTGGAGGTTTCCCCGAGGAAGCCCCCCCTTGTCTGCCTGCAGCGCTGAAGAGATCCCTTGATCTCTCATTGACTTCCATTGCGAACCCGACGCTTGTTCTAACACTGCACCCGGCCGCCCCCGCGCCGCTGAGGGTGAAATTTCTGTGTGGGCTTGTGTCCCCCCCCGGTGCCCTACAAAACCCCCCTGGTCTGCCCTCCGAAGACGCGGGTACGTACCTGCTGGCAGCCTGGAACCGGGGCACCCCCTTCTCTCCATTGAAGCCTATGCGTTTTGGGCACCACTTTGAACTCTGCACCTGACCGGCCCTGAGCTGCTGGTGTGGTAACTTTGGGGTTGCTCTGAACCCCCAACGGTGGGCTACCTTGGACCAAGAACTGAACCCTGTAAGTGTCTTACTTACCTGGTAAAACTAACAAAAACTTACCTCCCCCAGGAACTGTGAAAATTGCACTGTGTCCACTTTTAAAATAGCTATTTGTGAATAACTTGAAAAGTATACATGCAATTGAAATGATTCAAAGTTCCTAATGTACTTACCTGCAATACCTTTCAAACAAGATATTACATGTTAAATTTGAACCTGTGGTTCTTAAAATAAACTAAGAAAATATATTTTTCTATACAAAACCTATTGGCTGGATTTGTCTCCGAGTGTGTGTACCTCATTTATTGTCTATGTGTATGTGGAACAAATGCTTAACACTACTCCGTGGATAAGCCTACTGCTCGACCACACTACCACAAAATAGAGCATTAGTATTATCTATTTTTTACCACTATTTTACCTCTAAGGGGAACCCTTGGACTCTGTGCATGCTATTCCTTACTTTGAAATAGCACATACAGAGCCAACTTCCTACACTTAAGGACATTTGAAGAACATTTCTGGACTCCGCCTCTACAGTACCAAATGCACTTTGTTTGTAAAACATGTATAGTTCAGGTAAGCAATACTTTTCAATAGCAAAAGTATACAGTGCAAAAATCATTGAAGGCAATACAGTCCTAGGGGAGGAAAAGCACAAGTACAGTTTACAGGTAAGTACTCGACTTATAATCCCAGTCTTTGAGGGTTAAGGTGTCCACAGGGCAAGGTTTAAGAGGACACCATGGTTGCAGCACCAGCAACAGTGTCGGCTGGGGCCAGAGGTCAAAGTTGATATTGGGCGGTCAATGGAAACTAATGGAGACAGGGGACACTTACAAGAAAACATATTGCAGGTAAGTACCTGCGGCTTCAGGGCACAGGCCTGGGGGAATCTAGATAAGCACTGAGGAGGGCCTATCTGCATCCCTCATTGAAATCTGCACCAAAGTTGACATCTTGCAGAAGTGACCACAAACTCATGGGAGAACCACCTGCCTTCGATAGACTCAAGACCTCCTGTGAACAGTGGACCTGTTCTCCAGTGAACTCCCAAAGAAGGGGCTCCAAAGCCTCTGGAACCACTAAAACACAACGCCTGAAGTTGTCACTGCATGCTATCTCCGACCAGAGTTGAAGTAGACACCGATGCCAACAAGGCTCCCCAGCCATGCAGAGCACGAATCCATTGTGGCTTCACTCCTTCTGGACTCCCCAATGACGCTTGCAGCCTCTGCACATAGCCCCCCTCTACAGCGACCACTCCAGCAAGAAGAAAACACCTAAGGATACCTCTGCACCTGTTGAGCCGTGGAGAGGAGGACTAAAGGAGCCTGCCGCAGGATCGTGATCCTGAGCCCTGTTGGGTCAGCCAGACTAGGCCCCTGGCCAGAGCCTGCAGCTTCTTTTTACAGTGACCAGTTGTAGGAAGCTGGCTCTTTAAAGTGCACTAAAATGAAGTGCACTGTGCAGAGTCCAGTAGATCCCTCAAAGGTTTGCAGAGGCAGAAATAGATAGGTCTAGTAATCATTTTGTGGTAGTGTGGGTGAGCTTATCAAGGAGTTGTTAAGCATTTGTTATATTCACAAAGGCAGTAAATGAGACATACTTAAAGAATACATCCAAGATCAATTTAGAAAAAGAACAGTTGCTTTTATATATGCTTTGAACCAAAGAACTTCCTTATGAGGTTAGCAGTTTTTATATTAAAAATACTTTGCGGTTTCAAAAATCGATACTGCAATTTTCAGTCTTCAATGTTAAACCCTTCGCTGCCAGGCCTTTTCCCCCTCAGGTGCCAGTCCTTTTTAGCTCTTTGGAGCAGTTCGCGCTTAAGCACTCATAACTTTTTGTCCACGTAAGCTACCCACGCCAAATTTGCATCCTTTTTCCCCAACATCCTAGGGATTCTAGCAGTACCCAGAGGTTGTGGGTTCCCCTGTAGGAGACCAAGAAATTAGCCAAAATACAGCGAAAAATCATTTTTTCTATTTGTTTTTTTTTTCTCTGAAAATGGCATCAACAAAGCGTTTGCGGTGCTAAACTCTATCTCCCCAGCTTTCAGGAACAGGCAGACTTGAATAAGAACCGCGATTTTCAACACATTTTTGGCATTTTACTGGGACATACCCCTTTTTACTATTTTTTTTTGTGCTTTCAGCCTCCTTCCAGTTAGTGACAGAAATAGGTGTGAAACCAATGCTGGATCCCGGAACGCTAAACATTTCTGAAAAGTAGACAAAATTCTGAATTCAGCAAGGGATATTTTGTGTAGATCCTACAAGGTTTTCCTATAGAAAATAACAGCTGAAATAAAAAGAAAATTGAAACTGAGGTGAAAAAAACCAGCCATTTCTCTCCACGTTTTACTTTTTCCTGCAATGTCAATTTTTTTAAAGCAATATACCGTTACGTCTGCTGGACTCTTATGGCTGTGGGGATATATAGGGCTTGTAGGTTAATCAAGAACCCTATGTAACCAGAGCCAATAAATGAGCTGCACCTTGCAATGGGTTTCAATTGTATACTGGGTATACAGCAATTCATTTTCTGAAATATAAAGAGTGAAAAATAGGTATCAAGGAAACCTTTGTAATTCCAAAATGGGCACAGGATACGGTGTTGAGAAGCAGTGGTTCTTTGAACATCTCCGAATTCTGGGGTGACCATACTAGCATGTGAATTACAGGGCATTTCTCAAATAAATCTTTTTTTACACAGTCTTACATTTGGAACAAACAAATGTAGAAAAAGACAAGGGGCAATAACACTTGTTTTGTTGTGTTCCCCCAAGTCTACTTGCGTGGGTAGGCCTAATGCCCGCGACAGGAAACTCAACATGGACATCACATTTTTACTTTGAAAACTGACATGCTTTTTCCAAAGTGCTTAGCTGTGAATTTTGGCCTCTAGCTCAGCCGGCACCTAGGGAAACCTACCAAACCTGTGCATTTTTTAAAACTAGACACCTAGGGGAATCCAAGATGGGGGTGACTTGTGGGGCTCTCACAAGGTTCTTTTACCCAGAATCCTTTGCAAACCTCAGTTTGGCACAAAAACTTTTTCCTCATTTCGATGACAACGTTCTGGAATCTGAGGAGCCACAAATTTCCTTCCACCCAGCGTTCCCCCAAGTCTCCCGATTAAAAAAAAAAAAAAAAAAAAAAAAAAAAAAAATGGTACCTCACTTGTGTGGGTAGGCCTAGTGCCTGGGACAGGAAATGCCCCTTAACACTATCTGGACACATCAAAATGAACAAATACAAAACTACCTGTTTTTGTGCGGGGGGGGGAGGTTGGGGTGTTGGGCACCTGCGTTTTGGTCCTGGGCGCAGCAGCCATATAGGGAAAACTACCAAACCCAAACATTTCTGAAAACTACGCACCTGAGGGAGGTGTGACTTGCGTGGATTCCCCCAGTGTTTTCTTACCCAGAATCCTCAGCAAAGCTCAAATATAGCAAAAAAAAAACATTTTTCCCACGTGTGGGATTACCGCACAAGGACAAATTTCCTACCACCCAACATTCCCTTCAGGCTCCTGGTAAAAATGATATCTCACTTGTGTAGGTGGGCCAAGTGCCTGTGACAGGGAAGAGCCAAAAACATGTCAAAACTGAAGGGTAAACCAAGCGGATCCAAAAGGGCAGTTTGAATAAAAATATTTTTAGGCTGACAAATGGGGCACAATTTTTATCGGTATAGATGCAACAGAGCTGGGTTGTAGGAATTTTGTGGATTCCTGCAGATTTCAGAAGGTTCTATCAGAACAATGTGGGGAAAATGTGATTTCCAGCAAAATTGGCAGTTTGCAGGGCATTGTGGGTAATAAAATGGTGAAGCACACCGCCCAGACTCGCTCAGATGTTTAGTTTTCAGATGTGTCTAGGTCTTGTGGATTTTTCTACATGGCAGCGTCCCAAAGTCCAAAAAACGCAGCCCTCACCAATCCAAGTGGAATGATTTTGAGAGTTAAACAAGCTCTCATGGCCCAAATGTAAAACCAAAATCCAAAATAATCAAATGTCCTCTTGCTTGCCACGGGATAACATGGGATAACCTGTTTTACCCCATTCAGTTCGGGTGGGGGCATAACCATGCCCATACTGGTTGGTAGCCACCACCACACTATTTTTTTTTGTTTTTTTTAATTCCCTGGCTTCTAGTAGGGTTTCTGCCCCCATCTGTCCCCCAGTACGTGCTATCTGCCCCCCCCACCCTTGAGTGGATCGTGGGGTGATTTGTCCCAGGGTATGGCCCCACCCTCTTTATTTAAAAAAAATAAATAAATAAATCTTCCTTGGTGTGTAGTGGGGTTGGGGGGCCTAAAATAAATTTGCGGGCGCAAGGGGAGATCTACGAAGATGTTTCTTCGATAATTTGGTAATCAACAAGTTTCTGGGAAGGGCAAAAAGGCTAGTGCCACCAAGGTCCGTGCCCACAGCGATATGCAACTTGAACCTAGTACGATAAAGCCCCCATTCGTGCCTATGTGTAAAGCAGACCTCAAAACCAGGTCTTGATTGCCTTTATATGCCTGGAGAGTCGGTGAGTTGCAAGCACTTATAATGTAAACGCCTAACTTACAAATAAACAAGGACAGTGGTAATGAGGACAACCCCACAATTTGTCCTCTCGTATATCCATGGCGATCAAGCGGTACAACTTCCAAACTTTTTCCAAGATAAAAAAAATACACAGGCAGAGACTTTCACATTCTTTATGTAAGAAGGGTGGTCATGACCTACTTAAGAGACTAATCTGAAAAACAAACTAATTATTAATTTCCTTCCCGCCAAGAAACACTGATCGATCAACAAAGGGACCATTGCAAGATGGATAGCGCAAAAAGTCCTGACGAGCTGTAAAACAGTTGGTGTAGCACTAGAGCAGGGATTGAGCACACTCGAGGAAAAAGGTCCACACTAGAATTCATAGCAAATGTCTCCATACATCACATCTGTATTGCAACCACAGGAACACATTTTATTTATTTATTTCAGTCAAGCCAAGTTCTAAAACCTGTTTAATGGATACTTACTGCATATTCCTCACCTTGTGAATATGCCTTGGCGTCAGATTGGATCTAGAAATGTTTCTTAGCGTTCCTCCCATGCACCAGCAGGTGTTGTGCAGCTCTACCTCCAGTTTATCCTGCCCCAGAAGTGATGCCAGATATAAATACATATATATTTATATATATATCTCAGCCTTGCATGCTGATGTCTGTTATCTTTCAGCGCCTCCAGATGCAGATCCTGAGCTCAATCCCTAAATTTTTTCACATCATTTTAAGAAGTTTTCTCAAATATTTTCTTAGTGTGCAAGGGTATGTCTCCTCCAAGTAATACAGCTTGCAGGGGCGGTCACAAGCAGATTTCTTTGACAGTACCCCACAAGGTAGGTTTTTAGTGCCTAGGTTTTTCATATGACTCAGTCGCATGCAACTACACCCAGATGGAAACCCAAGGTGTTCCAGGATGGCAAAGCCAAGCTCTGCTGGTTGAACACAGAAGGTGTGTAAGACGCAGCCCAGGTCAAGGATGCAGACCTGTTCTGATTCACGGACAGTTCCTACGCTAGGTCCTCTTCATCCTCCAGGTCTTCTGGTAAATCCAAGTTTAAAAAAAAAAAAGAAAAGACGTCAAGCATGGCTGCTCATTGTTCTGCCCCTTTTATCTAGAGAGTTCTCAAGAACGGCAAGGTGCCTCTTGGTCTCTGTCTACTGTTGAGTAACTATTTCCACAGCTCATGCTGATGTAACCTGAATTTGTGGTTCCATCAGCAGCTCCACAACAGTTTGAGGCTTTTTAGGAAGCGATGTTGCACATTTTGGGCACCCTCCTCGCTCCCTTCAGTGCACCTCAGGCTCCTAGGATCTGAGGAGACCCCCAGGCAGGCTACTGTCAATGGATTAGTTCTTGACTCTACCTCTTGACTCTACCTCTTGATGCTACTGTAGGATCTGCCCTGACTGTGGGGTCTACTCCCAAACCAGCTTCGAATCCAGCCCCACAAGCCTTGGTGGTTCCTGCCACATCAATCCCAGAGGGGGAACTCATTGTCTTATCAGACTCTGAAGCAAACCCACCATGATTCCATCTGCCTCCTGAAACGATACTCGGTGTGTTGTGTGATATGGTCAGCAAGATCTTGTCAACAGCCCTTTAGGAATACTACACCAACCTTGTCAAAGTTATTTAAGGTGATCAGGATGCAGCGAATTAAGTCATTCGCTCTGTGCTGTACACCACTGACCTGTTTGGGCAGGGCGATTCAGGCTTCAGCACCACACATGGTAGAGATGCACAGGCTTCTTGGGTGGCGTTCAGGTGTCCTTTATCGAGTTGCTATGTAATTACACCCATCTCTTTGGCAATACTTGACTGTGGAGCAATTCAAGGAAAGCAGGGCCACAGCACACTCACTTTGTTCAGATACTGCCACATGGTTGCAGAAAGGCAGTTTTGCCTATTTTCAGGCTTTTAAAGGGGCTTGGCACAACGACCATACTAATGTTCACTGCCACAGTAATGGGCAAACCTGTCCTTTTGAGACCGGAGTCTGGTGGGATCTGGTTGAAAATGTCCACCACACCAAGGGCAGTGCATTCTTCTGTCCCCCACCCCCCCTGCTACTGCCACCAAACCACTTTAGCTTTCCCTGGCTAACACATGACCACCCTCATTAAATGCAGGATCAGGTTTTACCACCACGATGGCAGACCACCACATCTGACGTATGGTACTTCATATAGTTTGCCATGCTTATGCCCTACCATTTCTTGCAGTTCCACTGCATATTCCACTTGTATCACAGCGTCTGTGAGAGGACCGTTGGTCAATTTTGCTGTAGGAGAGCAAAGCTCTTTTGGGTAGATGAGCCATACAGTGGGTCATAGCTTCAGAAATGAGGACTGGATTCTATTCCCATTATGGGGGCCTTTGTTCGCTTTTAGGTCTTCACCCACTCAATTTCTTTCAGAAAAAGAACAAATTCAATATGCTCATATCTGCCTGGATCCAGAGCTATTGAATGGTAACGCTGGACATGCAGGTCTCCTATTTTTACATACTCGTTCTGCAGTCCCCCAGGTGTTGCGTGTGGTTCAGTGTGGGTCACAAGCATTATCAGTTCTCTGTGATGCCCAATAGCCTCCCTGGTGTCCCTTGCATGTTCAGGAAAGTGATGGTTATGGTTTCAATACACCTTTGGAGGATGGGGATGCCAACCCCTACCTCAATGCCTGGCTGTTGTAGGTGGGCTTGCCACAGTCATGGACCACCTCCAGATGATACTGAACCTACTTATATTATTTGGATGCTCTATGAACCGCCAAAAGTCACACTTCAATATTTTGTGGAGGCTCCTTCCATCAGAGCATTACTGGGTCTTTATTCCAGTTCAGAGAGTGCAGGATATTCTGAATTGGTCCTAGGTCTCTTGGTGGGTGGATGTGAGGAGTCTTGGACTATTGACCACCATCCTGCTCGTTGACCTTGCCAGGTGGCATATACTGTCTCTGCAGGGGTATCAGGAGTTTCTGATCCTAGCTCCAAGGAATCCAGTCAGATTGCATCCAGATTTCAGATGGGACTACAAATTATCTGCAGTAGTGGCTGCTCAATTGCAATTGGACCAGCTGCAGATCTGTGTCCCAACTCCATCCATGTCTGATATTAGACTCGCATCACCGCTAGGTTGGGGAGCACATTTGGGAGAGATGGCTTTCAGAGGATTCTGGTCTGTCTGAGACCTGTCTCTGCATGAACTTGTTGGTGTTACTGGACATTCAGTTGGCATGGAAAGTTTTCCTGCTATTCATCAAGGAGTCTCATTAAAGGCCTCCTGGACAACACCACCGCCCTATGGTATTGCAACAAGCGGGGCAGAGTAGGGTCCTGGGCCTTATCTAGAGCTCCTGCGTCTCTGGAAATGTATAACTCCTCGCCATTTGCCTGATTGAACACCAGGTGGACGCATTCAGCCAGTGAGGCCTGGATCACAGATAGCAGTGTTTTCCAGCAGCGGGGAGAACCCTAGCTAAATCTGTTTACCACAGCTCAGAACTAGCAATGTCAACACTTTTGTGCTGTGTTGCTCTTACCCCCCTATTACTGTCCCCCACCCCCTGCCAACTCTGTTAAATAGGTTTGGTGCCAAGACACATCCTTGACTAACCCCCGCTGATTGCCAATATGATCTGTTAATGCTCCCTGATGACCCCATCTCACCTGGGCATATATATTCTCGTGTAGCCTCCGTAGTAGATGGATTATGTTGGCAGGAGAACCCATTCTATGTAGAATGCCCCATAATTTTTCTCTGGGGACCATGTCAAACGCAGACCGACGATCCACAAAGGCAACATATAAATTTTGTTTAGCAAGGAATACATGCTTCCAGTGTAGAAGCATCAGCCTGAAAACCTGGTCCACCGTACTGGTTTTTGGGCAGAAGGCTGGTGGGCTTGAGCCCTATCCAAGAGCCTATCCAGAAGCTGTTTAGCAAAAATAAATTGAAGGTTCTCAATAAGACTAATGGGTTTATAAATGGCAGGGGAGCTCACATCCCCTTTTTTATAAATGGGAATTCTTTCAGCCCCTTTCCAGGTACTAGGTATTGGGCCCCCAGCTTCTATAACATTTGAGATCCTAGTTATATACCAGGACCAAATTACTGGTTCAGATTTGTATAGGTCCCCCGGTAACTTATCAGGGTCTGGTGCTTTAGCAGATTTTTAAAGAGTTAATTACAGCAGTAGTTCCTCCCCCCCTCCCAATGTAAAAACAATGAGGTCATCGTAGTTAGAAGCATCCATTCCTTGATCATCAGGCAAAAAGCACATTTTAACCAACTGCTGGGGGTAGGATTCATAAGTGAAAGAATTGCAGGCCTACATCAAATGCTTACTTTTTGTAGTGGGTTCCACCAATTAATATTTTTTTGTACTTTCTTTTGGGTTAACTTTGGTAGCTCAAGTTTTCATGAAGGTGATGGCAGTGGCATGTCTCAGATGACAGGTGATGGCAATATACCCGTATCTTGACGACTGGCTCATCAACACCAGTTTGCCAGAGTCTGTGCCATCTCCTTTTTGAAGGCTTCACTGTTGTATGACCTAGATTTTTTTATTAATCTTCCCAAATGTCACCTGGAGCTCTCCCAACACCTATAGTTCATTGAAGTAGTAAAAAGGGTACCCTCAGTCTGCAAGTCTTCCTTCCTCCACGGAGAATCTGAAACATTCTGGCTATACTTCCAGTGTTTTGGGTGGGAGCTCAAGTTCCAGTAATGAAGGTCCTACGTTTGTACTGTTTGTTCACTTCCTGCATCCTAGCGGTCAATCATTCATGCATGCTGACACATGAGGGCTCTTCACTCGTGCTTTTGCAGATATTGGTTCCAACATCAGGGAGACGTGATGTCTCCAGGGACACAAATTGGAGAAAAGATGATCTGGAAAAGACGAAAATGTCCAGTCCAAACTACCGGGCCAGGTCTTCCCTGACCCAGAACACAAGCAACCCAGGACTGGTTCAGTTCTTATTAGATAGAGCTCATCATTTGGGTATAACTAGGTTCCAGTTGTACTGTGAGCACGCTCCCGCAACATCAGTAAGGTAACGGATCGAATGCTTAATAAGGGTGAGAATGATCCTGGGTCTCTTGTGTTCCAGTTCAAGGGGGACATAGCCTGGCAGTTTGGGCTGGACTGTTGCCACTGGAGTAGGGTCAAGATTGATTTGCATCTGCCTGAATAAAAACTAAAGTGGCATGTCGGGTTGTAAAACCATGGGTTTGCGTGCAGGCTCAAGCATCAGCTAACATTAATTCAAGCATTCCATGCATGACTTTGGTGCCCTTTTCATCTAGGGCAGTCACAGTGCTGACCCTTTATCCTCCTGCATCTTTCTGAACAGGAAGAAAAGCTACAAGAGTAATTTGTAAAAGGGATTTAAATTATTGCACCACCAGTAGTTAGGACCTTGAATCAGATTGCCAAATGTTTATTGGTTGTACAGGACCCAAAAAAGGTAAAGCAATGCAAAATGCAAAATGTCCTGATGGGTAATTCTCTGATTAAAGATCTGTTGCTCCTTGGTGCGGGGGGGGAGGCAGCTGACGGCAGAAGAGCTCATTCTACCAGAATGGAATCTTCGACTGCTGCTTTAGCGCATGGGGTACGTGTATCTGACACATGCAGAGCTGCTACATGAGCTTTTCTACATATTTTTGCCAAACATTACTAGTTAACTTGTGAATAACTAAGACTGACCACTTGCCTGCCCCTTACTAGAAGATTTTATATATAAAAGTAGTTTTCCCCACCCCGTCCTCCAACAATTATTGCTTGGAAATCTATTCAGAGGTGAGGAATCTGTGGGTAGAAGTATCCATCAGAAGAAAAAATTGCTTTTGGGGCACCCTCTGCGGTTCCTCACTACCCATCCCTAACCTCCCCTCTAGTGGAGATAAAACAATTACTACTAAAAATGTTTTTTATATTTAACCAAATTAGTTATGCAGTCTGCCAATATACAAGTTGAGTTCCCTAAAATGTTTTGCAAGTCGCGTTGAAAATAGTAGAACTTCGGCTATGACGCCAGTCTTAAGGCAATAGGAGGAGAATGGCGTCATGACTCTGCATTTGATTTCACAACGGCTTCAGATCGATCTGCTGGTGTCTGAGAGCCATTACAAAAGTTTCTGGATCCAGTCTGTTCTGGGGAATAGTGACAGGTGAGAAATTTGTAGCTAGACCGAGTATCTACCACAAAGATCAGTAAGTAATAGTTTTCTTTAAGCATCTTGATCAGGTGGTTTACTGGACAACTAAAGCCTTGGAACAATCACCAATTGAACCCACTCCTTTTTTTTTTTTGTTACAAATTCATATTTGTAGAAATAAGAACAGTTCGGGTGTGACATTTTACAAAAGGGTCATGTGCCTCAATATATTTACTCTTGCTTTCGACTTTTTTTTTAATGTATTTATTTATACAGATTTTACAATAAAAAACAGCAACAGCCCCAGGAGCTGGTGAATACAGCATAAGGAGTCCATCAGTGTACACACAGTATCACTAGGGACAACCAAAAGTATAGTACAATGAGAACAAGGTTCCCAGCATGTCCAGATCAGCAAATTCAAGCGGCATCCCATACGCCTGACAAGAGCAACAACATGAAGCACACCCCTAGGGGAAAATCTGAATTCTAGAGCCCTGTAGGGTATAAAACTCAACAGCCACAACAATATAAGAATGGAGGCCGCAGAGCAGACTCATGTAGCAGAATCGTCCACCAAACAGCACACACGCTTGCGGGGAACAACGTCAAATCTAGTCAACCATGTTCATGACCACTCATATGTAGCTGAGGCCCTCTCAATCCGCTATGAGACTCCAAAAAGGAGCGGAAGGGTGCCCAGATGTGTCTAGGGAGAGAGCATGCAGGGGCCAGCTCCCAAAAGATTGACAGCTGCTCCTGGCAGAACGCAACATCATGTAACCAATCAGACCTCCGCAGAGCCCTGCCCCGCCCCCAGCACTCTTCTGTTTGCCAGCAAAAGCAGCATACCGACCAGACGCCTCCACTCCGGCACCCCATCCACCAGCCCAAGCAAGGCCAGCACAGGGGAGAAAGGTAGATCCAAGCCAGTCATTCCAGCTATCGCATGCATCTCCTCTCCCCAAAAGGCACGCACCTCTCCACAATTCCACACCAGATGCAAAAAAATCAGCGTCTAGCGCATGGCATCGTTCGCAGCGTGCATCATCACGCAGCCCCATAGCACACAAACCGTGAGGGGTATAATATAAGCGATGTAAGAATTTAAAGTGTATGAGCCGCAGTCTGTAGTTAGGCAACAGTGTTCTCATATGTGCGCAACAGCTTCTCCATATGGCCTCAGTAATATCCTCCCCAACATCATCTCTCGTTTAGCCTTAGCAGCCTCCACCACAGCCTTCCGCTGAACCTGCAAGCACCCATACAATCTCGTGATAAGCCTACACGGCGACTGCGCACGCCACAGCAACTCAATCGCCTGACAGGTCTTAGGCATTGTCGGGAGGCCAGTAAATCGTGCGCAGAGCATCGCATATACACGCAGCAAATATAGCCTGTGTAGCACATTATCAGCTCCAGCACTCGGCGCCTCCTCCGGCGAAAGCAAGCGCTCGTTCACACACCAGTCCCCCAGCAGTGACAACTCTGAAGCAGCAAGAAACTCTCGCAATCGTGCACGCAGGACATCCTCTCATCTGCAACGTCCAGCACTGGTATCGCTGGGCCAAAGGGTTCACCCGACCAGTGAGCAGCCCAAGCCCCAGAAGGGTACGCAACAGTATCCACTCCCTTGGATTGAGTCCGAGACATGCATCCAAGCACCGTTGTCAGCCGGTCCGGCCACACCGCGTCGCTCTCAGGCGCAAGATGAGGTGGATACCTGGTGGGGTGAATCCAAAAATACGCAAAATGCGCCTGCGCACAATAATAATAATGCTCCAGGTCAAGGGCGGCAAGGCCCCCCATCTCGAACGGTAGCGTCAGCTTCTCCCAGGCAATCCTGGGCTGCCCGCCCGCCCACACCAGCCGCACCAAAGCTGATCTAAGCCTCCGTAGGAAACTCACGGTTAGCACCAACGGGAGGTTAACAAAGTGATACAGAAACTTTGGCAGCACAACCATATTGGCAATTCCGATGCGCCCAATAAGCGAAAGCGGCAGCGAGCGCCACACCTCAAGCCTGTCCTCCAACCAGGCTACTAACTTGCCATAATTGGCAAGCCAAGGGTCTCTGCATTGCAACTCCGACAAACTCCCAGATAGCAAACCGGGCCATCCGCCCATTCAATAGGATAACTCGACGAGAAGCGCGCAGTGCCACCAGTGAGGGGAAGCACGACAGACTTAGACCAGTTCATAATTATGCCAGAGAAGCCACCGAAGCGGACAACCTCAGTGAACAAAACATCAAGGTTCCTACCCGGCTCCCGCATATACAGCGCGATATCATCCGCATACATCCGAATTAAAATCGGACGTTGCCTGAACTGCAGCCCCCTGTAATTATGATTTTGCCGCAGATAGGCCGCCAGCGGTTCCATCGCGATAGCAAAAAGCAGTGGGGATAGAGGGCACCCCTGACGAGTCCACCGGGAAGGGGCCCGAGATGCAACCATTCAGCCGCACCCTCGCAACCGGATCCGTATACAGCAGGCGAATCAGCCTTCTCAATCGGGCACTCATGCCCACCCTGCCCAGCAGCGCAAATACGTATGGCCAGGCCAAAGAATCAAACGCCTTTGTTGCGTCTAAAAACACTGCAGCAGCCTCATCTTCCGCCGTAAGGCCACCCAGCACCGCAAAGAACATGTGCAAATTATGCGTCATCGACCACTCCGGCACAAAACCAGACTGGTCTGGGAGCACCAGTCGCGACATCAATGGCTGCAGATGTAGCGCTATCAACTTAGCCAAAATGTTATTGTCTACATTGATCATGGAGAGCGGGCGGTACGAATCACAGCTACAGGGATCCTTTCCGGGCTTAAGTATCGCAACGATCAACGCCTCCCGCAGGGAAGCAGGAAGAGACCCAGCTTCCAGCCCCTCGGCATAAACCTCCAGCAGATAGGGGGCCAAAATATCAAAGTACTCTTTGTAAAAAGCAGGAATTAAGCCGTCCAAACCCGGGGACTTGTCACCGGGCAGTCTGCTGATTACTGCCTTGATCTCTTCCACCAAGAAGGGCTCATCAAAGTAAGCTCTATGTGCATCATCAAACCAAAGCAGGCTAATCTCTGAAAAATAGGCTTGCGCTGCATCAAGATTCTGCTCGGCAGAGTGTAAGGAAATGCCTCCTTGGCATGGTTACCCCCTGACTTTTTGCCTTTGCTGATGCCAAGTTATGATTTGAAAGTGTGCTGAGGCCTGCTAACCAGGCCCAGCACCAGTGTTCTTTCCCTAAAACTGTACCTTTGTTTCCACAATTGGCACACCCTGGCATCCAGGTAAGTCCCTTGTAATTGGTACCAAGGGCCCTGATGCCAGGGAAGGTCTCTAAGGGCTGCAGCATGTCTTATGCCACCCTGGGGATCCCTCACTCAGCACAGACACACTGCTTGCCAGCTTGTGTGTGCTGGTGGGGAGAAAATGACTAAGTCGACATGGTACTCCCCTCAGGGTGCCATGCCAACCTCACACTGCCTGTGGCATAGATAAGTCACCCCTCTAGCAGGCCTTACAGCCCTAAGGCAGGGTGCACTATACCATAGGTGAGGGCATAAGTGCATGAGCACTTTGCCCCTACAGTGTCTAAATAAAACCTTAGACATTGTAAGTGCAGGGTAGCCATAAGAGTATATGGTCTGGGAGTCTGTCATACATGAACTCCGCAGCACCATAATGGTTACACTGAAAACTGTGAAGCTTGGTATCAAACTTCTCAGCACAATAAATGCACACTGATGCTAGTGTACATTTCATTGTGAAATACACCCCAGAGGGCATCTTAGAGATGCCCCCTGAAAACATACCCGACTTCCAGTGTGGACTGACTACTTTTGTCAGCCTGCCACACACCAGACATGTTGCTGGCCACATGGGGAGAGTGCCTTTGTCACTCTGTGGCTAGTAACAAAGCCTGTACTGGGTGGAGGTGCTTCTCACCTCCCCCTGCAGGAACTGTAACACCTGGCAGTGTCCCTCAAAGGCTCACCCCCTTTGTTACAGCACCACAGGGCATCGCAGCTAGTGGAGATGCCCGCCCCCTCCAGCCACGGCCCCACTTTTGGCGGCAAGGCCGGAGGAGATAATGAGAAAAACAAGGAGTCGTCACTGGCCAGTCAGGACAACCCCTAAGGTGTCCTGATCTGAAGTGACTGACTTTTAGAAATCCTCCATCTTGCAGATGGAGGATTCCCCCAATAGGATTAGGGATGTGCCCCCCTCCCCTCAGGGAGGAGGCACAAAGAGGGTGTAGCCACCCTCAGGGCTAGTAGCCATTGGCTACTAACCCCCAGACCTAAACACACCCCTAAATGGAGTATTTAGGGCCCCCCAGAACCTAGGAAAACAGATTCCTGCAACCTAAGACAAATAAGGACTGCTGACCTGAAGCCCTGCAGAGAAGACTGAGACACCAACTGCTTTGGCCCCAGCCCTACCGGCCTGTCTCCCCACTTTGAGAAAAACTGCAACAGCGACGCGTTCCCCAGGGTCCAGCGACCTCTGAAGCCTCGGGACTACCCTGCATCTAAAAGGACCAAGAACTCCCGAGGACAGCAGCCCTGTTCCAAAGAAACCAAAACTTGCAACAAAGAAACAACTTTTAAAGGACTGCACGTTTCCCGCCGGAAGCGTGAGACTTTCCACTCTGCACCGACGCTCCCGGCTCGACTTGCGGAGAAACAACACTACAGGGAGGACTCCCCGGCGACTGTGAGTAGCCAGAGTTGACGCCCCCCCCCCCCTAGCCACGCCTGCAGAGGGAATCCAGAGGCTCCTGCGACTGCCTGCTTCCAAGAACCCGACGCCTGGTAGACACTGTGCAGTGGGCCCTCTCCCTTGCCCAGGTGGTGGCTACCCCGAGAAGCCCCCCCCCCCCCCCCCCCCCTTTGCCTGCCTGCATCGCTGAAGAGACCCCTGGGTCTCCCATTGAAAGCTATTGCAAACCAGACCATTGATGCCAAAACTGTACATGCTATTTTGCTGATTCAAAGTTCCTATGATACCTGAGTGAAGTACCTTTCATTTAAAGTATTGATTGTAAATCTTGAACCTGTGGTTCTTAAAATAAACTAAGAAAATATATTTTTCTATATAAAAACCTATTGGCCTGGAATTGTCTGAGTGTGTGTTCCTCTTTTATTGTCTGTGTGTGTACAACAAATGCTTAACACTGCCCTCTGATAAGCCTACTGCTTGACCACACTACCACAAAATAAAGCATTAGAATGATCTCTTTTTGCCACTCTTACCTCTAAGGGGAACCCTTGGACTCTGTGCATGCTATTTCTTACTTTGAAATAGTACATACAGAGCCAACTTCCTACACAGAGTATAGATCCTCAAAATATCTCGTAAAGACCTTCATGCCACCCTTCGTTCCCGCCACCCGCTCACCCCCTGCTTGTCTATTTTGGTGACATATCCACTTGCCCAAGGTTTGCGCAACATGTTTGCCAGTGTTTGACCTGCCCTGTTTCCCTCCCTGTATCGCCGGGCCCAGGCATATTTCCCCAAAAAACAGACCTCCCGCTGGGAGGCCTCTTCATATCGAGAGACCGCATCCCGTAAAGCCGCCATCGTCTCACCAGCCCAGTCCGCCACCAATTTCGCTTCCAGCTCCACTATCTGCGATTTCCAGCTCGGTTAACACTTGACGCAAAGCGCACCATGCTACTTAGAGAGGCACACTCCTCGAAAAACCACCTTGAGGTCCCCCAGAGCATTCCTGCCGAGCCAACCAACCTGCAATTCTCAGCAAAGAAATGTAAGATGGCCTCACGAATCTCCTAGCCGCATCCCGAAGAGCTCCCTGCGGCAAGTGCCAAGCAAACGCAGCACCCGGGATCCCAGGTCTCGACAGCTGCAGCTTAACCAGGGGTGGTCCGAGAGGGTCCGGGCCAGATGCTCCACTGATTGCGTCCACATCGCCACATCCCTAGTTACCAGCCATCTGTCTATTTGAGACCAGCTATTATGCACATAGTGGACACACGTGCCCTCTCTTATCTCCATGCTCTGTCCTCCATAGGTCACTAAGGCGCCATCACACATTAGTCATTAAGGCAGTAGAATGTCGAGGCGTACTCGTACTCTCCAGATCCCTCTCCGGATCTAAAACCATGTTGAAGTACCCCCCCAACCAAATCACAGCCCCACTCCCCATTGAGTCAACCAGGCGCCACACCTCACTTGCTTTCTACTTTTTATTGTTTGTCTTGTTTTTTTTTTTTTTACTCTGTTGGAAGAACAATTTTATGGAATGCAGTAGTAAAATGTAGTGGATTTCATTTGGTATTAATGCAACAAGAAAAATTTATTATTGGATGTGTAAAAGGGACTTTTTCCATGTGATTGAGTTTGCACTAATTTCTCTTTAAGGTCATTCAGCAAGCAGTGGAGGATCGTCGCAGATATATTGCGAGAACTTGTTCTTCAGGTAGACACACAGTCTAGCTCCAAGCTAGTCATTAATCGGACTGATATCTGGGGTAGTGCTTTGATGGGTCTCCGACAACGTAACTTCAGTGCAATAAAAAGTCTCAATGTTACCTTCACTGGACACCAGGATCAGTCAGAAATGAAGGAAATCGAGGTATCGAATCATGAGTTCTTCCGCCTTCTCATGCAATGTCTACAGAACTCCTCTGTGTTTGAGAGATCATCTCCGAAAAACTTGTCCTACGATGTCCGAGGTAATTTAATGTAAATACTTCATGACATGTATTAATCTCTATAGCCTTGCAGCAAACATTTGCTTATTGAACATTTGTCTATTTATATGGTTTAATAAGGTCTTGTAAAACATATTTGCTACCTCCAGTGAATGAATGGGAATAACTAAACAGTGTGTCTGGTGGGAAACCCATCTTTGGCAGCGGTTCTAAAAATACACAAGATGGGAGTTGATGTTGAAATCTGTTACGTTTGTTAATGAGAAGGTCATTGAAGCAAATAATTTACTCGAAAGAACTTGAGTATGTTGAAAAATTGTGGAAATGAGCTTAGTGGACAGTTTGGTTCTCATGCCTAGTCATGTCTACAAAGAGCCTGGTTTGTCACAAGTGTAAAAGTGATCATCACAGGTGCTTATGCAAAGGAGCGTTAAGGAGCAGCGTTTGGAATATGGCTAAAGAATATGCAGAAAATGTAGTGAGTGCGATGTTTGAATTTTATAAATCTCAAGTGCATCTATCCTGATACTGGGGTGTTTCTGTACCCTAATTCACTAACCCATTGATTCTGGGGAAGATTTTAAAATGCAAGGAATGGGGTGTATTTTGCATCCGGTTCAAAATGCATTCCTAAAGATGGAACTGTTTTCTGGGGCTAAAGAGAAGCTTCTGTTTGTGGTTCGGGTCTTAAGAATGTAGAGTCAAGCATATCCAGGGGGTTTTACATGCAGATTGAGAAAATCCTGGGGATTTTGTCACAAAATAGTGTAGACAAGGGTGCTTTGCCCAAAATGTTTAACATTGGGAGCTTTTCTGAAACATGTCAGTCAGTACATAAGCCAGAATATTTTGTGACCCAGGGATCCTAAAGGAGATTTCTAGCTACAAATCCCTCACTTCTTGAATATTCCCTAGGCATTAGCCTGTACGCATAAACTTTTCAGCAGTACCGCTGCGCTCCGGAGAGTGGTGCTTTAAATAACCTGCAGGTACTGCACAGGCTCGCCATTCCTGAGTGATCATGTCAGATTCTTTCTTTCTGCACCACCAGATGACTATCCATAGCAGCTTCTAGTCTTTCAGAGACAGCCTCATGTAACGCCTCTCAGAGGAATACGGAGTGCCAAGGTTGTCGTGCAAGAGAAGGTAAGGGTGTTGAGAGCCCATGTCTAAAGTCAGCACTAAATGCGGCAGATACAGCCAGCAGGAAAATGTGCCCTGGAGCCATCCTAAGAAGACATGCCTGTTCTTAGGATCTCCAATTTCAAACTAGAGGTTCAGGCATGCATAATAAACATGCCCTTCACAGGAGATACTCTTTTTGGAATGTCAGTGGATGGCTACCCTGCAACAGATAAAGGGCAGTGAAATAGTAAGAGCAATGGGACACTGCAATTCAGGGGCACACACTAGACTCATCCCCAGCAGAAGACTCACTGGTAGGGCGCCATTTAATACAGGGCAGCAACACCAACAGGGTTCCTCTCACAAAGCTGCACAATCTGACCCACCAGCTGTGGCAACACCCAGCGAGGCAGCCATTTCAAGGAAGGGGACATGCCCCCAAGGGCACTGGAACATCAAACAAATGATTCTCACAACAAAAGCACCCAACACCAGTGGGGGGGGGGAGAATCAGAGGGTTTCTCCAGGAGTGGAGAAACATAACCGACAAGTGGATCCTGAATATAATCTGTCACGGATACTACATGGAAATAATCAAATAACCTTCACAAAAACCTCCAAGGGCGAAGTTCTTCTGAGGAGAAGAAACTGAGAACTCTGAAAGCAGATCCAGGAATGACTCTTACAGAGCCGTAGAGCACTTGCCAAAGCAGGAACTACTCACCATATTTTCTAGTTTCAAAACAAGATCTACCTGAAGACCAGTCCAGTAGCTCAGGTTTATAAACCAATTCATTCAAACACAGCACTTCAAATTTGTAGGCAGCTGGCTCTGTTTGTACTATACCAAAGTGAGGTATAGTGTGCACAGTCCAGGGGTCCCCCAGAGGCTAGAGTAGACAATACTAATGCTCTCTTCTGGTAGAGTGGTTGAGCAGTAGGCTTATCAGAGGGTAGTGCTAAGCATTTGTTGTACATGCACAGTAAAGAAATTAACACACTCCATGACTAACTCCAGGCCAATGTTTTTATGTTTCAGAAATATAGCCAAAAGGATGTTTGTTGCAGGTAAGTACAGTTTCAAGAATGTATCACTTTCATGTATTAAACGTGCTTTGTTTAGAATTCAGATTAAACAGTTTACCAATAAGTATTACCTCTCAGTTTCAAAAGTGCAATTTCTCATAGAAAGCAATGCAATCCTTGGGGAGGAAAATTAACAATTTGCGTACAAGTACTTTACTTACAGTCCCAGTCTTCGTGGGTTAATGTGTGCACAGGTCAAAGTTTAGGACGACACCAAGGGTGCACCAGAAAGAAACTGCTTGCAAGTAAGTGCTTGTAACATCAGTGCACAGCCCTGGGGGGTTTAGATTAGCATGGGTCTTGGAGGGAGGGGCACAGGTCATCACCAAACACCCTCCGCGACACAGGGGCCGCAAACACAGCGTTGGGCACCCAATGCTTTTCAATGGGGAAATCCCGGGGGTCACAAAGATGCAGCAGAGCACAAAGGCTCTCACCCCATAGGGTCAAACATGTGTCTGTTAGTGGCAGGCTGGCGTAGATCGGTCTGCCCTACACTAGAGGATTGGGTTAAATACAAGGGGCATCTCTAAGATGTCCTCTGTGTGCATTTTTCAATAAATTCAAAACTGGCTTCAGTGTGGGTTTATAATGCTGTGGCGTTTGATACCAAACTTCTCCGTGTTCAGTGAAGCCATCATGGAGCTGTGGAGTTTGTAATCGCAATTCCCAGCCCATGTACTCAATATGACCGCACTGTACTTACGTCTAAGAACAGACTGACATTGTAGGGGGATATTGCTCCTGCAGCTATCCCTTACCTGTGGTATAGTGCACCCTGCCTTGGGCTGTAAGGTCTGCTAGAGGGTGACACCACTATGCCACAGTCAGTGGTTTGTGGGCATGGCACCAGAGAGGGGTTCCATGGAGACTAACTTTTTCTCCCCACCAACACTTACAAGCTGCAATGGCAGTGGCCATGTTTGGTGAGGGGTCCCTTAGGGTTGCATAATACAGGCTGCAGCTCTTAGGAACGCTCCCTGGCCCCAGGGCTCTTGTTACCACTGGTACCTTTTACAAGGGACTTATCTGTGTGCCAGGGGTATGCCAATAGTGGAAGTAATGGTTCAGTTTAGGGAAAGAACACTGTTACTCGGGCCTGGTCAGCAGGATCCCAGCACTCACTCAAGTTGTTAGTATTTGATATTAGGCAAAAAGTTTGGGGGAGTGGGGAGACCATGCCAAAAGGGACACTTTCCTACACAAACCTCTCCCAAATGAGAGTATAAGACTAAACTTTCCCAAGAGAGTCTTCATTGTCTAAGTGGAGGAACCTGGAAAGTCCATCTGCATTGGATGGGCAGTCTCAGGTCTGTTCCATTGTACGGTCCATTCCCTGTAGGTAGATGGACCTTCTCAAGTTTAGGGTTCTTAGCGTTCATCTGCATAAGCCATCTGAGAGGTCTGTGGTTAGTCTGAACAATGAAGTGTGTACCAAACAAGTATGGTCTCAACTTCAGGAACCAAACCACAGCAAAGGCCTCTGTTTCCTGGGGAGTAATCTCCTGCTAATGAAAGCAACAGGCTGGTCATGGCCTTCATTGTTGGTTTGGGACAGAACTGCTCCTATCCCATGTTTAGAGGCATCTGTCTGCACAATTAACAGCATAGAGTAGTCTGGAGCTTTGAGAACTGGTGCTGAGCATATTGCCTCTTTCAGGCTGTCAAAGGCCTCTTGACAAATAACTGTCCCGTTTACTTTCTTTGGCATCTTTTTAGAGGTAAGTTCTGTTTGGGGGGGGGGGGGGGGGTCACTGTGGATCCATACCCCTTCACAAATCTCCTGTAATAACTAGTCAAGCCAAGGAATGCCCGGACTTGAGTCTAGGTTTTTGGAGAATTGTCTGGTTCTTGGGTAGCACGTGGCCTCCACCTCAAGGTGGCCCAAGTATGCAACAATGCCCTGCCATATTTGGCATTTAGATGCCTTAATAGTTAGACCTGCAGATTGCAAGGCTTACAAAACTTGCCCCAGAAGGACCAGGTGATCCTACCAGGAGGAGCTAGAGACAGCAATTTAATCTAGATATGCTGCTCTAAAGGACTCCAAGACAGCAATAACGTGATTCACCAAACTTTGGAAGGTGACAGGGGCATTATTTAAACCAAAGGGCATTACAGTGAACTGATAGTGCCCATCAGGTGTGGGGAATGCTGTCTTTTCTTTTGCTCCTGGTGCCATGCAAATTTGCCAATACCCTGCAGTCAAGTCAAAGTTAATAAGGAACTTTGGTGCACCTAATTTATCAGCTCATCAGCCCTAGGTATGGGGGTGAACATCTGTCTCAGTGACAAGGTTGAGACCTCTGTAGTCCACAAATAACCTCATTTCTTTATTTCTTTCCAACCTGGGGATGAGGCTTGGGGGACTAAGACTACTGGGCTGTCAGAGGGTTCAATAACCCCTAAAACTGTAATGCTCTCCTTAACTTGGTCAGACTGCCAATATATCTTTGGTTAGATAGACCAGCTGACTCTAGTGTCTGCATCATGGGTACACCAGTGTGTCTGTCCAGGGGTTAAGGAGAAGAGCTCTGCATACTGCTGCAAGACTTGCCTGCAGTCAGTCTGCTGTTGGGCAGTGAGGGTGTCCACTTAATCAACTGATCTCTTTCGGGTTGAGAGGTAGGGAGAGGTTCACTCTGATTCCTGATCCTCATCAGTAACCATCAGCATGGTTACATCAGCCCGGTCACAGAAAAGCTTGAGGCGCTTCACATGGATCACCCTCTGTGGAGTCCTGCTAGTGCCCAGGTCTACCAAATAGGTGACTTCACTTTTCTTTTGTAGGATAAGGTAAGGGCCACGACACTTGTCCTGAGGTGCACTGGGCAATACAACAGCAAATAACTCCACAAAATTCACCTACCAGAACTCAACACAGAATCAGTCAAACTAAGCAGGCAAGAAACCATCACACAGGAGTGGGAGATAAAACCAGGTCATCCAGAGGATCTTCAATATTTGGAGCGCACCAAACATGAACATCTTCGCCACCGCAACAAATGTGAAATGCCAACACTTTTCCTTGAGCCTTCCTCATCCCCAGTCCAAAGGGAAGGCCCTGTAAATAAATTGATCAGGGAAATATGCACACACCTTCCAATTCCCATGATCCCCAGGGTGCTGGAGATGGCCAGACAATCTAGGACTGAAATCAACCTCATAAGGCCTCTCAGTGGGAAAGGCAAGCCTGGTACTCAGCTATACAGGAATTATCCAGGGGACAAGTTGACATTGAAGCCAGTAAAGAACCTACTGACAATACACCACGTGGAGGTGTAGCACCCAGAGCCAGCCACACTGTCTAGCAGCTTGGCTCCTGACTACTTAGAATTTGGTCACCTACAACTCTCTCCAAGGACAATTAAAATCCTGGGGGAAGCAAGGAAACCATGCACACGAAAATACCACACAGAAAATTGGAAAAAGATCATTGGTGCACAAGCGACAATAGAATGGACTCGATAACCGTGTTAATATACTTTACCCACCTGCTGGACAGTGGTCTCACTTATGCATCACTGAAGGAACATTTACCAGTAGTAGTGGCTTACACTAGAGGCACGTCTGGAATAAGCCTCTGTACAGCTGCAGTAGTTAAGAGATTCTTAAAGAAATTGAAAAGGGTGGTAACACCAAGATCTGCACCCAACAGTTATGAAACCTGAACACTGTGTTAACACAGCTTATGATAGAACCATTTGAACCCATGCACAAATATGATCTAAAGCCGCTCACTCTCAAAACAGCCTTTCTAATAGCAATCACCTCACTACGCAGAGTCAGCAAGTTACAAGCATGGACAGTCCAAGAGCCACACTTGCAAATCCACAAGGACACAGTTAGAACTAATCCACACTTCCTACCAAAGATAGACACACAATTCCATGTAAATCTAAGCATACTATTTCCAGCTTTCTTTCAGGAACCAAAAACTCAAACTAAAAAGGTCTTACAAACTAGGCTTTGAAAGGGCTTTAATGTACTATCTGCAATAAACAAAAAAAAAAGCCTCAAGGGAAAACGAACTTTACATATTATGGTCATGGTCCGGGCCAATGAGGTCGCAGAACCGCTCCCGGAGCCCAAAGTTCTCTTCATCCCACTCAAGGTCCTCCGGGCACTAGGTGGAATAGGCACAAGAAGTGCAAGTGGACTTCGACTTCACCTTGCCTGTCGGCCACAAGATGAATTGGGAACGTCTACATTCCATGCCATGTTCTGCAGAACCATTGCCAGGGCCGACTTCGAGCCTCTACACCCCTTCCCCCTCCCCCCTTTCCAGGAGCTGGAGTGACCCCCGCTCAACTCAGTTTTATGGGGCCGCGCTTCTCATATTTGAGCAGGCTAACCCAACTGGCGTGCCTTCAGGCCCTGTGGTGTTGGCAGGGGTCCCATCTGGTCCCACACCGGTGGCTTCGACATAAGCACCAATGGGGTCTCTTGGAACAGATATCAGATCCGGGACGATGCTGAGGAGCACAGTCTGTCTACTGGCGTCCCTCCTGATGTAGACTCTTCCCCCAAGCCAACAATGCCTACAGCTATTGCAAGCCCCATTCTGATACCCAATGAGCTGGAACGGCATCGTACAATTCTGTTTCTAGCACAACAGGTGCCAGATCATTGCCTGAGTCTCTCTTTGATCAGACAGGCATTGGTGAAGAATGGAGGGTCTCAGGGCCCTCTGGAGTCTCAGTTGGCACAAATGGAGTGGTATGAAGGGTTGAGACACCAGTGGACTGGACAGCTCTCCATATACTGGCATGCTTTCACCTCCAACGGTGGCTGAGGTGGGAGCATCGTGTGCTATGGTGGTGCATAAGACAGCTGAGGTCCTGGACCTAGATCTGCCTACGGTGCCGGTCAGGAGTAACCTGACTGAGGTGCTTCAGCCAGGAGTCTCCGCATCAGAACCTTTAATGAAGCCCTCACAGATGTCCTGCTGGGGACGTGGTCCAAAACCAGCACAAGGGCACCTGTAAATAGGACAGTTGGCTGCCACCATTGCCCAGCTTCAAGTGGTCCTAGCTTCCTCCCAACACCCCTCCCCGGAGAGGTTGGTGGTCCAAGCCTCCACTTCCCATGGTACCTTCCCTTCTGCTCCCACGGATAAGGAATCCAAGAGGCTGGACCAGCTTAGGAAGATGTTTTCTTCCTCCAGCCTGGCATTGAGGTCAGTAAACACCTCATGCCTATTGGGTTGTTTTTCTCATCCTTTATGGGATATGGTGGCGCAGGTGCTGCCTCAGGTCCCGGAGGACACTTTCACAAGCAGTCAAAGATGGGAGAGATGCAGCCATGTTTACTATCTGATGTGGTTTAGACATGTCTGACTCGCTGGGTAGAGCAATTTCATCGACGGTGGCCCTTCGTTGCCACGCCTGGCTTTGTACATCTGGTTTTTCGGAGAATGTCCAAACCTTGTGTACCTGTCCTTCCATGGGTCCCCGCCTATTTGGTGAAAAGGCAGTCTCTGCGCTGGAGCGCTTCAAAGACTCCCGGGCTACAGCCAAGTCCTTGGGCCTCTCTGCGACCCCTCGCCAACAAGTCTGTCTTTCGCCCCTTTTGAGGCTTCAGAAGGGGATTGGTACCACACCAGTCACTGTCCTCCATTAGGTCAGCATCCTGTGCAGGGATGAGGTCGTGGTACTTTCCGGCCCAGAGTGTCTGGCCAGAAGTAGTCCACCACCCAGCCCCCCTTCTCCACAGCGCCCAAATCCTCCCAGTGTGATTCTGCAATACCATACGTGTCCAGTTGGAAGGAGGATTCAATTGCATCTCATTCAGTTGTGGTCCGTAACATTGGACAAATGGGTCTTGCACATCATACAGAAGGCCTATTCCCCTTCCCTTCCAGTCTTTCCCTCCCTCTATGCCTCCATTGAAAGAACGGCTGATGGAGGCTCACTCAGTCTTGATTCATGAGGAAGTTACGTCTCTCTCGGTTAAGGGAGCCATAGATAGGGACCCGATGTCAGAAGTAGGCAGTGGTTGTTATTCCCACTTCTTTCTGATACCCAAAAAGAACAAGGGTCTTTGACTGATTCTAGATTTGTGGGACGTCAAACTCTTCCTCAAAGGAGAAATTCAAAATGCTCACTCCTGCTCAGGTCTTGTCTGCCCTAGACCAAGGAGCCTGGATGGTAGCACGGGACTTGCAGGATGTGTATTTTCACATCCCCATCCTGCCTGCCCACAGGTGTTACTTGCAGTTCAAGGTGGGCCACGAGCACTTTGTTTACCGTGCTCCCCTTCGCTCTCACTAGTGCACCTCCGTTGTTCACCAAAGTAATGGCGGTGGTAGCAGCAGCTCCTGCACAGGTTAGGGGTTTCAGTCTTCCCTTACCTGGACGACTAGCTGTTGAAGGCTCCATCACCCCAGGCTGTCGTCGCCCACCTTTAGACTACGGCGAACCTCCTGCATTTGCTGAGGTTCACTATAAACATGTCGAAGTCATACCTTACTCCCTCTGACGCTCCCTTTCATCTGAGCTGTTCTGGACACAGTGCAGTTTTGGGCCCATACCCCCCCCCCCCCTCGCCCAAACAGCGAGTCCATGTGTGCTCCCTTTGAGCCATTACATAACTGTCCCCTCCGGCTGCTCACCATCAAGGCAGCCTTCTTAGTGGCAATAATATCTGCCAGGAGGCTGAGTGAGATGCAGGCTCTCATCTAAGCCGATGTATCTCACCATGTTTCTGGACAAAGTGGTACTTGAACATGTGCCTTTTTCCTCCATGAGGTGGTGACCCCCATTTCACATGGGTCAAAACATCACCCTGCCCACTTTCTTTGCTCCACCACATCCCTCTAAAGAAGAGGTGCAACTCTACCGGCTGGACCCAAAGTTGTTGTTCTACCTTGACTGCACAGAAGAGTTATGGGTGGATGACCAACTCTTTGTGGGGTATATGGGAGCAAAGAAGGGTCGGGCAGTGTAGAAACTAATCATTTCGCACTGGGTCGTTCTCTGCACTAGTCGGCAACGCACTGGCCAAGAAGCAGCCTCCTGAGTGCTTGAGGGCTCATTCCACCATGGGCAAGGCTGCTAACACTGCGCTAGCACAAGGTGTTCTAGTCCTGGATATCTGTCGGGCAGCAACGTGGGCATCATTCTACACGTTTGCAAGACACTACTGCCTGGACAATCAGGTCTGTAGAAACAGACGCGTTGCCCGTTCGGTCCTGCAGCACTTTAGTGTGAAGATCCGTCTGCAGCCCACAGCCAGAATGTTATGGCTTGGGTATGTATTCTAAGTTAAGGAATCTGCAGCTAAAAGTCTCTAACAGATGAAGTTACTTACCTTTGGTAACACATTATCTAGTAGAGACTTTCTAGCTCTAGATTCTTTACACCCACCCATGCCTGCCCGCTCTGCGGACATGTCTAATAGGGTCAGGGATTGTCCCTTTCAGGGCCCTGTTTTTTTGTTTTGTTTTTACACAGACAAGCTGTTATTTCCATGGCTCAGTGCTTCTGGCGTGGATGTTAGTGGAAAAGAAACTAACGTACTTGCGTCTGGGTGGTGCCTTTATAGATGACCAGGATGTCACAGATGGCTCTAACGATGCCAGGCGGATCCAAATGATGCTACTCGACAGTGCACGCAAGGGTATTGCTCAGCAAAACTTACAATTTCCAGGTGCCACCTTGGAGTCTGGAAGGTAAAGGAATCTGCAGATAATAACCTATTTGCCAACTCATCCACATTTCATCCCAAGGAAGGGGATACCGCTGTATAATCTAACGCACAGCATGTGAATCCCGTAAATGATTCATGTTACAAAACAAAATGGTTTCTTACTAGTAATAGTTTTGCACCTTGAAGAGTTTTCTGTACTCTTGTGCGACCCATCCACCCACCTCCCCAGAAATGGGGCAAGAAGCAAACCGGTGGAGCAAAAAAGGAAAGAAAAAAGACAATCTGAAGATGGTGCCCATACATAGGAACTTCCGGTGCGCATTCTGATGTCACATAGAGGACGGACTTAGCACCAAATGGTGGTCAACGACGCTCAAAAGAAAAGTAAAAAGACTATCACTACATTTCCGGACCCAACCACTAGATGGCAGAATAAAGCACAGCATGTGAATCCAGAAATCTCTTCAAGCTGCAAGACTACCCCTACAAGTAAGAAACCATTTCCACTCCATCTTGTGAGTGGTGAAATTAGGCACTCTGGGACAGGGTTATGCCCACTTTCCTCAGGAGTTGGTCATATAGGAAGGGGGGGGGGGGTGTAGTGACGACAAGGGTAAATAACCTATTGGCTACTACCCTTAATGCCCCTAAATTCAGTGTTTAGCTTGCCCCTCAACATCAGGAACTCAGATTCTTTGGATTCTGAATAGCTGTGAAAAGCTAGAACTGAGTAGCAGCTACTGACTTGGCTCATCATGCTGCTGCTCTGCCTCCAGACTGGAAAGACTGCCAGCACTTCAAGGAACCACCAGCATCTCTAGTGGAGGAGCGGAGGGTCTCCCCTGCTCCCTTAGGGCACCCAAGAACAACCGTGAGACCCCCAGACAATGGAAAATCAGACACCAAACCGCACCACAGTACCTGAGTCCCCAATCCCCATTCCGAGTCAGTGTGAGCCAGCAGTGCTAGCGGGGTCGTGAGACACTCCAGTGTTGAACACTACCTTGGGTTTGGCCAGATTGGTCTTCACGACACAACCCTCCCCCACCCACCCCAAAAAGACAAAGCACCACTGCATTTGCACCCAAACCAAGATGACATGGACTGATTGTCTCTATTTGCCGAAGACTCTCAAAAGTTGAGCCCCCCTGCGCCTCCCCCCCCCCTTCAGCCAGACTGGTCACCGGACCAGAAAGTATCGGTCTTTGGTTGGAGTGTGGTGTTGAAGTCTCAGCCAGTCAGTGTGTGGCCTTTACGCTAGTGTGCATCTTTGGCATTGTGCCTGTATAGCACTGCTCCATCTTTGGGGGCGTACTGAGAGTAGATAGTGAGGTGGAGGCCACCCAGTCTTAACTGGATTGCAGCAGGTCACCCCCCTTATCCAAAAATGTAATATCTAGCTCAAATGGTAAGCCCTGCCTAAGCAATATGGCCACCCTTTTAGTTTTTGCAGCAGTAACCGCATGTGATTGTGATGGGAACCAGTAGGAGTGGAGTCCTATCTTTTAAATGTAGGTGGGTCTCCTGAAAGAGGACTAGATCACCAGCTTTGGATATGAGCTGTTTCAACAAGGCTCTCCATTTGACTGGAGAATTTAGACCTTGCACGTTCAGGGTGACAACAGTTGTGACTGTGGTGACAGAGTATCCATCTTTGATTGCAAATTTACAGAAGAGTGGGACCCCATCAGCTGCAATCCTCCACATCCCTCCCATACGAGGCTATAGTTTGAGGTTGATGTATAGCAAAAATACCCCATGTGTTGCATATGATGGAACATTGTCTGATCAGAAACTTGTACAGTGGTTGTGTAACAATCTGACTGCAAAATCACCATGGACAATAGAACCAGAAACTATTTTGGGTAAAAGTCTTAGTAACTTGTCTGCGGCCCATCAGCCCGATTATGGCACGTAGGAGTTGTGGGGTTAGCTCTGGACCTTGTGAGCAGCCCTCGCTTTACAAGGCAGCAGAGATGAAGCATCAGTGATGAGTCTGAAAGCTGATGCCCCTTTCCCTGAGCCAGGCCACCATGTGGAGGAAGCCTCCAGGAGTCCTGGTGCTGATGTAAGTAAGGGCATAGTGTGCACATTGCTGTTTTTTCAAGGCATACAAGGCAGTGCAACTTCCTGGTAGAACCAGTCCGCCTCAGATAGCTAATCTGTCCTCTCTAGCTCAGTTGCAGCAGTCTTTTTATACCTTACAGACTTTGTTGGTGTTACTGGTGTGCCACGCCCTTTGAACGTCCACGACAGGAAGCTCAGAAGGCTCATTGGAGGCCTCTTTCATACTTGCCAGGCCTACGATGTTCCTTGCTTTAGCCACTTTATGGAAACTGCGTTCCCCTGAAGGTAAAGAACAACCTAAAAGGGAGCACCTATTTGTTCTCTGTTCATAACCTGATAGTCTCTAAGCGCTGTGCCAACGTGAGTGGGTAAACGCCCTGGTAGAGGTTCTATGTGGCATCTTCAAAGAGGGTAGGCTCCAGTTATGAGGAGTGGGTAAGATGGGTTTTTTCATTGAAGAAAAGTACTTTTGTGATCACATCTGATGCCAGGTTACTTTTCTGTTAGACTGAGAGCATCCTGTGATTGTGATCAAGACGAGATGGGTCTGATGGGTTTTGCAATAATTGTTGGAATAAGGAAGATATATACTCTTTGAGGTTTTTTTTAGGGATCTCTTTGGGTACACATACAGATATTATTTCCGGAAAATATTTTCAGCACTGTCCATCTTATGAATGAGCTACTTTTGGTGCACTTCCATGGTGGCCACCCTTTGTGCAAGGTCATCCTGCTCATGCATGGTGGTGGCAACATCGTTACCAACTTAATCAAGACATGAGTCTGTCCTCTGGGTGCTATGATCCCCTTCTTTAATAGCTATAATAATATCCTAGTGCCGCGCCAAGATATCCTTGTGAGACTCAGCTAGGAGCGTTCAGATGTCCCCTGGTGGCTCGGGACTACAGATCGGAGTTGGCGTGTCTATAAAGTCCCTTAAGCCTGCTGTTTACGCGGACTTCTGACCATTTCCAGCCTGCTGAAAGTGCAACATATCACAAGTGTACAAGGCTTTGTAGATCTTAATTTTCGCCACTGCCATGGTGTGCAGAGGTAGCTCAGTGCTGGCAGTGACTTAAGGGTGCTGGAGGATGCAGAGACTGGTCCAGCCACTATCCATCAGATCCTGGCCGTCCACACAGCTTCATCCCAAATAATCACAATATTACAGTGAGCAGACGGTGGCAGCCGCCTTTGGATCATTACCTCACCAGTTGACCCTAAGAATTGAAGCACCACTTCCCATTCTGCTGAAGACCCCCTCCTTCCATCACCAGCCTTCTGTCCACTGTGCTGGAAGTGAAAGCAGTTCCTAGGTCCCAAAGAGGCTTCCACCCCGTTGCAAAGTTTTTTTGATGCGTCAGAGATAAAGTTTGGGATGATGGCTCTGCTGCACTTTTGTTCTTGGTATTGCTGAATCAAGCATGTGTAATGTCCTTAAATCTCCAGCGCGTAAAGTTCAGAGGAAGGTAAACAATTGCCACTGTAAATACAAGTTTATTCATTTGAAAAATGTGTGCAGTAGTGGTAGTCTGATACTGTGTACACCCATTCCATTGCCTTCACCATGTTTGCTTCCCCATGGCCTGGTGGGACCCTCCTCGTTGGAGGTTTAAGCCCTTAACTTTGTTTTGCTTATTCCAGTATTTTGGCTCATTCTGTGGGGCCTTCTGGTTGCAAGTAGTTGAGCAACTCATGATCCACAGTTCTTCCCTTTAATACATTAATTGTTCCACAGATGGACTAATGGGGAAACCCGTGCACAGACGAAGACGTTAATGTATTATAGGGCGGCAAAGGGTGTGACGTGGTCCACCATAATAAGCAGTAGCTTCCTATAGTATTAGTCTAGAAGTTCCTCTAGCTAAAGAACAAAACGGGATGTCTGTTTTATTGATACTGACATTAGGAGTATAATGACATTTTGGATTGTGACTCTAGTTTAATTTGGCATGCCATGCATCAAAGAGGTGCCGTCCAGCTCCCTTGGCTGATTTTCTGTGTTTATGGCAGCAGCGCCCTCTACGGCTGATACCGATGAAGTGCACCTGAGACTGGTCCAGGACTGGCCATGATGTGCTGCTGCCATTTCAGCAACTGTAAACTTAGATGGCTTTGCTGTGTTCTTCTGCATCAGTTAGCAGCCTGGGAAGAAGTTTCATAATCTCGAATCTGTGGGAAGAAGAAAATGTATTAATGTATAAGTAGCCAAGTCACCCAAGCTGTCGCTTTAGCACCATAAATGAGGTCTGCTATCCCCCTGTTCATTTCCCCCCACCCCGTCCACCCCCTCTGTTCCCAGTATGTGAGCAGTCTTAACAGACTTGCTAATATGTCCCTTGTTACCACTCCCATAACCTTTATCCTCTGAGAGGATAGGAGGATTTTTGCCATAAATAAGCAGGGAATGTGGGCTAGAGCAGAGGAACCTTCCTGTGACATCTCACCGAATGGGGTATGAGTGTAGTTAATAGCCGTCGAGGTATGGAAAGCTCTTAAGGTACATCAGTATGGAGTCTTCAATACATTTCTTGGGTTTTGTAATGACCCGTGTTGTCCAGGCAATACACATTAATATTGAGCCCATCCCTGTGCCCTTATCTGTTGGGCACAGGCCGTGAGCCTCTGCGATGCCTTTTACTTGCTCCCCGTGCATACAAGGCCATCGATATGACCTGTGATTGCAGTAAGTCGGTTTCCTTTAAAATGTGATAGAACGTTTCCTGAAACTGTGTGCTGATGGTCACTGACTACTGCAGCCTCTCTTGTGAATGCTGTGCAGAGTAGAATGAGGTTTGACTCGGTGGTGCTGATGTCTACGATCACTTCATTATGTTCAGATTATGCTTCAGCGAGTTACCGCCTCTGTTTCCCTTGTTCCCAGCCCTTCAAGAGAATCTGTACTACGAAGCTGGGAAGATGATCGCAGTCTCTCTTATTCATGGAGGCCCCGCTCCTTCGTTCTTCTCAAAGACGCTCTTTCATTGCCTCGTCCATGGGCCTGGCAACGTGGAGCCCTCCGTTGAGGATGTAGCTGATGAGGACATGATGCATCTGATAATGAAGGTGAGTGCAAGGTCCAGGACTAGCCTGCAGGCAGGGGCACTGGCTGAGCTTGAAGGTCCAGGACTCGCCTGCAGGCAGGGGCACTGGCTGGGCTTGAAGGTCCAGGACTCGCCTGCAGGCAGGGGCACTGGCTGAGCTTGAAGGTCCAGGACTCCCCTGCAGGCGGGGGCACTGGCTGAGCTTGAAGGTCCAGGACTCGCCTGCAGGCAGGGGCACTGGCTGAGCTTGAAGGTCCAGGACTCGCCTGCAGGCGGGGGCACTGGCTGAGCTTGAAGGTCCAGGACTCGACTGCTGGCAGGGGCACTGGCTGAGCTTGAAGGTCCAGGACTAGCCTGCAGGCAGGGGCACTGGCTGAGCTTGGTGAAAGGCAAGGTCCAAGACTAGCCTGCAGGCAGGGGCACTGGCTGAGCTTGTTGAGTGCAAGGTCCAGGACTCGCCTGCAGGCAGGGGCACTGGCTGAGCTTGTTGAGTGCAAGGTCCAGGACTCGCCTGCAGGCAGGGGCACTGGCTGAGCTTGTTGAGTGCAAGGTCCAGGACTCGCCTGCAGGCAGGGGCACTGGCTGAGCTTGTTGAGTGCAAGGTCCAGGACTCGCCTGCAGGCAGGGGCACTGGCTGAGCTTGTTGAGTGCAAGGTCCAGGACTCGCCTGCAGGCAGGGGCACTGGCTGAGCTTGTTGAGTGCAAGGTCCAGGACTCGCCTGCAGGCAGGGGTACTGGCTGAGCTTGTTGAGTGCAAGGTCCAGAACTCGCCTGCAGGCAGGGGCACTGGCTGAGCTTGAAGGTCCAGGACTAGCCTGCAGGCAGGGGCACTGGCTGAGCTTGGTGAAAGGCAAGGTCCAAGACTAGCCTGCAGGCAGGGGCACTGGCTGAGCTTGTTGAGTGCAAGGTCCAGGACTCGCCTGCAGGCAGGGGCACTGGCTGAGCTTGTTGAGTGCAAGGTCCAGGACTCGCCTGCAGGCAGGGGCACTGGCTGAGCTTGTTGAGTGCAAGGTCCAGGACTCGCCTGCAGGCAGGGGCACTGGCTGAGCTTGTTGAGTGCAAGGTCCAGGACTCGCCTGCAGGCAGGGGCACTGGCTGAGCTTGTTGAGTGCAAGGTCCAGGACTCGCCTGCAGGCAGGGGCACTGGCTGAGCTTGTTGAATGCAAGGTCCAGGACTCGCCTGCAGGCAGGGGTACTGGCTGAGCTTGTTGAGTGCAAGGTCCAGAACTCGCCTGCAGGCAGGGGCACTGGCTGAGCTTGAAGGTCCAGGACTCGCCTGCAGGCAGGGGCACTGGCTGGGCTTGAAGGTCCAGGACTCGCCTGCAGGCAGGGGCACTGGCTGGGCTTGAAGGTCCAGGACTCGCCTGCAGGCAGGGGCTCTGGCTGAGCTTGAAGGTCCAGGACTCCCCTGCAGGCAGGGGCACTGGCTGAGCTTGAAGGTCCAGGACTCCCCTGCAGGCAGGGGCACTGGCTGAGCTTGAAGGTCCAGGACTCCCCTGCAGGCAGGGGCACTGGCTGAGCTTGAAGGTCCAGGACTCGCCTGCAGGCAGGGGCACTGGCTGAGCTTGAAGGTCCAGGACTCGCCTGCAGGCAGGGGCACTGGCTGGGCTTGAAGGTCCAGGACTCGCCTGCAGGCAGGGGCACTGGCTGAGCTTGTTGAGTGCAAGGTCCAGGACTCGCCTGCAGGCAGGGGCACTGGCTGAGCTTGAAGGTCCAGGACTCGCCTGCAGGCAGGGGCACTGGCTGAGCTTGTTTTGATAGTTTTAAATCTGGTGGGCATCTCCAAAGCCATTAACCAATACAGGCTATGTGGATTTGGTAGGACAAGGGAATTGTAGAGCACATTGCTATAGGTACCATTCACTTTTTGAAAATTGGGCTTTAGAGGGCGCCACCTTCTAATTTGTTAGATGCGTTTAGTTAATCACTATACTGTGCATTGTGTTAAAAAGGCCACTATCAATGCCCCTAAAAGGGAAACAAAAAGCATGTTGACATAGAATCATTCTGGTCCTTGAAGGAACACATTTTTTAACAAAGGGTTTTATATGGTTTTGAGGAGTGGACAGAGGTCATAGACCAGTGTGCTATACGTCAAACACCCTATAAGTCGTCCCTGCCGAAACCCTCCCCTCCCCTACTTTAGACAAAACGTTTGAGCACCTCACATCACAGAAAAAAATGAATGTCGCTTTCTAGACCAACTTGTTTTGGTCTGCCTAGACTATTGACACTTCTGCATATACAAAGTGCTTCTGCAGGTGTCTAGACTAGATGGAGGAAAAATAAACATGCTGGATCACACTGAGGTAAGAAACTCTGAAGTATAGGACCGCTATTCTAGAGGAAAATCCTGATTACGAGAATCGAAGGAGGCACGGAGCAACCTAGCGAGCTGGCTGAACTCATTCTGGAGTTTATAAACCCGCACGGTCTACCTCGCATTGCAGCCCATGCTTGTAATCCGCTTTTTCTCATCAGAAATAAGGGACATTCAAGACCATAGGCACCAGTAGCAAGTATTCTTATAAACATTAAGCGGCTGCATCACAATGTATAAGATTGTTTTTTTTAAAAATAAGCAATCTGGTAGCCCCAAAATTTCAGTTTTCTGAAATGTCAATTGTTGAAATTGAAGGACTGTAAAAATAAATAAAATCCTCCCACGGCTGGTTTTGTGGCTACAATTAGTACAACGTTATTGCTTCATGCACGGCAGCACTGTCATTTGTTCCACATGACGTGTCCTTAGATCAGTAGCAGGATTTCCTTGGCTCTGTAAAACCGTGGGTTGTATCAGCTCAGCTGTAGGTTCATCTTGATCATTATCTACAGCCGGACACCCCTCTAACTCCTGAGCCCTCAGCATGGCGCAGCGACTGATCCCGCTGTGCTGCTGGAGGACCTTCGGGTGGAGGCCACCGTTTCAGATACACCTCTAAGCTGGTTTAGAGCTGGCAAGTGACGTGCATGAGATTTATCCCTTTTGCGTCTTCTTGGGTTTCATTACAGGGTTACCCACAGGTAACCTGGCGCCACTATTTTTCAGTGTACATAACGCCACTGTATTGCATCATAAGGGCCACACCAGAAGTATCATTCATAGGTCATGTGCAGGTCTGTCTGTCCATAAAGGTCGGAGAGTAATTTACTGGCTTTAGGAAAATGTTCAGAAGTGATCTCAGGCTCCAAATTAATGGTACTAAAAATTTGATGCTACTTAAGCCAAAAGTAGCAGAACAGGCCAGCTTCCTGACCCTTCCAAGCTATTTGGGATCCCAATATTATTTACCCAAAAGAATCAGAATATAGGAGTCGTATTGTTAAACTCAGTTTCAAAATCCATCTCCAGTCATTAGTTTGGTCCGCATTTTTCAGCCTTTCACAACTAACATACTGGCATACATCAACAGGAATTACTGTTGCATTAATTTTAAACTGGATTTTGCAAACTCTGAGTTGCTTGAGCTGCCAAAGAACAAAATAGTGTGGGTTTGATATGTGCAAAACATTACTGCAAGACTGGTACTCGTAAAAAATAAAAACACATGATCCCATTTCAGGAAAGCTAAAATCCCTATACTGGTGACAAGCGAATAAGCATGCCCTCTTTAGATTTCCATGCCTGCCTTTTAAGTGTTTAAAGGGCGAACATCTTCCTGCAGGACAAAATTGCTGCAGTCTTATCTTGTAATATGCGGTCAGCCAGTTAAAGCCATCTACGTGTCCCTGGAACCAAGCTCTAACTGAAGGGAAACCGGAGTCATTTGCCCAATGATATGCAACTCTGTCAAAATACCTTTGAGAAAAATACTATGCAACCATTCAGTAAAGATGCAAAAACATCTCTGTCCAGGGTTAAAATGTTATTCCCAGCATGTGTTCTCTGGTGTCGTCTTTGACGATACTAGCTTATGCGTTCTTCTGTTCTGCAAGTTCTCGGGAGAGCCGCCAAATAGTTACGTATAGATCTGCATAATTGTGCATTGTGCCACTGGTACCATCTGATATCGGGGGGGCCCCTCCTGTAGCTGGTGAAGACACTTGGGCTTTGTATTGGTCATATTTATTCTACTTGTGTTTCTCCTTAAGATCAAGACTTGTACGTCTGTGCTGAAGCTGAGGTCCATCATCCAAGAGTACTACGACTTCCTGTGTGGTATCGGCTGCCTGAGCATCGTGCACACTCTGGGGGACAAGAATAAAGTGGTCAAGGACTTGCTGCTGTATCAGGTCATAAGAAGAGTTCAGACACCATTTGAGAGGTAATAACTGTTCATGCAGCAGGTGTCTTTTCTTTTGTGTGAGTAGAATGATGAGTTTGAGGAAATGTTGGGTCCAGGAGTGAACAGGATCCTGTCGCTGCTCCGAAGAGAACTACTTGTAAGGAGACTTAACTTCTGTCCATGTAGTCCATACGTTTATTTAAATTTTTATATAGTGTAGCACATTCTTTACTTCCTACCCTGCTACACAGATAGTTGCACAGAAGTATAATCTAGCTAGGACAATGTTTGAAAATATTTGTTTAATATTATTGGTTTAGGTACACTTTCCATATGGTCCGTTGTTTGGCACTGAAACATGTAAGTTCTAATGATTAATTGTGCTACCTCGTGCCTGGTAATGGTGCCTGTGGTGGCATCCCCTGCATTCGTAGCCCAGTGCTGATGAACACATATCCTGATGGATACGCTGCACGCCTGCGCTATTGCCTTTTCTTTCCGCGGTTTGTCATTTTCTTTTTGTTTAGTTTTAGACATGGTCTTAAGACACTTGGTGTGCTGGAAAGAATACAGATCTTCCCTGAGGTGTTTTGGAATGTTTTGTGTCAGAAGCCTGAAAAGCTTACAGCAATGACCCTGGGAAGCCTTTTCACCATCCACTTCTCTGAAGAGGACAGCAACGTGCTGCTTCAAGAGACGCGCGTTACTGAGTTCTGGATGGATTACCTGGAGGAAGTAGAAGGTAGATTTATTCTCCATTCTCTCTTCACCTGTGCTTTCTTTTCCAGCTTCATATCTAGACTTGATTGTTTATAAATGCCCTGCAAGAGCTAGCCATTCAAGCAGGTCCTTATTAAGCTTTTCTAGTCCTACCGTTCTGAGTAACTAGAAATAATCTTGCTACGACTTGTCGAGCCCCTGGTGTTTAACTGCATCAGTTTACACAACTGAATCTAGGATAACTCACCTTGTCCTTGCCCCCATGCACTCTCACCTACCTGTGTGTGGGAGAGTTTTTTTTTTTGTAGCACATAAAGTACTGAACTGAGGATACATTTCAGGATAGTTTCAGAGAAGTGAATTTAGAAATTCATTCTCAACTAATTTCTACAACAAGTGTGTGCTATTAGTTATTGCAACCAAAACCTCTTTATGAATCCCAATGAACAGAAGCCTTTGTCTCAATCCACTCATGTCGCTTCCTCCTTTAGGTGCTGTAAGACTCTCCCATGTTCCTTTTATGTTAAGTACTTGTGGTAGGCGAGGGTCCCCTACTTACTCCATGCCTTGTGCCTCTGCCTAGTCTGATTATCCAGTGCTGCTACCACACTACTACCTGATATGACTACTTTAGTTGATAAACATTCTATAAACTAAACATGGATGCTACACGCAGATGGCTATTTGCCCGAGTCTTACTCCTGCAAACATCTGCCTCCCCATGCTTCTGTTATGGATCATCTAATAACCACATTACCCGAAAAGTTACTCAGTTGTCAAATATTGTAACCCCCTATGATGAGATCTTGGATCGACAACTATAATTTAAATTCAGACCACGGACCCCTTTCAACGTGACCTGTCCATGCCTGGTCTCTTGTGCGATCAGCCCAACAAATTACGAATTAACTTGTCTGTTTATTGCACAAAGTGCTCCCCCATCATGCCCCACCTCCTGTTCAATCTATAAAAAGTCCTTTTTGCAGTCTGATACCATGTTGGATCCATTCCTTGAATACATAGAGCAAAATTAAACATGTCTGAGTGACAAACCACAAATTCCAGTTACATCTTTGCCTGCTTACTTTTACACTAAACAGTTGCTTTTTACCAATGCTGGTGACAACTATGATGACTTCCAATTACATTTAGTAACACTAATGTAGCCACGGAAGTGGAGCAAAGCTTTGCTTCCAATTTATTGCTACTCTCTACAGACATAGAGATAAGAATGTCTTTTTTTATCTTCTCCTAACAAGCTCTAGTTGACCTACAGACAATTGTACTAAGTAGACTAATTTGTCATAGAAAGTTAGTACGAGTCCAGAATATCTTTCGGAATGCCCATAGGTCATCGCCAGCCAATTTGCCAAATACTATGACCCAGTCTATGTAGCTCATGTGGGATTTTTCCTTAAGGAAAAATTGACAACTCTACAGAATAGGGCCACAAAGCTCTAAGTCTTGGTGCACAAATATTACTTCCAAGTATTTGGTTCTGTAACTAAATTACTCAGAGGAGACAAAACCATTGGACCAGATGATGTGCTGAAATTAATTTTACAAGACAGGAACATGCTTGTTCGACTTGGCATCCTTGGAGTGGTCTCCCCTAACTTTTTGCCTCTGTTCCCCAAGTTGTTGATGTGTGCCGGACTCAGTTTTTGCTGTTTTTGATACTTGGCACTTTGCCACTGCTGTCCAGTGCTAGAATGCAAGTGCTCCCATGTACAATGTGTGTGTAATCGGCTTTCCATGATTGGCGTATTTGATTTGCTAGCAAGTACCTAATACAGTGCACTAGAGGTGCCCAGAGCCTGTAAATCAAATGCTACTAGTGGGCCTGCAGCACTGGTTGTGCCACCCACATGAGTAGCCCTGTAAACATGGCTTAGACCTGCCACTGCAGTGTCTGTGTGCAGTTTTAAACTGCCAGCTCGACTTGGCAAGTGTACCCAGTTGCCAGGCCTAATCCTGCCCTTTTCTTGTATGTAAGGCATCCTTAAGGTAGGCCCTAGGTAGCCCCATGGGCAGGGTGCAGTGTATGTTTAAGGTAGGACATATACTGATGTGTTTTATATGTCCTGACAGTGAAATACTGCCAAATTCGGTTTGCACTGTGCAAGGCCTAGCTCTCTCATAGGTTAACATGGGGGCTGCCTTTTAATAAATAACTTATGTGCAGATTCCCTTTGGGAGCAGATAGAAATGTGAGTTCAGAGACCCTAAACCCCACAATTTAAAAATGCATCTTTTAGTAAAGTTTGTGTGTTTGAAAATGCCACTTTCAGAAAGTAGGCATTTTCTTGCTTAAAGCATTCTGTGACTGCCTGTTTGAGGATTCTCTGTCTGTGTTAGTTTGACAGTTAGGCTGTTTGCACCTCTCCTCCAGACAGTGACACAAAAGGAGCTGGGTGTAGCCTGCTTATCCTGATAAGCCATCTTTGCTGGGAAGGAGGGGAGGAGGGAGTCCACTCACACCTGAAAGGGCTGTGCCTGCCCTCACACAATGCAGTCTCCAACCCCCTGGTGTGTGGCTGGGGCCTGGCCAAGTCAGGATCTTACAAACAAGAGTTTTCTTTGAAGTTTGCCTACTTCGAAGACAGAAAGGAGTATAAGTAGTGGACCCAAAACCCCTGAAAATTAGATTACTTTTGGATTCAAGAGGAACCTCTGCCAAGGAGAAGAGCTGAGAAGGGCTTCCCCTGCCTGTGACTGTGCTTTGTTGGGCTATCATGTAGTTGCTGCTTCTGTCTGTGAAAGGGGACCAAGACTAGACTTTTTTGTGCATTCCTGCCTGAGAAGAATCTCCAAGGGCTTGAACTGAGCTTGCCTCCTGTTGTTGAAGTCTCAGGGCCATCAAACACTTCCTCTGCCAGCACCTGGACTCTCTGCTGAGACTCCTGCCCTGCCAAGTGGTGCCCAACCCAGTCCCTGGGCCCTTGAAAGGTGAAGTTGGCAGATAAGAACTGAAATTCCATGCAGAGAATGCCGTGCGGGGAAATTTACGATACACCTTTGTAAGGAAATGCCTCATTGGCATGGTTACCCCCTGACTTTTTGCCTTTGCTGATGCCAAGTTATGATTTGAAAGTGTGCTGAGGCCTGCTAACCAGGCCCCAGCACCAGTGTTCTTTCCCTAAACTGTACCTTTGTCTCCACAATTGGCACAACCCTGGCATCCAGGTAAGTCCCTTGTAACTGGTACCCCTGGTACCAAGGGCCCTGATGCCAGGGAAGGTCTCAAAGTGGTGCAGCATGCCTTATGCCACCCTGGGGACCCCTCACTCAGCACACACACACTGCTTGCCAGCTTGTGTGTGCTAGTGGGGAGAAAATGACTAAGTCGACATGGCACTCCCCTAAGAGTGCCATGCCAACCTCACACTGCCTATGGCATAGATAAGTCACCCCTCTAGCAGGCCTTATAGCCCTAAGGCAGGGTGACCTATACCACAGGTGAGGGCATAGGTGATTGAGCACTATGCCCCTACAGTGTCTAAGCAAAACCTTAGACATTGCAAGTGCAGGGTAGCCATAAGAGTATATGGTCTGGGAGTCTGTCATGCACGAACTCCACAGCACCATAATAGCTGCACTGAAAACTGTGAAGTTTGGTATCCAACTTCTCAGCAAAATAAATGCACAGTGATGCCAGTGTGCACTTTATTGTAAAAATACACCCAGAGGGCATCTTAGAGATGCCCCCTGAAAACATACACAACTCCAGTGTGGGCTGACTAGGTCCTGCCAGCCTGCCACACACCAGACATGTTGCTGGCCACATGGGGAGAGTGCCTTTGTCACTCTGTGGCCAGGAACAAAGCCTGTACTGGGTGGAGGTGCTTCTCACCTCCCCCTGCAGGAACTGTAACACCTGGCGGTGAGCCTCAAAGGCTCACCCCCTTTGTTACAGCGCCACAGGGCATCCCAGCTAGTGGAGATGCCCACCCCTCCGGCCATTGCCCCCACTTTTGGCAGCAAGGCTGGAGGAGATAATGAGAAAAACAAGGAGGAGTCACTCCTCAGTCAGGGCAGCCCCTAAGGTTCCTGAGCTGAGGGGGCTCTTACATTTAGAAATCCTCCATCTTGCAGATGGAGGATTCCCCCAATAGGATTAGGGATGTGCCCCCGTCCACACAGGGAGGAGGCACAAGGAGGGTGTAGCCACCCTCCGGGCCAGTAGCCATTGGCTACTGCCCTCCCAGACCTAAACACCCCTAAATTGAGTATTTAGGGGCTCCCAGAGCCGAGGAAGGTAGATTCCTGCAACCTAAAGGACTGCTGACCTGAAGCCCTGCAGTGAAGACGGAGTCTACAACTGATTTGGCCCCAGCCCCACCGGCCTGTCTCCCTATTTCGAAGAAAACCGCAACTCATCCAACAGGGTCCAGCGACCTCTGAAGCCTCAGAGGACTACCCTGCATCTAAAGGACCAAGAAGCTCCCGAGAACAGCAGCCCTGTTCAAGAAACTGCAACTTTTTGAAACAAAGAAGCAACTTTTAAAGACCGCACGTTTCCCGCCAGAAGCGTGACACTTGCCACTCTGCACCCGACGCCCCCGGCTTGACCTGCGGAGCCCTGAGTTGACCCCCCCCGAGCCCCCACAGCAACACCTGCAGAGGAAATCCAGATGCTCCCCCTGACCGCGACTACCTGTTTTAAGGAACCCGAGGCCTGGAAACCACACTGCACCCGCAGCCCCCAGGACCTGAAGGTACCGAACTCCAGTGCAGGAGCGACCCCCAGGCGACCCTCTGCCTAGCCCAGGTGGTGGCTACCCTGAGGCCCCCCCGTGCCTGCCTGCATCGTTGAAGAGACCCCAGGGTCTCCCCATTGATTTTTCTATTGAAAACCCGATGCCGGTTTGCTCTCTGCACCCGGCCGCCCCTGTGCCACTGAGGGTGTACTTTCAGTGCCTGCTAGTCTTCCCCCCCCAAAGTGCCCTACAAAACCCCCCTAGTCTGCCCTGAGAAGTCACGCAGACTGGAAGCGGGGCACCCCTATTTCCATTGAAGCCTGTGTGTTTTGGGCACCACTTTGACCTCTGCACCTGACCGGCCCTGAGCTGCTGGTGTGGTAACTTTAGGGTTGCCTTGAACCCCCAACGGTGGGCTACCTTGGACCCAACTTTGAACCCTGTAAGGGTTTTACTTAGCTGTGACCTTAACCTTTACTTACCTCCCCCAGGAACTGTTGATTTTTGCACTGTGTCCACTTTTAAAATAGCTTTTTGCCAAAACTGTACATGCTATTGTGATAATTCAAAATTCCTAAAGTACCTAAGTGAAATACCTTTCATTTAAAATATTGTTTGTAAATCTTGAACCTGTGCTTCTTAAAATAAACTAAGACAAGATTGTTCTATATAAAAACATATTGGCCTGAAATTGTCTGAGTGTGTGTTCCTCATTTATTGCTTGTGTGTGTACAACAAATGCTTAACACTACCCTCTGACAAGCCTACTGCTCGACCACACTACCACAAAATAGAGCATTAGAATTATCTCTTTGCCACTATCTTACCTCTAAGGGGAACCCTTGGACTCTGTGCATGACATTTCTTACTTTGAAATAGTACATACAGAGCCAACTTCCTACAACCTTCCACAACACGGCTGATAAATGACGCAACACTGGATTCTAGGCTGAAATCGGTGCTCCACCTGCATTGTGGCTTGGAGATAGATGCTCGCGGCTGGAGAAACGACACACAACACCCTCTTACGGAGGCTGATAATGACGCAAACCCCACGCAGCGTGGTTTTCTAACACTGTGCAACCAGACTTTCCTCGCATCGTCCCTGGGTGTCCAAGTGAAACCTGACTCTGAGCGGATCCATGGTGCCTGTCCGCAAGTCGACGCATCACATGGCCTCACTTGCGAGTAAGGAATCAACGCATCGCTGACTTTTCAGACGCACGCTCGCCCATGCGGTTACATTTTTTACGCTAACCAGGTACTTTGTGTAGCAGCATTCTGACTGTTTTCTAAGGATTAAGACTCTTATCCTTTTGAAAATTCATTTGTTGACTTGTGTATGTTGGATTTTGTCGTTTTGGTCTTGTTTTGTTTAGACAAATTTTACCTATTTTTCTAAACCTGTGTTGTCATTTTGTAGTGGTTCACTTGTATTACTGTGTGTTGGTACAAATACTTTACACAGTGCTTTTGAAGTTAAGCCTGCCTGCTGGTGCCAAGCTACCAAGGGTATGAGCGGGGTTAACTGAGTGTGATTCTCCTTTATCCTGACTAGAGTGAGAGTCCTGGCTTGGATGGGGGGTGGGATGTAACCTGACTGCCGACCAAAGACCCCATTTCTAACAATGCATTTCTACAAAAAAATGCTATTCTCTTAAAAAAAAAGAGAAAAAAAAAAAGGCACCTTTGCAGTAAAAAAATATTGAGCCTTCCGAAAGAGACTAACTGCCTTCTAGTCCTATAATTTCAGGATTACAGAATGTATTTAAATCTTATCTGGGGAACGGGGAGGATATCTGGGAAGAATAACATTCATAACTCATCTGGCAATCTGACATCCCAAAATGTTTTTTTTTATTACACCTGGGTGTGTGGAATTTAATAAAATATTTACTTGTCCATGGGACAGATTCTTCTTAAATCTAATTGTCCCTTTGGTGTCATGTAGTGCAGCAGATGGACTGCAGTCTCATTATGTAAGAGCTCTGATAATAGCCTCCCAGATTATGCCAGGGCTGATACTATAGAAGAGCTTTGATACTAGCAATTTCAAGCCCTACTATAGCAACTTCTTTATTTTGACACATTTACACAGATCTACATACTGGGGCAGTAAGCAATAGTTCCAGGGCTGGAATGCCTTTGGAACTGTGCAGGTCTACTAATTTGCATGTTTTATGGATTTTCACCAGCTCTTTTCTAATATTTTCCCATACCGAGAGGTTGGAAATGTATTCCTTACAGGGGCAGTAGTAGAAGTTTTTCAAGGGTTGAGGGGAAAAAAAGTTCACAAATATTTTCTAGGAGTACAATTTCCTGGTCTATTTCTTTAAATTCTTGTGAATTCATAAGTCACTAATTCAAAGACATATACCATAAGTGCAGTTTTGTGACTTTCTTTAACAATTGTGCCCCTAATTAGGTCTGAGATTAACCAAGACCTTCCTTTTAAAAAAAAAAAAAAAAAAAATCTATTTCTTTCAATCTGTCAGCTGGTTTTACTGTGAGTGATAACATTCTGCTCTTCCACAATAAGCATATTGGCACACAGGGTAGTTTTGTTCAGTGCCACAAACTACTCTCAATATGTGCTTTTTAAGACCAAAAAATGTTTTGTTTTTTGCCAATGTTCGTTACAGTGGGGAGGGCCAGGTAGCTTCAATAACAATGAAGTATTAAAAAGCTATGTCGAAACAAGACAGGCATTGACAAAAACCAAAAAGACTGATCACCAATATCGGATAGGTTGGATTTGCATTGTTTATTTTCATGTTTCCCCTAATCTTAATGAAAATGGTTACACTGACTTTCTATTATGAATATTTTTGGGGAAATACTGGCATGTATCAACACATTTTACTAATTGATGCTTAAAAGAAATAGCACCTACAATTTCACAGTAATTTAGCAAAACGTTTTTTGTTTGTTGCTACTTGTATTTTTTCTGACCATCCTTTTTATTTTTAAAGCAAAGACTAATCAATCTTGCTTACAAGCTTTTGCAAATGCGCATCTAATCAGAGCATTCTGGGATCATTGTACATAGCCTCATTTTGGTAAACTTTTCAAACCGGTTCACATTTTTAAAATTATTTTTACTGGAACCACCATCAGAAGTTCAGCATGTCCTTACAGGATTATTTAGAGCGCTTACCCTAATAATAAAGGCTTTGCATTAATGAACCATATATACAAGTTCAAACTGCATTAACATATGAACACAAATTACCTCAACTGCAGACAGTTCTCTTCCCTATAAATTGGCAGCCCAACAGTTTGTGTTACAGGGGGTTGGGGCCTAGTTGTCTCAAGGACAAAGTATACATGTATTCCTTGACCCCCAATCAATATGTTCTGGGCATCAGTGAACCCAATCAGTGCCCAACAAACATTGATTTATCCAGTTCATTATAGGCACCAGACAGGGATTGCCATGTCCATAACGTGACTCTTTTGGGGCCTGTGTCTCAATTTAGATCATGCCCATCCCATCACTCCTCAGAAACTGTATTAGCAATGTCAGATGACTTGAAAATAACCGTGGTATCAGTGGTGTCTGATAAATTAGACGCCTTTAGCACCTCCCACAGAATGGCCTTGTTTGTGAATGCAGTTAATAGATTAATCAGCTGGGCTAGAATTTTTCCCACATGTTTGGATGTATTCAAAAACTGCATTTGGATATACATAACACTTAAGGCATTCTCTGTGAGAAAACTAAAGACCAGCTTCAATATAAATGACTTGCTTAGTGCAGCAGCATTGCGCCGTGGTGAGGGATCCAAACTTTATACCACTTGGACTACCTTTTCCAAGCCATTTTGCCTATGTATTTAAAAAGAAAGCCTTTGCTAACAAAACAATGGTTGTCCACACTATTCGAAGGTGCAGGAGCCACCTGCCTTCAAAGATCCGGAGTTCCCAACCCACGTATACTATGACCTCTGCACCTACGTCTCACAGCAGAAATGAAACGCACATCTGACAACAATTAGGCTTCCCCCTCCCAGTGGAGAAGGCTAGTGTGTCTTACACAGCATTCTGCCCATGAGCTGTCTGCTATTCAGAGACATCATGCCCACAGCCTCCATTGAACAGGAGGTGGAAACCTTCCCTTCACTTTTAGCCTTTGTAGGAGGCTGGCCTGTTGTGAAATGGACACCTATGGTATTAATATCTTATACCAGGTCCAGGCAACCCTTATTAGTTAGTGTTAAGTGTCTAGGAAGCCAGGGCTCTGTAGTGGTAGCTGTGGTGAACAGCCAAGACCTATCTAGGAGTGTGAAGCACTTGCAAAACAGTAGTCACGCAGTAACTGATCACACATGAAAGGAACCACACAGTGTTGTAAAAATAAAGGTACTTTATTATAGTAACACTGAACTAGAATACTATAGGCAATCTCCTCTTCCCCCCCGCCCCCCATCCCCTCCAAACCCTCTTTTTCTGGAGGTAAGTACTAGGAATTAGCATAAAAAGATTAGAAATAGCAAGAACTAGTAAGGGCCCTAGGAGAGGCCAAACCATGTACTTAAATAGTGGAATGCAAGAATGGAGGCCCCCACCAGAGGATATGGAGTAGTTAGCCAAGGGCTGGGGGGGGGGGGGGGGAGGGGTATGTAACATGGGGGCTTGGAATTGGAGTAATGCAAGAAGAGGACCAGGCTGGTGGAACCCAATGTTGGATTCCGGATGAAGAGGACCTGTAGAAGAGGACAGTCCAGTCCACGCAGTAGTAGGGGCAGGAGGCAATGCACACCCTTCTGTGGATGGTGATCTGGGTCGACAATGGTGGATGAAGCCATCTGTGGAGTCCAGGAGCTGCAGAGGAGTCCTTGAAGTCACCTAGGAGACTGGTCAGTGGTCAGGAGGCCCACCAACAAGCAAATGCACATTGGAGTTGAAGATTTGCAGGACTGACAAAGACCAGCAAGATCCTTTGGACTCGACCCTTTGAAAGGTGTCTGGGCTGACCATAAGAAGACAGCCAGCAAAAGCAGTCTGACACACCCCCCCACACACCCCCCCCCCCCCCACACACCCCCCCCCACACACCCCCCCCCACACCCCCACACACACACCCCCACACACACACCCCCACCCCCACACACACACCCCCACACACACACCCCCACCCCCACACACACACACCCACACACACACCCCCACACACCCCCACCCACACACACACACCCACACACACCCACACCCCCCCACACACACACCCCCCCACACACCCCCCCACACACACACCCCCCCACACACACCCCCCCACACACACCCCCACACACACACCCCCACCCCACACACACACACCCCACACACACACCCCACACACACACCCCACACACACACCCCACACACACACACCCCACACACCCCCACACACACACCCCCCACACACACACACCCCCCCCACACACACACCCCCCACACACACACCCCCCACACACACACACACCCCACACACACACACCCCCCACACACACACACCCCCCACACACACACACCCCCCACACACACACACCCCCCACACACACACACCCCCCACACACACCCCACACACACACACACCCCACACGGCAGCAGGCACAGTAGGTTGCAGTGAGGCCCAGGCAGCAGAGAGGTGACTGTCCTTGCCAACCCCAGAGGATGCACAGCTGTGGCAATGTTGCAAGTTACTGACAGGAGCTGTGGAAACAATGTTGCAAGGAGAGGTCACTTCAATGATGCAGTCTTGTTTGGTTCCTGTGGAGTCCAGCAGCGCTTCCGGTGACCAGGAGCAGAAAAAGTTGTTGCAGGGGAGTCATGGTGGAGTCTTGCACGCTGAATCTTGGGACCCACCCGCAAATCTATAAATAGCACAAAAGGCAGCTTGGTTACTTTGCTAGGTGACCACCTATCTGGAGGAGGAGGACGACAGGCGAGGGGAAATGTCACGGACATCCCTTGCCTGACCAGTCAGATGCTCTCAGGGTCCTCTGTCCATCTTGATTTCAAGATGGCAGAATCCAGTGGCCGCCTAGAGAAGCTCTGGGGCTCTTAACACAGCTTTATTTCTTCGAACAACTGTTTTATATTCAGATAAAATGTGACTCCACTTCAGGATATGGTGTTTACCCAGCCGTTGTGGGCCAGGAGTCCCAGTCATCACTTGAGACCCATTCTAATGTTATGCCCTGCATAGGGTTATTAACCACTAAACCATGCTTTGTGTTCTTCATATTCCAATAGAACTTCTAAGTCACATAGGGTTCATAAGCAGGTGGTAGTGTGGCAGGTCTGTATGTATGAAAGTTTTCAGTATTGGGACCTACAGCATCAAACTCCGTCCATGAGTAAAATATTCCAAATGGCTATGCAGCACGTGCTTTTATAGTAAGTTATACTAACCCCTGGGTAAGGGGCAGTCCTAGCAAGGAGATTGTGAGACTGGTGCCCTGAAGTTTACTGCATTCAACAAACTGATTCAATGAACATGAGATAAAAAAAGTTCAAATCGAAATGGAGATTAGCCCTTTATAGCTCAGAGGTACCCAGTATTACTATAGACTTCTCTGGTGATTATATTACTTGGTTTGTTGAATTCCCCATTCAAAATTACTCAAGGATCTAGAAAATGTGGGTGCCTTGCTAGGTTTTCAAGACTGCTCTGGAACAGACAACGTTTTTTAGACCCCCTTGCTCTAAGAACTCAGTGTGCCAACCAATACAGAAAAACAGTTGAACTGCAACCCCGCAACCCACTGAGCAGTAATTGAATGAGAGATTTCAGGTAATGATCATCCCCACAAGACATTACAGGAATAGTTAGTGAAGCTGAAACTCTCTGATTAACGAAGAACACATTAAAAAATAATAGGAAATGAGGCACATTTTAAAGATTTATTTTCCAAATCAAAACCGTATCTAAAACTGATATAAAGAGAAACAGAATGACATCTCTAACATTTGCTAAAAGTGTACATAACAATGCCAACATATTTGCTTTTCAGTTTTATAACAAACATACCCTCATTCTGTTACTTCTATTCACTAAACTAAACTAATTTTAGCAAAGAAAAAAATAGAAAATTTTGAGTTACAAAGATGATTCACATATGTTTGACTAATAAGGCTTGTGTTCAGTATAATGCCAGAGCCTACTATTTTCGAACTGTGAAGGCAGATGGACTGATAAGTACAGGACATGATGGCAGATTGTCCTCCCCAATAGCCCTCAGATGAAATGGGTGATGCAGTTCTGCGTAGCCTGCGTCGTCGCATGGCACAAGGGATTCCATCTATCCCTTCACTGCCAGTGCTCACCTTTTTATAACATTTAGTCTTTGTTGAAGCTTTTCAGAAAAAACAATTTCAAAATAACATGGTCTTGCTGAATGAAAATAACAGTAAACAAGGCAGGTCTGGATCAACTTAAAAAAAAATATATTCATTATTAAATAACTGATTTAAGGCAGTCAACTCCAGATTCAGTACTGCAAATATATTTAAGCAAACTTGATTATCATCTTACGAAAAATAATCTAACTGTGCATTCTATAGTAATCACACATTCACTTCTGAATGAGTCGCATGTCAGTTATAGTCAGTTTATTTCATGCTTTGGAACTCTTAAGAGGTCCACGTTGTGTGTGTGTATATGTGTGTGTGTATATATGTGTATATATATTAGTGCGTGTGTGTATATATGTGTATGTTCGATGGCATGTGTAGCTGCAGATACACATGCTGTGCACAGTCCGCCGTCTGGTGTTGGGCTCGGAGTGTTACAAGTTGTTTTTCTTCGAAGAAGTCTTTTCGAGTCACGAGACCGAGGGACTCCTCCTACTTCGGTTCCATTGCGCATGGGCGTCAACTCCATCTTAGATTGGTTTTTTTTCCGCCATCGGGTTCGGACGTGTTCCTTTTCGCTCCGTGTTTCGGGTCGGAAAGTTAGTTAGAATCTCGGAAAAAAACATCGGTATTGTTTGCGTTCGGTATCGGGTTAGTTAGAACAAATCGACACCGAATTTTGAAGAGCTCCGGTGGCCCTTCAGGGTTTTTTCGATCCCCCGTCGGGGCCTGGTCGGCCCGGCCACGTGCGATTTCAAGGCTCATGGAACGGACCCTATTCCGTTTCTGCCCAAAATGCCATCACAAGTATCCATCTGGTCTGTAACTTGTGCTTGTCCCCCGAGCACAAGGAGGATACTTGTGAAGCCTGTCGAGCGTTTCGGTCGAGGAAGACGCTGAGAGACCGAAGAGCCAGGAGACTACAAATGGCGTCCACGCCGACAGGTCAAGATCGTTTCAAGGAGGAAGAAGAAGCTTTCTCCGTCCGCGAGTCGGATTCGGAAGAACTCGACGCCGAAGAAACAACAAAAACCGTGAGTAAGACGTCGAAAATCAAGACTCACGAGAAGTCTACAAAAGCCCAGGGGACGCCACCGCCAACAGGCCATGGCTTAACCCGAAAAATAGGTGACCCATCCAAGGCACTGAAAAAGGGCATGCTGGTGTCGAAGTCATCCGACTCCGGTCGAGATAACGCCACACAGCAACCTCGGAGCCGAGAAGGCGGCTCCGAGAAACTTCGGCACAGAGACAGTGGCAACGAAGAATTTCGGCACAGAGACACGCCGAAAACAAAGAAGGTTTCTCCGGAGCCTAAAAAGACTTCCGAAAAGGTTTCGGTTCCGAAACAGCCAGCCTTGGAGCCGAAAACTAGTTCCTATACAGAGGAACAAGGACTAACCTCCCAATTACATCGATTTAGAGAGGAGCTTCAATCTGCAGAGCCTGACTACACACAAAGAAGGCTTCATATTCATGAGGACACAGGGAAGATAACCACTCTTCCCCCCCAATCAAAATAAAAAGGAAACTTGCCTTTCAACAAAAGGACAAGCAACCACAAGCAAAGGTGGCAAGGAAAACAACCCCACCACCGTCTCCACCACCATCAATACATGCATCACCAGCAACAACTCCACCACTGATGCACTCACCAGCTCATACCACAATGAGTCAGGATGATCCCGATGCATGGGACCTCTACGATGCTCCAGTGTCTGACAATAGCCCAGACTCTTATCCTACAAAACCGTCACCACCTGAGGACAGTACATCCTATACACAGGTGGTTGCAAGGGCAGCCGAGTTTCACAATGTGTCCTTACATTCGGAACCAATTGAGGATGACTTTCTCTTTAACACCCTATCCTCCACCCATAGCCAATATCAAAGCCTTCCCATGCTCCCAGGAATGCTAAGACATTCTAAACAAATATTTCAGGATCCAGTTAAAGGCAGAGCAGTAACTCCAAGGGTGGAGAAAAAATATAAGCCACCGCCCACTGATCCAATATATATTACAACTCAACTAACTCCAGACTCAGTAGTTGTGGGGGCAGCTCGTAAGAGAGCCAACTCTCATACCTCAGGCGACGCACCACCTCCAGACAAGGAGAGCCGCAAATGTGATGCTGCGGGAAAAAGGGTTGCAGCACAAGCAGCAAATCAGTGGCGTATCGCCAATTCACAAGCACTTTTGGCAAGATACGACAGGGCTCATTGGGATGAAATGCAACATTTCATCGAACACTTACCCAAGGAGTTCCAAAAAAGAGCGCAACAGGTGGTGGAAGAGGGACAAAGTATCTCAAATATTCAGATACGGTCTTCCATGGATGCAGCAGATACAGCTGCAAGGACAATAAACACTGCAGTCACAATACGAAGGCACGCATGGCTGCGCACTTCTGGGTTCAAGCCGGAAATCCAGCAGGCTGTGCTCAATATGCCGTTTAATGAACAGCAATTGTTTGGGCCGGAGGTAGACACTGCCATCGAAAAACTCAAGAAGGACACCGATACAGCCAAAGCCATGGGCGCACTCTACTCCCCGCAGAGCAGAAGCACATTTCGGAAAACACCTTTTAGGGGAGGGTTTCGTGGTCAACCCACAGAAACCACAACCTCACAAACCAGGCCTACCTACCAGGGTCAATATCAGAGGGGAGGTTTTCGGGGGCAATTTAGAGGGGGGCAATTCCCAAAAATTCGAGAAATTCCAAGGCCCCAAAACCACTCCAAATAAGCAGTGACTCACAAGTCACACACCCCCATCACATAACACCTGTGGGGGGAAGACTAAACCAATTTTACAAACTTTGGGAGGAAATAACAACAGACACTTGGGTCTTAGCAATTATCCAGCATGGTTATTGCATAGAATTTCACCAATTCCCTCCAAACGTCCCACCGAAAACACACTATGTCGAAACAACATATAGATCTTCTAGGACTAGAAGTTCAAGCATTGCTACAAAAGGACGCAATAGAATTAGTACCAACTCAACAAAAAAAACACAGGAGTTTACTCACTGTACTTTCTAATACCCAAAAAGGACAAAACTCTGAGACCAATACTAGATCTCAGAACGCTAAATACCTACATAAAATCAGACCACTTTCACATGGTCACGTTACAAGACGTAATACCACTGCTCAAACAGCAAGACTACATGACAACATTAGATCTAAAAGATGCGTATTTCCATATACCAATACATCCTTCACACAGGAAATACCTAAGGTTCGTATTCCAAGGAATACATTACCAATTCAAAGTGTTGCCATTCGGAATAACTACTGCGCCAAGAGTTTTTTTTACAAAATGCCTGGCAGTAGTAGCTGCACATATCAGAAGGCAGCAAATACATGTGTTCCCGTACTTAGACGACTGGCTAATCAAAACCAACACGCTAAAACAGTGTTCACAGCACACAAAATATGTCCTACAAACCCTTCACAGGCTAGGTTTCTCCATCAACTTCGCGAAGTCACACCTTCTGCCGTGTCAAACGCAGCAATACTTAGGAGCAACAATCAACAATCCACAACAGGTTCAAACATTTTACAAAGTAATACAGGCCATGTATCCAACACAAAAGATACAAGTCAGAATGGTAATGAAACTACTAGGCATGATGTCTTCATGCATAGCCATTGTCCCAAACGCAAGATTGCACATGCGGCCCTTACAACAGTGCCTAGCATCACAATGGTCACAAGCACAGGGTCAACTTCTAGATCTGGTGTTGATAGACCGCCAAACATACATCTCGCTTCTATGGTGGAACAGTACAAATTTAAACCGAGGGCGGCCTTTCCAAGACCCAGTGCCACAATACGTCATAACAGATGCTTCCATGACAGGGTGGGGAGCACACCTCAATCAACACAGCATCCAAGGACAATGGGACATACATCCGAGACAGTTTCACATAAATCACTTGGAAATGTTAGCAGTATTTCTAGCGCTGAAAGCATTTCAACCCATAATAACCCAAAAATACATTCTTGTCAAAACAGACAACATGACAACAATGTATTATCTAAACAAACAAGGAGGGACACACTCGACACAGTTGTGCCTCCTAACACAGAAAATATGGCATTGGGCGATTCACAACCACATTCGCCTAATAGCACAATTTATTCCAGGGATTCAGAACCAGTTGGCAGACAATCTCTCTCGATCACCAACAAATCGCAAATTCACCCCCAAATACTAAACAATTACTTTCAAATTTGGGGAACACCTCAAATAGATCTCTTTGCAACAAAGGAAAACTCAAAATGCCAAAACTTCGCATCCAGATACCCACAAGATCAATCCCAAGGCAATGCTCTATGGATGAACTGGTCAGGGATCTTTGCATATGCTTTTCCCCCTCCCCCTCTCCCTCTCCTTCCATATGTAGTAAACAGGTTGAGTCAAAACAAACTCAAACTCATACTAATAGCACCAACATGGGCAAGGCAACCTTGGTACACGACACTGCTAGACCTGTCAGTAGTACCTCATGTCAAACTACCCAACAAACCAGATCTGTTAACACAACACAAACAACAGATCAGACATCCAAATCCAGCATCTTTGAATCTAGCAATTTGGCTCCTGAAATCCTAGAATTCGGACACTTGCACCTCACACAAGAAACCTACCACTAGACACTGCTACGCAAACAAGTGGAAAAGATTTGTGTATTACTGCCAGAATAATCAAATTCAGCCATTAACCGCATCTCCAAAAGATATAGTTGGATATTTACTACATTTGCAAAAATCAAATCTAGCTTTCTCTTCCATAAAAATACATCTCACCGCAATATCAGCTTACCTACAAATTACTCATTCAACTTCACTGTTTAGAATACCAGTCATTAAAGCATTTATGGAAGGCTTAAAGAGAATCATACCACCAAGGACACCACCTGTTCCTTCATGGAACCTCAACATTGTCTTAACAAGACTCATGGGTCCACCTTTCGAGCCCATGCATTCTTGTGAAATGCAATACTTAACGTGGAAAGTTGCATTTTTGATTGCCATCACATCTCTAAGAAGAGTGAGCGAGATTCAAGCATTTACCATACAAGAACCATTTATTCAGATACATAAAAATAAAGTAGTTCTAAGAACAAATCCAAATATTTTACCAAAGGTTATCTCACCGTTCCACTTAAATCAAACAGTAGAATTACCAGTGTTCTTCCCACAACCAGATTCTGTAGCTGAAAGAGCACTACATACATTAGACATCAAAAGAGCACTAATGTACTACATTGACCGAACAAAACTAATTAGAAAAACAAAACAACTATTTATTGCCTTTCAAAAACCTCATACAGGAAATCCAATTTCAAAACAAGGCATTGCTAGGTGGATAGTTAAATGTATTCAAACCTGCTATCTTAAAGCAAAAAGAGAGCTGCCTATTACACCAAAGGCACACTCAACCAGAAAGAAAGGGGCTACCATGGCCTTTCTAGGAAATATTCCAATGAACGAAATATGTAAGGCAGCAACATGGTCTACGCCTCATACATTTACCAAGCACTACTGTGTAGATGTGTTAACTGCACAACAAGCCACAGTAGGTCAAGCTGTACTAAGAACATTATTTCAGACAACTTCCACTCCTACAGGCTGAACCACCGCTTTTGGGGAGATAACTGCTTACTAGTCTATGCACAGCATGTGTATCTGCAGCTACACATGCCATCGAACGGAAAATGTCACTTACCCAGTGTACATCTGTTCGTGGCATTAGTCGCTGCAGATTCACATGCGCCCACCCGCCTCCCCGGGAGCCTGTAGCTGTTTAGAAGTAGATCTTGAACATTTGTACATTTGTAAATATATTACTTTAACCTTTATTATGTACATACGCATTCATTCCATTGCATGGGCACTATTACTAATATACACAACTCCTACCTCACCCTCTGCGGGGAAAACAATCTAAGATGGAGTCGACGCCCATGCGCAATGGAACCGAAGTAGGAGTCCCTCGGTCTCGTGACTCAAAGACTTCTTCGAAGAAAAACAACTTGTAACACTCCGAGCCCAACACCAGACGGCGGACTGTGCACAGCATGTGAATCTGCAGCGACTCATGCCACGAACAGATGTACACTGGGTAAGTGACATTTTCCATATATTAGTGTGTGTATATATATATATGTGTGTGTGTGTGTGTGTGTATATATTAGTGTGTGTATATATGTGTATATATATTAGTGTGTGTATATATATATGTGTATATATTAGTGTGTGTGTATATATGTGTATATATATTAGTGTGTGTGTATATATATTAGTGTGTGTGTGTGTGTGTGTATATATATGTGTATATATAGAGAGAGATGAACTACCCACAAAGTATAGCAATAGAAAAGTCAAAAGATCATATAAAAGAATTAAACTTTTTTAAAGCTTTTTTAAATTTGTACTAACATGAAGGTGCAGCATTTCATCTGATAGTCTTCTAGGTGCAGATTCCTTAGTTTTTTTTGTTGTTTTTTTTCCCCCTCAGGCTCAATCTGTAAACTTTTGCTGAGCAATACCCATTGCGCTTGCCATCGGGCAGCTCCATTCGGCTCCGCGTGGTGTCGTTGGCGCCGGACGTGATGTTGCACTCGCCTATATAGGCACCACCCAGGCATGCGGACCTCAGTTTTTATTTGCCTTCCACGCCAGTTAGCGCAGATCCGGAGAGAGCTTACGCCTCTGGTTTTTGACAGGTCTTTTTTTTAGACTTTGAGATTTTTGGTGTAGTGTTGGACGCCTTAGAAGAAGAAGAAGGCCGGGTTCCAACAGTGTGGTGCCACACCATGTCAGTCACTGACCCAATCTCATTTTCCTATGGTGCCTCGAGCGCGACCATGAATGTCGTGCTCGGAATGCCGGCCCACGGCGCTGATGGCTTTGGGGGAGTGGTCCCTAAAGCTGCTTGCGGCCCAGCAGTCCGCAACACCGGGGCATGCAACTCCAAAAGGTCTTGGTTGAGAAGGAGGTTGGAAGACCGATCTCAGACCTCCAAGTCCTCTTCCTGTCATTCGAGGTCCTCTGGGCACTCGAGAGAGGCACACAAAGTAGTCCAAGTGTACAAGTTTTTTTGCCTCGTCTGTCGGCTGATGAGCTGGGAGCCAGGTGAACACCTGCTCAGATTAGGGGATTTCTACGAGGCCATGTACCACGTATTTCAGTGGGTCAACCCCCTTTGGCGCACCTTTGGGCCCCAAAGGGTCAGGTGAGTCTTCAACTGGATCCACGCCGGCAGCTTCAGCCTCAGGCCGGTCGATACTCTGGTATCAGTCTGGAGCTGGGCTGCCGACATTCGTACCCACGCAACCGTCCATCACTGGTCCCGATGCAGATGCTGCTGGTGCCGCCAGCCCCATTCTCATTTCAGATGATCCTCAGCCAGAATGGCTTAGCTCGAGGCTGTTTCCAACAACGCCTACAGGTGCCAGGTTATTGCATGAACAGTATTTTTCACAGCCAGGCATAAGTGATGGGTAGAAAGGGTCTCTGGACCCTTTCAAAGCCACTTAGGAACACCTATGGACTGGTATGCGGAGCTAGTAGAGGCCAGTGATCTGGATACCTCACCAGATACTGGTTTGCTCTCTTCCCCCAACTGCGGCTACAGAGGAGGGAGCATCATATGCAATGGTGGTGCGCAGGGCAGTGGAAGTCCTTGAACTGTCCTCCGTGACAGTCAATACAATTATCTTGACAGAAGTGCTTCAGCCTGGGGCTTCCTTATCTGAACCCCTGTTGACCTTCACAGACACAGGGGCTCTTGTGAATAGGGTGATTGCCCGCTGCCATCGCCCAGCTCTGGGTGACCTTAGCTTTCTCACCCAACACCCCACCCCTGAGAGCTTGGTTGTCCAAGCCTCTACTTCCCATGGCGCATCACCTTCTGCTCCCCCGGATAGGGAATCCAAAAGGCTGGATCATCTTGGGGAGAAGTTTTCTTATGCCAGTCTGGCACTGAGGTCAGGCAACACCTTGTGCTTCTTGGGCCGTTTCTCGCACACCATTTGGGATGCGGTTGCGCAGATGCTGCCTCAGGGACCCGAGGAGGCCAGGGCCACACCAAGCAGTGAAAGCCTGGAGAGATGCAGCTAAGTTCACCATCAGGTGGGGTTTAAACACAACTGACTCACTGGGTAGAGCTGTTGCATCAACGGTGGCCTTAAGGCGTGACACCTAGCTGTGGACAACTGGTTTCTCGGAGGATGTCCTAGCAAATCTGATGGACATGCCCTTTGATGGTACTTGTTTGTTTGGCGAAAAGGCAGGTGCTGTGCAGGAGCGCTTTAAGGGCTCTCAGGCTACGGCCAAGTTCTTGGGCAACCCCTTGTCCACTGTGGCTACTGAAGGGGTGTGGCACAGCCACCAGTGCCCTACACAGCCAGCACAGGATTTTGGAAGATGCTGACGCAATGTGTTCAGACTTGGAGGGCCTGCAGACCAGAAGTGGACTAAGGGACAACCTCCTGCAGCCTCAAAGCCCTCCTAGTTTTTCTGCAGGACCATGCTTGCCCAGTTGGAGGGAGAATACTCCTCTCCTGTACTTGGAAGTCCATAACATCCGATGCATGGGTACTGCATATCATCGGGAAGGGCTGTTCCCTGCCTTTTCAGTCCTTTCCTCCTATTTCCCCGAAGTCTTCAACCGACTGGCAGAGGATCATTTAGCTCTGCTTCAAAAGGAAGTTTTGAGACTCTTGGCCAAGACAACCATAGAATGCGTCTCGATGTCGGAAGTAGGCAGTTGTTCTCACCTTTTTGATACCCAAGAACAAGGATATCTGTCCTATTCTAGACTTACTTACAGACTGTAAATCTCTTCCTCAAAGAAGTTCAATATGCTCACTTTGGCTCAGGTCTTGTCTGCCCTAGACCAGAAGACTGGTTGGTAGCGCTGGACTTGCAGGATACGTATTTTCCATATCCTGCTGGCCCACAGGTATTACCTGAGGTTAAAGGTTGGCCATGAATACTCAGTTCACTGCACTGCCATTTGGCCTCACCAGTGCTCCTCAGGTGTTCACCAAAGTGATGGCGACAGTCATCTGCGCAGGTTAGGGGTTTCAGTCTTTCCCTACCTAGACAAGCATCTGAAGGTGGACTTGCCACAGGCTGTCGTCGCCCACCTTCAGAACCTCCTGCATTTGCTGGGGTTCACTATAAACACGCCGAAGTCACACCTGACTCCCTCTCAGATACTTTCATAGGACACAGTACAGTTTCAGGCTTATCCTCCCGAGCAGCTAGTCCAGGATATTCAGGCTATGATACTGATGTTTCGGCGAGACAACTCTTAGGCTGCTGGGCCTCATGGCCTCTTGTATCCTGCTCGTACAACATGCCTGATGGCATATACAGGCTTTGCAGTGGGACCTGAACTTCCAGGGGGCTTGGCATTGGGGAAATCTTTGACATGGTCCGGATCTTGGAGGGCACTGCGAAGGACCTGCAGTGGTGGTTTACAGATTGAGCAAATTACAGAGGTAGACTCCTCTCCCTTCCCCTACCAGACCTCACAATTGTGACAGATGCGTCACTTCTGTAATGGGGAGGTCCATCTGGGAGAGGTGGAGATCAGAGGACTCTGGTCTGTAGTGGCATCCAAACTTCACGTTATGTTGGAGCTCAGGGCGATCTGACTAGCTTTGAAGGCATTTCTTTCTTCTCTCAAAGGGAAGTGAGTGCAGGTGTTCATGAACAGCACCACTGCCATGTGGTACTGCAACAAGGAGGGCAGGGTGGAATCGTGGACCCTCTCAAGAGGACATGACTGGAACAGCAGGGCATAACCCTGGTGGTTCAACACAGCAGGTTCTCTGAACACTTGGACAGACCAACTCGGCTATCTATGCCTACCGGATCATGAATGCTGTCTCCACCCAGAGGTAGCGCAAGGCGTATTTCTGCAATGGGGAGATCCTTGGTTAGATCTCTGTCTCCATAGAAGACGCACAGTTCCAGCAGTATTGTGCTTTTGTGTTTTCAAGGCAGCACTTGTTCTGCAACATTTTTCATCATGAGAGGAACTCAGGCCTCCTGTACGCCTTTCTGCTCGTACCGCTCCAGCCCAGAGTTCTCAAGATCAAGAGCACCGTATCCAAGTCATCCTTGTTGCTCCGGATTGGGCACAGAGAGTCTGGTATCCCAAGCTTCTGAAAATGAGCATCAATCCAATCAGGCTGCCCCTTTGGGAGAATCTTCTGTCACAGCAGCAGAGGAGGGTTTTTTACCTTAACCTGTCAATTTGCGCATTCATGCGAGGAGTTTGAGCAGCGCAGTTGACTGCTTTTTACCTTCCTCCTGAAGTCTGTAATGTTGTCTTGGCATACAGTCGTTCTGCAACAAAATCTGTACACGCCTGCCGTTGCCTTTGTTTTGTAAGGTATTGTAGAGTGTCTTTAGTTCTTCTGTCTTTCTCTCTATATGATATTCTCCATGCTTTCTCTTGCCCAACAGGCTTCTCCTTTGAGGACACTGAAGGGCTATCTCTCTGCTCCATCAGCCTTTCTGTGGCTGACTGATCAACCATCTTTTTAAATCCCCTATTGTAAATTGATTTCTTATAGGGCTTGTAAAGGTTTCCTCTTAGGCACTTTGTCATGCCTCAGTGGGACCTGAATTTTGTCCTCCATACCTCGTGTGCTCTGTAGGAAAATGCCACTGACCTGGTTACCCCCTAACATTTTGCCTTCTGTGGATGCTGGTTATGATTGAAAGTGTGCTGGGACCCTGCTAACCAGACCCCAGCACCAGTGTTCTTTCCCTAAACTGTACCTTTGGCTCCACAATTGGCACAGCCCTGGCACACAGATAAGTCCCTTGTAAATGGTACCCCTGGTACCAAGGGCCCTGTGACCAGGGAAGGTCTCTAAGGGCTGCAGCATGTATTATGCCCCGCTGGGGCCCCCTCATTCATTACATGCACACTGCCTCACAGCTTGTGTGTGCTGGTGGGGAGAAAATGACTAAGTCGACATGGCACTCCACTCACAGTGCCATGCCCACAACCCCCACTGCCTGTGGCATAGCTAGGTCACCCCTCTAGCAGGCCTTACAGCCCTATGGCAGGGTGAACCATACCACAGGTGAGGGCATAGCTGCATGAGCACTATGCCCCTACAGTGTCTAAGCCAATTCTTAGACATTGTAAGTGCAGGGTAGCCATAAAGAATATATGGTCTGGGAGTTTGTCAAACACAAACTCCACAATTCCATAATATCTACACTGAATACTGGGAAGTTTGGTATCCAACTTCTCAGCACAATAAATCCACACTGATGCCAGTGTGGGATTTATTGAGAGATGCCAACAGAGGGCTTCTTAGAGATGCCCTCTGTATACAAGCCCAACTACTAGCGCTAGGCTGACCAGTTTCTGCCAGCCTGCCGCATACAGACAGGTTTCTGGCCACATGGGGTGAATGACTTTGTGCACTCTTTGACCAGGAACAAAGCCTGTCCTGGGTGGAGGTGCTTCACACCTCCCCCTGCAGGAACTGTAACACCTCAAAGGCTCAAGCTTGATGGTGCCCCAGGGTACTCCAGCTAGTGGAGATGCCCGCCCCCAGACACAGACCCCACTTTTGGTGGTAAGTCCAGAGGAGATAATGAGAAAAACAAGGAGGAGTCACCCTCCAGCCAGGACAGTCCCTAAGGTGTCCTGAGCTGAGGTGACCCCTGCCTTAGGAAATCCTCCATCTTGCTTTGGAGGATTCCCCCCCATAGGGTAGGGGATGTGCCCCTCTCTCCACAGGGAGGAGGCACAAGGAGGGTGTAGCCACCCTCAGGAACAATAGCCATTGGCTACTGCCCACCAGCCCTAAACACACCCCTAAATTGAGTATTTAGGGGCAACCCTGAACCCAGGAAAACAGATTTCCTGACGACCTTCACAAGGACTGCTGACCTGAAAGCCCCACAGAGAAGACTCAGACAACTGACTTGGCCCCATCCCTACCGACCTATCTCCAGACTCAAAGAACCTGCAACAGCGATGCATCCTGTGGGACCAGTGACCTCTGCCGACTCAGAGCCCTTTCCTGCAACCCAAAGGACCAAGAAACTCCTGTGGACAGCGGCTCTGTCCAAACAGCAAAGAAGAAACCATCCTTAAAGGGACTTCAGCCTCACTCCGTTAGCGTCCGCAACACTCTGCATCCGATGCCCCCGGCTTGTGTCCAGAGAAATTATCACTCCAGCGAGGACCCCCAGGCAACTCCCACAACGTAGACACCCTGAGACGACCTCCCTGCATCCCCACGGCGACACCTGCAGAGAATCCAGAGGCTCCCCCTGACCCTGACTGCCCAGTAACAAAGAACTCGACGCCTGGAAGAAGCACTGCACCCCCCAGGCCTGGGAGAAACCAACTACTGGTGCAGGAGAGGCCAGCAGGCAGCCCTCATCGTTGCCCAGTCAGTTGCTGACCAGAGAACTCTGACCGCCCCCCCCCCCCCCATACCACCACCCCCACATACCCCCCCCCCCACCTGCATCGCAAGAGTGACCCCCGGGTGCCTCCATTGATTTCAGTACTAAACCAGACACCTACTTTGCACACTGCACCCGGCCACCCCTGTGCCGCTGCGGGTGTATTTTGTGTCCCTGTTTGTGACCCCCCTCAGTGCTCTACAAAACCACCCTGGTCTGCTCCATGAGGACGCAGGTACTTAGCTGCTAGCAAACTGGAACCGGAGCACCACTGGTCTCCATAGGTACCTATGTTATTTGAACCCTACTTTTATCTCTGCACCTGACTGGCCCTGTGTTACTGGTGCTGGGTGTTTGGGGTTGCCTTGAACCCCCAACGGTGGGCTGCCTATGCCCCAGAGACTGAACTTGTAAGTGCTTTACTTACCTGCTAAACTAACTTGTACTTACCTCCCCCCAGGAACTGTTGTGTTTTTTTTTTTTTTTTTGCGGTGCCCACTTTTAAAATAGCTTATTGCCATTTTTGCCAAAACTGTGTACCTTTCAGTTTTAAATCAAAGTTCCATACTTAACTGTGCCAAGTACCTTACAATTTATGTATTTACTTGAATTCTGAGTCTTGTGGTTCTAAAATAAATTAAGAAAATATTTTTATATATTAACCTATTGGCTTGGAGTTAAGTCTTTGAGTGTGTTCTCATTTATTGCCTGTGTGTGTACAACAAATGCCTAACATTGCCCTCTGATAAGCCTACTGCTCGACCACACTACCACAAAATAGAGCATTATTATCTAATTTTGCCACTATCAACCTCTAAGGGGAACCCTTGGACTCTGCACACTATCTCTCACTTTGAGATAGCATATACAGAGCCATCTTCCTACATGCTCCATTCAAGCCTTTGCACACTTGTTCCCTCTGGCTGCTTACCATCAAAACAGCATCCTTAGTGGCGATAACATCTGCCCGTAAGGTGAGTGAGATACATGCATTATCATCTAAACTACCATAGCTCATAATATTTCAGGATAAGGCAGCGTTATGCACCTGTCCATCAAACCTTCCTAAGGTGGTGACGCCATCTATTACCTTGACCACCTTCTCTGCTTCCCCACATCCCTCTAAAGAAGAGGAGCGACTGGACCAGAAAAGAGCATTGTTCTACCTTGATGCACAAGAGTTCAAAGTGGATGACCAACTCCATGCGGGGTATGTGGGAGCAAAGACTGGACGGGCAGTCCAGAAGCAGACCATTTTGTGCTGGGGCGTTCTCTGTATGAAGATTTCCTATGCCCTGGCTAAGAAGCAGCATCCTTAGAGTTTGAGGGCCCTTTCCACCAGGGGAAAAGCTACGACCCTGGTGTTAGCACTTAGAGTCCCAGTCCTGGGCATCTGCCAGGCAGCATCGTGGGCATCAATGCATACATTTGCCAAACACTACTGCCTTGACAGTCTGGTCCACAGGGATGGGCATTTCGCCCATTCGGTCCTGCAGGACATTTTAGTATAAGAACATTTGTCCACAGCCCACTGCCAGGAGGATATGGCTTGGGTATCTAATAAAAAGTAAGGAATCTGCAGCCAGAATCAGATGAACAAGTTACTTGCCTTTAGTAACTCATTGTTTGGTAGAGACTGTCTAGCTCCAGATTCCTTACACCCACCCATGTCTCCCCGCTCTGCAAACTTGTTTGCTAGGGTTATGGTGTTTACCTTTTTCAGGGCCCTAGTTTTGAGACCCATTGCACCAGTTCTTGTCATGGCTTTGTGCTCCTGGTGTGGAAACTTATGATAAAGTAACTGACACCGGAGTGGCACCAATTTAGGCGACCGTCACGTCCAGTGCCAGCGATTCCACAGAGGTACCACCTGACGGCAAGCGCAAGGGTATTGCTCGGCAAACATTTCCGGATCCAGCCTAACACCTGGGGAAAATCAAAGGTAAGGAATCTGCAGATAGACAGTGTCTAGCAGGTAATGTGTTACCAAAGGTAAATAACTTGTTCATTAGGAGGATTATAAAGAAATTGGAATAGCAGCACAGCTAGACAGACAAATAGGACATGCTTTTAATACGGACGTCAGTTTTGACATCACAAACATTTGGTGTACCATGCCATTTTGAAGTTAAAACCTTTCACAGATGCATGGCCATTCTTAATAAAATGCACCTAACACATGGTAAATTCCACGCTAGATATGGCTGTTCTTTTTTATTTTTATAGTAGCAGAATTGACCAAAACATAACTTATCTGTAGTTATTTTTTTTTTTTTTTTTTTTTTTTTTTAGTCCAAACACTAGCTTACATTTGTAGAAACTTGCTCCAGGTAAGTTTTCAGCTGGGGTGGAGATGAGGAAAATATCATGCTTTGAGCTAACTCCAGTTCTAAAGTTTACTTAATGCCTTTAAAAAGAAAAAAAAAAAAATCTCTTTATATATAAGGTGCTTCGTGTCAGACAAGAAACCCATCAAATCACTCCTACCAGGCCTTGTACAAAGGCGCTTTAGATCTCCAGGTCCAATATAAAGCCGCAGTTGATGCTAATGTGTTACAGGAGGTAAATCGTCTTAAAATCTGACCTTCGCTTTTATCGAAGGAACTCCAATCTGCTGCATCTATTAACTCCACTGCAGATAGCATTGTGGAAGGGATATGGGCCTGTTAAACAGGAGAAGGAGGGAAAAGTGCCTTTTACCTACTGCATGGTAGAAAGCACTTAGACCACTAGCTTGGGACAAAGCTGTACTCCCATTGTTTGATATGTGATCAGAATCAATGAGGAAACTAGACATGATTTTCCCTAAAGGAACAATAAGATTTAACTTGCTCTAACTTCTGAGAGTCCAAATTCTTCGGAAAGTGAATCTTTACCTACTTTTTGCCCATAAAAAGATATTTGTGATTTGGAGGAGTTGATCTTAAACTAATGGTCTGCATAATATTGAAGAGCCACCAGATGGTTATTTAAGCCTTTCGGGGTCAGATCGAAAATTACAATATCGTCTGCATAAAGCAGGAATGTCAAAGCAAAGGGTGACCTCCAGTAATTTGTGATAAACTTGAACACTTTAATATAAAAAAAAATAAAAAAAAAGTACGATCATCAATACATGAGAATAGAGGCGTGAGAAAATAGCCCTGCTTCAAACCCTTTTTTGTGGGAGTCTCCACAGATAGGCCCCAGTCAGTGCCCATCAGAACTTTACACAAGTTGAGGAGGGCGGAGCTATATTTAAATGCATCAAAGTAGCTGGAATGGCAAGCTTGGGTAGCTTCTTCCACAGAGCTGGACGATCAACCTTACCAAAGGCCGTGGAGAAATCTGTAAAAGTGGCATAAACTGAAGAACCCCTGATCGTTCCATAATTTTTATATTATTTATCGTACCAATACCGTGCTCTCTACCCAAGTCTTAAGGTGATCTAAAAGGTTTTTAGTGAAAACCTTTCTGCCTGCATCCATCAGGGCAATTTGCTGGTAATTAGAAGGTGAATTTCTGTTACTTTATTATGTAAAGGAATGATGACACTTCCAAACCACGAGGCTGGGACTGTACCTTTTGAGATAACAATATTGTAGGAAGTTGGCTCTGTATGCACTACTTCAAAGTAAGGAATAGTATGCACAGAGTCCAAGGATTCCCCTTCGAGGTAAGATAGTGGCAAAAAGATAATACTAATGCTCTATTTTGTGGTAGTGTGGTCGAGCAGTAGGCGTATCAAAGGAGTAGTGTTAAGCATTTGTTGTACATACACACAGGCAATAAATGACGAACACACACTCAGACAATTCCAGGCCAATAGGTTTTTGTATAGAAAAATATATTTTCTTAGTTTATTTTTAGAACCACAGGTTCAAATTTTACATGTAATATCTCAAATGAAAGGTATTGCAGGTAAGTACTTTAGGAACTTTGAATAATCACAATAGCATATATACTTTTCAAATAAAACACATATAGCTATTTTAAAACTAGACAGTGCAATTTTCACAGTTCCTAGGGGAGGTAAGTAATTGTTAGTTCTTGCAGGTTAGTAAACCACCTACGGGGTTCAAGTTTGAGTCCAAGGTAGCCCACCGTTGGGGGTTCAGAGCAACCCCAAAGTTACCACACCAGCAGCTCAGGGCCGGTCAGGTGCAGAGTTCAAAGTGGTACCCAAAACACATAGGCTTCAATGGAGAAGGGGGTACCCCGGTTTCAGTTTGCCAGCAGGTAAGTACCCGTGTCTTCGGAGGGCAGACTAGGGGGGTTTTGTAGGGCACCGGGGGGTCACAAGTTAGCACAGGAAGTACACCCTCAGCAGCACGGGGGCGGCCGGGTGCAGTGTGCAAACACACGTCGGGTTTTCAATAGGAATCAATGGGAGACCAAGGGGTCTCTTCAGCGATGCAGGCAAGGGGGGGGGGCTCCTCAGGGTAGCCACCACCTGGGCAAGGGAGAGGGCCTCCTGGGGGTCACTCCTGCACTGGAGTTCCGATCCTTCAGGTCCTGGGGGCTGCGGGTGCAGGGTCTTTTCCAGGCGTCGGGATCTGAGAGTCAGGCAGTCGCGGTCAGGGGGAGCCTCTGGATTCCCTCTGCAGGCGTCGCTGTGGGTGCCCAGGGGGGACAACTTTGGTTACTCACAGTCTCGGAGTCGCCGGGGAGTCCTCCCTGAAGTGTTGTTTCTCCACAAGTCGAGCCAGGGGCGTCGGGTGCAGAGTTGCAAGTCTCACGCTTCTGGCGGGAAATGCTGTTGTCTTTAAGTTGCTTCTTTGGAAACAAAGTTGCAGTCTTGGGTGAACAGGGCCGCTGTTCTCGGTAGTTTCTTGGTCCTTTTAGAGCAGGGCAGTCCTTTGAGGATTCAGAGGTCGCTGGTCCTGGGGAAAGCGTCGCTGGAGCAGTTTTCTTCCGAAGGGGGGAGACAGGCCGGTAGAGCTGGGGCCAAGGCAGTTGGTGTCTCCGTCTTCTCTGCAGGGTTTTTCAGCTCAGCAGTCCTCTTCTTGGGTTGCAGGCATCTAGTTTCCTAGGTTCTGGGGAGCCCTTAAATACTAAATTTAAGGGAGTGTTTAGGTCTGGGGGGTTAGTAGCCAGTGGCTACTAGCCCTGAGGGTGGGTACACCCTCTTTGTGCCTCCTCCCTGAGGGGAGGGGGGCACATCCCTAATCCTATTGGGGGAATCCTCCATCTACAAGATGGAGGATTTCTAAAAGTCAGTCACCTCGGCTCAGGACGCCTTAGGGGCTGTCCTGACTGGCCAGTGACTCCTCCTTGTTTTTCTCATTATCTCTCCTGGACTTGCCGCCAAAAGTGGGGGCTGTGTCCAGGGGCGGGCATCTCCACTAGCTGGAGTGCCCTGGGGCATTGTAACACGAAGCCTGAGCCTTTGAGGCTCACTGCTAGGTGTTACAGTTCCTGCAGGGGGGAGGTGTGAAGCACCTCCACCCAGAGCAGGCTTTTGTTTCTGTCCTCAGAGAGCACAAAGGCCCTCACCACATGGGGTCAGAAACTCGTCTCTCAGCAGCAGGCTGGCACAGACCGGTCAGTCCTGCACTGAACAATTGGGTAAAATACAGGGGGCATCTATAAGATGCACTCTGTGTGCATGTTTTAATAAATCCAACACTGGCATCAGTGTGGGTTTATTATTCTGAGAAGTTTGATACCAAACTTCCCAGTATTCAGTGTAGCCATTATGGAGCTGTGGAGTTCGTTTTTGACAGACTCCCAGACCATATACTCTTATGCTACCCTGCACTTACAATGTCTAAGGTTTTGTTTAGACACTGTAGGGGCATAGTGCTCATGCACGTATGCCCTCACCTGTGGTATAGTGCACCCTGCCTTAGGGATGTAAGGCCTGCTAGATGGGTGACTTACCTATGCCACAGGCAGTGTGAGGTTGGCATGGCACCCTGAGGGGAGTGCCATGTCGACTTAGTCATTTTCTCCCCATCAGCACACACAAGCTGACAAGCAGTGTGTCTGTGCTGAGTGAGGGGTCCCTAGGGTGGCATAAGTCATGCTGCAGCCCTTAGAGACCTTCCCTGGCATCAGGGCCCTTGGTACAAGGGGTACCACTTACTAGGGACTTAACTGGATGCCAGGGTTGTGCCAATTGTGGAGACAATGGTACATTTTAGGTGAAAGAACACTGGTGCTGGGGCCTGGTTAGCAGGGTCCCAGCACACTTCTCAGTCAAGTCAGCATCAGTATCAGGCAAAATGTGGGGGGTAACTGCAACAGGGAGCCATTTATTTACAAATATTCAAACACAGGCTGTAGAATCATTGCTGAGAGAGGCGCCTCTTGTTTCATTACTGAAATTGGGACCTCATCAGGACCTACTGCACCAGAGGATCGCAACGCTCGGATACGGCCCGCCCACCCCCCAATTCCCCGGTAGATGAGATTGAGCGATCAGTTACCCTTTTACAGTCTGTTGCTATATCTTCAGGAGAAAGTGGTTCTGGATTTTCTTCATGTGACAGAATGAAATCTGTCCAAGTATCATTAGCAATAGATGGGTGGGTCCTCATTCCAGAAGTGAGTCCTGAGCACTCTGCAGCCATGGCCCGAGTCCAGGTGGCCCAACTGACTGGAGAGGACCCCGAGGTGACGGCGACCAACAGCCCACCCTGGGTTGACCTCTCACCCTTCCACGACAACGCCTGCCGAGGGAATCCTGAGGACCCACCTGACAGCGACTGCCCTGGACGAAGATAACCAACGCCAAAGGTCCCACTGCACCGGCAGCCCCCAGGCCTTGGAGAAATCGACACCCAGTGCAGCGACGATCAACAGGTGGCTCTCTTACCTGTTTGACCAGTGGTGTGCCAGAGACATCGCCCGCCCCCCCTTCACCACGCCATCACCCCATTCCCCACCACCCCAGACCTCGCCTGCAGCACCAAAGTGACCCCCAGGGTCACCCCGTTTCATTGGAAACCCACGCCCTGTTTGCACCCTGCACCCGGCCTTTCCATTGCAGCTGTGTGTGGGATTGGTGCCTACTTGGGGCCCCTCCAGTGCTCCTCCAATTTCCACCCCCAGTTGCCCTCCAAGCCGGGGGTACTTACCTGCTGGCAGACCGAAATCAGAGTACCCCCTGTCTCAATAGGAGCCCACGTCAAAATTGCTCAACTTTGACCTCTGCACCCGGCGTCGGCCCGTGTTGCTGGTGGTGTGTTTGGGGTTGACTTGAACCCCCAATGGTGGACTACCTATAACCCGGAGACTGGAACTGTAAGTCGTGTACTTCCCTCTAAAAATGTACTTTATTTTTCCCCCCAGGAACTGTTCTGAAAATGCACTGTCCACTTTTAAAATAGATATTCTGTTCTCTTAAACTGTTTACTTGACTAAAAAGAAACAGTTACATTGATGTCTATGCTAAGTACTTACCTGCAACAGTATTTTCTTCTGAACTGAGTTGTAGTTCTAGTAATAAAGTAACAAAAAGATACTTTTCTATATAAAAACCTATTGGCCTGGAGTTAAGGCATTGAGTGTGTTTCTTCTATTGCTTGTGTGTACAACAAATGCTTAACCCTATACTCTGATAAGCCTAACTGCTTGACCACACTACCACAAATAGAGCATTAGTATTATCGCCTCAGTGCAGGTTCCCCAAGAAGCTTGACAATCTCACTTTGATATAGTACATACAGAGCCTGCTTCCTACAAAGTGGTAGTGGCAAAAGCTGTGGACACCGCATCGACCACATACTTTGTCCCCCACTGCCCCTCCTGCAGTCTGGCCACTTTGATTTCCCCTTCCAGGCCATGCACAACTGGTAGTGAACAGTGTTCCTCTCCTCCCCCCCCCCCCCCCCCCCCCCCCCCCCCCCAGTGTTCTGCAACCACAGGTCAGTGAGTGCTGCAGATTGGTCAACAAGGTTATGTTCTCCCCTTCACATCCAACCTTTGTCACATCCTGCCTGTTTTTGTGCAGACTTCAGCAGATCATGCCTTCATGCTTGCACAGGAAGTACAATCTGTCTCTGCCATAAGGGCCTTACAAAGAGTCCCAGAAAGAGAGATGGGCAAGAGGATGTTACTCCTGAACTTCCCAGTAGTCACAGAAGATGGAAGAATTTGAGGCCAACAGCAATGGAAACTTAGTCAGATTGTTCTGGTGAAAGACTGGAAGTTTAAGTTCAAAAAAACTTTCTCAACTCAGAAAGGGACTTTGCCAGTTTTTAAGAAGAAAAATCATCCTTGAGTGGGCCACTGCTGAAACTGAGCAGGTTAGTCCCTCTGGAGCTTTGGACATTGCTTGCAGCAAATTTTCTAAAGTCCAGAGACTGATTTTTTTTTTTTTTTTTAATTCTCATTCTGAGGGACCGGGGCAAACCTGAAATTCAGACCAACATGTTGAACTAGCAGTTAAATAATTATTCCTGCAGATCCCCGGAAGCTCTTAAGGAAAAGTTTCTAAGTTTCCAAACGTTCTTCTGGTGCTCAAACAACCACATGAATGCACTTCAAAGACTCCTTGGAACTCTGTGTAGGGCACTTATAAACTCTGTAAAGCAGAGGCCAACAGCAAAGTCTGGTCCAGTTGCCACTGGTCAGCTGGGTACTTCCAGGAAAAGGCCCATTGCAGAATTGTCGCAATAGCTACATACGAGGTCAACCACCTGATCCTTGCAGTCCAAATCTTTTTTCTGTTGTACAAGAGGCAGCAGGTCCAGTCCTACAGGGCCTCTCAGGTCAACAGCAAGCCCAGTTCCCTTCTCATTCACCGCAGTACCGGACAGTGCTCTGAGGAGGTGTTTGAGCTGCCATGTTTACGCCTGTAACGTGCTAGATGGTGGGTGTGACTCCTGGGCACTTCATAGCCAGTGTGGCAAATGTTCCCAGGGGCCAAAGTCCTCAGGGCACCCCTACCAACTTTTGCAACAGCTCCTCTTTGCCCTACCGTAAGCAGTACCACAGCACCCGTCACTCTCAAAATCCAAGATGGGGAAACCCTTGACCTTTCCTCTGTGGTCACTCAATTGGTTCTTGGGGTGGCATTCCACCCAGTGGGTTTGGTGCCAGCCTGACTATGAGGTTTAAAGTTGTGGCTCTCCAGGTGGCCCCTAACATTTGCTAAAGACAGTTAAGTTATCGGGCCCACCCAACTGATCTTCCTGTGAGTGGAAGAAATAGCCTCCCCACTCTCACTGCTTTGGGATCAGTTTTCACAACTAATTCCAGTTGAGTAGCCACTAAGAGCTCCCCTGGGAGGCCCATACTACCTGCAGTGGGACACTGGCATTCTGTACACTATCCTCCCCCGCCTCACCTCTGTCTCTCCTTCTTTGATTTTAGAAGATCAGGTCAGCCCTGTCTCGGATCATCCTGATAGCTCTGAATTGTGCCGATCGGTGGAGTATGGCACCAGTCTGTTGGGCCTGAGCACTGTACTGACCACCTCTTCGGGAGGACCTATTGGCTCACCAACATTGGAGGGTCCTGCATTTGAATCTCTACAACCTACACCTCCATGTGTGCATATTCGAGTTACCTGTTGATGTCGTGGATATTATCCTTGCAGCTAGGCACCCATTTATCAAATGTTTTTTTATTTTGGTCATTGGGTGAAGTTTGTGGCCTGCTGTGTAGACTATCGCGTTGACCCCCCCCCCCCCCCCCCAGCAGGCCAGTGTCAGATGTTTTATTTGTTCTGTCTGACATTGGAAGGCTTTGTGATGAGTGTGTTAAAGTAGGTCTCCTTTCAGCCATTGTACTTTTACCTGATCAACCTTCGTTGTTCAATTCACCAGTTGTGATGTTTTTTTGTTTTTTGTTTTCTTTTTTAATTGTACCACATACACATTGCCCCCCGTACCTTATGTCTCTATGGGGCATCAATTTGATCATTACATTCTTAATGTGCATGTCCTTTGAGCCCATGCACATTTGTTTAAATATTATTGCCAATTAAAGCCATTTCTCATTCCAGTTACTTTTATATGCCATGTTGGGTAGCAGCAGGTGCTATCCTAGCAGCCTCCAAATTCTGCCTTTTTTCTGGGTAAGTTGATGCCACGAATTCTGTTCCTTTCACTAAAAGTGGCATCGTCCTTCCACATGGCATAGTCCATCACACTCCCTTCCTTTTTCACTCCATCTAAGGTGGACAAGAGGCTTAATCACCTGGATTCAAAAAGAGCTCGTCATTCTGTGGATTACCTGCTTTTTATCAGCATTGCTTGTGCTAAGAAGGGAAAGGCGATTCAGAAGTCAATCTTGTCCGGGGGGGGAATCTTTCTGTGCATAAAGACATGCTATGCACTGGCCAAAATGGACCCTCCTGAGGATCTTTCGGCCAATTACCCCAGAGCAAATGCAGCCACTCTGCATTGGTGAGAGGTGTTCCATTGTTTGGCATGTGCCAGGCTACTACATAGGTATTCGTACACACCTTCACATGGCATTACTCTCTCAATCATCAAATCCCCAGTGAGGGACCTTTTGTCCAGTGATTGATTTCCTGATTTAAGTCTATTTCTCAGGCACGCCACCTTTGAATGTAACTTGTTTAGTATATATTCAAAAGTTGAGAAAATTCTATTTGAAGCATCCATTGGAAGAAAAAGTTACTCATGCTCTCTCTGGTGAATGCTCTTATGCTATATTCTATGTAAATACATGTGTGCAGGTACTTTGAGATTAATATGCTTTTATTACAGTTGAGTGTGGCAAGTGTATGACCAGTGTCTTTCATATGTTTGGGTCATCACTCTCCCTTTCTTGGTAATGGTACTAAATAAACAGTTGACAAGCTTATCCCCACTTTTTGCCTGGTACCTGATGTGATTTCGACAAACTGCACAGGATCCCTGCCAACCAGGTCCCGTTGCCAGATCTTTCACAAAATTATACCATTGTTTCCCCAATTGGCAACCCCTTTAGAAGCATCGAAGTCCCTAGTAAATGATACCCCTGGTACCTAGGGCCAGAGGTACTAAAAAGGGTCCCCTGGTACTGCAGCACGAATTGTGCCACCCTAAAGGACCCCTTACCAACCACCTGACAGGCTGCTGTTGCAGGCTGTCTTGGTTCAGACAAAAGTGAAAACACGACACTGTACACAGCCTGTGCCATGTCCCTAACACTGCTTTCAATATATGTAAGTCACCCCTACACCAGGCCTTACAGCCCTAAGACACGGTGCATTATATTTCATGTGAGGGCATATCTGCCTGTCGGTTTTCTAGACATAGTAAGTGGGCAGGGAAGCCATTTTAAAAGCATGTCTTGGACACTGGTCAATACGAGTTCCCCAGCTACATGATAGCTTCAGTGAAGATAGGGATGTTTGGTATCCAACATCTTGTATTGATAAACCCACACTAATGCTGGTGATAGATTAATCAATACATACACCCAGAGGGCACCCTAAAGGTGCCCTCTGAAAACCTACCAGTCTCAGGTGTGCTTACAGACTAGTTTGAGGCAGCCTGCCACCAACAGACAGAAGTCCACCCCCTAAGGTGAGAGCCTTTATTCTCAGGCGGTCAGCTACAAAGCCTGCTCTGGGAGGGGTGTTACAGTCCCCCACCAAACAAGATGACCTGCTAATCTACATTCCCAGGTGGGGAGTTTCAAAGAAGCCCACGGCCCTTGGTATGCAGATCTGGCTTCCCACACAAGAGAGATGTCCGAGTTCTGCTGTTGGTTCAGCCCGACTGGCTTCATGTACTGCTGGTACTGCCTTGGACCTAGCCCACCACTCACCCTAATTCCTGGAGATTGGTCTTGTAAGTTGTTGTACTCTACCTGTTTGCAGAACTTGTTCTTCCTTCCGCAGGATACCATTGAAGAACCCAGAAATTGCACTGTGTCCATTTTTTAAAGTGAAAATAATTTATATTTAAAGACTTACTTACCTGAAGGCTTTTTCACTAATGCCTAAACATATAAAGATACTTGCTATTTTTATAAATTGATGTGGATCTCCTTTTTGAGTCCTCATTTATTGGCCATTGTGTGTATTTGGGGAGGTCTCGCACTCCTCTGTTACGCCTAAGGCTGCTCGACCATCCTACCTCCAAATAGAGCACTTTGGGATTGCATAGCAGGCCCTGGCCACTCATTGGGGAACCCCTGGACTATTTACACAGTTCTTGATACACACAAAGAGCCAGCTCTCTACACAGTTAATCTCCATATAGCAGAATGGATTGTTTCTCATGCTGTTGTGTATAAATAAAATTGCTTAATTTCAGGAAAAGGGTTTAAATGTGTAGTTGAGGGTCTTATTAAATAGGTCTTGAGCTCCATCCAGATTTCTTTTGTAAAGTCATCAACATGAAATTTATTTCAGCAGTGATAGCAGTTAGGCCATTCTGTAGTAACATGCTTCTGCTGGATATTTCTAATGGTAGGTTTCTCACCTTGCACACACCCAAGTCTGGAAACTTTTGCCAGCAATGTTCCTGTGTGCAGCAAAGTGGTGCAGTGTGGCTCTGCTAGTTCCGTACCACCCCTAAAATGGGAGCCACGTATAAGCAGGACCCCTGTGTCCTACAGTAAATTTCTTTACAAATCTTACGTCACAGATCCGAAGCTCCACTCCACTTAAAATTTAGTCGGCCTATCAGTGACTCCTAATAATGAAATAAGTGTGCTAATGAATATCTAATCCTCAAACTACAGAATGCAAACCATTTTGTGACTGTACAAAACCTATCCGTCACGAACACACACAAGGGGTCTCTGCTGCTTGGGCTGGAGAAACAGTTGGAAGTTGTGCAATGTGTGTCCTCATGCAACTGAAAGCTACACAGGACTGAAGTGAAGCTGTACTTCACTGAACATAAGAAATCTGGGCCCTAGTTCTGCTTCATCTTAAGGCTGCAGGAGAATGCAACAGCTCAGAACCTTCAAAGAGGCCATGCTGTAGATTGTTGGCACGCCTCACCTTCTTCTGGTGTGCCTTTAAACTCCAAAGGGAACTGCATGGCCATCCAGTCTACTTAAGCCAGCTGAACTTTTCCCAGCATTGTCTGTCTGATCCTGTAGGAACCCTTCTGGGTCCTGTACGGAATCTAGTACATATATGTCTGCTCCTGGACCTCCTCTGCTGTTTCCGGTTGATGCTGGTGCCACAATCGCCATAGTGGGATCCAGTGCAGATTGTGATGTCCAACCTGAAGCCTTTTTCAGCCTGATCTTGACCGATGTTGCACTATGAAATTACTGAAGGGCTACCGGTCATCATACAGCCTGACTTGATACCAAGGCACCAGCAGAGCCTCCATTTTATTGTTGGCTGTGAGTATGAACAAGGTATACCCTCAGAGAGTGGTGTTGGGGAGGAGGATGGGCCTGATTCCTCCCCCTGATACATAGCTGGACATGCCACCTGGGCCACCAATGGGAGGGGGCATTATTTGTAGTAGTGATTCAGTGAGCAATTGTGGGATTGAAATTGAAGCAGCCTTCAGTCGGGACCAAGTGTAACATTCTTATGGACATTTTGCAACATGGGCCAGTGGCATCTGAGCCCTTGCTTCCTTTTCACATGGCCCTCACTGATACCTTGATGGCTTCTTTGTCAAATTCTTGGTCTTGCCCACTGTCACAGGTGACCAGGCTGAACGCCTGGCAGCCCTGATTTTCTCACGAAGCACCCCACCCTAGAGTGTTTCAGGCTTCAATTTCTCATGACTTATGGATAGGGAGTCTGAGAAGATTGTGGGCTTTGGAAAATGAATGTTCTCCTTAGCTGGCTTGGCATTAAGATCAGTCAGTTGGGTCCCTAAATGCATACCCTCTGAGACCTGGCCAGCGAGATCTCACCTGCCATCCTGAAGACTTTGGGCCTCTCTGGCTCAGTTGATGATGGTCATGGTATTAAAAAGTCTGAAAACCACTGATCTAACAATAGCTTTCTCACTGCCCTCCCACCTCTCACTTCTGTGGAGTGCCCTTTTTTTAACATCTAACAAGGTTCGTATTGGGAAACTGCATATTGGTACTAAATTGTTGACGGTTTGTATCGGAGGGCACGGAAAGGGATAGGCAAACTGACAGTGCGTATATGTGGAGCTTATATGCTGGTCCATTACGTCCTGTCTGGGGCAGTAGGGAGGCAAGTCACAGCTGCATGATGCCACCCAACAGGTCACATAAAAATTGCAAGAAAGTTTCCAGATCCAGTCTGTCGCCCGGAGAGAGTTCCAAGGTGAGGAATCTGAGGTTAGCGTATCTACCAAAAATTATTGAAGGTAAAGTAATTTGTTTGTTTCGACCTTCCACTGTGATGAATATGCAATTGAAGGGTTATTAGTATAATTGATTCCAGTAGCCTGTTTTCTTCAACCTTTATTTTCACTGGCATGTGGCATGGCACAAGTGTGTGTGTGTTCGCATTATCTTGTACCATGTTTTTCTAGTGTTAAACCGTTTTTCTTTATTTGCAGATGGTGAGGCGTGTGTGTCGTTGGAAGATATACTTACGTTTGCAACTGGTGCAGAGGCCATCCCTCCCATCGGTTTTAACCCAGAGCCGTCTATTGTATTTCAGCCAGGCACTGCGCCTGTTGGGTTCCCTGGCAGAAACTGCTTGGAACTGCCAACAACAAGCACCTATGAGGAATTCAAACATTGTATGGACCACGCAATCAGGAGATTGTTGAGCTCCGGACAAGAGGGGCTCTGCTCTTCGACAGTTCCAGAGACTGCGTGTTTGAGCTCCGGACAAGAAGAGCTCTGCTCTTCGACAGTTCCAGAGACTGCGCGTCTGAGCCTCGTTTAGGAGTTACTTGGTTTTACTAACGTGGAAGCAACTCTTTGGACTCATGGCCATCCCAGATGTTGGGAAACCAGGCAGCGCATCAATCACACAATTTAGGAACCCACAAAGGATCCTGTCCAGAAGCTCCTCAGCTGGTGCTCTCCGTGCATCTATACAGCCTTTTTAATCAACAGATAAATGTAATCACGATGGTCTGGGACCCAGATTAAGAAAGTTAAGCCTTTGTCTTCACTGTAGCTTTTTTTTCTCCACCAATTGTATTTAAGGAAAACTAAATTCACGTCTGTTTATATCCTACACCATACTAACCTCTGAAGCGCAAGTGCCGGATCAGATTTGCCGTACTACCTACCCAAAAATGGTAAACCCTCCCTCTAGGCAAATGTATTCAAGTAAACCACTAGCCAGGGTGCTTATTGGTTGGTTGTGTGGTGGAAACTGTTACAGGTTGGATGCCATGCACCATTTAAAACTATTTTCTTACTGTAGTTTAGATTCAAATTGGGCTCTCCATTCATCCCTCCAGTAACCCATGCAGCACTACACACCTCCTATGCTGCAAGAGGGCGCGGGTCCCAGCAGGGATGCAGTAAGTTGCTGGAAGAGGGTAGGTGTACAGCGACAAACTAAAACTGCAAGTCACCAGACCAACCACAAACAAGATGAAAGTATTTTTCCATGGCGACAGACCATTTTTGAAGTTGGTATTATGGCAAATTTTAAGAACAGCACACTTGGCTTAACACATTTAATGCCACATGCTGGATATGGCCCTGCCTTTCTGATTACTATCATTGATTTTGCACACAATTTGGGAGGGAGTTGGAATGGATCCTGCGCCCTCTTGAAGGCAGTGTATTGTAATTTTCTTTGGACTTTAGATTCACCTTTTTGCACAGGTTTCTTGTTTTTCGCCGTGCTACTGCCACACGCATCCTCATGCCTTTTCCAAACACACCACTCCCTGCATGTCTTGCGGCTCCCCTTCTTTCAAGTTCACAGTTCCTCCTTGGGTATTGCAGGACATTGGTGTTTTTTAAGGGTTCCAGTTGGGAGTTGCCTTTTGCCTGAGTCAATGGTGATCCTAGCTTCCTGCACTACTGGTGGTTCTCTCCTGCTGGCACTCTGCAGTCTTGAAAGTGCTTTTCATCCAGAACAGAGGCCTGCCATGAACTCTGCCGGTCACAGTTGCTACTAAATTACGTCAGCCAAACTAAGTTGATGACTTGTGGCACACAACGTGAAACTAGGTCAAGCACAAACAAGCATGGCTTTTTTATTTTATTTTAATGTATTTTATTGAGGTGGGTTAAAAATAATGAGCTTTGCAGTACTGCTGCTAAAGTGCTGCGTGGGACTTACCTGCTAGCCATGTTTCAGGAGTACATTCAGGGGCAGCTAGCTTTGTGCAGAGTTGGTGCTATCAGTATTTCTGGATTATATACTGCAGTGCTGCAAATAAAACTGTTTGTCCTGACACGGTTCTTCAGCAGTTGATTTATATTGCCTACACTGTATCAAATTCCTTCCTGGTGTTGAAACAATACGAGCGGACAAGTAGAGTAAGAATTTGTGGTTTCTTCTGACCACTAGAGCCAATCATCCCTCATAAGATCTTGCTTGTCTTCAGATGCAGTTGGCCTTCAGTGGTGTCTCTGTTGGCCTTCAGTGGTCTCTCTGTTGGCCTTCAGTGGTCTCTCTGTTGGCCTTCATTGGTCTCTCTGTTGGCCTTCAGTGGTGTCTCTGTTGGCCTTCAGTGGTGTCTCAGTAGATGTCTGCGGCTCCTGTAGAACTAGTCTCTGGACCCCCTCAGAACATAAGCAGGAAGAAGACACTCTGCTGCTTGTCAAGACTCTGAGGCCACACTCTCCTGGGTGACCAAATAAAATCTCACCACCTATTTGCTGACTTTGGATGAACCGTGAACTGCTAAAAGGGTCATTGGCCTTAAAGGGGATCTGCAGTCCGGAAACAGGAAATATTTTGAAACTGAAAGGGGAGAAAATTTATCATGGCTTTTGGGCACAGCAAACGTCTATCTACAACCATCCTAGGCCCTTCCAGGTCCTCCTGGCTGTTTCCAGTAATGTGTAGGTGGCAGCACAGGGGCTGGTACCCGCATCATGTGGGCCCTACACCACCTTGTGTGCATCACTGTAAACTCCTAGATGAAAGATGAGAAAAGAACCAACCAAATGGCAGCTTGCCCCATTTCCTGCTAAACGCTATGCTAAATATCCAAAATTGGTGGTAAGGATTCCTGGCAAACAAAAGGGCAGGAAGCTTTTCAAATCAGGTTTTATTTTTTTTCCGTGTTGGTTTCTTGTTTAGGAAGTTGTTGCTGGCCTGGAGTGGGTCTTGTGACCCTGCTTCGGGGGGTGGGATACATCTCTGGACCCCTAAACACCTTCAGAATCTGCCTAATCCAGAAGCAGCTAGAGTGTCCGCTCCGCTGTGAGATCACTTTAAGACCCTGTTTGTCGTCTGTTTAGGCTTCTGAAGCCATATCTGAAGAATGGGTTTGCCCAGACTACGCACCTTTTGAACCTAGAGTGTTTTGTTTAGCTGTTTGGTTAGATTCTGTTTTTGTTTATTTAAAATGTTTTTATGCATTCCATTATAATTTGAATGTAGTTGAAGACATCTGGGCTCTGTAGAGGATCCCTGCATCCCAGAACATATATTGTTGTGAAACTGCGTCTTGACTTCTAACGCAGACGTGTCACTCTGGCCAGATGACCCTAATGCTTCTGCAAAAAAGCTAGGGAGATCCTTCTGTGAAAGTCCATACAATATAGTTCGCTTTATTTAGGAAACAAATCTAAAACACAACATGCATGTCAGTCAAACGTTGAAAACAAAAGGATTAGCCTACTGTGCATTGAAAATAGGACACAATATAACCACATAGGAACTGCAGTTTCTTCTGCTAAAGTTTTCGTGTTCGCTCATATATTGCACAAGTGTTTGTTTTGGATAATCTTTGGAAACTCACTTGTACAAGAGTCTGTGAATGCTGTGCCTGGTCGGTGGAGTCCTGCGGATAAGTGGGTCCATCCTGCCAACAGATGCTGTGTTTGGCTAAATGAGGGCACCATGTCCTCCTTCACCATGGGGTTCTTTTCGATACCAGTAAAAGGATAGAATATTTGTGCACATGTTGCGGTAGCCTAGTACCCTTTTTTTGTTTTGTTTCTGTTTTCCTATCAAATCAACCGGCCAAGAAAAATGCAACATTTACTTCTATCTTGTCAGCCAGATAAACCACAAAGATGTTGTGGTTGTTATAACCTTGACAGGCCCTCTCCACAACTTGGGCATTTATCAGAGAGCTTGCATGGTGACAAGGCAACAGAGGTAAAACCCGGGCGAGGACAGTCAGGGAAAAGGTGCTACCTTCAGGAAAAAGGTTCGAGTTGTAGGTAGAGAGAGCCAAAAATTAGTGTTGATAGCCAACATTGCTTAAGATAAAGCAGGAGTGTGTTCACAATCTTCTTACAGAACAGAAAAAACAGACCCCTGTCGGGCATAATGGGATAGTGCAGTCTTCCAAGATCCTTAAAGGGGCAGGGTCAATTTACACCAGTGTTTTTTACTTTAGGTCACTATTTCCTGCTTTTCACTTTTTGTTTTTTAAACCAAGTACAATGGTTTTAAGTGTTGGTTTTGGCCAAGTGTACTGTTTACCTAGTATTTTTTTTGTGTAATTCGAAAACGCAGCAAATGCCTCTTTTCCTTGGACATCTTTTTTTATGTACTTGATTAGTTGGGAAACATTTTTGATAAATTGTGCTGGCATCTCACACACATACAGAGATAGTCTACCTTTTAGGAATTCTGAGAATCTTCATTGTAAAGGCTAGGATTACAAGTAACTTTCTCCATCTAAAAACCATAATTTACTTCCAAGTTTTTCCAACACGAGGCGGTTGCATGTGTACCTTTGTAACCGTCAGGTCTTATATTAAAACACAGCTCTCCAGGAGGAGACTTACTTCAAGATCAGGAGTACCGTTGGCTTGATAAAATCTTACCCTTTTTTAGGCGCGAGATGACAGTTTGTGATAGGTGCTACCTGTAAAATTAGTCCATTATTTAATTGCATATTAGAATGCAATCCCTTGTTGCTTTTTTTTTTTTTTTAAACCTTTAAATTTACTTGTTCCTAAGAATTTGCCATGTGCCCTGTGATGGAGTCCTTTGTACTATTTAATTTATCTTTTTATCTAGTCAAGAGAATTGACTAAAGACAAACATCCCCATCTGACTGTCATGGAAGAGAGGGCTCGAATGTCTTTTGTGGATGTCACTTTGTGAAGTAGAGTTCAACAACTAGGTGGCAGGACCATCGAGTAGCTGTTTTTGAGAATTTTCCACAATTATTTTGTTAGTAATTGCACAATTCTTAGATATTGTACTAGTATTTCTGCCGCATCAGACAATGATTGTACCAATAATGCTTCCCATTTCAGATAATTCTACTAATCTACCTTTAGATGTAGTTTTTCTACTACTGATTATAACTTGGCTGTTATTTGACTGGTAATCTGACCCCATTATTTACGCCAATATTGGTTTCTTTTGCATAAATAGAAACTTCACAACTTATTTTCTTAATGTATTTGTGGGTTCACAGATTTACCTTTTGAACTACCTTAAAATAATTTTTTTTTAAAGATATCAAAAGTTATAAATGAAACCTGACCATTTTTGAGTGCTTTAGGTAACTTTCATTAAGCCTATCTTCCACAGCTGAACTTTAACATGAAGACTGGAGGTGGGACCGAGACGCTTCATTGATGACTAAAACTCAGTGACTCATATCCACTTCTCCATATGAGCTAACTTTTAGCTTGTTAGGCAAATAACATTCACCACTTCTGTATTTATTTTTTGCATTTACAGATGTGCTAGGTTCATATTCGGTGCACTTTGTATATTGCCTCAAACGCTGGAGGTGCTTTTATGCGCTTTGCGGCACGGCAGAAATCTCTTCCGCAACTCCACGCTAAACAAGCTTCACGCATTGCCACAACTTTTACTTTTGATACTTATGATTAAGCATCAGTGTTTTTAAAACACTTGCCCTGGATTAGTCTTAAACTCTGAGGGAATAAGCATTTGTGAAGATAGACTGGATTCTGGTGGCTTTTTCATATTCTGCCAAATGTGATAGCCTCACATCTGCATGCTTGCAGAACAAGTAGAGGTTACACCGAGTTCAATAAAATATTGCCTTAAACCCAGTGGTTGCTAGAACTACCAGCATTTTAATGAGGTTAATACCTCAATGCTTAATTTTAGAGTAGGTCAATACCTTCATCCGGGTTTGTTATAAAAACTTTCTAGTAGGAAATTAACGTACTGTAGTTCAGTGCAGATCTGGGAAGTGTTTTTAAATTGGTTGGGCATCTGCTCCATATACATTGTTTGGTATATCTGGCAAGTTATGGACTAGGTTGAGAATTAGTATTTATTGGATGGAATTTGTAAAATGTCCATGATTTCCTGTGGCCCTGTAGGTTCAGAATTGCAGGCATTCCATTGACATATTGTGAGATTTTGTTGAAAACTACAGTATTGTGTACGAGCCAGTCCTGGATAATGGCTCCCACCTTTAGTAAGTGTGCTTGGTGAAGTCTGCATTGTGGTTTCTGGTCTAATTTCTTTTAGCTCTGTTTGCAGTCGCGTCTGGAGCCTGCGCCGTTGGCGAGGCTCCCTGCTATTAGCCAGGAAGTCACTGTCACAATTAAAGAGCTGTTCTTCATCCAATGATTAAAGTGGTGAGAGCAGCTGAAGGGCTGCCACAAACCAAGTAGAGCAGCATCCTGGCATAGGGAAACACAAGAGAAATGCCAGCATACACACCGACTGACCAATTAGGAAATGTCATGAACTCTTTAAAAAAACAAATTAGATCTGCATTTCAACAAATTACAAGCTCAAGAAGTCTCACTGCATCAAAACAAGCATACAATTTGGAGTGGGAGTTATGTTCAAAAGGGGTTTGAGGCTTCCCAAAGGATGTTCAGTTGCTACCTTAAGCTAGTGAAGTATTGGGGTTCAAAAGTGTAAGATGTTGAATTGCTGTGCCTCCAAGAGTGCTTTGTTACAGTATTTGAGGTTCAAACCACAACTGCTCTTGCCTGTTTGTGGAAAGGTGTACAGTATATACCTATAAAAGTGAAGTATTGTAACATTGAAATTGCCAGTTTTCTTTTCAGAGACGTTCATCAGATGGTATGAACTTTTGAGTTATTGAGGTATGGTTTATTAAATATAACTATCAGGGTTAACGAATTACATAGTGTATGCAGTTAGGCTGTAGATGTATTTTCTGTACAAATAATTGTATAACATGTACAATAATATATATTTTGTTTCCAACTTCAGCAATTCAGTTTTTCACTGTCAGTTTACCCAAACTTTTTTCCAGGTTTCCAAGGTGATCCTTTGTCATGTTGTGATTGGTGACTGCTAATGCAGTGTTATTGCTAGAAAGGTGCATTTTGCCTGTGTGCCTGTTTTGCTTTGCGGGAGATGCTGTCATTTGTTCTTTGCGACGTGCAATAAAGTGTCTTGAGGGTTTCCCCCCACATTTCTCTCAGCTGGAACAGTAGGGCTGGTTCTTTTTACTTGTTTTGTGGTCTTTGTTTTGTTATTTTTTTCGCTGAGAATCTCGTCAATGTATCCCACCAGATTTTTTTTTCATTGTGTATCTTTTGTGTTGTATTGTTTTATTTACATGTTGATCTTTTGTGATGTAATGATTCTGTTGAATTAAAAAAAAGTAAACTGATAAACATGCTGTTTTTCTATCTTGATCCATTCATCCACTGTACACGTCCGTGATGCAGACAGTGCAACATTGGTAAAACTCCCAATTCGTTGAAATGCTAAGCAAAGTGTGTTTTAGAACTGTAATGAGGTACTTGCAGAGGGGCAAAACAGTTACTCTTCACATTGTGGGCAGAGGAAAGATCTGTCTAAGTTTATTTTGTGTACCTAACAAAATGTTATTCCTTCGTCCAAAGGTCATTTAAAGGGCAGGTGGTGGCAAGTGCCTGCAGCCTCCAGCAGGATTTTTGCACTTTTCTACATTGTCTGCTATGAACCATCTGCGTTGAGCTCAGATTTTACTGATATCTAGTTAAATCGGGGTTAATTTAGCATTTTCTTTTGAAGTGTCAATTTAATGTTGATTAAAAAAAAAAAAAAACATAGAAACATGCAGTCAAACTAGCATATCAGTTCGTTAGCGAATATAAAAACATATTAAATGCACAAACTAAAATGCATCCATCAGACCGTAGCAGCAAATGATAAGCAAAAGGCATGGGTCCCCTTGTATCTTTTTTCCAAAAAAGATGAACACCCCCGGCGTTTAAAATGATTCCCTTCCCCTAATATGACCACAGATATCCACAAAGTGCCGCTCACCACAAAGATGGCAGCATCACCCAAAATATTGCCACTTACGGGTTAGGCATCAAAGCGTTGATAGAGCAGTATTGATAGACCTCAAACATGCAGGGTGCTACCAGACCTCAGTCTAGACAAGACCTGTATCATTTCGGATGCTGTAATCAAAGCTTAGGAGCATGTAAACTAATATAATCAGGCTAGATGGCAAACTGAAGTGCATCAAAACCGGTCATGGCAACAGCGAAAGTGCATTAAAACAGGGGATCGCAACGGAAATAGTTGTATAAATCTCATGCCGCATACCACAGAAGCATAACCACATAACACCTCTCCCCTACCATATCAGCAGATACTGGGTACTTAAAATATAAATACAAATGTGTTATGCTGTAAAGTGCATTTCAGATGCAACGAATTCCTCACCTAGACCTCAGCGGGCCCAGATTTTAGACTCAATGGGCTGAAAGGAAGACCATAAAAATACCAATGACAGTTATCAAAGTCCTTCGGCCTGTGAGGTCTAGCATATGTTTGGTGCTTTCCTGGAGCCCTTTTGGCCTCATCAGCCAGGATAGAAGGTGCAGAATTTCTTCCGCTCATGCATAATGCGCCCTGTAGCAGCCCGACTTGCAAGCGCCCTTCATACACACAGCACCATTCCGTTCGCACCATTCTTGTCTTGAACATTTTCTTTTGAACTTAATAAATAGCTATGATCCTTTTAAATTGCATTTCTGGTTGGCTTAATAAACCTTTTCCATGAAAACCAATAAACCTGGGAGCTGAGTAAATGTTTTGCTTGAAAATGTATATGGGTTTACCTCGGACATTTTGCAAGAAACTGAGGAAATAATTTGTTCCTTGTACGTTTGTGGTTTGGCTTTGCAGATGTTTTCCTGCAGGCTTAATAACTGGCCACTGAGTTGAATCTGTTCCCTTATGAAGTGCCTCTCGTTGACCTCGTACACAATCTCCTGCTAGTACAGCTGCCACCACTCACCTTTAACTTGGATAACCCTTGGTGTGAGTGCTTTGCCTCTAGTTCTGCTTTTGGAATTCAGTAAAGCAACTCTGTAAATAGCTTCTAAGCTCACAAAAAACTCCATGCCAGTAACTCTGCAACTACTGAGCTGGGTTCTGAGGAATCTCTTATCTTCAAAGTACCTCCTTCATGATGGCATATGTGCCAACCTGCAGAGATTTAGTATGCACTGGTGTAACAGCTGGGTTCCTGGAACCAGGGTAATTCTCTGGGCATTTATACATCACACTTTTCTTACTCTTGTACATTTCTGATAGAGACTTCTAACTGCAGATTCCTCACCTTGTAAATTTTCCCAGGCACCAGACTGGATCCAGAAACTTTTCTGCGTTTACTTTGCTCGTCGACGGGTGACCTGCAGCTCCGTGTTGGATCAGTCTGCTCTGTTTGATGTTGGTGCCTCCATATAATCACCAGGTGCATGACCTGACGTCCATTTCTTTACGCGCTTTCCTGTGTGGATCTGGAGCTGCCAGTGCTCTTGACCAACTTTCTCTCCTAAAATCTTTTTCCAGCTGAAAAAACTGTTTGCAGATATGGTCCCTAAAGCAACGGGGTGTAAGCTCTGCTGCGACAGTCACGGACATGTCAGTGACAGACTTTCAATGCCGTCTGTCTCTGTGCCTCTGCACCTCACATGGGTCTGAATCGTGCCCTTGCTGTGCAAAGATGAATAGCAAAGCCATCCACCACCACAAAGCCAATTGCGCAGTCTTGGATCTCTGAAGCAAGTGGTTGAGGTCACCTACGCGCTGTTATTCCCCAGGCTCCTTGCACAAGTGTTACAAGTCGAAGTTGCGGAGTTTGGATACGTCTAGGAAATACCACAAAAAGCACAAGAAGTAAAAGCATGGATCCCAGTCGTCCTGCCACTCATTGTTTCTAAGAGTTGCACAGTGACCTGGGCGCAACCTGCGGAGCCACTCGGCTGAACAGACTCCAGCAGTATTCCCACTCCCAACTTCTCCTAGAACAGACTGCTCCAACGGATGACTTAGGTCAGTTGAATGAGGATGGGGAGAAAGGGTTATTTGGTACCCCACCAGATCCCGCTGGAGCACCTTCATGCCCCAAGGATCTAAGGTGGTTTCCAGTCAGGACACTGTTTACGGATCCGACACCTATGCAGAGCATGCCACTCGACCTCTGAGCTTCACCAAGCAGGGCACTGCCGGCCCCATCCTTTCCACAACATCAGACTCCCTCCACAGCACCATGCCGGACGCCACCAGCCTGAGCCTCTTCACTGGACGTGGATCATATAATTTTATCAGACTCTGGTGCAGGCGTCCTCCATCTGCTTAACCCTAATTCATTACCTATTATCCCACGCCATATCAAGTCCAAACAAATGGACACGTTTACAAAACAGGCGTTTTCCAGTACCAGTCTCACCCCAAGGTCTGCTAATATCGCATGACTCTTGAACAGATACACATTGTGGGACAGGGTGGCAGGTGCTCTTTCCGGTTGTCCATGAAGAGATTAGACCAGCCGTGCAATGGCTAATCTTGAACAGTCAATAGGCAGTTAAATACACAATCCACTCTGGTCTGGACACAATACTGTCTGAAGCACTACGCTGGGGCCGTCCAGAGGCACGTCTGGATTTTCTCCAAGGGCATTTCTTATGTGAAGCAGTCCTTTATGGGCATGCCCTTTGATGGTTCTGTACTATTTGGTGTAAAGGCTCATTTGGCCTTGGAGAGATTTAGACAGTGAGGCCACCACCTGCTCTCTGGGCCCAGCTCAGTCCGCTCAACAGTTCTCTCAACAGCGCCCTTTTCAAGGCTTCCGTAGGAGATAGCAGAGGTAGTGCCAATACCTGTTTCAGCAGCAAAAGGCCTTCAAGACCGTTTGAGGGTGAAGCCGTGAGACCAGCAGCAGCCAGGCCCCCACAGCAAAGCAGCTTTAACTTTCTTGGTGGCACACGATCGCCCATTAGGAGACCGAGTCACCTTTTTCCTCTCCAGATGCAAAAGCATCACGTCGGACCAATGAGTGCTCCAGATCGTGGAACATGGATAAATCTCCTGTCCTACTCCTTGGACATGCCGCCCACACCAACACCACCAGAAGTCCATACAAATCCATACTCTGCGGCAAAGTTCAGACTTTCTTCACCAAAGAAGCAGTAGGGAGGGTGCCAGTATTAGAGATCCGAGCTGGTTACTACACCAGTTACTTTCTGGTGCTGAAAAAAAATGAAGTTTTCTGCCCATTCTAGACCTTTGCCCCCTCACTACCTTTCCCCAGAAGGTACATTTCAGAATGCTTTCCCTGGCCCAAGTTCTGTCTGCTCTGGGTGGTGTTGCTGGACTTGAAGGATGCATTTTTTCCCCATTGCCATCCTACAGTCCCACAGACGTTACCTGCAGTTTCAGGTAGGTAAAGAGGAACCTCAGTTTTCTGTGCTCTCATTTGGGCTTACCAGTACAGCTTGGGTGTTCACAAATTTCTGGTTGAGGTTGCTGCCTATCGGCGAAGGCTCTTTTGAAAGTGGGCTCGCCTCAAGCAGCAAATTTATTCGACTTGGATGGGTTTTTTCTTGGTGACATTGTTCTTCACTGTGATCTGGGGAAACCTATTTTCATATAAAGGTAACTAGTACTAAGTCACAGAATTCCCCCTCAAATGAGTTGCCAGATGTATTACCCTTTAATTCAGTTGTTCAGAGCTCCTCTGGGCCTAGAAGGTTTCCACTGCGTCTAGCGGTTTGCTAATTGACACCAAGGAGCCTGTGAGCAGGGGGTCCCCCTGGGGAACTACCTTTAAGAAGAGTGCGAGGCACTCACGTCACTTTTTATCCTTGGGAAAGGCCAGTGCCCTGGTATGACCAGTGCTCTTATAGTGCTGTTGTGCCACTTCACAGATTTCCCCTGGAGGTGGGGGGTGCTAGGCACCAAGGGCCCTACCCCGATCCCCCACCCGGGGAGCGGCTCGGCACTTCGACGTAGGACAGGCTCCCCAGACACCAGAGTGCTTATTTGTGCCCCTTGCAGCTTTTCTCCTGGTCTTTCAACTCAAGAGTGTGTTGATCCAGGCAGGAGGTGGGGGCCTCCCCTGCCAACTGATGCTAAAGCCCCATGCAAGCTGGGTGCCTGCTGGAACCACAGGGGATTTTGGCTTCTTGCCGACTGCGGGCCTTACATTGGTGGGGGGGGGGGTCCCTGAGGTGGTCAGTGGCACCGGGTGGAACCAAAGAACGTTTGGCTGTTCTATAACTGCAAAAGTAACCAAAGAAAACGGGAGAGAAGGCGGTCTCCCTGCTGGGGGTTGTGGATGAAGAACCGCTGCTGGCTGAAGCTGTGCCCCATAAGGCACTGGGTGTCTCCTCCACAAATTTGAATATTGGCCAAAGCAGTACGAAAGGAAGGGCAGGGGCACTTCTAACGATTTATGATGGCTTTGGGGGCTGCCGGGAGATCGGTAGACCCTTGCAGGAGACTTCCCTAAAATTCTGAGTGGGCATCCCAAGTCTCCTCGGTCATTGAAAGAATGACACGAGGAGAGCTATTTTTTTTTTTTTTTTTTTTTTTTTTTTTTTTTTTTTCTTCTTTCGCCTTTCAACCATTCCTGGAGTTGAGGCTTTTGTATAGAGGCTTTGGGGTGTGTTGACCTTTGTTAGCAGGTCCTGAGGTGGCTTTCTAGCCAGGTTAAACATACAGAAGTTCTATGACTGCTTTATGTTAAACACTGAAGACGTTGTGGATACTCATTAACAGTGAGTCACTGCCTATATTGTTAAATGTCATGTAAAGGTGGTATTTGCCTGAAGTTTCAATATAGTTTTTTTTTTTTTTTTAAATTGTTGACTTCATATTTAGGTTTTTGATCGGGTTTACATCCTGAAAGCGCCAGTAGGCTTGGCTTCTGTGAAATGTGCCCTCAAGTTGTGTTGTGGTCATAGGAAGTGTGTACTGTGTGGAAAGGGTTGAGATCCTGGCTGGTGTACAGACCATTAAAGCTGACTCGAGGGCTGGAGTTCCAGTTTAAAGGGTTCTCAAACCTGTGGGAGCTGTCCTTAGCGAGTACCTGCTACTTGTCAGGCAATAAAGTGAGTATCACCAAAGGCGTTTACCCCTGCCATCTGTACATACTTGTCAATTTGTGTAGCATTGTGTGTGTAATAAAGTACTTGACCTCTTTACCTTTTTAAAATAAAAACACTGACTGGACAGCAATTTCTTGAGTTGTTTGTTGCATCGCTGAGTTCTCAGTCTGTAGTTTATACACCTCCCCTGACTAAAGCCTTGGAGTGCGGTGCTCCTCCACCGAACGTCAAGTAGAGTCTCTCTATGGTAGGAAAAAGTAAAGAAATGCTTTATAGGAGACACCTTAGCGATGTTCAGACTCCAGTCGGTACCTGCAACCAAGTCTGGACCAAAGAGCTGGCAGTTTGTGGGTCACAAGATATACTGTCTGTAGACCCCAGCTATACATTGGTTACTCACTGAATCTATATGTGGCTGAAGTGCTAAGAGCATCCTACCTTACGTGACCAGGTTTAGATTTGGTGGATGGGGTTACTCGGTCACAAACTTGACAGATATCCCGTTCGCATGTTTTGATTCCATTATACCCTATGGACATCCTAAAATGGTGGATATCCACGTTTGTGACAGACTAACCTGCTGGTCAGACTCTAAATCAGACCCTTAGATGAAAACAGTAGAAACCCTTGTTGCAACTGGACAGACATCCAGTTGTGTCCACCTTATGGTAAAAGTAAACCGCTCAACCTTCTGCTGCAGCCTGGAGGATGACTCACTCAAGCATGACGTTATTTTATCCTTCAGCCCTGTACTTAAAGCTCCAGGGGCGAAGAATGATTCAAGCGGTTGGCATATTTAACTAAATAGTGTTGTGCATAAATGAGCGTTGTCATGCTGCATCCTGCTCTGAAACCCTCAGCCTGCTGAAGGCATCGTGCAAAGAGCTGCATGTCATTGACTCAACAAAACTGATCAGCAGCTGGCAAACTTAATCCTGGTTAAGCTGACGACTCAGCCTTCCAAAGTTGTTACAATTTATTTGTTGTGCAAGAAAAAGTGCCGTATAATAAATATATTATGAACAAAGTCTTTGCTGTTGGCAGATTGCTCAGGGCTGCTGCTGAGGGTGGCGGCTACTGCACAGTGGGCGTCAGCCCCAAAAGGGGGTGAATCGAGAGGCGGGAAACAGGCTACACATTCTCACTGGACATCACCAAACAGTAAATGGCCATTCATTCGCCGTCCATGCAGTTTCTGATCTCTGCTATTTAGCCAGCTGGCCAAATGGCAATATTTATCCGGCCACTGGCTAAATAGCAGAGATTATGTACTATTTGACCAGCAGCTCAATAACTAGTGTGAAGGAGGTAATTTAACTGGACATGAGCAAAAAAAAAGGGACTCTTAGAAAGAGCAGGATGGTGGCCATCTTGTAATTGCGGTACAAGAAAGTGTGTGAAGCATTTCAAAGTAAAAGTGCATGAAATAAGCCAAGTTGTTTACAAAAAATGGCATAAATACTCATGCTGGTATAAATTTAACGTAAGATATAGAAATCCAAATTCTGATTTGGAAGCGTCAGCGGATGGTGCACAGATTTGTGCTTCGGCATGGGAGTATTTGTCTGTTTGCATGTGACTGTAAAGTTATATGCACAGTATGTTTCACGTTTGTTATGTAAATGTTTTCTTCAGTTATGACAATTGCTTTTTTAATATGTTTGATTTTAGGGATGGACTCATTTTGAGCTTCTCATGCCGTCTTGTTTTTGTGCTTCTGTTTTGTCGTTTTTGAGGGAACTTGTGCTTGTTTAGTGTAGGAAAGTACCATCTTGCCTGGCATGTTACCCCCATATTTCACTGTATATATGTTGTTTTAGTTGTATGTGTCACTGGGACCCTGCCAGCCAGGGCCCCAGTCCTCATAAGTGTGCCCTGTATGTGTTACCTGTGTTATGACTGTCTCACTGAGGCTCTGCTAATCAGAACCTCAGTGGTTATGCTCTCTCATTTTCTTTCCAAATTGTCACTAACAGGCTAGTGACCAATTTCACCAATTTACATTGACCTACTGGAACACCCTTATAATTCCCTAGTATATGGTACTGAGGTACCCAGGGTATTGGGGTTCCAGGAGATCCCTATGGGCTGCAGCATTTCTTGTGCCACCCATAGGGAGATCTGACAATTCTTACACAGGCCTGCCAGTGCAGCCTGAGTGAAATAACGTCCACGTTATTTCACAGCCATTTACCACTGCACTTAAGAAACTTATAAGTCCCCTATATGTCTAACCTTTACCTGGTAAAGGTTGGGTGCTAAGTTACTTAGTGTGTGGGCACCCTGGCACTAGCCAAGGTGCTCCCACATTGTTCAGGGCAAATTCCCCGGACTTTGTGAGTGCGGGGACACCATTACACGCATGCACTATACATATGTCACGACATATGTATAGCGTCACAATGGTAACTCCGAACATGGCCATGTAACATGTCTAAGATCATGGAATTGTCACCCCAATGCCATTCTGGCATTGGGGAGACAATTCCATGATCACCCGAGTCTCTAGCACAGACCCTGGCACTGCCAAACTGCCTTTCCCGGGGTTTCACTGCAGCTGCTGCTGCTGCCGCCAACCCCTCAGACAGGTTTCTGCCCTCCTGGGCTTCCAGCCAGGCTTGGCCCAGGAAGGCAGAACAAAGGACTTCCTCAGAGAGAGGGTGTTACACCCTCTCCCTTTGGAAAAAGGTGTTAGGGCTTGGGAGGAGTAGCCTCCCCCAGCCTCTGGAAATGCTTTGGGCACAGATGGTGCCCATCTCTGCATAAGCCAGTCTGCACCGGTTCAGGGATCCCTCAGCCCTGCTCTGGCGCGAAACTGGACAAAGGAAAGGGGAGTGACCACTCCCCTGACCTGCACCTCCCCTGGGAGGTGCCCAGAGCTCCTCCAGTGTGCTCCAGACCTCTGCCATCTTGGAAACAGAGGTGCTGCTGGCACACTGGACTGCTCTGAGTGGCCAGTGCCAGCAGGTGACGTCAGAGACTCCTGATAGGCTCCTTCAGGTGTTGCTAGCCTATCCTCTCTCCTAGGTAGCCAAACCTCCTTTTCTGGCTATTTAGGGACTCTGCTTTGGGGAATTCTTTAGATAACGAATGCAAGAGCTCATCAGAGTTCCTCTGCATCTCTCTCTCCACCTTCTGCCAAGGAATCGACTGCTGACCGCGCTGGAAGCCTGCAAAACTGCAACAAAGTAGCAAAGACGACTACTGCGACCTTGTAACGCTGATCCTGCCGCCTTCTCGACTGTTTTCATGGTGGTGCATGCTGTGGGGGTAGTCTGCCTCCTCTCTGCACTAGAAGCTCAGAAGAAATCTCCCGTGGGTTGACGGAATCTTCCCCCTGCAACCGCAGGCACCAAAGAACTGCATCACCGGTCCTCTGGGTCTCCTCTCAGCACGACGAGCGAGGTCCCTTGAACTCAGCAACTCTGTCCAAGTGACTCCCACAGTCCAGTGACTCTTCAGTCCAAGTTTGGTAGAGGTAAGTCCTTGCCTCCCCACGCTAGACTGCATTGCTGGGAACCGCGTGTTTTGCAGCTACTCAGGCTCCTGTGCACTCTTCTAGGATTTCCTTTGTGCACAGCCAAGCCTGGGTCCCCGGCACTCTAACCTGCATTGCACAACCTCCTGAGTTGTCCTCCGGCTTCGTGGGACCCTCTTGTGCAACTTCGGGTGAGCTCCGGTTCACTCCACTTCGTGGTGCCTGTTCCGGCACTTCTCGGGGTGCTGCTTGCTTCTGAGTGGGCTCTTTGTCTTGCTGGACGCCCCCTCTGTCTCCTCACGCAATTGGCGACATCCTGGTCCCTCCTGGGCCACAGCAGCATCCAAAAACCCTAACCGCGACCCTTGCAGCTAGCAAGGCTTGTTTGCGGTCTTTCTGCACGGAAACACCTCTGCACGACTTCACGACATCCATCCTCCAAAGGGGAAGTTTCTAGCCCTTGTCGTTCTTGCAGAATCCACAGCTTCTACCATCCGGTGGCAGCTTCTTTGCACCCACAGCTGGCATTTCCTGGGCATCTGCCCACTCCCGACTTGCTCGTGACTTTTGGACTTGATACCCTTGTTCCACAGGTACTCTTGTCAGGAAATCCATCGTTGTTGCATTGCTGGTGTTGGTCTTCCTTGCAGAATTCCCCTATCACGACTTCTGTGCCCTTTGGGGAACTTAGGTGCACTTTGCACCTACTTTTCAGGGTCTTGGGGTGGGCTATTTTTCTAACCCTTTTCTTACAGTCCCAGCGACCCTCTACAAGGTCACATAGGTTTGGGGTCCATTTGTGGTTCGCATTCCACTTCTAGAATATATGGTTTGTGTTGCCCCTATCCCTATGTGCCCCCATTGCATTCTATTGTGACTATACATTGTTTGCACTGTTTGCTATTGCTATTACTGCATATTTTGGTATTGTGTACATATATCTTGTGTATATTTGCTATCCTCATACTGAGGGTACTCACTGAGATACTTTGGCATATTGTCATAAAAATAAAGTACCTTTATTTTTAGTATATCTGTGTATTGTGTTTTCTTATGATATTGTGCATGTGACACTAGTGGTACTGTAGGAGCTTCACTCCTCTCCTAGTTCAGCCTAAGCTGCTCTGCTAAGTTACCTTTTCTATCAGCCTAAACTGCTAGACACCCCTCTACACTGATAAGGGATACCTGGGCCTGGTGCAAGGTGTAAGTACCCCTTGGTACTCACTACAAGCCAGTCCAGCCTCCTACATTTAGTAGTTCAGATCTGGCAACACAAGAGCAGCCGACAAGCAGCAGCAATCAGGGAGTGCGAAAGGACCGCCTGTATCTGGGCCACAGATGGAGGGCTCTGAAATAAGACAACTGGCGTTGTGTGACACTTCTTTGGGGGCACTTGTAGAGGTAAATTAGGGGAAACCCCTAATAAGGATTCAGTGGAAAAGTGAAAGCTGGGGATAGATGAGTAAACCACTAGGATAGTTAATAAGGTAAGTCTTTTTACTCTGCCCTGCAGCTTAATAAGTACACTTTTTCCACACTATTACACAGAACAGTGCTTAATTTGAGATGGTGCTTGCAGGTGGGGCCCACCAGCACTTACATTCCCTCATTAGACTTTCACCCAGCGCAAGAGAGAAAATCACAAAAGAGGGAAAGAAAGAGTAAAAGAGACTGGAAAACAATGACAAACCCAGAAAGCAGAAACCAAAAAGCACCCACAAGAGTGAAATAAGGGGGTAGGGAGTGTGGTTGTGGAAGAAAGGTAGAATTAAGACTACTCGCCTTGTATTTTTGGCATCCTTGATATCCATAGGTCCTGCAGCTGACATCTGACCAAAAGATTGGGCCCCAGTACTAAACGTTTTACACATTATGCAGTGACTCGGTAGGTTTCAGGCATTGATGCATAGTGATCCCATGTCATGAGTATCCCCTTCAGGCACAGCCGCATTTTAGTAAACTGCTGATTGTGTCTTGAATTGTACGTTCTATTTTAAATAGCTAAGTGGTGTTTTAAATGCCTTTAGTCTGTACTGGGCCCTCATTTCTGTCATTGATAGCATTATTATCAAAGACAATCTGGAAACCCAAAAATATTTTAAAATAAATCTGAGTGGCAGGCCTGGAAAGTGTCTGAGTAAAGTGATTGTGGAGTAGACCTTGGGGTAGAAAGAAGATGACCGGTAAAAGGATGATTAAGAAGAATTATAAGAATCAGGGGGTGGACCACAAGGAATGCTAGACACACCAGAGCTGTGAGGAACAATACAAGCAGGATAAGGGAGACCTAATCCACGAAGACTTGGATGACCAATGGCAGGAGAGACCAGGAACAAATTGACAAGGAGTAGGCCCAGGAGAAATTAATCAAGGGGTACTAGAGCAAGGGATATGGAAAGAGGGAATCAGGACTCTGATGACCAGGGCCAGAAGAAACAGATGGAGCAGGGGTAGGATGACAAGAATGCCCTGGACCAGGAGAATATGGAAGGCTAAGGGGGACCTAGAACTCCAACCAGGATCCTTGAGGTTGGGGGTGTAGGAGGATCATCAGAGCCGCAGAACACTAGGCGGACTGTCCTGCAAGCACTCCCCACCAGCAGGCTGAACTACAGCAACACACTCTACTCCGGAATCTCCAACTAATTCCTACAGACTCCAGACCATCCAGAACAACGCTACAAGACTTGTACTCGACCTCACATGGTCCACCAATATCACACTTCAGGAAGCTTCACTGGGTCCCTTTTCACAAGCTCGGCCAATTCAAACTTCTCATGCACACATTCAGAGCCCTACACAACACCAGACTTTGTACTTGAACAGCTGTATACACTTTCACCACCCCAACAGACACCTACGCTCTTCTTCACTTATGCACATTCCCCACAGCTGCAAAATTAAAATTGGAGGTCGCTCATTCTCCTACATCGCACCCTAGACATGGAACGACCTCTCTCTAAACATCAGACCCTCCCCCTCACTTCTTGAGCTCTGCAAGAAGCTGAAGCCTTGGCTTTTTGTTTAAGCACCTTGGGAACCACAAAACTACACACACGCCCAAACGCCTAGATACCCTCTCAGGTGATTAATGTGCTATACAAATCAATATATCTGATAGACTTCTAGTTGCAGATTCCTTACCTTAGAATTTCCCCCAGGCGTCAGACTGGATCTGGAGATTTTTCTTCAAGCAATACCCTTGCGCATCAGTAGGTGGCGTCTGTTGACTCAGCAGGCGTCTTAGTCGCAGTGATGACGTCAGGAGTAGTACATAGACACCACCTCAGCGCAGTGACGTCTGTTCTTTTATTTCCGTTCCACACGCTGATACGAAGAGAGCTACCCTGGTCTCTTTTTGACCGAATTTAAGTTTTTTTTTTTTGTTGAGTTTTCTAGTGGGCTTTTGGTGCGTTGAGGATGTCCCTGAAAACTGGTTTCAAGACGTGCGAGGACTGTCACTGCATGATGTCGGTGATAGACCCACATCAGGTTTGTTTGTGGTGTCGCGAGCACAACTACGACCCAAAGTCGTGTTAAGAGTGCCGGGCCATGTACCTTTGGGTGCAGGTAACAAGTCGTCAAAGAGGTCTCATCGCTCTGACATTGCCCAGTCACTCGGCTGATGTGATGCGGGAGGAGCGTTGACGCTCAAGGCCTCTGTCCTCTGGGCCGGCGTCTGGGTTTGCTCCGCGCTTCCCCTAATTTCCAGGAGCTGGAGCCACCCCAGCTCAACTTAAGGAATTCTATGAGGCCATGCGCCTCATATTTTGGGCGGACCAACCCCGATATGGCGCCTTTGGGCCTAAGGGGTTCGGTTGAGGGGCCTTCGGGTTCCGCGCCGGCAGCTTCAGCTCCAGCCTCTGAGGTCCCATCCAGATCCGCTTGCGGATCTGCACCAGCGCTGGTCGCAACATTGAGACCTTCCCCCATGCAGGGTCGATTGTCGACGTTCCCGACGTCAGTAGTGCCCACTATCGACCCGATCCTTATCCACAATGAGTCGAGCGGCATCAGCCGACACTGCCTTTGTCTTTGATTCGGCCTATTCACCCCAGGTCAGATTCAGACCCTTTTTCCTATGGGTCCGAATTCGGAGAAGGATTGGAGGTGTCCCTGGACCCTTATGAATACCAGGATGACCCATCTTTGGACAGGGCACAGGAATTGGGCGATGCCAGTGGACTGGACACTGCTCCAGATGCTGGCGCCTCCTACCGTGGCCACGGTGGAGGGAGTGATTATGGTATGGTGGTCAGTAGGGCAGCCGAGGTCCTTGGCCTTGAGCTTCCTACTGTAGGGGTCAGGTCCAACCTCCTTACCGAGGTGCTTCAGCCAGGAGCTTCCACATCTGAGCCCCTTTTACCTTTAAATGAAGCCCTCACTGATGTCCTTTTGGGTACATGGTCCAAACCCAACACAGGGCCTCCTGTAAATAGGACTATCACACGCCGCCATCGGCCCACTCCGAACGACCCTAAATTCCTGTCCCAACACCCCACACCTGAGAGTCTTGTCATCCAGGGTTTCTCTTCTTCAGGCGCATTCCCTTCCGCACCCCCGGGTAGGGGATCAAAAAGGCTGGAACAATTTGAGAAGTTGTTTTCTTCCTCCAGTCTTGCGCTGCGGTCTGCGAACACTGCATGCCTTTTGGGCCGCTATACCCAATCTCTGTGGGATACGGTTGCACAAGTCCTGCCGCAGATACCGAAGGAAGCCCGTGCTATCGCCTCCCAAGCTTTCAACGATGGGACGGATGGAGCCAAGTTCGCAATCCGATGTGGGCTGGACACGACTGACTCTCTGGGCAGTTTGGTTGCTACGACAGTGGCCTTGTGACTCCACACCTGGTTGCGTACTTCTGTTTTTTCTGGGGATGTCCAACAGTCCCTCATGGACATGCCCTTTTGATGGCTCTTATCTCTTTGGAGACAAAGCGGACTCTGCCTTGGAAAGATTCAAGGATTCCCAGGCTACGGCTTGGTCCCTTGGTCTTTCCTCTGCCCCTTGCCTCCCCCCCCCCCCCCTCCCCGCAGTCCATTTTTCACCCCTTTTGTGGCCACGGAAGGGGCTCCCTGTTGCGTCCCCCGCCCAGCCACTGTGCCACCCATTCTGTCCAGCCTCTGCGTGGCTGGGGACACAGAATCCCACGTGGGCAGGGGACCAGAGGTCTGACCAGTCCACCTCTGCCCCCGCTGCCGCCTCCAAACCCTCCTAGTCCGTCCCTTCACTCTCTTCCAGCTGGTGGCAGGATTCGCCATCACCTGCCCCACTGTCAATCCATCACTATGGACAGGTGGGTTTTGCAGATTGTTCGAAAGGGCTAATCCCTCCCTTTCAAATCTGCCCCACCAGCCATGCCTCCATCACTCAACTAACTCCCGGAGGATCATTTGGCACTTCTCCTCCAGGAAGTCGTGGCTCTCTAGGCCAAAAGCTATAGAGAAGGTCCCTGTGCCAGAAGTAGGTCGTGGTTGTTATTCCTGCTACTTTCTGGTGCCGAAAAAGGACAAGGGCTTACTTCCTATCCTACACCTTCGGAACCTAAACTACTTCCTCAAGAAGAAGAAATTCAAAATGCTCACCCTGGCTCAGGTTCTGTCTGCCTTAGACCCAGGAGACTGGGTGGTAGTGTGGGACTTGCAGGACGCTTATTTTCACATCCCCATTCTACCTGCCCACAGACGTTCCCTATGATTCGTGGTAGGTCACGAGCACTTTCAGTTTACCACGCACCCCTTTGGCCTTACCAGTGCCCCTCGGGTGTTCACGAAAGTGATGGCAGTGGTTGCAGCTCACCTGCGCAGGTTAGGGGTATCATTCTTCCCCCCTACCTCGACAACTGGCTGTTGAAGGCGGACTTGCCCCAGAAAGTAGTCTCCCACCTTTAGACTACGGCGAACCTCCTGCATACTCTGGGGTTCACTATAAACGTGCCAAAGTCATACATGACTCCCTCTGACGCTCCCTTTCTTCGGAGCTGTTCTGGACACAGTGCAGTTTCGGGTTTATTCTTCCAAAAAGCGAGTCCAAGATATTCAGGCTATGATTCTGATATTTCAGCCTCTGTCTTGGGTTTCAATGAGACGGACTGAGGCTGCTGGGCCTCATGGCCTCCCGCATCCTGCTAGTGACACATGCCAGATGGCATATGCGATCTCTGCAGTGGGACTTGAAGTTCCAGTGGGAGCAGCATCAGGGGAATCTCTGACATGGTCCAGACCTCTGAGGGGACTGCGAAAGACCTGCATTGGGTCCACGGCAGATCCCTTTCCCTTCCCCAACCAGATCTATCTATAGTGACAGATGTGTCACTTCTGAGTTGGGGCAGCCACATGAGAGAGGTGGAGATCAGAGGCCTCTGGTCTACGGCGGAGTCTGGGCTCCATATCAATCTTCTGGAGCTTCGGGCGATCAGGCTTGCGTTGAAAGCATTTCTTCCCTCTCTCAAAGGGAAAGTAGTGCAGGTGTTCACAGACAATATTACCGCCATGTGGTACTGCAACAACCAAGGCGGAGTAGGATCCTGGACCCTTTGTCAAGAAGCTCTACATCTCTGGACATGGCTGGAACATCAGGGCAGGTCCTCATCACCAGAGCGGACGAACTGAGCCGTCAATGCACAGCCGATCACGAATGGCGTCTCCATCCGGAGGTGGCGCAAGGTCTCTTCAGCAGTGGGGAGAGCCTTGGTTAGATCTGTTCACCTCCGCAGAGAACGCACAGTGTCAGCTGTTTTGCGTGTTGGAGTTTCCAAGGCTGCACTCGTTCAGACACTTTTCGTCTTGAGTGGAATTCTGGCCTCCTTTATGCCTTTCCACCTATACCACTTCTGCCCAGAGTTCTCAGGAAGATCAGGAACGACCGGGTCCAAGTCATCTTGGTGGCGCCGTACTGGGCACGGAGAGTCTGGTAGCCAGAGCTATTGAGCATGGCCATCAATCCTCCCCTCAGACCGACTCTATGGGCAGATCTTCTGTCGCAGCAACAGGGGGCTGTTCTCCACCCGAACCTGTCCAATCTCTGCCTTCATGCGTGGAGATTGAGCAGCAGCAGTTGACGACTTTTGATCTTCCACCTGAAGTCTGTGAAGTTATCTTGGCCGCCAGGCGTCCCTCCACCAAAACTGTATACGCCTGTCGGCATAAATTTGTGGCATGGTGCACCAACAAATCTGTTGATTCCCCTCTCTGCCCCTCTATGTGAGGTTTTATTCATTCGTTGTTTAGCCCAACAGGGCTCTGCTTTGGGCACACTTAAGGGTATTTATCTGCTATTTTGGCCTTTCTTAGGTTACCTGATCAGCCCTCATTCTTTAAATCCCCTATGGTGAGTAGGTTCCTAAAAGGTCTCGCCCATTTATTCCCTCCCACTCCATTTATCATGCCTCAGTGGGACTTCACTCTGTCCTTACTTATTTAATGTGTACTCCCTTTGAGCCGATCCACAATTGTTCCTTACGGCTCCTCACCTTCAAAACTGTCTTTGTTGTTGCCATCACGTCTGCTCGCAGGGTGAGTGAGGTTCAGGCCCTTTCGTCCAAGCCTCCATACTTGTCTGTGCACTGTGACAAAGTGGTGTTGCGCACCAAGGCTTCCTTCCTTCCAAAGGTGGTTACGCCTTTCTATGTAGGCCAGTCCATCACCCTGCCTACTTTCTATGCACCCCCACATCCTTCCCATGAGGAGGAGACTCCACGGGCTGGACCCAAAAAGAGCGTTGGCGTTCTATTCTAATCGCACTAATGATTTCCAGGTGGACGATCAACTCTGTCGGGTATGTGGGTGCGAAAAAAGGGAAGGTGGTGCAAAAATGTACCATCTCTCGATGGGTACTTCTTTGCATCAAGTTGTGCTGTGCTTTGTCCAAGAAGCAACCCCCTGAGGGCTTGCGTGCTCATTCCACCAGAGCAACTGCTGCTTCCACTGCGTTAGCACGTGGAGTTCCTGTCCTGGATATCTGCCAGGCAGCTACATGGGCGTCCTTGCACACATTTGCTAAACACTACTTCCTGGGCAGTGAGGTCCGTCGGGAAGGCTACTTTGGTGGTTCGTCCTGCAGGACTTTTTAGTATGATCTTGGTTCGGAGCCCACCACCGAGGATGACATTGCTTAGGTATCTATTCTAAGGTAAGAAATCTGCATCTAGAAGTCTTTATCAGATGTACAAGTTACTTACCTTCGGTAACTAAATATCTGGTAGACATATTCTAGTTGCCGATTACTTATTGACCCACCCATCCTCCACGCTTGCGAACTGATTTCTAGGGACAGGGATTCCCCCTTCTGGTCCTTAGCTCTGGCGCACCAATCTCAGTGTTCTTAGCGGCTCTGCGTTTTGGTGTGGAAAGGCATTAAAAGAAACTGATGTCACTATGCTGAGGCGGCGCATATGTACTACTCCTGACGTCATCACGGCGCTGCCGCCGATGGAGTAGACAGATGCCACCGACTGACGTGCAAGGGTATTGCTCGAAGAAAAATCACCGGGTCCAGTCTGATGCCTGAGGAAAATTCTAAGGTAAGGAATGTGCAACTAGAATGTCTCTACCAGATATTTTGTTACCGAAGGTAAGTAACTTCTACAACAGGTGAACAGACCCAAGAGGACCAGTACCAGGAGAGCAGTGGAAAAGAGTACAAGGGGGCCAGAGCTACAGAGAGCATATCGAGGGGCACCAATGTACCCGAAGGACCAGGACAGAATGTCACAATAGTAAAAGACCAGAACTAACAGGCACAGGAAGCCATAAAGCAGTGGGACCAGGAGGAATAGAAAGGACTAGGCCAAGTGGGACCAGTATCAGCAGGCTCATGAGGGCCAGGTTTAGGAGGACCCTAAACTAGGAAGACATGGGTGACCTACACCACAGGAAATAGGAAGACCATACTCAAGAAAACCACTATTACCAGGGTGACCCACACCATGGGAACTAGGAGGGTCAGGGGAACAAGGACCGGTAACACCATTAGGAGGTTCAGGGTCAAATGGACGAGAACAAAGTAGAACAGGCACAATCTGAAACTAGTAGGACTAGTATGGGGCTTGAGGACCCAGGGCCTATGAGAGCTAATTAAACGAAGGCCAGTGGTACCTGTACCCAAACACTAGATTGAGTAAAACCAGCCAAAGGAGTACCATAACTAGGAAGACCAGGAGCAAAAAGGATTAGGAACAGCCAAACTAGGGGGAAGGGAATTGGCTAAGAAAGGTGAGCAGAACCAGAGGGACCAGAATTAGGTTGAGTAGGATGTAAAGGACCATGGTGGGAACCTGTGAAATGGGAAGAACAGGTTCTCGGGGACCAGGAAGGTCAGGACCAGGCACCTCTAAGGCTAGCATGCACAGTAGGTTCAGGATCATCAGAACTAGGAAAGCTTAAGATAATCAGCGGTGGAATAAGAAAAGTTATTTTAGAACCTTAAGGACAATGAGCAGGAGCATTAGGAGCACTATGGCCAGGAGGATCATAATCATATTTTTTCCTGGGACAGTGGCCGCCGGGTAGGTCTTCGGCGAAGGAGCGTGTGGAATATAGCGATGCAAGTCCCAAGGTCTGTTTTGTCGCAAGGAACTCGTTCCCTAGGATGGGAGGGTTTGCCTATTTAGGCTATAAGCAGTGTAGTGTTCTATGTAAGTAGTTTCTTATCTTTAAAACCCATTCAGGGTATATATTGCAGCTGAGGGGATTTTATTTTTGGTCCTTATGAAGCGCCAAGCGATCTGTAAGGACATTGAGGGCGTGAAGCATGTTGACCGTAGAGATTAGCTAAAGGGAAAGTGTCCCCATTAGCTTTTTGTTTGGAGAGTGGGGGAACCTTATTCCCACTTCACTCCCTGTGTGTTTTTAATATTGACCAAGGTCCTCCACATCAATTAAAATTTACGGTTCGGAGGTTCTTGAGCCAATTCCATTCTTTTTCTCTCCTGCTTTTCTTCTGAGGGGAGGTTTGAATTTATTCTTACCCTTACTATGGCACACACTTTCATTTAAGATCTCTGGCAAAGTGATCCTGTGTGGGGCCCATCAGACAGTGCAGCGCCAGTCTGACGAGGAGCTGGCCCTATGATGAAGCATGACATCCATTGGATGTTTGAGGGCTTTTGCTTCTAATTCATAGAATTGCCTGTGTTGAACCTGTGCCGACCTTTCTGATCTCTTCTGTTTAGGAACTGTGTACTCTTTTTTTGACTTAGACTGGATCCTAATCATAATCAGCATTGGAATGAGGAGGACTAGGAATGTCTGCACCAGGGGAGCATTGGTCAGTAGAAACAGGACATGAGGGTAAGTAGAACAGGAAATAGGAAAACCAGGAGGACAAAGTTGACTAAAGGGATCATGACTAGGAAGGCTGGAAAAGGGGATAAGAGGGCCATGAAGATCAGAAAGTAGGCAACCAGGGCCTGGAGTTCCAAATGGAGAATCTGGAGCAAGGCCAAACCGGGCACAAAAGAGCAAAGGGTTGGACAATGGTGGCCAGGATGGCTAGGACCAAAATAACCAATCTAAGGCAGACCCAAACAAAGAAAAACAAGATCAAAAGGTGGAGTACAAGGAGGACAAAGAACAGTTTGAGGAAGATCAGGACAACCCAAACCAGGTTAAGGACTAGAAAGGCCAGATGGACCAGGGGAAACAGGACCTGCAGTACCAGGACTAGGAGGTACAGGGTGAGAAGATCCAGGACAAGGTGAACCAAGCTCAAGAAGGAACAGGGCCAGGTGGGATCAACACTAGGGGAACCAGGAAAGTACAGGATGGCCAGAAGATGAGGACTATGGTGACGAGAAGGCAAGAACAAGAAGGATCAGGACTAGGAAGACCAGGTCCAAGAGAACTATCCCCAGGATAACCTAAACCATGAGAACTTATAGAAAGAGCAGACAATCTCTGAGGACCAGCAGAAGGTTGTAAAATCTAGTAGAGAGATGTACAGGTCAGATTAACTTTTTTTTAGATCTGGAATAAGGGAGGGTCTGAGGGCCGGCCGGAGGCAGGGGTAATCCTAGCATGACAGGTCCAGGAGATACTGGCAAACCAGTAGGCAGTGTTAAGGAATTTGAAAGGCTTGTCAGGGGGACTTTGATGCTCTTTTGAATAGGAGAGTTTGGATCAAATTTTGTAGAAAGAGGCATAGTCCATATAAGTTGTGATCAACTGTGAAAGTGGGATGCATGTGCACGAGAATAGTTTGAATGGATGCTATTGCTCTGGACCGAACTTAACAGATGCACAGAATTGGACTGTTCAATACAGACCTTTAGACAATCTTGGGAGTGGAATGTCTCCTGCGTGGTATGGAGATGTATAACCCTGCACTGAATGCTGACTGCTTGTGAAACTGATTTCCTGACTTTTTTTTTTTAATAGGCCCTTCAACCACCCTCCTCTAGCATGTGTGGTAAGGCATAGGCCTGTCCATGGAAATGCAAGGTCCACAACCTGTTATGTGATCTGGAGGGACACACACCAACCCTGCACTCCTAACCAACTACTATTTATGCCCTAGGTTCAACAGATGAAGAGGTAGTGGCAGCGTAGAGTGTTTTGTGGATCATTAGTCTTGAACAGACCTTTTCTTGTGTGTCAAGGAAGAGTGCAGTCTACTAACATCACTTGCATATGGTTTGGCTTTAGTGTGATTCTCAGACCATTGTGGTGGTGATCCATGTGAGCAGCCAGGGCTTGTATATTTGGTTCATGTGTACCAAGTGTGCAGTAGTAAAACTGCTTGTGTGGTGGAATTCTGAGTATTGTGACTAGTGCAATGCATTAGGATGACCTACAGCTTTCCCAGACCGTGGAAGTGTATTTACTACTCCCGGTGGCTGGAGGGAGGAGATGAGGATACCCATAGAAATTCAATGAGGTCCTTGTTAGCAAAGGGCAGTTGAGTCAGCATATTATATTGTTAAAGCTAAAGTTTCTAAGCAGGGCCTGCCCTTAAGTGTGTGTCCGATGACTTTTTCAGGAAGGCTGATAATAGCCAGATTAAGAGATTTCACACTTTATTGTGCCCTTGTTTTGGATAATCCGCCTTGAAGCCAGGCCTACCGGTACTTGCTGTGATGGCTATGACCTTGCACAAAGGCTGTTTGACCTATAGCTAGAAACATATTTGAAAGAGAATCAACACAAACCAATTATGAAACATTAGACAGTGGATCAATACCACCTAACTAGAAAAGAGGACTGTAAAATGACTGATTCATAGGTCAGAAGAATTGAAGTAACAAAGTCTCCCTCGATTCTATTCATAGTGTCTTATTTCCAATAATATGAGTAATAAAGTCAATTAATAAAATGTCTGTTTCTTTTGTTCTCTCTTTGGTGCCTATCTCAATATCTGGTGGAAATATGTCTTCATATTCCATTGGCATTCAGTTATAGTTCCATTTCTTCGCAAGTAAAGAAGCTGTTAACCAGGAGTTTGACCATATGATGGGAATTAGGTGAAACCTCCAGATCCTAAGCTCCTTAAATTTCCTGAGCAATTTCTTGCATGTCCTGAGAGAAAGAATAGGCAGTGGGTCACCTCTGAACATTCCCCAATCTGACATTCATTTCACTTTCCTTTGTATGTGAAGGAGTTCAATGAGGATCGGGGAGGCCCAAAGCATCTGATGCCTTCTGGAGCGAATGGCCCTTACGTACATACCCAAGATTGTGACTGGGCTGCTCTTGACCCTGCTCCCTTAAACGGTCTCTCCACAACCTTCTCTTCTAAGCTACCGCTGCTGGTGGGGGCTTCCGCACAGGCAGTTTACTTCTGGAGTACTGCAGTCCGTTGTGTCATACCTTGAGTATCCTGGCTTGGAATCAGGATCAACTCCCTTCCCAACCTTGAGACACTTATCCTGCCCGTGGTAGTTGGCTGCTACAGCTCAATTCTGGGTTTTTTGATCAGAGGCTTTGCCGCCTCCTGGGTTCCACCTCAACATTGCAGTCCACCGGCTAAACCTCGTCCTAGTGTTGGCTTTATTATGTAAGATTATTGTTGTACAGAACCCTGTTTAAGACTTGTTGGAGCAGTGGTCTAAACATTTTTTAATGCCCCCACCCCCGTTGAAAATTTAAAATCATTGGGGCCCCCCCCCTCAGAATTTTTTACAAATATTTTATAAAGATGGCAATGTTTAAATATGTCTAGATGTATTTAAACGTTGCAGTTAAGTATTGTTACCTTTTGAAAAATGCAAGAACATGTTTTTGCTTAAAACAAAACAGCGTTATCTGTGGATAGCTTCTTTTGGCCAGAGCCTGGCACCCACCTCCCCCTGCGATCACTTGAGGCCCCCCAGTGTGAAGACACCTGTGTTAGAGGGACCTAAGCCACGTCCTCCCCTCTTTGGTCAGGTTCAAAGATCTTTGTGACTGAGGAAAGGAGTGCTCTGGAAAGTACTCACAGCTGCTCTGTGACCATGGTGTTGTCTGAATGATAGTTGGGCTCCAAGAGGTGAGGGGACATCAACTGAAGTCTACACTTCTGGCTGGGGGAGCTGATTTTCAGCCCAGGACCTTGAAGGCGCCTGATGCCTCATAGAGGGAAGAGGCGCTGCATGTTCCCAGAGTGAGGAAGACCAGGAAGAAGCTGAAAGCCAGAGGGAACAAAGCCAGAGCAGCCTGTGTTGTGAGTTCTCCCAGCTTCCTCGAGCGGTTTGCGTAGTGAACTGTGCCACATCGTGGCTTCTGGCATCATGCTGCCCGACGCTACGTCTGCTACGCCAGAGGAGTGTTGTTGCCACAGATGTGGAAGCTCTGATCCGCCCTGGGTGGCTGAAACTCCTGAAGAACAACACCTGCTAGAGAACTGACTATGGGTCTGCAAATGTTGACACCAAGCACTTGTGTGGGTTCAGTCTGGAAAACCTCATCTGCCAAAGAAGAGTGCCTGCAATGCAGGCCTGCCACACAGCCCTTGTGCCAAGAAAAGTTGCCTCCTCAGTCCAGCATCATCAGTATTGCTGATGCAGGAGCCAGTATGTAGAATGCACCTAACAATGCCACAGGAGCTGTGCTCCTCAAGCTGGTGAGATGGGGCCTTTCTGAGGAAAGATTGGACATTTGAAGAACGGTAGATCTTGTGTTAACTTGTAGTAGCCACTTAATGTCAGTGCCCAGGTGAGGAACTGGAAACATTAGGAAATCTGCTAGAACTGGGAGAGAGCTCTATAAGGTAAGCAGCGCTTTACTGAGATTCACAGATGAGATTACAACCCTGGATCTGTATCCCTGTTTGAAATGTTCAGTACTTTATTTTACTGTGATTTTTTTTTTTTTTATTTTTTTTTTTATTTAATATACAAAGATAAGCTGAACAATACATGTGGTTGTTTGCAATTACAGCAGTAATAATCAAAATAAAATATAAATACTTTAAAAAGTGTTGGTTTCTACTTTGGTCTCTCTGCTTGAGAACTGGTTGTGATCTAAGACATAGAAATGCCATGTCAACTAATTTGATAGTTCTTAAGCCCTACCCTAAGAATACAATTTGAATATGCTGCAGAAATATGCCAATTCTTGGAGAGCCGTAGCTATAGAACTAACCTGTCTAAACAGCTGGCATTATGTGTTAATATGTCTAGTGCACAGTTCCAATAGGTATACAGATGTAGGGTAAACAGTGAAGTATTTCAGGTGTCAGGTAAATAATTACGTCTATTTGCTGCTTTCTAAATAGTACATAATGTATGCTATTTGGCCAGTAGCCGGGTAAATAGTTACGTTTCTTAGTCATTTGCAAGTTCACTGGCCAAAGAGTACATGAATTCTACTAGGCAGCAGCCAGGTAAATAATGCAGTATATTTGTGTGCCAGCTGGACAACTTTTACATAATGTCTGGTAATTTGCTAGCAGCCAGGTGAAGTGAAGTTTCTTGACAACTTGCATGGCCACTAGACAAATGGGGCATAATGTTTGCTATTTAGCCATTGGACAGGTAAAGTTGCTGTTTGCGTGGTTGCCGGTACAGTACATAATCTCTGCTATTTAGTCAGCAGCTGCATAAATAGTGAAGCGTCCTTGCTATTTGCAAAGTGCTGACCCAGCAGGGCATAATCTCTGTTATTTAGCCAGTGGCTGGGTAAGTAGTGAAGCTTGGCTCCAAAATCAAATCAACAGTATTGCAACTGCCTTTGAATGGAGATTTTATTTCAGATTGAATCTTTAATTGTTCCAATATTTTGGTTATAGCGATAATCCATAACCTCAGTCCTGCACAAGGAATCTTCTGGTAGGTATAAGGCTGGGTGTGGGGCCTGCAGCAGGTGCCGTGGAGGGAAGCACCAGGCAGGCCAAATTTTTGGAGGCCCCGGAGGAAGCAGCCGATGCATAAACTTCAGGAAGAAAGGATGATGGAAGAGACGGAGAAGTAACAAGATCTTGGATGACTGCAGCTTTTGTCTGACCTAGAATGAATAACCCTATATTAGTGGAACTAACTTCCCAGCAAGTTTTGGTTCAGTTCATCTTTGGGTCGTGAGCTGGTCCCTGCACACAGGCGCAGCCCTTGCCCTGGCTTGTCCGGCATGGGCAGCTATGGCTTGTCTTCTGTCAAGGGGGATTAACCCTCATGTTCTAGGGCCCCTAGTCTGACAGCAAGTAGCTAGAAACTAGGCTGTGGCAATCCAGGGAGATTGCTTGAGGTTCTCCTTACAAGGCACCCTGTTTTCAAAAGGCATGGAGGTGCAGAAGACAGATGGGTTGCTGGACCCCCAGTTCCTTGGCGGGTAGTAAGGGTGCTCAGTAAGTCAATTTTGGCTACCAACCATTTGGTGGGTGGGGAGGGGAAATGGGGGTTATTACTGAGCCCTGGGGGAGTATGCACTGCGAGGGGTCGTTCCTTCCTATAGAACTTGGTCTTTTTTTTCTTTGCATTTCTGATTTAATTTCTCAGGACAAATGTTCTCTGCATGAACTTGGACAAGGTCTGTAGGCGTTTGCCCCGGTACAATCCCAACACAGCTCTGTGCATTTTTCCCCTCCATGAGATCAGTCATCATGCAGCCCCACTGGATGGGCTTCTGTCGGAGTTGAGGGACACTCATTCAGTGTGCTGCACAAGATGGGGTCCTTTGTGCTGAGCTGCCATTGTCCATCTTGGGTCTGAGAGGGACCAAGTCCATTCCCTCTTCCTTAAACCCAGATTTTACTCTTCTGGGTGTGACCATCTCTCCATTCCCTCTTCCTTAAACCCAGATTTTACTCTTCTGGGTGTGACCATCTCTCCATTCCCTCTTCCTTAAACCCAGATTTTACTCTTCTGGGTGTCACCATCTCTCCATTCCCTCTTCCTTAAACCCAGATTTTACTCTTCTGGGTGTCACCATCTCAATTGACAGCAAAAGATACAGGAGAAGAAAATACGTGTGAGACCTCAGCCGGATGAAACTGGTATAACTGAGAACCAGACTGCAGGACACCCAGAAATGGGCAGCAACAGCAGGAAAAAGGCTTCCTCAGGATTGAAGCAGCCTTAGGACTTTTGAAAACTGCAGCCCTTCTGATTAGCCGTGGCACTTCACCTTGGCCATTGTGATGCTGCTCTTTCCCCCTCCACCCCCAATTTACTAATAATCACTTTCACGTAATAGGAACACGCTGAAAGCAGCGCTTCGAAGTAGCTGGCAGTTCAGCCACACTATTATTCAGAGACAAGGAAACTGGGGAATGAGTGAAAACCAGAGATAGGCAAATGGAGAAAAGTGAGGATTGTCACAAAAAGAGAGTGACTGGTGTGGAAGGGTTGGGAGATTCAGAGATGAAACCTCAGAGGGGAGGGAGTCAACCAGGCGGAAAAGAAAATACATCTAAAGCAGAGAACTGATGTAAGGCAATAGGGGAGAGAGCGAGTGAGTTTGATAGTGAGAGTGATTGTCAGCAAGGGTTAAGTGTGTGCAGTTGTAACATTGGAGGAAGGGAGAGATGTAGTGAGATGATAGTGATGAGAAAAAGACAGAGGAAGAGATAAGACTAATATGTTGTAACCCGTCCAGCAGGAACAATGCACAGAGAATATCCTACCCTCCGCCCCCCATGGTCAACTGATGACGCAATAACTTTTCTACAGAGGAACACCGAAGGGAATGGGGGATTGTGACAAAACGACAAAGAACAGACAACCGATTGTAGTGAATAAGCCGATCCAAGCAGTTGCCTTACAAATAACTTATTCCAACGAGCCAGTCGGAAACCATCCGTACATCTTCCCAGCTAACGGACTTCTGTCCACATTCTCTCTTCCTACCCATGTTCTACCTCCCACCATTCTATATCTAGTCGTGTGCAAGTGTCATGCATGCGACTATATACAACACATCCTTTCCCTTTGATAACAACAATTAAATGTACAAGCATGAATTAAACCCTACAATTAAAGATAATAAAAATGCAAAATTGCCCATAAAGAGTCTAACACAACATCCTGAAACTTCCTTGGCAATTCTACAACTCTTCCACTACACGTAGCCACCTGAGGCAATTCTTTGTGATTATTAGTACAAGACTGGTTTGGCATTTGTTCCTGTGTTCCTCAAGCAAGTGACAACTCATTTTGGGTAATTGAAGATGTGGAACTTGAAATGAGTCCATGTTGATCATCTCTTCCAGATTTTTCTCGTGTTGTTTGCAGAAGCCCATAATTCTTCTCATAATTACTCTCCACCTCTGGCCCAGACAATCTAAATCTGCACAAGGTTTTTCCTGTGCACTCACACCAGAACACTTCCCCACGTCACTACACTTGGCCAACCTACCACAAGGCCATATCTTTCCATCACTCAACAACACTGAACACTTGAACATTTTCCTTACTTGGAGTGGATTAGAGAATTTGCTGTCTCCCTTCCTTGTTTTACACATCAACTTCACTTTGACCCAATCACCTGGCTTAAGTTTGACTTCCTCAGCCAAGTGATTATGATCATAATACCTCCCATATGCTTCATGTGCTTTTGAAATATTGCTTTTGACCATGGCAGGAGACCACTTACTCTGAATCTTAAGTTTCAGCCAAGCTCTGTTATCTTTAGTAAATGGTTCTCTACCTCTTATCGTTGGTGTGATTCTAAAAGCCCACATCATGCATGTAAGTTCCCTCTCCCAATCCTTCCCAGCACTGATGGCTGCTTGAATAGAACCCATAATCACACGGTTGAAGCGTTCCACAGCACCATTCCCTGCTGGATGATAGACAGGAGTATGTTTTTCCTTGACACCATTTCTGGGTAGAAACTCCTTCCACTTCTCTGACACAAATTGAGGAACATTGTCACTCAAAACTGATCTGGGTATGCCCTCCCTCAAAAACACATTTGAAACAAAGGAAATCACAGCGGATGAGTCGCACTTCTCACACACTTTGTACTTGGGCCATTTAGAATAAAGAATAAAGTTTCGTCATAAAGGCTATCTAAGGATTTAGATATAGGACCTAAGATGTCAATTGCGACCTCCTCCCACGGATTCTCCAGACATGAATTCATGCCTAAATCTGGTCTGAATGTTTGCAGTGACTTGTCAGCACTAGCACACACATTACAATTCCGTACCACCCTTTCCACTTCTGCATCCATACCTGGCCACCAATATAACAATTTTACATTTTTTTTTTTTTTACTTGACAATTCCTCGATGACCTTCGTGTGTTATTGTTAGAATCTTTTCACGATGCACTTCAGGTGGTACCATTTTCTCCCTCCTCATGAGAAAATTGTCCCCATTAATGGTCAACTCATTCGTGACCTCCCACCATTTGACAAAGTTTTGAATCAGTTTATTCTTGCAAGGTCAACCATTACGAACATACCCCAATGTTTTTTTTTTTGCAGAACCTCATCACTGTTGTAAGAAGAAGTCCATTCAGTCTCATTAATGACATCACCCTCCAAATTGACTTGATCGCCATCAACCACATTACCAAATGCAACATTCGCAATCTTCTGTCACCTGGGATGGTAGCGAATGACTTAAGTAATCTGCTAATTTATTTCTCATACCATGAAGATATTCCACTTCATAAACATAATCCAATAATCCTAAAGATAACCTAGCTATGCAAGGCATAGCCTTAGTAATGCCTTGGGAAATCAAAACCTTCACCAAAGGTTTGTGATCCGACCTCAATACAAAATCCTTTCCCCACAAGTAGTGTTTAAATTTCTCCATACCCCAGACTGTAGCCAGTACTAGTTAACGCTGCTCCCAGACCCTTTCCGCTAGCATCAACCGTGAGAATACTGTTTTTTGGGTTTTTGTAGCAGTCAAATCCTTGCAGGGGAAGAGCTGAACAAATTTCTTTTATTTGCTCAAAATCTTTATTCAGCTCAGAATTCCACACAAATTCCTGTCTCTCCTTTTATCAGTTGTCTTAAAAGAGAAGTCTTAGTGGAAAAATGTTCCATGAATCTCGCATAGAATTCCACTAAACCCAAAAAGGATCTAACATCATCTTTGGAATTTGGACCTGGTGCATCTCTAATTGCTGATAGGATACTATTCTTTGGAAGTATGTTTTGTTTGCTCACTGCATGTCCTAAATACGTAACGGATTCCTTAGCAATCCTGCACTTACTCAATTCTGCCGTAAGCCCATTCTCTGCCAGCCTTTCCATAACCAACATCAGTCTGGTATCCTGTTCACACCTATCTTTTCCTACGATGAGTATATCATCCTGGACATATGTGACCAAATATGTGACCCCCCACCATATCTCCTAACAACCTGTGCATAAGTCGTTGGAACACTGCCACAGCAAAAGCCAAACCAAAGGGCATGCAAATGAATCCAAAAGGTGTTATAAACAATGTCAATTTCTTACTTGACTGATGTAAACAGATTTGATGGTAAGCTGACTTGAGATCAATGGTAGAAAACCATTGACAACACTGCTATTTAGATAAAAGTTCTTCAATCTTGGGCAATGGAAGTTTATCAACAACAATACACTTGTTTAGCTCCCTCTAATCCACACAAAGCCTATTTTGCCCATTGACCTTGCATGCTACAACTAAGGGTGCTTACCACTCCGCACTTTCAATCGGCTGTATTATACCATCTTTCTCCAACCTATCTAATTCCTTCATGACAGCTTCCCTCACACTTAAAGGTATGTTCCTTACTTTGTGATAGACAGAAGTAACCCCATCTTTAAGTACAATTTTGTGCCTAAACTTCAATAATTCACCTACTTTGCCAGAAAGCACTTGTGGGAATTTTTCCAATAACTGTACCTCTAAGAGTTTGCCTGGTTCCTCTAAAGATAGTACTTGTGTGACACTACTAGGGTTTAAGACGACTCCCAGAGCTCCCTGATCCTTCCATCCTAACACAGAAGGTCCTTTCTCTGCCACCAATAAGGTACCTGGTGCCTTCCTGCCATTAAAATCAAACATCAAATCTACAGAACCCACCATAGGAATTTTTTCTCCCATAAAGGTTGTACACACGATTATGATAGAACACTTCCATACCAATTAGCACATTTTTCATTCCATTCATCATTACAGATAATTGTGAAAGGTGACCCGCTCTTACTTGTGTCTGTATTCCACCAATTTTGATATCACAAACAGGCTTGCTTCGCAGCTCATAGGTACCTAAAATGAAATTGTCTATACTTAGAATGCACTCATCACCATCTGATTCACACCCTTCAGTAAGATTACCTTGTTCAAAATCCACACACTTTACAGTAGACTCATTCGTCTTTCTTTTGCACACCTTAGCAAAAGGCCCTACCACTCCACAAATGGCACATTTGACTTATTTGAACGCTGGGCAGCACTTGTCTCTTGCATAATGTCCTTTGTTACCGCATCTATAAGAGGTGACTTTCCCTTGCTGACTTTTCTTGGTGCCTAACTTATACGTAGAGTTATTGTTACTAATATTTTTCCTTTTTTCTTCTTGCATTACTTTGCACACCCCATCACTATCCTTCCCATTACCTAATGCTGCTTTAGCACACTGCTTAGACAACTCTGCTTTCTTGACAATAGTGATAATCTCATTCAAAGGAGCATCTCCACAAACCCACAGTTTTTCTTGAACTCCGGTATTATTGGAATGCATAATGATTTGATCCCGGATCAGTTCATCATGTAGCTGCCCAAATCTACAAGTTATTGCCAATTTCTTTAGAGCAGATACATAATCCTCCACAGACTCATCCTTGCTCTGCTTTTGTTGAAAAGAATTGTATCTGTCTACAGCTTCACATACAACAGGTTGGTAATGTGTGTCTAGGTGCTCCAAGGCATGCCTGAAGACATCCGTGTCCAAGGGTAGGTCGCTCCCCCTGCCGCTGCAGCTCCTCCAAGTTCCCGAGTTCCTGTGTTCCTGAGACCCACCTAACTGTAAGTACCCCCCTCCTCCCAGCCCCTCGCCCTGCCCCGCGCCACTCACCTTCTCTCCTGCTCCTGCTTCTTTTCCTCCTCTCTGTCTCTTCCTCCTCGCTCCCCCTCTGCAATCTTCTTCTGTGTTCTTCTGTTCTTCTGTTCTTCCCTTCTGTTCTTCTGTGTTCTTCCGGTCTTCTGTGTTCTTCTTCTCTGTTCTTCTCGGTGCTTCTGTGTTCTTCTTCTCGGTTCTTCTGTGTTCTTCTCTGTTCTTCTCTGTTCTTCTCTGTTCTTCTCTGTTCTTCTCTGTTCTTCCGATCTTCTGTTCTTCTGTTCTTCTGTCTTCTGCTCTTCTGTTCTTCTGTTCTTCCGTCTTCTGCTCTTCCGGTCTTCTGTTCTTCTGTCTTCTGGTCTTCTGTCTTCTGTTCTCCTGTCTTCGGCTCTTCTACCTCCTCCGTCTTCTTCCCCCGAGCCTGCCCTCCTGCTCCTTCCTCATCCCCCTCCCTCACTCGCCTCCCCCTCTCTCACCCCTAGCTAACCCGTTCGCTATCTACCTCCCTCACTCCTCCTATCTTCCTATCTCTCTAGCTCCCTATCTCACTATCTAACTCCCCCACTCTCCACCTCCTCCTACCTACCTATCTGTCTATCTATCTATTTCCCTATCTATCGACTTCTCTATCTATTTTCTCTATCTATTTCTCTCTCTCCCCCCCTCCCGCCACCCCCTCTACTACCTATCTCCCTATCCTCTCACTCTACCTCTCTCCCTCACCCACCTCTACAACCCCCCCTCCCCTATCTTCACAACCCTACTCCTATCTCTCTCCCTAATCTCCAAACCTCCTAACACTCACCCTCCTCCACCCTAAACCCCCTCCCCCAGCTCCTCTCACTCTACCTGTCCCCCCCCCTCCCTCGCGCTTTCCCGCCGCGACCTCCTGCACGCCCCCGCCCCCCAGCTCCCATTCGCCCCCAGCTGACCCTTCCCCCCCCTCCTACCTCTTATGGCGGCCGCTGCGCGACAGTGGTAGCGACCCTTGACCCAAGGGTAGGTCGCTCCCCCTGCCGCTGCAGCTCCTCCAAGTTCCCGAGTTCCTGTGTTCCTGAGACCCACCTAACTGTAAGTACCCCCCTCCTCCCAGCCCCTCGCCCTGCCCCGCGCCACTCACCTTCTCTCCTGCTCCTGCTTCTTTTCCTCCTCTCTGTCTCTTCCTCCTCGCTCCCCCTCTGCAATCTTCTTCTGTGTTCTTCTGTTCTTCCCTTCTGTTCTTCTGTTCTTCTGTGTTCTTCCGGTCTTCTGTGTTCTTCTTCTCTGTTCTTCTCGGTGCTTCTGTGTTCTTCTTCTCGGTTCTTCTGTGTTCTTCTCTGTTCTTCTCTGTTCTTCTGCTCTTCCGATCTTCTGTTCTTCTGTTCTTCTGTCTTCTGCTCTTCTGTTCTTCCGTCTTCTGCTCTTCCGGTCTTCTGTTCTTCTGTCTTCTGGTCTTCTGTCTTCTGTTCTCCTGTCTTCGGCTCTTCTACCTCCTCCGTCTTCTTCCCCCGAGCCTGCCCTCCTGCTCCTTCCTCATCCCCCTCCCTCACTCGCCTCCCCCTCTCTCACCCCTAGCTAACCCGTTCGCTATCTACCTCCCTCACTCCTCCTATCTTCCTATCTCTCTAGCTCCCTATCTCACTATCTAACTCCCCCACTCTCCACCTCCTCCTACCTACCTATCTGTCTATCTATCTATTTCCCTATCTATCGACTTCTCTATCTATTTTCTCTATCTATTTCTCTATCTCTCCCCCCCTCCCGCCACCCCCTCTACTACCTATCTCCCTATCCTCTCACTCTACCTCTCTCCCTCACCCACCTCTACAACCCCCCCTCCCCTATCTTCACAACCCTACTCCTATCTCTCTCCCTAATCTCCAAACCTCCTAACACTCACCCTCCTCCACCCTAAACCCCCTCCCCCAGCTCCTCTCACTCTACCTGTCCCCCCCCCTCCCTCGCGCTTTCCCGCCGCGACCTCCTGCACGCCCCCGCCCCCCAGCTCCCATTCGCCCCCAGCTGACCCCTCCCCCCCCTCCTACCTCTTATGGCGGCCGCTGCGCGACAGTGGTAGCGACCCTTGACCCAAGGGTAGGTCGCTCCCCCTGCCGCTGCAGCTCCTCCAAGTTCCCGAGTTCCTGTGTTCCTGAGACCCACCTAACTGTAAGTACCCCCCTCCTCCCAGCCCCTCGCCCTGCCCCGCGCCACTCACCTTCTCTCCTGCTCCTGCTTCTTTTCCTCCTCTCTGTCTCTTCCTCCTCGCTCCCCCTCTGCAATCTTCTTCTGTGTTCTTCTGTTCTTCTGTTCTTCCCTTCTGTTCTTCTGTGTTCTTCCGGTCTTCTGTGTTCTTCTTCTCTGTTCTTCTCGGTGCTTCTGTGTTCTTCTTCTCGGTTCTTCTGTGTTCTTCTCTGTTCTTCTCTGTTCTTCTCTGTTCTTCTGCTCTTCCGATCTTCTGCTCTTCTGTTCTTCTGTTCTTCCGTCTTCTGCTCTTCCGGTCTTCTGCTCTTCCGGTCTTCTGCTCTTCCGGTCTTCTGCTCTTCCGGTCTTCTGTTCTTCTGTCTTCTGGTCTTCTGTCTTCTGTTCTCCTGTCTTCGGCTCTTCTACCTCCTCCGTCTTCTTCCCCCGAGCCTGCCCTCCTGCTCCTTCCTCATCCCCCTCCCTCACTCGCCTCCCCCTCTCTCACCCCTAGCTAACCCGTTCGCTATCTACCTCCCTCACTCCTCCTATCTTCCTATCTCTCTAGCTCCCTATCTCACTATCTAACTCCCCCACTCTCCACCTCCTCCTACCTACCTATCTGTCTATCTATCTATTTCCCTATCTATCGACTTCTCTATCTATTTTCTCTATCTATTTCTCTATCTCTCCCCCCCTCCCGCCACCCCCTCTACTACCTATCTCCCTATCCTCTCACTCTACCTCTCTCCCTCACCCACCTCTACAACCCCCCCTCCCCTATCTTCACAACCCTACTCCTATCTCTCTCCCTAATCTCCAAACCTCCTAACACTCACCCTCCTCCACCCTAAACCCCCTCCCCCAGCTCCTCTCACTCTACCTGTCCCCCCCCCTCCCTCGCGCTTTCCCGCCGCGACCTCCTGCACGACCCCTGGTCCCCAGCTCCCCCAAGCCCCGCTGATCCGCTACGACCCCACCACCCTCCACTCCCTCAACCCAGGGCGCTCCAAAACCTGCTTCCTAGCTCACCCCAAACACACCCATGGACCCTTCGCCTGCAACTCCTGCAAACGCATCTTCCACCACGCAACTACCACGACCACAAGCCCACGCGCCATCAACCACCTCAAGTGCATCCTGATCAACGCTCGTTCCGTCCACAAGCACGCCGTTGAACTTTGGGACCTCCTGGACTCCACAGCCCCGGACGTCGCCTTCATCACGGAGACATGGATGAACGCCTCCTCTGCTCCAGACATCGCTACCCGCCATCCCCGAAGGCTACAAGATCTCCAGAAAAGACCGCACCAACCAAGTAGGAGGAGGTGTCGCCATCATCTTCAAAGACTCCATCAGCGTCACCACCTCCACCGAAGACCCCCCCCTCGCCGCTGAACACCTGCATTTTCAGATTCGCACCGACCCAAGGACCACCCTCAGAGGATCCCTCGTCTACCGTCCTCCCGGACCTCGCGCCTCTTTCAGCGACGCCATCGCCGACTTCATCTCCCCGCACGCCCTCGCCTCACCGGACTACATCCTCCTAGGCGACCTCAACTTCCATCTGGAACAAAACAACGACCCCAACACCACCACCCTGCTCGACAACCTCGCCAACCTCGGCCTCAAACAACTGGTGAACACCGCCACCCACATCGCCGGACACACGCTCGACCCTATCTTCTCCGCCAGCAAACACGTCTTCTTCAGCCACACCTCTGCCCTACACTGGACCGACCACAGCTGCGTCCACTTCACATTCCGACGCGAGACCTCCCACCTCCGCACTCAACCCATCCCTCATCGACAGTGGAACAAGATCCCTGAAGAGCAACTCTTCTCCGCTCTCGCCGCCAACCAACCCACCCTCACCACCGACCCCAACGACGCAGCTCTCAACCTCACAAACTGGATCTCCAACTGCGCTGACAACCTTGCTCCCCTCAAACGCACGCATCGACAGACCAACACCAAAAAACCTCTCTGGTTCTCTGACACCCTCAAAGAATCAAAGAAAACTTGTCGTGCCCTTGAGAAGGCCTGGCGCAAGGACCACACCGCTGACAACATGACCGCCCTCAAGAACGCTACACGCGAACACCACCACCTGATCCGCACTGCCAAAAGGAACTTTTTCACCGACAGACTAGACAAAAACAGCCACAACAGCAGAGAACTCTTCAGCATCGTCAAAGAGTTCTCCAACCCCAGCGCCAGCGCCAACGCCGTCACGCCCTCACAGGATTTGTGCGAATCCCTCGCCACTTTCTTCCATCGCAAGATCAGCGACCTCCACGACAGCTTCGGACACCAGACCCAACCATACACCACTGAACCCGCTTCCCCGGACATCACCCTCAACAACTGGACCCACATCAACACGGAAGAAACCAAATCCATCATGAACTCTATCCACTCCGGCGCCCCTTCGGACCCCTGCCCGCACTTCATCTTTAACAAAGCCGACAACATCATCGCCCCGCACCTCCAGACCGTCATCAACTCTTCTTTTTCTTCTGCTACCTTCCCCGAATGCTGGAAGCACGCTGAAGTCAACGCCCTACTAAAGAAACCTACGGCTGACCCAAGCGACCTGAAAAACTTCCGCCCCATCTCTCTTCTACCTTTCCCAGCCAAGGTAATAGAAAAGACCGTCAACAAACAGCTGACCACCTTCCTGGAAGACAACAACCTGCTCGACCCTTCACAAACCGGATTCCGAACCAACCACAGCACGGAAACCGCCCTCATCTCAGTCACAGACGACATCAGAACCCTGATGGACAACGGTGAAACAGTCGCCCTCATTCTCCTCGACCTCTCGGCTGCCTTTGACACCGTCTGTCACCGCACCCTAATCACCCGCCTACGCTCCACCGGGATCCAAGGCCAGGCCCTGGACTGGATCGCCTCCTTCCTCGCTAACCGCTCCCAAAGAGTTTACCTCCCTCCGTTTCGCTCAGAACCCACCAAGATCATCTGCGGCGTACCTCAAGGCTCATCGCTCAGCCCGACACTCTTCAATGTCTACATGAGCCCCCTCGCCGACATCGTACGCAAGCACGACATCATCATCACCTCCTACGCCGACGACACCCAACTTGTACTCTCCCTCACCAAGGACCCCGCCAGCGCCAAGACCAACCTACAAGAGGGTATGAAGGACGTCGCAGATTGGATGAGGCTCAGCCGCCTAAAGCTGAACTCTGAAAAAACGGAAGTCCTCATCCTCGGCAACACCCCGTCCGCCTGGGACGACTCCTGGTGGCCCACGGCCCTCGGCACCGCACCGACCCCCGCAGACCACGCCCGCAACCTCGGCTTCATCTTGGACCCTCTTCTCACCATGACCAAGCAAGTCAACGCCGTGTCCTCCGCCTGCTTCCTCACTCTCCGCATGCTCCGCAAGATCTTCCGCTGGATCCCCGCCGACACCAGAAAAACCGTGACCCACGCCCTTGTCACGAGTCGCCTGGACTACGGCAACACCCTCTACGCCGGGACCACCGCCAAACTCCAAAACCGCCTGCAACGCATCCAAAACGCCTCGGCCCGCCTCATCCTCGACGTACCCCGCAACAGCCACATCTCCGCACACCTGAGACACCTGCATTGGCTCCCAGTCAGCAAAAGGATCACCTTCCGTCTTCTCACCCACGCACACAAAGCCCTCCACAACAAGGGACCGGAATACCTCAACAGACGCCTCAGCTTCTACGTCCCCACCCGCCCCCTCCGCTCCGCTGGCCTCGCACTTGCTGCCGTCCCTCGCACCCGCCGCTCCACGGCGGGTGGGAGATCTTTCTCCTTCCTGGCGGCCAAGACCTGGAACTCCCTCCCCACCAGCCTCAGGACCACCCAGGACCACTCCGCTTTCCGGAGACTCCTAAAGACTTGGCTGTTCGAGCAGCGATAACCCCCCCTTTCCCCCCTAGCGCCTTGAGACCCGCACGGGTGAGTAGCGCGCTTTATAAATGTTAATGATTTGATTTGATTTGATCTCACTCACCCTCTGTTTTTTCTCCATTTGGGTAACTACTCTGTCCTTCAGGTCCAAGACAATGTAAAAGAATGCATTTTTTCCTAACAATAGAGAACGCATCTTCACTCATCTTCTATTCCAGCTATGTAATTCAAAAAATAGTCTTTCCAATCATTCCATTTTATAGTAGAAGCTTCCACAGCCATAGGAAGAAAAGGAACAGGAGGAGTGAGTGAAAATGATTATGCACACATTCTTTCAAATATCCTTCCAATCAGCAGTGAATAATCCAAAAAAAAAATACTTTGGAAAATAATTGTTCTTTTACACTCCTTTTTTATAGTTATATGTACTCCCAATAGTGTCAATCAGAAGAAGAAAAAAAATAGTCATCGCGTTTATTGCCTGACTCCAACATGTCCGCTGCGTGTAGAGTCCTTCCTTTATTTCTGTTGAAGTGACGCGTTGTTAAGGAAACATCACCACGTTCAGAGCCGGTGCCTGATTACAGCCACTGCAGCCGCATGTAAGTTCCTGCTTGAGACACACACAACGATGTCCCAAGAAGGCACAAAATAAGCGTCCTGTTTTTAAATAAATTAGAAGTTAAACAAGGAACAATTACGTGTTAGAATCCACTTGTTCCAAATATTCCTCATGTGCGTTCTCACCAGTTAGTCAGGCTCCTTCCCGATGTGCTCCACCAACCTCATAAATGCGGTGAAACTCTATCACGGTAGATTGTCCGCATCTGCTTGTCGCCAAATGTATGTAGTGAATATGCCAATCCAAGCAGTTGCCTTACAAATAACTTTTATTCCAACGAGCCAGTCGGAAACCATCCTTACATCTTCCCAGCTAACGGACTTGTGTCCACATTCTCTCTTCCTACCCAAGTTCTACCTCCCACCAGTCTATATCTAGTCACGTGCAAGTGTCATGCATGCGACTATATACAACACCGATGTTTTCAAGGTAGTTGAGTTGCGACTCAACCTGACTGTGCCCTCTCTTTATTGCAGAAAGTGTGTAGTCCTCTGAATCTGCATAAAAAGGGACAACATTAAACATGTACAAAGGACTGCAGAAGGTTATTCAATAATACAGTGCTCGCTTAGTTACGTCTTCTCATACTTTCCATTTATTCCTGGTAAATGGACGCTTTGTCCAAGAGCTCAATGCTCGCCAAGCACCCAGCAGTCTTTACGGTTACACCTAGGGACAAATTTATCAAGTGCTTGCATCGCCCTTAGGTCACACACTGTGACACAAGGGCGACGCAAGCAGTAAGTTAAATTTATCAAGTGACACAAGTTACAGGCAATTGCATGATGGAACTGCTGTGCTGAATCAGGCTGCATCACACAGGACATTATTTGTGCAATGAGGCATTCCTGTGTAAATTTCAAAGCAAATGTAACACAGTGGTATTTATCATATCACTGTCACGCAACAATAGAAATGTATCAGAAGGGTGTGCATCTCCAACACAGGCGTAGGAAGTGACAAAGTGGCTGAGGTGTAAAAATCTCACTATCACTGTATGCTTTGGCAAGCTCGACTACATTATGGAGGTTCTTATAATGCAATTGGGAGTAGGTAGGAGACAACCAGGTAGGCAGCGAAGGAGGAAGGAGCGTGTATTTTATCAGTGTATGCCCTCAGGGAGGAGGAGGTCATCTAGGTATGCAGACCGAAAAGAGAGAGAATCATGGAATTGTTGGAGAAGACATCGCCAACTCTTCAGCTAGCAACTACAAGGACAAACGCCACTCCAGCACATGTGAAAGTGATGTATGGGCTACACATGTTGGCCACAGGATCTTTTCAAACCACATTTGCCAGATTGGCTGGCATTTCTCACAGCATTTTCCACATTTCTACGCTCTGTGTTGCATGTCATCATAAAACTTACACCCCAGTATCTTCTCTTCCCAAAAACCAGCCAACAACAATTAGCTAACAAGCCAGGGTTCTACAACATTGCTGGATTCCCTCATGTGCTTGGTGTCACTGATTGCACACGTGCAGTTTGTGCTCCCTGCAGCCACTCTGCCTGTTCAGAAACTGCAAATACAATTACTCGATCAGTGTCCAGGCAATAGTGGATCAGAATGGACTGGTCATCAATGTCCTTGCCAAGTATTGTGGAAGTACTTATGATGCATACATTGTAAGTGCACATCATAAACCAACATCTGTCATGCACTGAAAGTGTAGTATCAAATCAGGAAATAAATATGGACTTTAAGTACATATGTGATACAAAGAGAACAAAGGGCATAGAACTACCAGGTATGACACAACATTCAAAGTTGAAATGTACACATAGATAACAAGCCACAATGACATTGTTCATTAATAGGATAGATGACTAAAATGCTTGCTCAAGTTGCCTACATTGGCTGCTTTTCAGTGTAATAAAGTAATAGTGATATATTGAATATACTGGCTTACAAAGATGAGATACCAGGAAATAATCTAGGTAAAAAATTAACCAAGGTAAGGTATCAAAGTGTATTTACAATTAAAATAATCTTATGCTAAAGAAATGATCTAAGAAGCAGGGCATAAAAGTACATATTCACAAACAAGTAAAATACACATACATACATGTATATAGAAATTGTTTAGGACATGTCTGCACATCAGTGTTACTTACTTCAACATCATTTGGCCTCAAAAGGAAAAAGGCCACACGTACCTATGTATCATTCTCAGTTCTTAAAGACAACTTACCATGGAAAAAGCTCTAGCTCATGTATGAAGAATCCCCAATAAAATTTCCAAGTAACATGTTGAATAATGAGTATTTTTTCTAAACAACTACCTATGCAAACTTATGTTAACAAATTTAAGGCTATATAAGAGTTATGTATACAAGCAAGAACATTGTATGTGGACAAAAGACCAACTGTAAGTGTGAGTATTAAAGTTGGAATCACTGACCCTACCTAAATAGTTCATAATTTAAGCAAGATAATACGGCCAAAGTAGTAAGCAACATTGCACACATAAGTGCAATTCACATATAGCTGATACAAATATTCTAACTTACTTACAATACTAATCTTCTGTATAAACATCTGCATAAAATTTGAAATGAACCATTTATTTTGAAAATTCATGTGTAAGGCAATGGCCACCAATATTTAAAAACGTATCTTCTTTAATTCCAAACTAAATGTGTAAACATCTGCTTTGATAAATATTAAATATAGCTAATTATGTAGAAGTAAAAAGAAATCATTTTTTGGCATTGATTTTTTTAAAACTCATTTAAGGTAACCAAAGATGTGGATTGCAGGCATGAATTAGGACCCCTAGTTCAAAATGCACAGATAGATGGACAGAAAAAATATATTTCTGCTCTGACCAAAACAAGAAATGTAGTTGAGGTCCATGTTTGGTGTCCTAAAGTCCCATTTCAGACACCTGCATCAATCTGGTGGTAGACTACTGTACTCACCACCAATGGTTTGCAAAATAATATTAGTCTGTGCAATATTGCACAACATATATCTGAAGCCCAATGTACCATGGGAGTATGATTATGCCCTCCCACTTGAAGATGATGACAACGAATTAGTAGAAGAAATTGAGCATTCAATGTCGGATCATGTCAGATGTGACCAAATTGTAGCTATTGTTTACTTAATAGTTCTTAAATCAATTTCACTTATTTTGGATTTGTGAGCTGTAACATTAAATACGTTTTTACACACCTAAATACCTTAAAGTTTGTAGTCTTAAAATGTTTTAAACAATATGAACATAATCACTGTGGCAGTCAAAAAGATGTAAAGATATTTCACACAGAAATGTGACATACCAAATTATTTTGTACAGACAAAAGTGTGAACTTCTGAATTAGGTATGTGTAAAATCAGATTCACTATCAACAAAATCTGTTTGAAATGGTCATATATATGAGCCCACATAAACACATGAGCCTCAAACTTGAAAATTGTAAACCTACATATTGGACATCATATATAATCCTAACACTTCACCATGACTGATAAGCTGCCAAGGCTTCACCATGCAAGTAGCATTTCCATCATTAAACATCACAATCCAAAATGATTGTGCAATGAGTACTTTGTCAAGGGGGTGACAAGTACACATGTGGACTATCAAACATATGTCACTCATAGAAATTCATGTCTCACTCCGATTGGTATATGCAGCAACCAGCTGTGTACTGTATGATTGTCAGAAAAATGCTAGCTGGGAAGGTTTAGCACTCACTGCGTAATTTAGCGGTACATGTAGCCATACACATGCATACATGTTGAAGGCGGTTGTTATGGAGCCCACAGTAATGTATGAGGGCAACGTGTGGTGCAATGTTAACACTATTGGTGCAGCACTCATCACCTTTACAGACAAAATAAAAAATGCCACTACAGCTGTAACATTCTAATCAAATACTAATCAGTGCCTTTGTAAAAGGACAAACATATGTATACAAAGTCATACATACTTCATTTTTGTGCATAAAAATTAAATCACAATGCCATTCATATCTTGGAAATCATACTGAAATTAAAATGTTTTGTAACAAGCACTGGCATGACCTATAATTTGAGTGACAAGAAAGGTTAGGACCAAACCAAAAGCGTCATCTCATTTAGTCTGCCAACAAGACAATTTTGTGGAACTTAGATATACCACCATACAGGTACATCATCACCAATATGACTGCAAATCACCAGAAAAGGTCCAGATTGATGTGTGATCGAAAAGGAGTTTGATGTCTAATAGATTAAGCTATCTAAGTCAAACATATCAATCTTCGCACATTCAAATAAATTATATGGCTCATGAACATTCACATAAATCTCTATTGTGTCATTCCATAGGCCTGGGTTTAACAATCCATTGAGGCATGTCAATATCACCCATTTTCGTATGCTCATTTACAACTAACACTAGGATGCTGAACAAAAACCAGGGGACTTGCCTGCGAGTCCCTAACATAGAAAGCCTGGTCTTTGTGAATGTTGTGAGGTCCTCTTGTGCCACATGAGGTGATATAAGCTGATGCTAACTTTACACTGAGAAAGAAGTAGACACCAAATACTACCATGTGTGAGTGTGCAAGGGTAGTGAAAGGTGGATACACACACACACTTGCCAATACCTTTAGCACCTGTGTGACAAGCCTCTTGCAAAGTGATAACAGTGTGGGGAGTGTAAAATATAACACATCAATAAATTGTTAGAATAGCATTTGCATCACCAGAATCACTTGTAAATCAGGTAATAGTTGTAGGAGGCTGGCCTTGTGTGTGGTGGGTACCTATGGTACTTACACCTTATACCAGGTCCATGTATCCCGTATTAGTGTAGTCAGTGTCTAGGAGCCAGGCGGTCTAGAGGTAGCTGTAGATGAACAGCCAAAGGCTTATCTAGGAGTCATGCAATACCACTGTAGTCACACAGTACTTACACACATGAAAGAAAACACTCAGTGTTACAAAAATAAAGGTACTTTATTTTGGTGACAAAAATACCATAGAGGCTATACTCCCTCAGGAGGTAAGTAATACACAAATTATATACACTAGTATGCAGACATAGTCATAAAAACTGTTAAAAACAGTGCAATTAGAGAAAATCACAATAGAGAGAAATGGTCCTAGGGGGAGCACAAACCATGTACTAAAAATGGAATGCGAAAGTCGGTCCCCCACCTAGGTAAGTGTAGTGTGTAGATGGGAGCTTGGGAGTACTAGAAAAGCCCAAAGGTAAGTACCACAACCCACCGAACGACCAGGAAAATAGGAGTAAATCACAGTAAGTTTCCCAGAACACACAGAGAAGTAAAGAAGAATAATGCAAAACCCAGAAGAGACTGCAAGACACCAACAGTGGATTCCTGGACAAGAGGAACTGTGGAAGAAGGGGACCAAGTACAAGAGGCACAGCAGAGTCCAGGAAGGGCAGGAACCCCTACCCACCAGGATGAATGTGCAAGAAGTGAACTACCGGTGAAGAAGTCAGCACTGCACCCAAGAGGATGAAGTCGGGTTCCTGGAGGATGCAGGTGATGTCCCACGCCAGAAGGATTGCAGTCTGGTTTGTGTCTTCGTGTTCCACCAACAAGTCTTGGCACACGCAAAACTCGTGGTTAGCCGAAAGTGGAGCTGCCGGGGACCAGGAAGGACCAGGTAGACTCTACCCAGGAGGGAGCATCAGAGGGGGCCCTCAGCAACGCAGAGAGCCCACAGAAGCCCAGGCAGCACCCACAGGAATCCCACAGGACGGGGACAGGAGAGTCGCTGAAGAGCCCCACGCAGCACTACAAAAGGGTTCCCACGCTGCCAGAGAACCGGTCAGGGAGCTGTGCATCGCAGGAAGGAGTGCTGGGGGCTGGAGCTTCAAGATACCTGATGATCTTGTGGAAATGATGCCAACAAGCCTTTGCAGCTGCAAAGGACTCTGTGCAAAGGGGTACTGTCCTGCGTGTGGAGGCAAGGGCCTACCTTCACCCAAGTTGGACAGCTGGAAGAGGAGACCGTCTGGACCACTTCAGTCCACCACCTGTGATGCAGGATCCACTCAGCTTGGCAGGAAAGGGGATCCACGCAGTTGGTTGTCGATGCAGTTGGTGCCTGCAGAAGCAGGGGAGTGACTCCTTCACCCAAGGAAGGTTGCTTCTTCCTTCTGTTGCAGGCTGAAGACGGGCTGCCCTCAGAGGATGGACAACCGGGAAAATGTTGCAGTTGCTGGAAGGAGCCGTGGATACAATGTTGCAGAAGGTGTCTTGCTTCTTGGTTGCAGCTTGCAGGATTCTGGAGCGTCCAGATGCAGTTTCTTCAGTCAGAAGTCGAAGTGGAGGGTGCAGATGATTCCTGCTGGAGTCTTGCAATCCAAATCTGAGGAACTACCCAAAGGTGAGACCCTAAATAGCCCTGAAAGGGGGATTTGTCACCTAGCTGGGTGACCACCTATCAGGAGGGGGCTCTGACGTCACCTGCTGGCACTGGCCACTCAGATGCTCCCAGAGTTCCCTGCCAACCTTGAATCCAAGATGGCAAAACCCAGGGACCCTCTGGAGGAGCTCTGAGCACCACCCTCTGGAGGAGTGGTCACTCCCTATTCCTTTGTCCAGTTTCGCGCCAAAGCAGGGACTGGGGGTCCCTGAACCGGTGTAGACTGGCTTATGCAAGGAGGGCAGCAATTGTGCCCTTCAAATTATTGCCAGTGGCTTGGGGAGGCAACTCCTCCCAAGCCTCTAACACCTATTTCCAAAGGGAGAGGGTGTAACACCCCTCTCCCAAAGGAAATCCTTTGTTCTGCCTTCCTGGGCTCGAGCTGCTCTAGCAACAGGAGGGCACAAACCTGTGTGTGAGGTGGCAGCAGCTAGGGCTGCCTGGAAACCTCAGAAGGCTGTGGTAGCAATGCTGGGGGTCCTCTAAGGAGCCCCCAGAGTGTATGGAATCATACAACCAATACTTGCAAAAGTATTGGGGTATGATTCCGACATGTTTGATGCCAAACATGCCTAGGTTCGGAGTTACCATTGTGTAGCTGGACATAGGTAGTGACCTATGTCCAGTACACGTGTAAAATGGCATCCCGCACTCACAAAATCCAGGAAAATGGGTCTGGAGTTTGTGGGGTTACCCCTGCTAGTGCAGGGGTGCCCTCACACAGGTACCTGCACCCTGCCCTCTGGGCTGAGAGGGCCTACCATAGGGGTGACTTATAGTGACCTGGCACGCGTTCACGCAAACTGCAATGGCAGGCCTGCAGAACCCTTTGCATGGGCTCCCTACGGGTGGCGGAATAACTGCTGCAGCCAATAGGGATCCCCTGGAACCCCAATAACCTGGGTTCCATATACTAGGGACCTATATGGGGGCACCAGTATGCCAATTGTGGGATGAAGACAGGGAGAGAGAGCATAATCACTGGTGCCCTGGTTAGCAGGATCCCAGTGAACACAGTCAAACACACTGACAGGCAAAATAATGGGGGTAACCATACCAAGAAAGAGGGTACTTTCCTACAATAGTTAGCTACAGGCATACCTGTGCATGATCGATTCACTTGTGTATAAAGTTTTGCAACACTTTGGGGCATATTCATTAAGTGTTGAGGTTGCACTTGCTCCACGCACTGGGACACAAGGGCATTGCCAAAACTGAATGAGACTTGTCAAGTCATTGAAGGCTGCACAAAAGCTGACTTGTGCCACTCTGCTGCAGGGAGGTGCACCATGGGTGGAGTGGGACTGTTCCACGCATCCATCAATGGATTCTGACATTACCAGATTTACATATATTGGTAAAACATGGAATGTGTAATGGTTGTATGACTCCTCACCAGAGGTGCATGGCAGAAAAATATTGGATTGTCTTCTTGTTTCTTCTTTCAAAGTGTGCCGCTTTCAGCAGCACCCTTACAAACGGGGACATTTCTCAGAGGGTTGTGTATGTGCTGGAAGGTGTACCTTTCTGCATAAAAACAAGCTTCCTGCAAGGCAGGCACCCTTGCAATATGATGGAAGGGTGTCTGTGTTGGTTCAAGGAAGCCAAAAGTGAGCCAGTGCTAGGAAAGGACAGGCATGCTACATATAAGCATGAATATGGAGCATGCCTGGCCTTTCCCTTTCACACACACCGATGGCCAGCAAGGTGGTTTGCTATGTTGTGTTGCATGATTTTGATATTCCTGAAACGGGGGTCCATTTTCCGTTTTGATGCTTTCTGGTAGGCCATATGCTGCCAGTATCTTTTCCAGCAACCGTCGCACATGTGAGAATGCTGTGGTGACTACTAGTTCAACTACTGGTTACTCTGATTGTTCAACTACCATGGCCAGTGTGAGCTCCAAAGGTCTAGATTGACTTTCATCCAGGGGGTGGTGGGCATATTTTCCAGTGCCACAGGAACCGGTTCTATTAGGCTTCCCATGATCTGGCATGTCAAACAGTGTTTTACTGCCTCATCCACTCAGGCATCCACGCAAGGAAAACAGTCTTTCTCTGCTATCCAGTCTTTGGTCTTTTCCATTCCTTGGTATCCCTCATGTGCCGGCTCGACCACTCTGTTTTCTAATGATTTGGGTATTGCAATTCGTCAGCCTCTCAAGATAATGCTTCCTCCTTCATGGAGCATAGCTCTTCCCTCATCTTCCATGTTTGCGACTGCCTGCCTGTGGGGTGGTGGGATTAAAAAGTCTGCTGGGTTGCTAGCTCTGGGTCTGTATACCACACAGAATCTGTATAGCAATAGTTGAACTGCCCAGCGCCCAATCCTTGGGGGTGGATGAGGTGCGGTGCTCCAGAATAGGCTCACTAGAGGTTTGTGGTCTGTGACCATTTTGAATTCTCTGCCGTACACATACAGGTAGCAGTCGTGGCATGCCCACACGCCAGCCTCCCTTACGTACGCCCCCAGCCCTACAGGGCTGGTGTCAAACACCAATTCTGTTTCTCTGTCCGGGTTGAAGAACGTCATTGTGCCCTCATCCAGGATTTCCTCCTTGATCTTATCGAAAGCTTTTTGTTCCTCAGGCCCCCATATCCACTTGGTTTCTGTTTTTGTCAGGGCTCTGAGTGGGTCTGATAGTATTGCTAGTCGTGGTAGGAGCCTGCCACAATATGTTGCCATTTCGAAGAAGCTTTGCACCTCTGTGGCGCTGCGGGGTGCTAAGGCCGTCCTGATGGCTTCGGACTTCCGGGAGTCCACCTGCAGGCCATCCGTAGAAAAGACTAAGCTGAAGAATTTTATTTTTGGCTCGAAGAACAAACATCTGTCTTAGTGCACAGTTAGCCTGGTGTCACTCAGCCTCTGAAGTGTTGCTTTGAGCCGTTTGTGGTGTTCTGACAGGCTGGACAAGTGCATTAGAATATTGTTGCTAGTGTTAAGTACCTCTTCAAGCCCCAACAGTGTTTCTTTGATGACATTTTGTAACACCACGGTAGCCGAAGAACTACCAAAGTTCAGTCTCTTATAACATCTCAAGCCCTGGGGCTTGGAGAACGTTGTGATATACCTGCTATCCGGGTGTAATTCCAGCTGGTGGTATCTGGCAATTAAATCCAGTTTTGAGAACCACCTGGCTCCGTTGAGGTCCGCAATGATGTCATCAACTGTCGGGGTGATGTGTTGCTCCCGACATATGGTGCGGTTAGGTAGCCTCATTTCGACACAGAGTTGTACAGCCCCTGTCAGTTTGGCTTTTCAATGATCACATCACAAGGGGGACACCCCCGAGTGGATCCCTTCATTCTCCCAATGACATCCATTGCTTTCAAGTTTGTCAAGCTCAGCCTCCACTTGAGCTATCAGATAGAATAGAATTTGTCCATGTCGCAGTGTGTTGGCCTCCACTGTTTTATAAATGTGGAGCTTAAGACGAGCTCATCAACGGCACCCTAGCCCTTTGAACAAGTTCGGGAACAGATCCAGAATGCGGTCTACTTGCAAGTCATGGATCTCCTTGGTGAAGAACACCAGTCCTATATCTCTACTGTACTGCACCCCAGAGGTTGCCCTCGCCCTCCTTGGCCACATGGAACATGGACATGACCACCCGATCACCATGCTGTACTGCCACGTACATGGCACTGGCTAGGGGAATGGGTTCTATGCCTCTATATGCATAGATCCTTGTACGGGTTACTCTCAGAGGTGGGCAGGGACAGAGCTGCAGGTATTGCTGCTGGTTCATGACACTGTCGATCAGAGCGCATACTACTGTGACCATGATTATGACATCACATACCGGTTGGGGACACCTCCCTTGTGGCCGTGGTGCCACAAATGAGATGTGGAGTCCTTCTCCCTGTCGTGATCTTCATCGTCATATTTGTCGTTCCTCCTCCATTCTTGGTCCTGGGCGATGGCCTGTGGGGGTCTCTTCCAGGGACAGTTGCCTCACCTCCCTCAGTGGAGGCTGTCTGCCCGATGCTTAGCACCCCCTGTCACTGCTCCTGCACACCCTGGAAAAATGATTCGGCCTGCAGCATGCCGAGCATGTGCGCCTTGTTGCCGGACATCTGTTTGCAGGGTGAGCGTCCAGCCCACAGTTTCCATACGATGCCCCTGTGTCTGATCTGCCCTGGCCCCTCTGTGGTGTGGTGCAGGTCCAGAGGGCGTCCATAGTCTCCACCTTAATGTGTGTCCCACCACTACCTGAGGGTGACTTCCATTTCATCCGCTCTTGAGCTGGATAGGCTGTAGGTGCGTGCAATCACCAGCATGTCCTCCAACTTGATCCTTGTCTGTCCAAAGATCAGTCTCCTTAGTTGCTGACCGGCACCCTTGTATTATCTGTGCCCTGACTTTTTTCGGCTGATCGTCATCGGTGCATGTACTTGCTAGCACCCTGCCGCAGCCTAAATCGTTGAGAATAGGGGTCTGTTTGGAGATCAAAGTGTTAATTAAATGCCATAATTGTAGAGTCATAGTCCCCAATACTCCCAGTGTTCGAGAGGTGCTCAAATTGTTTATAAATTTTAGCCCCAACGAAATGTAGGAGTAAGGATCTTGCTTCCCCGTCGCGGAGGTGTGGTGCGGTGCACAGGGGGTGCTGCTGGGTGTCTGTCCACCGTCAGTGGCCACACTTGGGCGGAGACGCTGGTCTTGTCCTCGCCAGGCATGCTCTGCCTTTGCCTTCAGACCCTGGTGGCAGGGGCCCCTATAATTACTCAGCAGGGGGGGGAGTGCAGGGCAGGGCCTCTGGACAAGCATTTTTTTTTTTGTCTGCTGCGCTGTGTGCTGTGACAATGTCCCTGGCACCTCGACCAGTGCCCCCTACCCCTCTCACCCAGTGGTGCTGTACCAATTTTGGCCTATTGACCTTCCTAGGCCACTCCTCTGCCAGCAGTTCCTTAATGCAGCACCTCCTGTGCCTCGCAGGCCACACACACATTGTTCGGTACACCGCCCTGTCGTATCTTGTGAGTATGTGATGGAACCTTTTTGGATCCTGAAGGACTCCGTAGCCTGATGACGTAAATGTTAGAACATGATACTGTGAAGGCAAGTTTAGAATATTGAGTTTGCAGTTACACGCTGATGAATAAAGACATATAATTACATCGCTCTGTGTGTGCCGTGTTCATTAGTGGTACCTGGGCTGGGAAGAATGCTACAATTGGTGACGAGATAGAGGATTAGTAACCTGAAGTTCGTCTGTGCTCCCCCGAAAAGTTTGCTGTGGTCCAAGCAAACTGCTTGTGCATGCCATGTGTGCCTTCGTCAATGTGCCAAACCGACTGTTGGCGTATGTGGAGTCAAAGCTCAACTCCAGCGGAAGTGAAGCATTTGATAAAGAAAACTTAGGCGGTCATTCTGACCCAGGCGGTTGAAAACCGCCAGGGCAGAGTGCTGCGGAAGCACCGCCAACAGGCTGGCGGTGCTTCATGGGCAATTCTGACCGCGGCGGTAAAGCCGCGGTCAGAAAAGGGCAACCAGCGGTTTCCCGCCGGTTTACCCCTGCCCCAAAGAATCCTCCATGGCGGCGCTGCTCGCAGCACCGCCATGGGGATTCCGACCCCCTTCCCGCCATCCTGGTCCTGGCGGTAAAAACCGCCAGGAACAGGATGGTGGGAACGGGTGTCGTGGGGCCCCTGGGGGCCCCTGCACTGCCCATGCCACAGGCATGGGCAGTGCAGGGGCCCCCTAACAGGGCCCCATAATGATTTTCAGTGTCTGCCTAGCAGACACTGAAAATCGCGACGGGTGCCACTGCACCCGTCGCACACCAGCAACTCCGCCGGCTCCATCGTTGCTGGGGCTTTCCCGCTGGGCGGGCGGGCGGGCGGCCTTTTGGCGGTCGCCCGCCCGCCCGCCCAGGGGGAAAGTCAGAATGACCGCTGCGGTCATTTGACCGCGGTGCGGTCTTCTGGCGGTCTCCGCCTGGCGCCCGCCGGGGTCGGAATGACCCCCTTAGTCTTGACATCATTGGTCTAGAAACTATGAACAAGACCATCTAGAGCGGTACCGCCCTATTACGTGACAAAGCTATACAGTGCTTGGAATGATAATGCTAAAAGAAGCCACAAGCAGATACCGAAAAGAGCACCAGCTGACGGAATTGATTAATAGCAAATCCTATTGTAGTTACACTTACCTGAGCCTCGAAAAGAAGAGCTTTACGACCATGACAGGCTGCGTGTCGTGGAGCAGATAAAAGTGAAAACATGACATGGCACACAGCGTGTGTGCCATGTCCCCTAATGCTGCATGCAATAGATGTAAATCACCCCTCTAGCAGGCCTTAGAGCCCTAAGGCAGGGTGCATTATATTACATGTGAGGGCATTTCTGCATGAGAAGATATGCACAGATATGCCCCTGCTAGGTCTTTGTCGATTCTCAGACATAGTAAGTGACCCGGGAAGCCATTTTAAATGCATGTGCTGGACACTGGTTCCCCAGCTACATGATGGCTTCTCTGAAGATAGAGATATTTGGTATCAAACATCTCATATCGGTGAGCACACACTGATGCCAGTGTTGGATTCACCAATACCTTCACCCAGAGGGCACCTTAGGGGTGCCCCAGAAAACCTACCAGCTGCTGGTGTGTTCATTGACTGGTCTTGACCAGTTCAACCACCCTAGCCACGTGTCTGACCTCCGCAAGGTGAGAGCTAGTGCTCTTGAGGGCCAGAGACAAAAGCCTGCGCTGGGCAGGGGTGTTAGCACCTCACCTAGGCAGGATGGACATACCAGGGCAGGAAGCTTCAATGGCCAAGCCGCCTTTGTAATGCGACCCAGGTCTCTCCAGATGGTGCAGATGACCAACCCCCTGCCCTGACCCTACTTTTGGTCGCAGAGCAGGTGGGAAAATTACGCAGATTAGTAGGTGTGCTCACTTCATGCCAGTACCACCCCTAAGGTGGACGGGCTCAAATGGAAACTAATTTTTAAATTGCTCCATCTTTGTTTGGAAGGAATTAGGCCACTAGGATTAGGGTTATGCCCACTTCCCAGCAGAATTGGTCATAGAAAGGGTGTAGTCACCCTAAAGGTGGGTAATCCCCAGTACCCACACACAGCACCTCTGCCCCTGCCCTCTACAGGCAACCCCAATCACTGCCTCAGGTGGGCACTGCCTCCTCCATACACTCTCCCAGTACCCACACAGACTCGCTGCCCTCTACAGGTGTGCCCTATCACTGCCTCCTCAATGCACTACCCCAGTACCGACACACAACCTCCCTGCTCTGTGCAGGTGAGCACCAACCAATGGGAAACATCCTTTTTTCCGACTTTTTTTTCCGAAGGTCGTGTTTAACGAAAGCGCAACAACGCTTTTTTTAACCACGACTTCGTTTTTTTGTGCCTTAACTACGTTTGTTCTGAACAACGAACATGCGTGGTTAGGGTACAAAGAAGGGACTTGGTGAAGGTAAGTGTGGGTTTAGGTTTTGGGGAGGGGGTGGGGGGTCAGGGGGTTTTAGGTTTTGGGGTGGGGTTGGGGGGGTGGGGCGTTTTTGGTTTTGGGGAGTGGATGGAGGGTCAGGGGGTTTTAGGTTTTGGGGTGGGGTTGGGGGGGTGGGACGTTTTTGGTTTTGGGGAGTGGGTGGGGGGTCAGGGGGTTTTAGGGTGGGGTTGGGGGGTGGGGCGTTTTTGGTTTTGGGGAGTGGGTGGGGGGTCAGGGGGTTTTAGGTTTTGGGGTGGGTTTGGGGGGGTGGGGCGTTTTTGGTTTTGGGGAGTGGGTGGGGGGTCAGGGGGTTTTAGGTTTTGGGGTGGGGTTGGGGGGGTGGGGTGAGGGATGTAGGGTGAATGGTGCCTATTGCTAATGATTTTATCAGGAATGTCTTTACAACAAAATATCGTTGTTAAGGCATTCGTGGTAAAATCATTAGTAGTAGCAACGAGGTTGGTGTTCCGACCGCGTTGTTAAGGCAGTAGTTTTTTTTGCAGTCGTTTCGTCGTACAGTCCCAACCAATGCTTCAGGTGGGCAGCATCCTCACCCTGCACTTCCCCAGTACCCACAGACAACCGTTCTAACCTCGCCCTCTACAGGAGTGCCCCAATCACTGCCTCAGGTGGGCACTGCCTCATCCCCGCACTTCCCCAGAACCCACATATAGCCTCCCTGCTCTGTGCAGGTGTGCCCCAATCACTGCCTCAGGTGGGCAGCGTCTCCTCCCTGCACCCCCACCCCAGTACCCACACACAGCATCCCCCCATGGTGTGCCCCACCACAGCCTCCTCTCAGCACTTCCTCAGTACCCACACACAGCCTCCCTGCCCGCTACAGGTGTACCCCAATCTCTACCTCCTCTCAGCACATCCTCAGTAGAAACACACACAGGCTTCCCTGCAGGTGTGCCCCAATCACTGCCTCAGGCGGGCAGTGTCTGCTCCCTGCACTCCCACCCCAGTACCCACACACATCATCCCCTCCCAGTGTGCCCCACCACAGCCTCCTCTCAGCACTTCCTCAGTACCCACACACATAGGGTGACAACCCGTCCGTAAATTTCATGGACTGTCCGTAATTTCGCCCTGCTGTCCGTTGTCCGTGATGAAAGCCTTAACGGACGGCATTTGTCCGTTATTTTAGCCTTTCACCTAAAGGGCAACGGAGGCAGGGCGAAATTAGGGGCAGATCAGTTTCCCCAGCTGGACTGAAAGGCAGGGAGTCTCCTGTGCTCTGAGGGAGGAGCAGACAGATAAGAATCAGACCTTCTTGCCAGGGGGTCTCCTTCCCTAAAGACAAGCAAAAGTGCCCAACTGGTAAATCTGCAAATACAAAGGGGCTTGAAAACCTTCATTGACTTTACTAAAAGGAGTCACTTGAAGTTTTCTGGTGGCAAAGATATTTCTTTTAGAGAGGGATTGTAATGGTGTTCCAAGGTGAGCTGTGGAGTGTGTGGTTATAATGGAGTGTTAAAATTTTTTTTAGTACTAAGTATAAACTGTATATTATTCAAATCTATATTTGAGAAGCACTTTTTTTTTATCTAACCGAAATGTATTTGCGCATTTTGTAGCAGCCTTTATTATGATGTAATTGTATTTTTCACAGTTCTTTCAGGTACCTCAGTACCTCATAGTACTAACAAACATTGGCAAAGCCAATAGGTCTCATCTACGAAAGAGTTATTGGCTTTGCTAATGTGTTTTAGCCATTAGCCATGTTATACACCAGAGTAGCTGCTGTTCAGCATGGCTTAAAGTTAGTGGCATAATTGTGTGGAGTGGAGTAAAGTGGCATAGGAGCAGTGGCGTAGAGCCCAGTGGTGCAAAGTACAGTGGGGTACAGTGCAGTTGTTTAGAGTGCGTTAGCGTAGAGTGCAGTGGTTTAGAGTGGAGTGGCATGGAGTGGCGTGGGACAGAGTAGAGTGGCATAGAGTGCAGTAGAGTAGAGTGGCATACAATGGAGTAGCAGAGAGAGCAGTAGTGTAGAGTGGTGCAGTGGCATAGATTGCAGAGTAGACTCATGTTGCAGGGAGTGCAATGGCGTAGTGTAGAGTGGTGCAGAGTAGAGCAAAGTGCTGTAGAGTGGAGTGATGCAGAGTAGAGTGGCATAGAGTGCAGTGGCATAGAATGCAGTAGTACATAGTACATTGGTGTATAGTACAGTGGTGGAGAGTGCAACGCTGCAGAGTAGAGTGTCAGTGCAGTGATGTAGAGTGGAGTAGAGCGTCACAGAGAGCAGTGGCGTAGAGAACAGTGGTACAGAGTAGAGGGCAGCGGCGTACAGTGCAGTTGTTTAGAGTGCATTGGTGCAGAGTGCAGTGGCATAGTGTGGCACAGGGTAGAGTTACATAGAGTGCAGTGGAGTAGTGTGGCATACAATAGAGTAGCAGAGTGCAGTAATGCAGAGTGGTGCAGTGTCATAGAGTGCAGAGTAGACTCATGTGGCATAGAGGGCAGTGGTGTAGAGTGGTGCAGAGTGGAGTATTGTAGAGTGGTGTAGAGTAGAGTATAGTGCCTAGACTGCAGTGGCATAGAGTAGAGTGGTGTAGAGTGCAGAGTTGCAGAGTAGAGTGTCAGTGTAGTGGTGTATAGTGGTACAGAGAACAGTGGCATAGAGTACAGTGGTGCAGAGTAAAGGGCAGTGGCATACAGTGCAGTTGTTTAGAGTGCACTGGTGTAGAGTGCAGTTGCATATAGTGGCATTGGGCAGAGTAGAGTGGCATAAAATGCAGTGGAATAGAGTATATAGGTGCAGAATGCAGTAGTACAGAGCAGAGTGGTGTAGAGGAGAGTGGCGGCCAGTGCAGTGTTGCAGAGTGTCAGCTTGCAGTGGTGTAGAGTGCATTGAACTAGAGTGCAGTGGTCAGAGTGGTATATAGTACAGTGGCGTAGAATAGATTGTTTCAGAGTAGAGTGCAGTTGCATAGAGTGGAGAGGTGCAGGGAGAGTGCAGTGGAATAGAATGCAGTGGCACAGAGTGCAGTGGCATAAAGTAGATTATTTCACAGTAGAGTGAGGTGGCTTAGAGTGGAGAGGTGCAGGTTATAGCAGAGTTGCATAAAGTGGCATAGAGTGTGATGGCATAGACTAAAGTAGTGTAGAGTGCCGTGGCATAGAGTGCAGGGGTGCAGAGTAGATTAGAGTGATGTATAGTGTATTGATGTAGAGTGCAGGGGCATAGAGTTGAGTGTTACAGAGTAAAGAGCACTAGCATGTAGTGTATTAGCTTAGAGTGCAGTGGCGTACAGTACAGTGTTGCAGAGTGGCAGAGAGTGGAGTTGTGCGGATTAGATTGGTGTTGCCTAGACTGGAGTGGTATGGCGTGAAGACGAGCAGAGCGCAGTGGTGTAGAGAGGCATAAAGTGCAGTGGCATAGAGTAGAGTGGTAGAGAGGAGAGTAGAGAGGCATAGTGTGAAGTAGCATAGAGTGCAGTGGCATAATGTGCAGTGGTTCCGACTGGAGAAGAGTGCAGTGGCATGGAGTGGAGTAAAGTAGAGTGATACAGAGTAGGGTGCAGTGGTGTGTAGTGGTGCAGAGCAGAGTGGAGTGCAGTATGGATGATATGCTAACACACTGCCATTACAGACAACACATTGTTGATTGAAATTACCGTTACATTTGCACAGATATACAGTTTTTCAAATCAAACTATACTGTGCACAGACGATGATGTGTGGAAATTGCATCACCTAATGCAATTATTTGTTTTAATCATGTAAAGGTATTTGTTTCCAGCACAGTTCAGAATTAACAAAAATGTGCTTGATTTGTACTTCTAATTCTGATATATTCTGAAGTTTATTTAAATGTTGTCATGTGATAGAAAAAACTCTTTCCTAACCCCAGTATCCAGCAAGATTGTCGCATAAATCCTCTTACTTTGAAGTCAGAGAAAGGAAAGTAAACACTAAGTTCCCACTGAAGACAGAGCCTGACATTTGACTTTGTTCTTTGAATACACAGCAAATATGATAAGATAAGAACAAGATTTACAGGCCTGTTTACAGAAAGGGAGCACTCGGCAGGATACTGTAAATAAGTTTTTGGCAAGGGAAGGGACGAATTCAAGCTGCATAGCCTAAAACAAATAAAGCCAGCAAATTGAAAGCAACAAATTGTGAGTTACAAACCACAAGGTCAATGGCAAGCAACGGGCAGAATGCATTCACAAGGAAGCACTATGAATTTACTTACAGTGACAGCTGTGGGGTACTTTGTGGGGGAAAATCCAGTATTTTAGTCCATATCTTGCAGAGATTTGGCTACATCAATCACCCAGGTAGTATGACGAGAAGACCTGGAGTGGTTCCATGTTGCAGGATAGGTCTGTACACCCATTCTATCAGTTTGCCACCATTTCCTATGGTTCAGAGCTTCTGGCACACCTCTTGTAGGGTTAGTGCTAGGTGGAAGACATGAAATAGGGCATTTAATGATTATTTAAGGTGGTTGTAAGTAAGGAGTTGACCGGGGTGAAGATGGTAGTCTGGCACAAGGGTTTGGAAATTTAGTAGCTTACTGTTCAGAAACAAAGTTTCCAATTTTAAGACACCTGCAACATGCCACTGATGGAGTTGCTCTGAGCACAGCCATCCTGTGCGAGTGGGAAGGCTTAGCAAAGGTAGTGCAGGAGCATAGGGTTTCTTCGTGTCAGTTTACAGGTTCTGGCAAGGCAAGAGAAAGCCGTGCATGATAACCCCGGATGGTGATCCGTAGAGTGGTCAGTAGGAAACAATGAGCAGTGCATTAAGCCTACCTTAAAAGTCCTTACTGGTAAACCCCATCTCATGCAGGGAGGTGGGCAGAAAGCCAGTGAGCCACCCATTGGATCTGTGCAGCTGAATAATAGCGTTCTAAGTCCAGAAGACCTAATCCACCCGCAGTCACAGTTAGCTTTAGAGTGGAAAGAGCTCCTGATGGCGCTGCAGTGACCAAATCAGATGTGTGGCCTATCTGAAGAAGGAATGAAGGACAATCAGGGGAAGGTTTGCAAAATAATACTATCATTGGGGTAGCACACCATCTTCACTAGTGCCACGTGGCCTTTACAGAAAGCAGAAGAGAAGACCAAAAAGCAAACTGGGCTTGGAGGGACCGTTCGCTCTGCCGAGATTTTCATCCTGGAAATCAGTGTAAGAATGGTAGATATTAATCACTAGGTATCAAAAGGTAACTGGTTCCCAGTTCAAGCTGAGATCTAATTGTATATGAAGGTGAAAACAGTGCCATATGTTAAAGAAACACTAATTAAATTTAAACATTTCTAAATTTTGTTTGTGTAATTTACATCCCAAATATTTTGAAGATTCTATGTGTACTTGACACTTAGGGATAACCCAGATCTCTAGTTTGGCTTTTGCTCAATTTCAAAACCAAAGACATGGACAAAGCGGGCAATTGCCTTGCACAACCTTGCAACGGGTCTGGCCCCTGCTCACTCTTCAAAAGCATTAACAGCGGACCATTGCACCAGAAGAGTTTGCTAAGGTGGATGGGTGTTGCTTGTTCAACCACTTGACAGTGCCCCTTCTGTTTCGCTCCTGTGTGCAGAGACAACTCCCTAGGTACCCAATACCTTCGAATAGTCTTGGTGGACCCATCTTGTCTGATTTTAGGAATTGTCCCACCTTATTCTTCTCTTCTTTATTTATCCAGTTTTTAGCAACAACCCTTTGAATTACTTGCCGTGGATCTCCCATTTGATCTCAATTTCATCCTCCTCTTTTATTATCTTTGATTGGTAGTCCGGGCTCCCATTTCTGAGATAAATGTAGAGTCCCAAACATACACTCTAGTGCAGTGAGACTACAGACAAGTTATGGTTACATCACATCCTGACATTAGGTGTGAGACTGTCGCCCACACCATTTGCCCTGCCTCTTTAAAAAACAAATTAGGTTGAAGTCCGTGGGCGGTTGGGGTAAGCCAGATGTTTTTGTTCAATTTGTTTAAACTAGCATAAGGTTAATTACCTTAATGTGTCCCAAACTGTTTGCCAGGGGTTTTAAAATGTTCAGAAACATAATCAAAATTTTGCTGTTACTTTCTCTTCAGGAAAGATCGGGTAGATTTGGGTAGGGGTGATGGCCTTGCCGCAGTACTGAAGGGCATTAATTTACTACTGAACAAGGACGTAATGTGACACCTGAATGTAGCACACCAGGAGGCAATCACAAAAGGTCCATAGTGAATAAATAGTGCTATGTTAAAAAAGAGTAAATAAATGCACTGACAACATAGTGAGGCATGGCCTCTCTTGCGTGTGTCTGTAAAACTGACGTTTGTTCTTGAATTTTTGTCCAGAATTTTGACCCTTTGTCCTGAATTTTTGTCCTGAATTTTGACCCTTTGTCCTGAATTTTTAACAGTCCTGTCCAGAATTTGCCTCAATGCCAGGTGGTCACCCTAGCTATAAAAATACAGATAACGTGACACGGCCGTAGCCTCCTGAGAAACACAGAGGGCCCTGGCTCTTTATTTTTTTTCACAGAAGAAATCAAGGCTGTACTCCTGATGAAGCAGAAAATGAAGGTTTTCATTTATTAGCGCATAAACGTAGTGTGAAATAATCATGTGTGACTTTAACCGAACTAATAAAGATTGTACGGGGACAAAATGTGCCCTCAGAATAGTTTGCCAACATTTATAAGCGTGCTTTATATAACGTGATGTATTAGAATTGCACTAATCCGACATAATTATAAACGTGTGCTACGATTTGCTTGTTCGAAATGTTTAGCTTAGCATAACTTTAGTGGAGGCTTTGGCCTAGTTGCCTGGTCTCACGGTTTAGATGCTCGTATTTTTCCAATGTACTATTAAACGTGTATTTTTGCTTGAAGCTGTACTTTTCCACTGAGATCGTTCACATGCTTATCTTAAGGTTTCGTGCCAGCCTGGCATATTTTCTCTTTACTCCAAGGTCGATCTGCAGGTGCGGACAATGGAAGCTCTGAAAGTGAGTTAATTGGTATAAAATGTTGCAACTTGCGTACCCGTCTCCAAGGATAATGTATGCTTAAGTAAAAGCTTGAGAACTGTTGCTTTTGATTGGACAATTTGAAGCTAACCTATGAACCCTCCAATGGAAGACCCTACTGGATTTGAACTGTTGTCTATTTAAACCAGGTGCACGAGAAGAAAGTAGCCATTATTGCCATTTGCAGCCATTATTGCTATTACCAGCCATTGCAGCCATTATTGCCGTTACCCGCCATTTTGCAGCTATTATGGCCCACTTTGCTGCGACGCCATTTTGAGAGACTTTGATGCTTTCTCTAATCGAGAGAAAGAGACTTTAAATGATTCTTACCCTAGAGACTTTAACTTTGATCCCTTTGCATGAAGTAGTAGTTTATCTTGCCGCTGTGAGGCAAGTGCCCCGTCCACCTTGCCCCTTTGCCCCGTCCCATGCTGATCGAGAAACGGTACCTGCGAGACGAAGACTTCCTTGAATGCTGATCGTAATTGGTAAATATGAAAGGAAATTGTACAATTGCATTGTGTCTCTTTTAGGTAACCAACTGCTGATTTGATAAGAGCCCTAGTTAGGAGTTTTCTAAATTAATGTTGCTAAATTGTTTTTTGCATGAAGTCCCACATGCCGATGCTAATTTGAGGTTAGATAAGGATTCCTTTTGTTGCACGATGCAATTTGAGACCTTGTTATGCTGACTAAATGTATGCAATTAGTTCATTACAGATTATCGTATTAGTGATTTGCATTGCTATTATCGAATGCCTTGTTATTCAAATGCTGCATAGATTGCACTTGTTTCGCCGCTATGGACAGCTATTAATGTTCATTTATGTTTATCATTTGGTGTTGAGACACATCTATATTGTGCTAGCTTTGTTAATATAGGGAAATAAATTCACTAACTTTGAATAAACTGGTGTGGTTATTCCTGACTGAAAGGTCAGGGTTCGCCGAAAATGTATTCTGGATTAATTGTTAAGTGTTATGTTGATCAGGGTGTTGCTTATGTTCGTTATTGATTATTGATTTAATGAAATTGACTGATTAAGGGTGCCAAGGGTCCCACTTAGCCAAAAGATTCATCGGCCTAAAGAGCGTCCAATACAGGTAAAATTACTAGTACGGACCGCTCTATCAGTAGATGGTAGCAGAGGACGGTTACGTCTTTTGGGACCCCGTACTCTTAAAGTACATGGTGTTGAATTAACGGTTATGCCCTTTGAGACCCCATTCGAGAAGTTGAATTAGATTTTTCTTGGGTAAAATAGATTGACAGAATGATGATGGGCTAGGTCCACCGCGACTTTTTCCCGGGATCTCGGAGCTTGCGAATGGAGAGAACGGAGGTGTGGAATCAGCGTTGGCGGTACTAGTGATGGTATGAGAGAAATTAGGGTTTTGCGCTTGCACAGCTTATTGCCGCAGATTGTGTGAGAAGGTTGCGAGGAATTTTTTTTTCTTTTTTAGAGGATAGCGGAGGTGCGACTCCGAGTGTAGAAGTAGAGAAGTCGTCGAAATTCATAGAAATAGCGGAGGTGCGACTCCGAGTGTGAGAGTAGGGAAGTCGTCGAACTTCATGTGCGTGTGGCGCTTTGTGCAGAAAAAGGTCCACGTGGTTGTTGTTGTTGAGACGGGCCCTGCGAGGTCAAGAGACTCCGGAGTATGTTGTTTTATGTTGTGGTCTGGGCGGTTTAGTAGGTTGATCGGGCGTGGTCAACGGGTCGGTACGTGTGTTAAGGGAGTGAAAGGAACTTCGACTTCGGGCTTTGACAAAATTCTAAGTGCACTAGAATAGATCACTGACAAGTTGAGAGCAGTCTGCGGGTCAGATTTGCTTGCGAACGTGGGGACCGAGAAAGATGGAATAACTGCCGAGGCTAGTGAAAAATCCCTAAGGTCCTGAAGCGATTGTGTTACCCTTCCTGTAGTAAACCGACAGATCTGTTTTATATTTTTGGTAGCTCGCGATACATGCAAGAAGTTGTTACGAGAGGAGCTGAGTGAAGGAGGACAAGCCGCGAGGCTTTGTCAGCCGCAGTGTGTGTGAGTGTGACGTCACTAGGAGCCGCGCTGGGATAGGTTGGTTGCAGAGAAGGGTCGCGCACGGATTGGACGCAGTCCGTGGGGCTCGATTGGAAGGGGAAAGGCAAGCGAAGAGTATTCCGGGAATTAAAGTCACCTATTGATTACAAATTTTGTGAAACAAAAGACGAGAAAAATGAATTTTTTTAAAGCATTAAGGAGTGCGATGAAGGGGGAGTCTTACATTAAAGCGAGCGTAGGAGAGGAGACGCCGCCCGAAGGTACACCAGCTTACATTGTAATGGAGGAAAAGGGGGTAGCTCCGTGCCTTTGGCTAAAGCAATGGCACAAGCTGACAGAGAAACATGGGAGCGTAGCGTTCCCGATCCACGGGACATTCAATATAAGGATCCTAGAGAATTTGAGATTCGCGATGTATGACATGAAGGTACCTCCAAGGCCAGCTCAGTTTGAGGCTCTAGCGATTTGGGAACTAATGGCTAGACAAAAGCAGCAAAATAAGTTCGAGACCAGGATAAGGAAGGTAGAAAAGACACTAGCGGACGCTAGGTGGGATAATGTACAGAAGGTGTGGAGGTCAGATGTATTACAGGGGATAAAATTGTTTCCCGCAATTACTAAGGAAGAAGAGGAGACAGGTAAGAAAGCTACCTGTAAGACAAACAGGAAGTGTTACAAGGATAGGGAGGACGAGGAAAAGTTGAGAAGAGAAGAGGAGTTAGAGGATGAGGAGTTAATCATGCAATTGCTGAACGACCGTCCACCACCTTATGCAGAGAGTGGACAAGGTCCAAGTACCAGTTCTGCCCCTCCGGCATCGGTACAGAACAGTGAAAGTGAGAGTTCAGGAGCATCATCGGGGTCTAAGGACCCGAGTTTACTGTTCACCCCGCAGATACCGCAGGTTAGGAGAATATATCCAGATGTGCCCGTGTTGAAACCAGCAGAAAATTATCAGCCGCAGATCCCAAGGTACTACAGCAGTGACAATAATACGGGAATGATTCTAGATCCAGCCACAATGGGAGGACAGAATGGTCACAACCCAACAATGGCACAAGCTGAATCAACCCAGTTTTTGATGCCTCAAAAGCAGATGCAGGGGGGAAACGCACATGCTCAGATGACGGGGAGTCAGATGTGCATGCTGGCAATGATGACCCATAGTGTGGGAATGAACATGTCTCAGAACATGGGAAATGGACAGAACCCAGATGCGATATCGCTACCCATTACTGTAGGTCCACCGGTACCTTTGTACAGTCAGCCTAACTTAGGTATGAGCGGTTAGGGATCAATGCTGCAGAGGGGGACAGAAAGGAGGTGCATAGAAAACACTCCAGGGATAACTCCGATAGCGGCTCAGCCAAATGGATCTGGGTCCTTGATGGAGTTTAGTCCCATATGTGCTCAGTCGACAGTGGTGAGGTCGAGCCCCCCACTGATAATACCTCTAACATCGAATACTGAAAAGTTGCCGCAACCATCAATGGCAGTCGATGTGAACGCTACACTGATGGGGTTGAATGCGCAACAGCTGACACAGTGGTTCAACAGTCTGAATTCCACACAAAGCTCAGACAGTGGGAAGGGAGAAGATTATATGAATAGGATGAGGTTGAACATGGAAGCACAAGAATTGGTGGAAGGGACTATGGGTGTGAATAGGTTAGAGTCCTACTCGGAAGAAGAGCTGAGGTATCTATGTCCCAGGATTACAAGAGAAGTGAACAAGGTACATAGAAGCTTGCAAGAAATAGCTGACAAAAACGGGGTTGACATAGACAAGACAAAACACTTGAGCAGGAGCTACAGGTTGGATTTTGGGACCACAGACTTTGAACACATGAGGTCAGCAGGCATGAAAGCGCACCTTAGAGAATTGTTGCAGAGTGCACAAGTGTGGAGGTGCTTAGACAAATGGGAAAGCAGATGGGTAAAGAGAAAGGAAAAGAGGAGGGACAGTGCTACAGAGCTCAACGAGAAAAGACCACAGAGTAGTGATACAGTAACCATGTTACCAATGAGGGAGACAGCAGGGGGAAAATTAATACATGTACCATGGCACAGAAGCGACATTCAGTCTTTTACGGATGATTTTCCCAAACTGAGAGAGAAACCGATTGAATGGTATCAACAGACTGACAGGTTTGTGAAGCTTGCAAAATGTCTCTGGGAAGACCTGAACACTCTCTTTGAGATTGTGGTTCCGGCAGATTTGTGGGAGGATTGCAAAAGAGCTGTAGGTTGGCCGACAAGTGAACCGGAGAGAGACAGGGATACGGGTGCACCATCACCTATGGTGATGAGCTTGTACTATAAGGTGATTGAGCATTTGAAGACGAAGGTTGCCGCGAAAAATGTGGATTGGCAGAAGATCGATCGAACTGCCCAAGAGGCTAAAGAGTCGATTCATAGTTACTATGAGAGGTTGTTGAAGGCGTTTAAGAACTACAGCGGCACGGAAACAATAGAGGCGAAGGACATGCTTCATTTTGTGTTTAGATTTGTGGAAGGGCTGAGACCAGAGATAAGTCAGATGATAAAGTCGCATTTAATTTGCTGGCAGTCGAAACCGATTGACGAGGTGTTGAATTATGCGAAATACTGTAGTGACGAAATTGAAGGGAAACAGAAAAAGTTGAAGGAGAAAGTGATGATGATGCAACTTAAAGCAGCTCAGACAGGTCTGCAAGGTTTGCAAGGGTTGCAAGGGTTCCAACAGCAGGTACCGCAACCGCAGCCGCAGTTGCAGGGAAACATGGCATTTCAGCCAGAGGCAGAGGCAGAGGAGGTTTTGTGAATAATGGTCCGGATTTGAACACTGTTGTGAATGGTGTGCAGGCAATGAAGAAGGTGATGCCGTGTCACGTGTGCGGAATTGTCGGTCATTGGAAACGCGAGTGCCCGATGGTGGTGCAGGAAGGTGCAGGTGCAGGTGTTGGTCAGCAAAACAATGATGTCAATGCATTTCAGACAATGAGGGGACCGAAAATGAGAGGTCCAAACCCAAATTTTCAGACCATAAATCAATTGCAGGGATTACAACCTATGCAGCCGCAGCAGATGCAGATGCCCCGTATGCAGATGACGCAAATGCAGCCAATGCAACAGCAGTTACCCATGGTACCTAATCAGCAAATGCAAATACCCTTGGCACCAGTGAGTCAGCAGCAAGTGATGGTTCCTCCACAGGTCTCGGGTCAGTTAATGAGTACAAATGGCACCGTACAACAGTTCCCATTACACAGTGAGAGTGGAATAAACAATGTATGGGAGAGTGAAAGTTCAGGAGAGGAAGGAGATTGTGTGCTTGCAGCATCCTTGGAAGTTGATCAAAAGGGTCCGTACGTAGAGGGAAGAGTAATGGGTCATCGTGTCTCATTCTTGGTTGACACGGGAGCCACACGTTCAACAGTTAAGAGCAGTGAAGTACCAAATTTGCCACTCTCAGGGAGTACAGTTCAAGTGGTGGGAGTAGCAAACAGGCACCTGACAAACCCAATCACAGATCCGGTACCAGTCAGCATTGGCAACTATCAAGGGTTACACAAATTTGTGGTATGTGACTCAAGCCCGATAGCACTATTAGGGAGAGACCTATTGTGCAAATTGGGATGTTCGATTATGTGTTCGAACGAGGGAATCAAAATTCAGACGAGCAGTGATGGGGAAGAAGAGGACAGTGTAGAGGGGGATGAGATGGAAACTGTTGATGAAGTCTATCCTCTGATTTGTCTTTTCCCGATGATAACTGAAGAAGATATTCCAGCTGAATTACGGGAGACAGTCGGAAAGGAAGTGTGGGATATGACAGGGAAAGAGGTGGGATTGATGAAAGGAGTGGAACCAGTGAAAGTGACTGTAAAGCCCAATGCAATCTTTCCCCAGACCCCACAATACCACATGGCACAAGACACCCTCATGAGAGTTGCCCAACTCATTGACGAATTTGTAAAGCAGGGAGTACTGAAAGAAGTGTTAAGCAGTCCATGTAATTCACCAATCATGGGACTAATAAAGCCGAGTGGAAAGGTCCGAATTGTACAGGACTTGAGGAAAATAAATGACATCATAGTCAAGTGTTGCCCTGTAGTACCGAATCCAGCTGTGATAATGTTTCAAGTCCCTTGCGATGCCGAGTGGTTCTCAGTCATCGACTTGTCACAAGCATTCTTTTCTGTGCCTCTTCATGAGGACAGCCAATTTCTCTTTTGTTTCAAATTCTTAGACAGAGTGTACAGTTGGTGTCGAATTCCTCAAGGGTTTTCTGAGTCACCGTCAATATTCAATCAGATTCTAAAGAAAGACTTGGAAGCATTAGAATTGCCATTCGAGTCAACTCTAGTACAGTACATCGATGACTTACTGATTGCATCAAAGACAGAAAGTGGCTGCACAGCCGATACCATTGCTCTGTTGAACCATTTGGGAAGGAATGGACATAAGGTGTCGCCTTCCAAATTGCAGTTCTGTCAGAAGAAAGTGAAATACTTGGGTCACCAAATAGAGAAAGGGTCACGGAGAATAATGAAGGAAAGAATAACAAGCGTACTTCAAATGAGTCCACCAAAGACAAGGAGGGAGGTGAGGAAGTTTTTGGGAATGGTGGGCTACTGTCGCCAGTGGATTCCCAACTTCTCGACTCTAGCAAAGCCTTTATTGAAACTGACCCAGAAGGATGCCTTGGATCAAATTGAGCTGAAAGGAGATGAGATGGATGCTTTTGTTGAACTGAAAGAATGCATGTGCAGGGCTCCAGCTTTAGGTATGCCTGATTACACAAAGCCTTTCACATTGTTTTGTCATGAACGTGATGCATGTTCTTTGTCTGTCTTGACTCAAGCCCACGGTGGCATAAACAGACCAGTAGCGTATTTTTCAGCTACTTTGGATCCGGTTGCAGCAGCACTTCCAGGGTGTTTCCGCGCCGTAGCAGCAGTTGGTATCAGCCTCACTCAGAGTGAAGGAATAGTGATGGGACACCCAGTAACAGTCATGGTCCCTCACTCAGTTGAGATACTTTTGACCCGCTCCCGAACGCAACACATGACTGGAGCAAGACTCACAAGGTATGAAACGATAATTCTGGGCTCACCGAATGTGCAGCTGAAAAGGTGCACTACGTTGAATCCAGCAACCTTGCTTCCTGGTGAAAATGCTGAAATTGAGAACGCTGAAGACATCGAGCATGACTGCCTTCAGGTGACTGAATTTTGTATAAAACCTCGACCTGACATTAAGGATACTAAGCTTGATGAAAATGACCAAATTGTTTTTGTTGATGGTTCATGTCTAAGAGATGGGATGGGAATTTTGAAAGCAGGATATGCTGTATGTACTGTAACAGGTGTCTTGGAAGCGGGCTGGCTTCAAGGAGTCTATTCTGCACAAGTAGCAGAACTTGTAGCCCTTACAAGAGCATGTCAACTGTCTGCATTGATGAAAGTCACCATTTACACTGATAGTCAGTACGGGTTTGGGATTGTGCACGACTTTGGACAACTATGGTCACAGAGAGGTTTCCTGACTTCTTCAGGATCCCCAGTGAAAAATGGGGAAAGGATAAGGGAATTGTTACATGCCATTCAAATGCCAGCCGAAGTTGCAGTGGTAAAGTGTAGTGCTCATACAAAAGGACAGGACTATGTTTCTCTGGGAAATGCATATGCGGATCAAGTCGCAAGATTTTGTGCCTTGAACTGTATATTACTCAGGGATGAATGGAATTCGATAAGTGAACCAGAACTCGAACCAGCTGAAGCATTTGCCTTGAAGGTCGTAGATACAATAGATGAACTAAAAGCCTTACAGAATAACGTCAGGGAGGATGAAAGAGATTCCTGGATTAAATCACAATGTATAATGAGACCAGACGAGTTATGGGTTTCAAATGAGGGAAAATTTGTTTTGCCAAATAGTCTCTTATCACAGCTTGCGCGGTTCTATCATGGGCAAGCTCACCTAGGGAGAGATGCCATGATAAGATTGTTCAAAACTGATTGGTTTAACCCCAGATTTCGCCAAGCTGCAGAAGCAGTTTGCCATCGATGTGTCACTTGCCAGCAAATGAACCCAGGAAAGGGAACAGTTGTGAACGCGAGCCACATTGGTAGAGCCAGTGGCCCGTTTAGTCGAATGCAGATGGACTTCATTGAGATGCCTGTGCATGGAGGATTGAAGTATGTGTTGGTGATTGTGTGCATTTTTAGTCACTAGATTGAGGCATACCCCACACGTAGAAATGACAGCCTTACAGTTGCAAAACTATTGTTGAGGGAATTAATACCACGTTTCGGATTCCCGATCTCTTTAGAATCAGATAGGGGAAGTCACTTCAATAACGAGGTGATAAAGTTACTTTGCGAAGCGCTGAACATTGAGCAAAAACTGCATTGTAGCTATCGCCCTGAAGCATCAGGACTGGTGGAGCAGATGAATGGTACACTGAAATCAAGAATGGCGAAAATATGTGCATCAACAAATTTGAAATGGCCTGACGCATTGCCCTTGGTGTTAATGTCAATGAGAAACACCCCTGATAGAAAGACTGGATTGTCTCCGCACGAAATTCTCATGGGCAGGGCTATGAGACTTCCTGCAGTTCCCGCAAACGCGCTTTTGAATATTACAGATGATATGGTGTTAGACTACTGCAAGGGTCTGGCTGACGTGGTTCGCTCTTTCTCTCACCAGGTGGAAGCGACCACCTTGCCACCGATCCAAGGTCCAGGACACGCACTGAAAGCAGGTGACTGGGTCGTGGTAAAGAAGCACGTGAGAAAGTCGTGTTTGGAACCCCGTTGGAAAGGCCCTTTCCAAGTGATCCTGACGACAACTACCGCTGTGAAGTGTGCGGGGGTTCCCAACTGGATTCACGCCAGTCACACAAAGAAAGTGTTGTGTCCCACAGATGAGGAAGTTGAAGCGCTGAAACTGCCAGTGCCTGATAAAACAGTGCTGAGTGCTGAGACAGAGCAAAACCGAACTGAAAGCGAACAGGCAGGAACGGAGGAGAGAGAAATATTCTCTGGGGACGAAGCAGACTCACTTGGGGAAGACCAAGGAGAAAGTTCAGACAGTGACGAAGCAGCTGAAGGTGACAAAGATCCTGAAGCAGCTGAGGGTAGCAAAGAGCCTGAAGCAGCTGAAGGTGACAAAGAGCCTGAAGCAGCTGAAAGTGATAAAGAGCCTGACGAAAGTAACGGTGACGAAGGGCTCGAAAGAGGTGAAAAAGCAGGAGAGCCTGATCAGAGGAGGGCTTTCCCAGAAGCAGACGATACAGAAAAAGAAAAGGAGAACGTGATTGATTCCCCAGAAGGAGGGGACAAGGCAGAACAGAACGAAAAAGTTCAAGCTCCCACAGAAAAGATCGCAGGTCCATCAAATGGACACGGTGCAAAGAGAAGACTAAGTATATCACCAATAAAAGAAAGGACTAAAGAAAGTTTGAACGACGGAGAAAGGCCAAAAGTGAAAGAGAAAAGAAAGGAAGTGACTGTCGTGGTACCATCCTCAAGTGAAGGAAAAGACTTGGCCAAAGAGGAAAGTACCAGTGAGGCAGAATCGAAAAGAGAAGCAAAATTGAAAAGGAAAAGGATACCAAACAGGAGATATTCCGGTCCAGAATGGGCATATGTAGCCAATGACGATTGGACTGACGAATTTGTATCTCTAAGCCTCGAGAACGAAGAAGAAGAGATACCAATAGAAAAGAAAAGTTTTATGGACTCTGTTGATTGAAAGGGTGATAAATGACATTGCTCGCTACAATCTAACGTGATACAAACAACCAGCTGAGACATTGCTAAACCGGATGAGACACTTGCTGAACTGATAAAAGACTGAGTTATTACCGAATTGAGACAAATGCTGCTAACCGATAAGTGACTGGCCTCTTGAAGAAGACTGTGTGAACATTGCGCTCGTTCAGCCTTGTAACTGAATTGCTAAATAGTTTTATAGGGGCTTCTAGCTCTCTGATTCTATACAGATCATGACGCAAAACAGTAGAAAGAAATATTGTAAATATGTGTGTGTAGGCTTGGTAATTGCATGTGTACTAATAATAATGGCAATTGTGCTTGGAATGCATGGTAAGGGTGAGAATGAGAAAATTGATGCTTCTACTTTTGCTCCTGTTACTGTCACTGAACTAACCGCATTGAAAAGACTAGAATTAGATGAGAGACTCTTGCATGATAAGAAAGAACTTTTGTATAATGTTTTCTATCGCTTGCTAACAGAATATGTTGAGACTATGGATGCGAAAGATTGTTATGTGTGTACACAGATACCGACATCAGTAAAGGAAGGGGTGACTTATCACCACATGCCTCTTACATACGGGATTACATGTAGTATAGTAATGTCTAGATTTTATGGTCAAACTAACATACAGTATTTTTATTCAAATTATGATGTTACCTTTGCATATGTTCCTATAATAGCGCAGCTAAGCCAGATTGCTAAAGATTGGGATGCTAAAATAATGAGGGAATTTTTCGAGCCAATGCAACCTTTTGAAACGGCTCACGCTCATAGGGAAAACCTTACCTGCTCGCTCTCTGCAGTAGAAATAAGCTTTTTAGATCGCACAGATGATAGAAGGGCACAAATGAATGCGAAATTAGAAAAAAAAATACATAAGAGGACTTCAGTAGACAATTATGATTTTGCTGCAATAAAGACACAAGGGAGAATAGCTTTAGATGCTTGGCATGTAGGGAAATTTTGTATATATCGAGGTGAATCTTATTATGATAACATTTTTGTAGGAGCGAGTGAGTGTAAACATACGTTTATCTTTAAGGCCAAATGGACATTCATGATGAACGGACTTGACCCTGTCATTCCAGGTGTATATTACATTTGTGGGTATAATGCCTATTATCGTCTTCCAAAGGGATGGTGGGGGAGAAGTTATTTGGGTATAGTGTTCCCAAAGGTTTATCAACTGGATGACCTATCGATGATTCAAAAGACATCTGGATCCCATCGTATCCAGAAAAGAGAGACCGCAGCTGCTGTGGTAGGAGATATATTTGGAGCCATGATTCCTTCATTGGGAGTTGTGTTGAATTCCATCAAAATACGAAAGTTGTCTACTATAGTGGATAACATGTTGACAAAGTTTTCAGGTGCTATAATCCTGATAGATGCTGAACTTGCAGCGGAAAGAGCTATGACTCTTCAAAATAGGCTTGCTTTAGACATTCTTTTAGCAAAGGATGGCGGCGTTTGCAAAATGCTTGGTGCACGACACTGTTGTACGTATATTCCAGACAATAGTGTGAAGATTAAAACTATGCTTGCTAATCTAACAAAAGAGAGTGCAGATTTGAAGGAATTGAAAGAACCAGGAGTGTGGGAGAAGGTTGGAAAAGGACTTGCTTCAGTGGGAAATTGGCTTGGTGGAATTTGGAATGGAATATTGCTAAAAATAATACAGGGAATTTTAATAGTATTGATTTGCATTTTTGGAATTTGGGGAATAAAAAGGGGAATAATAATGATTATGGAAAGAATTAAAAGAAGGAAGGAAGAGAAAATTATGAAAAGAATGGCAGAAGAATACAAAGCGAAAACTAGGGGAATTAAAAGGAAAAGAGAACTGACAGAATTTTAATGGAATAAAATTTGTGGGCATTGTTTGGTGTGATGACAAGTAGTCATCAGAGGAGGGATTGATGAAGCAGAAAATGAAGGTTTTCATTTATTAGCGCATAAACGTAGTGTGAAATAATCATGTGTGACTTTAACCGAACTAATAAAGATTGTACGGGGACAAAATGTGCCCTCAGAGTAGTTTGCCAACATTTATAAGCGTGCTTTATATAACGTGATGTATTAGAATTGCACTAATCCGACATAATTATAAACGTGTGCTACGATTTGCTTGTTCTAAATGTTTAGCTTAGCATAACTTTAGTGGAGGCTTTGGCCTAGTTGCCTGGTCTCACGGTTTAGATGCTCGTATTTTTCCAATGTACTATTAAACGTGTATTTTTGCTTGAAGCTGTACTTTTCCACTGAGATCGTTCACATGCTTATCTTAAGGTTTCGTGCCAGCCTGGCATATTTTCTCTTTACTCCAAGGTCGATCTGCAGGTGCGGACAATGGAAGCTCTGAAAGTGAGTTAATTGGTATAAAATGTTGCAACTTGCGTACCCGTCTCCAAGGATAATGTATGCTTAAGTAAAAGCTTGAGAACTGTTACTTTTGATTGGAGAATTTGAAGCTAACCTATGAACCCTCCAATGGAAGACCCTACTGGATTTGAACTGTTGTCTATTTAAACCAGGTGCACGAGAAGAAAGTAGCCCTTATTGCCATTTGCAGCCATTATTGCTATTACCAGCCATTGCAGCCATTATTGCCGTTACCCGCCATTTTGCAGCTATTATGGCCCACTTTGCTGCGACGCCATTTTGAGAGACTTTGATGCTTTTTCTATTCGAGAGAAAGAGACTTTAAATGATTCTTACCCTAGAGACTTTAACTTTGATCCCTTTGCATGAAGTAGTAGTTTATCTTGCCGCTGTGAGGCAAGTGCCCCGTCCACCTTGCCCCTTTGCCCCGTCCCATGCTGATCGAGAAACGGTACCTGCGAGACGAAGACTTCCTTGAATGCTGATCGTAATTGGTAAATATGAAAGGAAATTGTAAAATTGCATTGTGTCTCTTTTAGGTAACCAACTGCTGATTTGATAAGAGCCCTAGTTAGGAGTTTTCTAAATTAATGTTGCTAAATTGTTTTTTGCATGAAGTCCCACATGCCGATGCTAATTTGAGGTTAGATAAGGATTCCTTTTGCTGCACGATGCAATTTGAGACCTTGTTATGCTGACTAAATGTATGCAATTAGTTCATTACAGATTATCGTATTAGTGATTTGCATTGCTATTATCGAATGCCTTGTTATTCAAATGCTGCATAGATTGCACTTGTTTCGCCGCTATGGACAGCTATTAATGTTCATTTATGTTTATCATTTGGTGTTGAGACACATCTATATTGTGCTAGCTTTGTTAATATAGGGAAATAAATTCACTAACTTTGAATAAACTGGTGTGGTTATTCCTGACTGAAAGGTCAGGGTTCGCCGAAAATGTATTCTGGATTAATTGTTAAGTGTTATGTTGATCAGGGTGTTGCTTATGTTCGTTATTGATTATTGATTTAATGAAATTGACTGATTAAGGGTGCCGAGGGTCCCACTTAGCCAAAAGATTCATCGGCCTAAAGAGCGTCCAATACAGGTAAAATTACTAGTACGGACCGCTCTATCACTCCCTAAGTTTGTGTTTGGTGAGTGTTTGCTGACCCTCGCGTATTTGATTACAACGAGCTATTCTGTAAGTTTAAAGCTTCCCTCCAGTGTCCCCCCAGTACAGTGTGAAGTACTTCTTTGAACCCTGTTTAATGCACCTAGACAATCCCTCTATTGGCGTTTGGTCTGTTGTATTAGGGGGGTTAGCTGCTCTGTTATTTTTAAATATTTATGAGCGTAATCGCTTCAGTGATTATTTTGAGGATTTGCCTTTTTTGGCATTTCAGCACCTCGCAGTGGGGAGCAGTGAGCTCGCTGTCTTTGATATGGCAGCAGTTTCTGCAGATGTAAATCTGGATCTATTGAGCAGCAGAAGCAACCTTTAAATTGGGCATTTTTTGGAAATGGACGTCCTCTCTGTGTCTCAGAAAGAGAGAGGGTTGTCAGCATTCTGCATAGTCCTTTTTTTCTTTTTACTGTTAGCCATGCAGCCCAGGTCATCATCTGTGTCTCTCTTCCATCTGAAGCCACAGTGTCCTGATACTAATAAAGCGGCATCTCAGGTCACGAAGACAAGTTCCTTCAAACATTGAGGATGCGCCTGTCCACAGCAGATCCCTGGCTCCTGCGAGCAGGGAGGGCGCAGTTTAATCCCCTCTTCTCGTGAAGTTCTATTGTCCTAGCACTTGACCTACATTGTTTCAGTCTGAAAACTAGTCAACTGCTTGTCAGTTAGATATTCCTGAATTTTGTAAACTTTACTCAAAGTTAAGAGTCTTTTGGCAGCTGCTTTGATACACACAGCCCAAAACGATTGGTTGTTTGGGAATTTGTGTAATTCTATCCAAGACTTCACTCCTCTTTCACTGAGTGTCCAAAGATGAGCGTAAAGGGAAACGAACAGGGTTTAGAAGGTGATCTTTTCTATAAATTGATGGGTTTCAGGAACTTGCCATAACATGGTCTGCAAATTTGAAGTAGCAAATGGTTTGTTAAATGGGGGTTTTATAAACCTAAACAATTGCCCTCATATATCAGGCTATAGCATTCTGGCAAATTGTTCCTGCTTGAGTCCGATTTTTGTGTGTGATAGGGCCTTGTTGTTCTGCAGGCAGACCCAAAGAAAGTCAGCACTTTCATGGCCTTTGAACCAAGGTTCTGCAGTTTAAAGGTCATGGCTCCAGGGAACACCTATCGGCACCACCCACTTAACAAAAGTGCCTCCCTTAGCATTGCTAATCTTTCTTCTTTGAAGTTTTCCACTTGTAATTACCAGGCGCTGACATCCTCTTATTGTAAAGAGAGCACCCATGGGCTGATGTTTTAGTCACTGATCTGTCTGTAGACACATTTACAGTGCTGGAGCCATCAGTCCCACCTAATTGGCTTTATTTGGAATGCATTGTCCAGCACGTGACAATCCACCATGTCCTGATGATGTCCAATTAATTATGTCTGGGTTTTTATGTTTACCGACTAGGACTTGAGACAATGATTCAAATTTTTGTTTTTTAATCTCTTTATTAATGTAGTAAGCACAATGTCACATACAAACGAGCGCCGTGGCGCTACCCAAATCACATTGCAGTGTATGATTCAAAAAATTATAACAAGAAAGGAAATGAAAAAGAGAAGAGAAAGATAGCGAACAAAAGCAAAGAAGTGATGGTTGACGGTGCAGGATAGTCTGGAGGGCTTACCAAGCAGGGTATTAGGGCGTAAGCCAGCTGATCATTGGAGGAGTTGTAGCCTATGGAGTGATCTTTTCTGTAGAGTATGATGGGAGGGGGAGACATAGAAGGATGATGGGGCAAAGGAAGAAGCACAAACGCGGAAGAGAGGGGGATGTCCCCTTGGCAATGTTACATTTTGGTTTGGTGTGCCACAGCCCTCTAATTTGTTGGGTGATTGGGAGCGATTAAGGAGAACTCCGGCGTAGGATGTTTGCGCCTGTCAGTTGTTATGGAACCCGCCTATTTTCCCCTCCCAGCGGCACGTCGCAGCTGATTACCCTTCAGGACTAGGCCTCTATGTCCATTGTGTGGTATCCATTGTGCGTTGCATGGTCTTTATGTGACATGCGGTGTGTCGCAATTGACATTTGAGTTGGGGTCTTGATATGTGTCTCAAGGCTCCCTGTCCAGTCCACTATCACTGTATTGTCAAAGACTCGGGCCACCTTGTGGGCTAGTCCTATGACTATAACAGATGTGAAGTGTGTGGATGAGTGCTGCCCCTGAAGTCATGGTGGGCGAGTATCATCTTTGGTTTCGAGTGATGTAACTAATGTGCCCCAAGTACCTAGCTCTTTAATTTGCATCCCTCTGTCCCGGAATGAGTGTAGCACCTGTGCCTCCGCTCTCGCCCACTTCAGCATATCCCTCATCCATTGACGAGTATCCAGCACATACGGAGCTTTCCATTGCATCACTATTAAACATTTGTATAGTATGAATGCCAATTCAATGCATCTTTTCACTTGTTTCTTTCCTTTCAATTTTGGGTGGATACCCAATAAACATGATGCAGGTGTGGGGGGACAATGATTCAAATTTAAGGCAGATAGTGGTAGCCACTTGTGGCTTCCATTAATACAACGGTCTCTGATATTTTCATGTATGTAAGTACATCCAGCTTTCACCTTTTGCATATTTGTGTGATTACTTTGAGCACCAAACTTAGGCCCATATTTATACTTTTTAGCGCCGCATTTGCGCCGCTCTTTAACGCAAAAGCGGCGCAAAGTTACAAAATACAATTGTATTTTGTAAGTTTACACCGCGTTTGCGTAAAAAAAATGACGCAAATGCGGCACTAAAAAGTATAAATATGGGCTTTAATTTCCTATTAGTTTTCTAATTAAAACTGATTGTTACGTCTCACGTGAGACCCCGAATGTGTTGTCACTTTGAAGATCCATGCTTAACTAAAAGGGCGCTTAGAGTTCAGCCTTGTCTTACCATTGGTTGGTGTCATCGCCACTCTCATTTTCTTTCTTCTTGTTGGCCAGTGTGTACCAGTTTCACATTGTGTGTGCTGGTCTCTTCCCTGGAGCACGGACCAAGTACTAATTGATTTTTTATTTCTGTGTTTTTCCGCTGATCGCACTCAATCGAACTGGGATACACTAGGATAAATATTATAGTGCTAAGCATAGATTTTGAACTGTGTGTCAAGGCTCCGTTTTTTATGCAACTTAATTGTACTTGTTTTTCAGGTGGACCTATCCTTTTTCCAACAGGCAAAATAGAGTGTTTCAGGGTTCCTAATTCAGAAAGTAATTGTCATGACAACATGGTTGTAGCTCTGTAACAAATGTGTGTGTGATTCACAATAGTATTAACGGTTTTATGGGTATAGCAGGTATAGAAGGTATTCAACACCTGGAAACATACCACTCTGAATTAGAAAGCAACTACAACATCACCTGTTTTTGTGTATCAAACAAGAATCCCTGTTAATGTGAATAAAGAATCAATATAGGTGTTGCTAAGTATTTCAGATTTGCACCATTTTAAATATATGGATAGTATAACTGAAACAGAGCATGCATGTCACACCGAACTACACTTTGCATAGGCTTTAGGCACGGTGCGACCAGGTTATCCATCACATTGCAATCATTTGCACAACATAATGATGCTGGAAATGGGGCAGGAGCATCCCAACTTTAGGTGTATCTTGTTAACAACCTAAAAAAACTATTGACATCTCACCATGTGGAGGTGCAGGGGTGTGAGACATTTCTCTATCGTTCAGCCATTCCCTCACTATTACCACTTATTTGTTTTATTGGTAGTGATATCCTGCCTCAGGGGTGTGTGACCTTCCATCAGAGGTGTCCATTTCAGAACTCCATAGAATGCATGAGTGGCCCCATAGGACTGATGCCCTGGCAGCTGTGTGGACGTAGGGCAGCTAATGTATTGAATCAAAGATTACTACAAAACAATAAAACAACAGCTCTCAGCCAGTCTTATGTGCATTGTGAGGATATATGTCCTCATGGCAGGGTACTTGTACTATGGCCTAGCAAAATGCATTGACCCAAGTTTGGCCAACAGGACATAAGTGCTAGAATTGCCATAATTTGACAACTCAATGCCAGCCTCGCGGGCAGTTTCTTAACTTTGGGGCATAGTTCTCAATCTTTCATGCAGTGCTACGTAGCAAGCCAGCTTGCTGCCGTGCATGAAAAGAAAAGGATAGGAATGCACCGTAATTTCCATTATTCTGCGCTTTACTGTCCTTTCCTAGTGGTGGTGTACTTCTGACTGCCTAGCACCTACACACACTCCCTTGCGTCATGCTGCCTGTGTTGTAGGCAGAATAGCTTTTGGCCAGCCACGAAGGCACTCCTTCCTACATAAACACAATCCTGAAAGGCTTTTTCCTCTTTCTCTGTGTGCTGCTCAATGCAGCACAGGCAGAACAAGCATTTGCAATGCAGTAGATCTCACATTTGCTTGAGTTAGAGCTATTGGTGGTGTAAATTGATAACTGGACTTTTCTTGCCACATAAATTGGTCAACCGTGCCTCATAATTTGTTTTTTTCCTGCCACATAATTCCACTGCTGAAGCACTTCCACTTACCTTCTTCCTCTAGCTGCAGCATGCTCGACCTAAAAAGTAATGTAATTTGCAATTAGAGGCATGTAATTGCTATGTTTAATTGACAAATGTTTAAAAAGAATGGCAGGCTTACAGAATGACAGATGAGTCGTGACAAAAACAAAGCAAGGCTTACGAGGAGTGAAAGGTAGACACCTGGTTGAATAGCAAAGTAGACTGCCAGTCATAAACATAAAGAAAGTACTACAGCGCCTCTATGTAGGGATGATGCAGGTGAAACTGTGATGAGCTAGGTTTTCATGAAATGAACATGTACATCAGGACATCTGCCTGCAAAGATTAAAAGCGTGAGGTGTAAAAAAAATCGTTATTGCTTGAATTTGCATTCCAAGCTGCTCCAGAGCAACGTTCAGTGAGGGCAGAGTGAGGCTTGGAAGGTGAGCGGCTTAACATAAAGACTGAGAAACCCATTGAAATGCCAATGCGGGTTTCAGTGAAGGGTTTCATTTTAATGCATATTCGTGCCTGTCTCTCCCTAATGAATGCATATAAACGGTCTCCCATAATTTTAAAACGTGTTCTTGCAAAAATGACAAAAATAGGCTTAAACACCGGTTCTCGTTTGCATAAGGAGTGGCTTTAATTGATCATGATTTAATCATTGAAATTTGGAAAATTGACAGTCTAGGAGATTTAATGAATCCATCTTTGTATGCAGCAGACACTGGCAAGCACCGGAAGTGGTACACCAGTGTTCAGTGGAAACAGGATGCACAGAGGGGCACAGGGACTGGAATGGGCTGTGGCATTAAATATAAATATGTGCGTTTATACCTTAAGTCACACACTTTCCACACAAGTCTCCGGACACACATTACCTGGTGAGCTGACAAACCCTTCTGGCTTGATTGAAATGTGGCCAGCAAAGCAAGGTTAAGTGATTAAAGATGGATTAGTGGATTAAAGGCTTACAGATGATGTATGCAGGGCCCTCAGGTGTGACAACCCAAAATCTGCCTCCTCATGTCAGATAACAGAGTATCATTATATATAGTAACAGCTGTTATTTATAGTGCCTAGAAGCTGGCAGAAGTGCAGCATAAAATGAGAAATAACTAACAAGTTAAATGTCATCTTTTGACAACAGCGCACACAAGCAAAAACAAAAGAAGACACGAAAAGAAACTGAGAAAAGATGTGTGTTAAAGCCCTTTACTGAACACAGAGTCTCGCAAGCGAGATGCACGTGCTAGCGCATGCACCAGCAGGCTCGACCCTAACAAGGCTTAACTATTTAAAAAAAAAAAAAAAAAAAAAAAACATACCTTTGAACGCGAAGCATGGTGCCGAGCCGCGAGGAGAAAGGATCGTGGCTCGGATTAAAGTGAAAACTGAACCCACGCAGGAGGAGGAAGTCGGGGCCAACACACACTGTGAAAGGAGAAAGCGTGATGTAGTGTGATGGCCAACAAAAATGTTCTCTTTGTGAATGCTCCCTGGGCGGGAACTTGGCAGGCAAAGGAGGGACATTTAGCACAATGCACCAATAAAAGTGAACCATATAAGACAAGCAAAACAAAGAACGAATGGCAAGAGTGCATGTGGCTAAAGCCCCTATACTGAATACAGCATGTCTCGCAGAGACAGCGCATACGCTTCATAGGCTTGACCTAAAAAGGTAAAAACAATGAGAAATAAGGATCTTTCTCCCGGATAAGCCTCACCTGGGAAGTTGTAGCATTTTGACACGTTTCCGAGTCTACTACTAATGATAAATTGGGGAAGGCGTCAACATCCTTGGGCCTATGCATGGGGGCACCCACCCTCCACTCATGGAATGCTTCCTCGCCGCAGAGTAAGGAAACACAGCATTTTGCGTTGTCTTGCATAACTCTAGATTACTCAAGCCATGCAGAGCCACACAAGGTAGCCTTGCGTAGCTTAACAAATCTCACTTTTGACATGAACTTGCCCCCCTTGTGTGGTGCAAGGCCAACACAAAAACTTTAAATATCAGGTCCATGGTGTTTTTTTGTTGCAATCAGACATCTGTATGTGTAGGGATCAATGGTATGAGTGAGATGCATGGTTGTATAATGTGACTAAAGAGATTTAAGTCACCCTCAACTGGCCTTCATCTTTTAAGATTGCAATATTGTTAGAGGCTGGCTTGGCTTGTAGTGGGTACCAAGGGGTACTTACACTCTGTGCCAGGTCCAGTTATCCCTTATTAGTGTAGAAGAGGTGTTTCTAGCAGCTTAGGCTGATAGAAAGTAGCTATAGCAGAGCAGCTTAGGCTAAACTAGGAGACATGCAAAGCTCCTACTATACCACTGGTGTCATATGCACAATATCATAAGAAAACACAATACACAGATATACTAAAAATAAAGGTACTTTATTTTTATGACAATATGCCAAAAGTATCTCAGTGAGTACCCTCAGTATGAGGATGCCAAATATACACAAGATATATGTACACAATACCAAAAATATGCAGTAATAGCAAAAGGAAGTAATGCAAGCAGTGTAAAGTTACAATGTATTGCAATAGGAGCACATAGGTATAGGGGCAACACAAACCATGTACTCCAAAAGTGGAATGCGAATAACGTATGGACCCCAAACCTATGTGAGCTTGTAGAGGGTCGCTGGGACTGTAAGAAAACAGTGAGGGTTAGAAAAATAGCCCAACCCGAGACCCTGAAAAGTAGGTGTAAAGTGCACCTATATTCCCCAGAGAGCACAGAAGTCGTGATAGGGGAATTCTGCAAGGAAGACCAACACCAGCAAAGCAACCAAAGTGGATTTCCGGACGAGAGTACCTGTGGAACAAGGGGACCAAGTCCAAGAGTCGCGGCAAAGTCGAGAGTGGGGAGATGCCCAGGAAATTCCAGCTGAGGGTGCAAAGGAGCTGCCACTGGATGGTAGAAGCTGTGGATTCTGCAAGAATGAAGAGGGCTAGAAACTTCCCCTTTGGAGGATGGATGTCCCACGTCGTGTAGAAGCTTGCAGAGGTGTTCCCACGCAGAAAGACCGCAAACAAGCCTTGCTAGCTGCAAGGATCACGGTTAGGGTTTCTGGATGCTGCTGTGGCCCAGGAGGGACCAGGATGTCGCCACTTGGATGAGTAGACAGAGGGGGCGCCCAGCAAGTCAGGGAGCCCTCACAGAAGCAGGCAGCACCCGCAGAAGTACCAGAACAGGCATTTGGAAGAGGAGTGAACTGGAGCTCACCCGAAGACACAAAAGGGAGTCCCACGACGCCGGAGGACAACTCAGGAGGTTGTGCACTGCAGGTTAGAGTGTCGGGGACCCAGGCCTGGCTTTGCACAAAGGAAATCCTGGAAGAGTGCACAGGAGCCGGAGCAGCTGCAAATCACGCGGCACACAGCAATGCAGTCTAGCGTGGGGAGGCAAGGACATACCTCCACCAAACTTGGACTGAAGAGTCACTGGACTGTGGGAGTCACTTGGACAGAAATGCTGAGTTCCAGGGACCACGCTCGTCGTGCTGAGAGGGGACCCAGACGACCGGTGATGCAGTCTTTTGTTGCCTGCGGTTGCAGGGGGAGGATTCCGTCGTCCCACGGGAGATTTCTTCAGAGCTCCTACTGCAGAGAGGAGGCAGGCTACCCCCAGAGCATGCACCACCAGGAAATAGAAGAGAAGGCGGCAGGATCAGCGATACAAGGTTGCAGTAGTCGTCTTTGCTACTTTGTTGCGGTTTTGCAGGCGTCCTGAGCAGTCAGCGGTCGATCCTTTGGCAGAAGGTGAAGAGAGAGATGCAGAGGAACTCTGATGAGCTCTTGCATTCGTTATCTAAAGAATTCCCCAAAGCAGAGACCCTAAATAGCCAGAAAAGGAGGTTTGGCTACCTAGGAAGGAGGATAGGCTAGCAACACAGGTAAGAGCCTATCAGACGGAGTCTCTGACGTCACCTGCTGGCACTGGCCACTCAGAGCAGTCCAGTGTGCCAGCAGCACCTCTGTTTCCAAGATGGCAGAGGTCTGGAGTACACTGGAGGAGCTCTGGGCACCTCCCCTGGGAGGTGCAGGTCAGGGGACTGGTCACTCCCCTTTCCTTTGTCCAGTTTCACGCCAGAGCAGGGCTGGGGGATCCCTGAACCGGTGTAGACTGGCTTATGCAGAAATGGGCACCATCTGTGCCCATCAAAGCATTTCCAGAGGCTGGGGGAGGCTACTCCTCCCCAGCCCTGACACCTTTGTCCAAAGGGAGAGGGTGTAACACCCTCTCTCTGAGGAAGTCCTTTGTTCTGCCTTCCTGGGCCAAGCCTGGCTGGACCCCAGGAGGGCAGAAACCTGTCTGAGGGGTTGGCAGCAGCAACAGCTGCAGTGAAACCCCGGGAAAGGTAGTTTGGCAGTACCCGGGTCTGTGCTAGAGACTCGGGGGATCATGGAATTGTCTCCCCAATGCCAGAATGGCATTTTGGTGACAATTCCATGATCTTAGACATGTTACATGACCATGTTCGGAGTTACCATTGTGACGGTATACATAGGTAGTGACCTATGTATAGTGCACGCGTGTAATGGTGTCCCCGCACTCACAAAGTCCGGGGAATTTGCCCTGAACGATGTGGGGGCACCTTGGCTAGTGCCAGGGGGCCCACACACTAAGTAACTTAGCACCCAACCTTCACCAGGTGAAGGTTAGACATATAGGTGACTTATAAGTTACTTAAGTGCAGTGGTAAATGGCTGTGAAATAATGTGGGCATTATTTCACTCAGGCTGCAGTGGCAGGCCTGTGTAAGAATTGTCAGAGCTCCCTATGGGTGGCAAAAGAAATGCTGCAGCCCATAGGGATCTCCTGGAACCCCAATACCCTGGGTACCTTAGTACCATATACTAGGGAATTATAAGGGTGTTCCAGTATGCCAATGTAAATTGGTGAAATTGGTTACTAGCCTGTTAGTGACAATTTAGAAAGCAGAGAGAGCATAACCACTGAGGTTCTGGTTAGCAGAGCCTCAGTGAGACAGTTAGTCATCACACAGGGAACACATACAGGGCACACTTATGAGCACTGGGGCCCTGGCTGGCAGGGTCCCAGTGACACATACACTAAAACAACATATGTACAGTGAAATATGGGGGTAACATGCCAGGCAAGATGGTACTTTCCTACAAATATTGTTATAGGAAACGTCATTGTAATGAAGGTCTAGTGAACGTGTATCCATACCAATAATAAGTGTATGTATAGATGGCCCCATTTTCTTTAGTAACAATGTGAGTCGGTTATGTAATTAAGAGATGTCCATACTAAACCTGGCCTAATATGATGTATATTTTCCTCCCTAGCTCACTTGTCTGTTGATATGGCCAAAACTGTTGCTTTGAGAAGTGCAAGAAATGGGTGCATCAAGAAGATAGCGCATGGATTTTAAAAAATGGGGCGTATATACAGACACGAAAGGGCAGCAGGAACATGGGCGGACTCTACAAGATCCCTGGTCAGACATATAACACCGGCAGCTTCTAGAACTCAAGGGCCCGGCCAGGCCCACCCCTGGACCATCAACTGCACAGCAGCCAACACAAACAGTACACAGGAGAGGACGTGCTGTATACAACCTAATACCGAGACTGTTATATAGGATTAATAGGCGACTGGCGAAGATGGCAAGGGAGCGCAAAAAACAACAAAAGATTTTAAGGAAATGCCAGGAGGCCTTGATGAACATTTCAGCTCAGATATAACCCTGTACTCTGTCACAGCATCCCCTTCCCTGTATTTTTCCCTCCTTGTTTTGTATCTTAACTGTTAATATTAGTGTATAGTGTAGGTGTAGGGCTAGTGTAGGTTAGATAAAGTTAAATAAGATAATTTTAGGTGGGTTTTATTGTAAGATTTTTAAAATGGTTAAGGTTTTTAGTGGGTGTGCTTGAATGTTTTGTGTTCTATTTTTGAAAAAAAAAGCCAAAAAATATACAAAAAATGAATATTTGTATAGGCTTGTATGTGTAGGTAGGATATAGTTTATTTTTGTGTATTAAAGGGGGTGGGGGATTTATCTTGTCATGTTTTAATAGTTTTTAAGAATGGTTAAATGGTAGATTAGTTAAGATAGGAAAGTTGTAATAATAGGTAATGTAATTTAGATAGGGTTAGGAAGTATTTTTATATACTATCTTTTATATTTAATTACATTTTACATAGTTCTCCATGTGATGTTTATCTAAGCTTTAAGTTCCTATAATTGAGTTAGGAGAGTTTATGATGTTCAAAAAGTCCGTAGTATATTCTACCGAAATGTCAGACTCTTCCTGACAAGTGTATGCCTTCCTCACATTCAAGATATGAATGTACCCATATCCATACTTGTAACACTGATGGGACTAACTTTTCAATTTTACACACAGGTCGCCACCTTACTGCAGTGGAGCGCATTAAAGGGAGAGGGCAGGAATGAGCCGTATTTTACATGATATGACAGATTCCTGTTCTTTGCCTGCTGTGGCACTGTTCTGCTTTGCTTCAGACTGAGAGGGAATAAAGCTGAAGGAATGCAAAGAATGCAGCACTCTTAGACTGAGTAATGAATTTATTAAGGCACTTGCCAGGCTACACGAATATAATAATTTGAGCACTTAATGTGAATGCAGCAACACACGTGCAACTCTTTAAAATAATCTCAGCAGTGGAATAATAATCAAAGAAAGCGCAATACAGCACAATGAATATATATATAGTGACTACGTATATTTATGCATGCACACAGTAAAGCTAGATATTAAGAATTAAAAATGCATCACCGCAGGGCTTGAACCCAACATCATCCTTTGTCTGCCAACATCAAGCTGTGGAACCCGTGACAACTGAGACAAAAGAGAACAACCCCGATAGGATTACTCTCAGCAATGCATCCACACTCACGGATGAGTTCCTTCTCCCTCAGTGTCAAGCTTCCCCACCTTACATACTTTGAACAAACTTAAGAGGAAGGTTCTAGAAAACCCTCTCCCTTTGAGTAAGTTGTGAAATTCAAGCGCTAGCCGTAGCAGGTCAGTGTTGAAAAAACACACCAGAGACTGACCAGATCTAACGGTGTATTTCCAAAACCGAGCTGTACCCTGCTCTACCATAAACATTCTCAGCCTTGTACATTCTTGCCATGGTTTCTTCTCCACACATTATGTCCCCTTTCCTGTTGAGAAAAACAAAAACATGTTAAAAGGCTGTGCATGGAAAAATACCTGCACCACCAATGTGATGGCGTTTGAAACTAAGCTAAGCCCAAAATGAAGTCAGTGGTCAAGATGGAGTTGGTGGTTAAATACAGATAGCATTACAGGCGCACAAACTGCTGCCTAGCACTAATGTAGGTACCCTTGCACCATAGTGCAACGGGGCCTGCATTGTAGCCTGCAATAATTGTTGTGCATGAAGGTACACCTTCCTGGCCAAAACCAGTCCTCAAAGGACCTGATTTAGATTTTGGCGGAGGGGTTACTCCATCACAACAGTGACGGATATCCAGTCCCTCAAAATCTAAATCGCATTGAATCTAATGGGATTTAGATATCGGTGGATGGGATATCCATCACCGTGTGACGGAGTAACCCCTCTGCCAGTATCTAAATCAGGCCCTTAGTGTGCTGCATAGTTCAGCTCACTTTGCAGGAGGACACAAGAAGAAGATTTAAGCATTTTTCTCCTTGTTAGCCCACCCCAGGGAAGGTATAACATTTTTACAGGTTCCCTGCTCTACCACTAATACTAAATCAGTGAATGCATCTAAATTAATGTGCGGGTATACACCTGCTCAACACATATAACGCTTCTCTAAGGCAGAGTAGTGGAAGGCTGCTATTTTACCCTGCCTTGAGTTACTCCACACTTACAGCAACACACAGGCCCACGCAAGGTTGCCTTGCACGGCTTGGTAAATGTCAATGTATGGCGTTGCCCTTGTGACCCCTTGCATAATGCAAGTGCAATGCAAACCCATGATAAATATGGGCATGAGTATCTGGCTAGTACTGGTTCAACCATCCAAAGTCATGTATTGATGAAAAACATTTATGTGAGCAGTGAGGTATACAACATGTAATTATGTTGAGGTAAGCACTTTGCAGGATAGTTATGGAACAGTGGAATAATGTGTAAGGGTCACATATTTCACACATCCTTTTTAGAGGTGGTAAGTCTTTGTGCAGTTTTGAAGCATCTCTGTGTGTGTCCATCAAGATGCGGTTGCTTGTTGATATATTTGGCGTTCCATAGAGGTACTACACATTGCTCAATCTACCATTGCAATGGGTGTCACCGCAGTAGTTGCATATTCAGAGACTGTGTGAGATTTACTTTAGTCCCCTCTGCTATCGATTACAAAATATTTGTGTTTTTGTAAGGTGTGTATGAACACTTTAGAAATTAGACCGAACTGATCTGGTCATGGGATTTCAAAAGTGTTAATTATAAACCTGGTTCAGAGTCTCACATTTCATCATATGGTAAGTATACTTTCAGCAAATCATCACATAGTGCCAGATACCAATGTGTGGTGGTTCACAATACATGTAGCTAGAAATTGTACTTCTCATTTATATGTGTTACATATGAAAAGTGATGAGGAACACATTACAATTATCAAATATGGATGCTATTTGATGAGAACAGTTGGACAAGATCAAACATTTCACATAGATGACTGTAGTGAGTTGCAAAGAAGGCGGCATAGTGTCCTACACAGGACAGATCGTAAGACCAGGAGGCTTTCACAAATGCTCATAGGGTATTTCTGGTACAGAAACTTGTGAACTGTACATCTTCCTCCTCTGATGAGTCTTCTGCATCCACTGGAAGTTGTGATTTTGGAATAGGAGGCAAATGAGTGGTGGTACTTGTCTCTAAAACACAAAAATCAGAGGCAGTAGATGTAATTCCCAATTTCCCATGGCATTTATGAATGCAGTTAGCATGGAAGTCCCTGGCAAGGACCTGCTGTTTGGAACACAGCTACACTATTGCTATTGAGGGCACTTGTTGTTGCTATCAAGGAATCCATCTTGCTCCAAACCATTACCTAAAGCCTCTAGTCCTTTTTCCAAGGACTGAATGGACAAAATGATGGCTACCAGCTTGGTAACAACATTACTGATGTCAGATGTTGAAGGCTTGTGTTGTTGGTCCTTCTGCATCATGACACCAGCGATGTCATCTAAGAAGACATGAATCCCATGGAGTCAGGAGTATGTGTCTAAAATAGTCTTTGACAACCCCTTATTGGGGCGGAGACATTTACGGACTCCTTTGAGAGTGCCTGCTATAGCCTCCACCCCAACCTGAGTTAATCAACAATTCAATGCAAGACTCCTACCATCCACTGTTGAAATGTGACTTGGGAGGTCCTTGGAGTCCTCACTTTAAATATGATATGTTGATGGTCCATGTCCAGTCTGGGTTGGTTTATCTGCAGACCCAATAATGTTGTCTTCCCTTGCAGAAACCAGAAGAGATGTTTCAAATGTGTCCAGGAGTTGTTGGAAGGTGTCTTCATCCATGGATGGTAGGAGGGTGTCCTCACAGGTTGATCATCACAGACAGGCTGATCCTCAGGAGATCTTGTTTGTCCCGCTGGAAAGAAATATGGATATATTACAAATATTCCATGATTGGATATGACAGACATCTCTGTTACATTCTGACATTATTTGCCTTCACTTTCAAGTACACAGGCATATGAAGAACATATGTTTCTTCGTGTGAATATGCCCATGTTGTACTGTTGTGACTTTTCACATGTCAGTACATGTACTTTGATCTCACATCCTCATTATTCACTAGGGGCATATTTCAGATATTTTCATGCAATGCAGCAAGCCACCTTTTTGTGATGCCTTCCTGAAAGGAAGAGGGCAGGAATGGGTTCTACTTAACATTATATGATGCATTCCTGCTCTCTGCCTGCACTGACGCAGAATATGCTGCCCAGTGCCAATGCAGGCACCCTTACACTGTGTTGCAAGGGTGCCTGCATTTTCTTTAGGCATCAGATGTGCCCCAGCACTACCCAAGAGCTATAATGCACCAAGTTGCCTTGCTGCACTGTCTAGCACGCCATCCGTGAATATTAGCGAGTCATATTTATCAAACATGCACACAACCCTACACAGCAAGCCACCTTGCTGCACTGCGTGAAAGGTCTTGTATGTGCCATATTTCCCATTTTACACGGCAAGCCTGTCCTTTCCTAGTGCACTTTTGCCTGCCTAGCCCAAACCCAGGCACCCTTGCGTCATGGTGCAAGGGGGCCTGCACTGAAGGCAGAACTGTGTTTTGTGCATTTAGGGACACCTACCTGCACAAAAACTATAATGGGAACCATTTTCCTTTTTCTATGTGTGGTGCAGAATGCAGCACACTTCAAAAGAAGAAGCAACAAGAAAAATGATTGAGATTTCTCATCATAGCACCTCTGGTGGTGTGGATACCATTCTGACGCGTTCTCAGGTCTACCTATTTATGAAAATCTGGGTATGTCATAATCCATGGGTGGATGCATGGGAACCCCCTCGCTCCTCCCATGGCATACCTCCATTTTGCACAATAAAGGAAGGGGGCAATTTCTGCAGCCTTGTGTTACTTTAGAGGGCATACTTATCAAGGTTTTGCATCACCGTTGCGCCACGCAGGAGGCCACAAGAGCACCACATAACCTAAGTGACATTTATCAGACCATGCAAGGCGACCTTGTGCTGCCCTGGGTGGCTTGGTAACTCTAGAGTGATGCAAAACAGCACAAATCGCTGCAGCAAGGAGGCTTTCAATGGGTGGAACATGGGTGATCCCCACACACAGGAAGTGGTAAATGCCTCTCAGGATTGTCTTTTGCAGAAAAACAAACCTACCGACAACACAGGCACGCTTGCAACAGAATGCAAGGGTAGCTGCATTGGGGCTGGGCTGGAAAAAGTGCAACAGCACTTGGAACGGACAGGAATGCTTGTATAATGTTAAATATAGCTCATTATTGCCCTTTCCTTTCATGGAGTGCCTTGAAGCAGGGTGGCTTGCTGCGTTCTGCATGAAAGACTGATAAGTATGCTCCTAGTTATCTGATGTGGCTCAGGGCCATGGATGGTGGCCCTGCCTGGCTTGATGTTACAGATTCAAATTTTGCCTTGTACTTGAATCTCCTTGCATGGCACAAAGCCAGGGCTATAGATTGATAAATGTGGCCCTAGGTTGTTGTCCCAGCAATCTGATGGTAAATCCATTTATCTGTCCCTTATTTGACAATTAATCCTTCTGTCCATGTACACTTCTCTGTGCGATAACATCCCTTTTTTCACTTACTCTTCCCTTTTGCTGGTCCTCTACGTCAGCGCTGTCCTGACCTTCCACTCCGGCTAACAACTTTTTGGGAATGAGTGATACCACCTGCTCCTCCAATGGGTCCAAATCCTCGTGGACATTGGCTCTTCCTCCAGTCCTCATGGCTGC